>NC_090326.1:159231186-159831186 GCF_035084215.1 Heptranchias perlo
TATAGCGCCTGATCATGTTCTTGGGACAACCCAAAACAAAATTAGTGTAGAATTTAGCCAATATTTCATTTTCTCTCACTTACAAATCAGACACCAAAAACTTAAGGATGTTAGGAAAATAAAAATTACCCCCAAAGCAAAAGGTTTGCCACCACACTTCTGAGCACTATGTGGTTTATTCACAAGACAGTAAATTACAGTTTGGCTAGAAAAACAAAAAGGGCATCTGTGTCAGGTACCAGACAGGCTGGTGATTTGAAACTTATATGGGAGGCAGCTGCAAATTGGGGAATGAGAGGATGAAAAAAAACTTAACTGCAAACACCTTGGCAGGTATTGTCTGGTCCACTCAGACAAGCTGTTTCCCTGGTTCAAGGAACATCTCCAAGTTTTTCAAGAAATACACAAACAAGCACTCCAATCACCGTCTTCAAAGCTCTGGGTGCTTGCTAAATTTGGGGCTAGAAGAATCAAGAATTAGGCAGTAGAAATCTGATCAGGGAGGAAGGGTAAAAAGGAGACTGAACGAATCAATCCATTTCACAGCTGCAGCTTCCAGTTTTCCCAAAGGGAACAAGAATCTGAAGCAAAGTCCCTATTAAATGTTTAAAAAAATACACAATGAGGACAATTGATATCCCACAAATAAGCAGACCCCATTCACTCATAACGATCAAGTCGGAGGTAGCACAAGTCTTGTCAATAGGCTTAATTAACACGGTGCCAAAACACCATAGAAAACAGGTAACTTAAAGGCCACACACAAATGTTCTGCCAATATGTGCCTTGGGTGATGCTCCTAATCATGTTTCAACTTCCTGCCACCACTGACAGACCAGTAACCACCAATACTTCATCCTAATTATTTATGAAGCTCAAACTATTCTCTCCAGACACAACCTAAGTCAGAAGGGCAAAAATCAACAAGCTAACTAAGTGCTGGGCATTTATCACAGGACAAAAAATTCATACATCCACTTCACTTAAAAAAAAGACACAAGTGTAGCTGGATGAAAACTATACGTGCCCATCACTGCATTTTTACTGAACTCCTATTGACAACACTTAACATCACAAGTTAGGATACAGATTTCAACCCACTGTTCCCCATTATACACTCCGTTTGTACCACACATTTGGAAATTAATCTCACAGGTAAATCTTTAATTGCAATGGAAACGACATGTGGGTCTCAGAGCGGTAGAAAGTTTTTTTTTCTTTTTCCCAGTTACGATCAGGTCATCTCAAAAAAAAAATGTATGCAACATGAAATCCAATACAACACTGGGCTTAGTAAGGCAGCAAATAGGTGCTCAAGGACTTTACAAATGTGCAATGGGATGCGTACTGGTGGGTTTCAGAATGTCTACTGAACAAGGAATAAGATCTCATAGATGATAGCAACTTGGCCAAGCAGGTCAAACAAACAATCAAGTGGTGTCCATTTTACAAAAAGTACCTCTTTCAAAAACTCAAAAGTATCTTTGAAGTTTTACATTCACAGACATCCCTCTCCCCCAACCAAATGCCAACCAGCAACTTTGTCACAAAATAGCATTAAAAACAAACAATGGCTTCCCCCCTCCCCACATCCCAGAAACTTCTGCTCGAATGTAAGTAGCTAACCTGTGCTTGTTAAGGTGTGTGGGTGGCTAGAGGAAATACTCATAGGTACCTGCTCTCAGATAGTCTGCAAACAGAGAGGAAAACAATTAAAGCTTTTCTTAAAAAAAACTAAAAAGGCAGTTGTGGTTTGTGAAGTAAAGGTCAACTCCCAACCTCAAACTGCGTTCTATAAAACCAATATTTTTCAATATACAAAAATATACATAATGTGGGTGTGTAGATTCATCTGGGTTTAAGATTCATCTCTACTTTTATCATCTCACGACATAGGGCTCGAAAACATTTTGCAGGTTTGTAAATCAAGTTAGGTTACCCTTTCCATTCCACATAAGGCACAACTGAAATTCTACCAGAAACTATCCAATACAATTTACTTCTGAACTTCATTACTTACATTCTTTGTTAAAATGTTTTAAAATTATGAAGCTGAACTGACTGCAACCCTCCTACCACTGACCCTGTGGGCTCTGCCAGCGGATCAGCTATCACTGCCCCACTCCGCATCTCCCTCCAGAACATCCGTTCACTTGCGATCAAGGCCCTTGCCATCCACAAGCTTATTGTGGACGATTGCATCGATATCACGGCCTTGATGAAAACTGGGCTGACAGCTGATGACAACTTCCCCTTAACGAAGCCTCCCCGCCAGGCGATATCTTCCACCACTTGCCCCACCCAGACTGCCGCGGTGGAGGTGTGGCCCTCATCACCAAATCACACCTTGGTCTGTCCCCCGACTCCTCTGACACCTTCTCCTCCTTTGAGCATCTCACCTCGTTCCTCACCTCTCCTCCAAAATCTTTATTCTCTATCGCCCACCCAAATACCACACCAAGTTTCTCACCAAGGGTATCTCCACTGCTTTCCTCCCTCAGCCTCTGCCCCGAGCGGCTTCTCAGCCTCAGTGATTTCAACCTCCATCTCAACTCACCATGTTCACTTTCCTGAGTTCACTGCCGCCCCCATCCTCCCTTAATCTCTCCCTCAATATAAACTCCCCTACCCATATTCACAGCCACCCCCTCGACCTTGCCATCTCACATGGCCTCTCTACTCCCATCATGACAATCACATAAGGTCATCTCTGATCACTTCCTTGTATCCCTCTCCACCCACACCCCCATTCCCCACCCCACTTATTTGTGTCTGTGCCTGGAAAAAAAAACTCCCCCAAGTCACTCAATCAGAAATTTACGGCACAGAGGAGGCCATTCGGTCCATCGTGTCTGTGCCAGAAAATAAAGAGCTATCCAGCCGTAACCCACTTTCCAGCTCTTGGTTCAAAGCCTTGTAGGTTACGGCACTTCAAATGCATATCCAAGTACTTTTTAAATGAGTTGAGGGTTTCTGCCTCTACCACCCTTTCAGGCAGTGAGTTTCAGGCCCCCACCAACCTCTGGCTAAAAACATTCTCCTCAGCTCCCCTCTAATCCTTCTACCAGTTACTTTAAATCTATGTGCCCTGGTTATTAGCCTCTCTGCTAAGGGAAATTGGTCCTTCCTACCCACTCTATCTAGGCCCTACATAATTTTATACTCCTCAATTAAATCTCCCCTTAGCATCCTCTTCACCAAAGAAAACAACCCCAGCCTATCCCATCTTTCCTCATAGCTAAAATTCTCCAGACATGGCAATATCCTCAAATCTCCTCTGTACCCTCTCTAGTGCAATCACATCTTTCCTGTAATGTGGTGACCAGAACTGTACGCAGTACTCAAGCTGTGGCCTAACTAGTGTTTTATACAATTCTAGCATAACCTCACTGCTCTTATATTCTATGCCTCAGCTAATAAAAGGAAAGTATCCGATGTGCCTCCTTAGAGGCACATAGGATCTGTGGACATGGATTCCAAGGTCCCTCATTTCCTCCACACTTCTCAGTATCCTACCATTTATTGTGTATCCCCTCGCCTTGTTTGCCCTCCCCAATGCATTACCTCACACCTCTCAGGATTGAATCCCATTTGCCACTTTTCTGCCCACCTGACCAGTCCATTGATAGCTTCCTGCAGTCTACAGCTTTCCTCCTCAGTATAACCACATGGCCAATTTTTGTATCATCTGCAAACTTCTTGATCATGCCCCCTACATTTAAGTCTAACTCATTGATATATACCACAAAAAGCAAGGGACCTAGTACTGAGCCTTACAGAACCCCACTGGAAACAGCTTTCCAGTCACAAAAACACCCGTCGACCATTACCCTTTGCTTCCTGCTACTCCTATTTTGGATCCAACTTGCCACTTTCCCTTGGATCCCACGGGCTTTTACTTTTTTTGACCAGTTTGCCATGTGGGACCTTGTCAAAAGCCTTACTAAAATCCATGTAAACTACATCAAACGTGCTACCCTCCTCATCAACCCTCCTTGTTGTCTCCTCAAAAAATTGAATCAAGTTAGTCAGACACGACCTTCCCTTAACAAATCCACTTACAACGACACTTTCAACTTCCCAACTGTCCAGCCTTTGGCCCTCCATTCACCACGGCATCTGCTCAATCACACACTCACCTCCACCTCTGATGCCCGTGTCGCCATTAAAACGATTACTTTCTCTCACCCTGGTCGTTCCTCCTGGTACGGCCCTCATCTCCGCTCCCTTAAGTCCAAGGGACGCAGACTTGAACATTAATGGTGGACAACTGGTTTAGCCATTCATCGCCAGATCTGGCTGGTCCACAAAGAATGATCAGGTCCTGCTCTCCTCTGCCAAAACTGCTCACGAATCCAGGATCATCCTGGAATGCAAAGATAACCCCCAACTTTTCGTCACTACAAACCATCTTCTTAAACCCCTCCCCCTGCCTCCTGCACCATCACCTCCAACAGCAAGTGCGAGGAACTCATGGACTCCTTTGTCACTAAGATTGAGACCAACCATGCAGTTGCCTCTGCTGCTTCCATAAGAACATATGAAATAGGAGCAGGAGTAGGCCAATCGGCCCCTCGAGCCTGCTCCGCCATTCAATAAGATCATGGCTGATCTGATCCTAACCTCAAATCTAAATTCATGTCCAATTTCCTGCCCGCTCCCCGTAACCCCTAATTCCCTTTACTTCTAGGAAACTGTCGATTTCTGTTTTAAATTTATTTAATGATGTAGCTTCCACAGCTTCCTGGGGCAGCAAATTCCACAGACCTACTACCCTCTGAGTGAAGAAGTTTCTCCTCATCTCAGTTTTGAAAGAGCAGCCCCTTATTCTAAGATTATGACCCCTAGTTCTAGTTTCACCCATCCTTGGGAACATCCTTACCGCATCCACCCGATCAAGCCCCTTCACAATCTTATATGTTTCAATAAGATCGCCTCTCATTCTTCTGAACTCCAATGACTGGAGTCCCAATCTACTCAACCTCTCCTCATATGTCCACCCCCTCATCCCCGGGATTAACCGAGTGAACCTTCTTTGTACTGCCTCGAGAGCAAGTATGTCTTTTCTTAAGTATGGACACCAAAACAGTATGCAGTATTCCAGGTGCGGTCTCACCAATACCTTATATAACTGCAGCAATACCTCCCTGTTTTTATATTCTATTCCCCGAGCAATAAAAGCCAACATTCCGTTGGCCTTCTTGATCACCTGCTGCACCTGCAAACTAACTTTTTGATTTTCTTGCACTGGGACCCCCAGATCCCTTTGTACTGCAGTACTTTCCAGTTTCTCGCCATTAAGATAATAACTTGCTCTCTGATTTTTCCTGCCAAAGTGCAAAACCTCACATTTTCCAATATTGTATTGCATCTGCCAAATCTCCACCCACTCACCCAGCCTGTCTATATCCCCCTGTAGGTTTTTTATGTCCTCCTCACTCTCTACTTTCCCTCCCATCTTTGTATCATCTGCAAACTTTGATATGTTACACTCGGTCCCCTCCTCCAAATCGTTAATATAGATTGTAAAGAGTTGGGGACGCAGCACCAACCCCTGCGAAACACCACTGGCTACTGGTTGCCAGTCCGAGAATGAACCATTTATCCCAACTCTCTGCTTCCTGTTAGATAACCAATCCTCCACCCATGCCAGTATATTACCCCCAATCCAGTGATTCTTTATCTTGAGCAATAATCTTTTATGTGGCACCTTGTCGAATGCCTTCTGGAAGTCTAAATACACTATGTCCACTGGTTCCCCTTTATCCACCCTGTACGTTATGTCCTCAAAGAACTCAAGCAAATTTGTCAGACATGACTTCCCCTTCGTAAAGCCATGCTGACTTTGTCCTATTAAATTATGTTTATCCAAATGTTCCGCTACTGTCTCCTTAATAATAGACTCCAAAATTTTACCCACCACAGATGTTAGGCTAACTGGTCTATAATTTCCAGCCTTCTGCCTACTACCCTTTTTAAATAAGGGTGTTACATTAGCAGTTTTCCAATCTGCCGGGACCTTTGCCGAGTCCAGAGAATTTTGGAAAATTATTACCAAAGCATCCACAATCCCTCCTGCCACTTCCCTCAAGACCCTAGGATGTATGCCATCAGGTCCAGGGGATTTATCCGCCTTGAGTCCCATTAATTTACTGAGTACCAATTCCTTAGTGATTTTAATTGTATTTAGCTCCTCCCCCCCCCCCCCCCCCCCCCCCCGAGAGCCCCCTGTTTGTCCAGTGTTGGGATATTCTTAGTGTCCTCTACCGTAAAGACTGAAACAAAATATTTCAGCATTTTTGCCATCTCCATGTTTCCCACCATTAATTTCCCGGTCTCATCCTCGAAGGGACCTACGTTTGCCTTAGCCACCCTTTTTCTTTTTATATAACTGTAGAAACTCTTGCTATCTGTTTTTATATTTTTTGCTAATTTATTTTCATAATCTATCTTCCCTTTCTTAATCAATCCTTTCGTTACTTTTTGCTGTCTTTTGAAGACTTCCCAATCTTCTATCCTCCCACTAAGTTTGGCTACCTTATATGTCCTTGTTTTTAGTTGGATACTATCCTTAATTTCTTTACTTAGCCACGGATGGCTGTCATTTCTTTTACACCCTTTTTTCCTCAGCGGAATATATATTTTTTGAAAGTTGTAAAATAACTCCTTGAATGAATACCACTGCTCATGTACCGTTTTACCCTTTAATCTATTTTCCCAGTCCACTTTAATCAATTCCGCTCTCATACCATCATAGTCTCCTTTATTCAAGCTCAGTACGCTTGTTTGAGAACCAACCTTCTCACCCTCTAATTGGATATGGAATGTAACCATGTTATGGTCACTCATTCCAAAGGGATCCTTAACTAGGACATTATTAATTAATCCTGGTTCATTACACAGGACCAGGTCCAAGGTTGCTTGCCCCCTTGTAGGATCAGTTACATACTGATCCTACAAGGGGGCAAGCAACCTTGGAAATCCATCCCGAGAAATCCATCCCGAATACACTCAATAAACTCTTCCTCAAGGCTGCCCTGCCCAATTTGATTTGTCCAGTCAATATGATAGTTAAAATCTCCCATAATTATAGCTGTTCCCTTATTACATGCCCCGACTATTTCCTGATTAATACTTCTTCCAGCAGAGTTGCAACTATTAGGAGGCCTATATACTGTGCCCACGAGTGTTTCTTTCCCCCTTATTATTCCCGATCTCTACCCAAACTGTTTCATTATCCTGATCCTTTGTCCCAATATCATTTCTCTGTATTACAGTGATTCCTTCCTTTATTAACATAGCCACCCCACCTCCCCTTCCTGCCTGCCTGTCCTTCCTGATTGTTAAATACCCTGGCATATTTAATTCCCAGTCGTTGTCACTCTGCAGCCATGTTTCTGTAATGGCCACAAGATCATACCCATACGTAGTTATTTGTGCCGTTAACTTGTCCATTTTGTTACGAATGCTACGTGCATTCAGATAAAGAACTTGCAAATATGTTTTGTGACACTTAGTTCCTGCTTTTTCCTTTTTTAACACTTTACCTTTTACTCCATACCTTCTGTCCCTTCCTGACACGCTTTCCTCTGTCTCCCTGCTCAGGTTCCCAACCCCCTGCCACAGCTTTGATGCTGGGTTAATTGCCTTACGCCTTCTAGTTTTTATTTTATCTGTCGTGCCTGAAGTACACTTTCTTTCCGCTGCTCTACGCTTTTCCCTCTCACTTGTTCTTGAACAACTGTTTGTATTGTAGATTTCCCCTGGGTCTTCCCCTCTCTTGCTACTCTCAATTTTATTCCCTTCTGACTCCCCGCTCAGGCACCCATCCCCCTGCCACTCTAGTTTAAACCTTCCCCAACAGCACTAGCAAACACTCCCGCGAGGACATTGGTCCCGGTCCTGCTCGGGTGTAACCCGTCACGCTTGTACAGGTCCCACCTTCCCCAGAACTGGTGCCAATGTCCCAGGAATCTAAATCCCTCCCTCCTACACCATCCCTGCAGCCACGCATTCATCCTGTCTATTCTCTTGTTCCTATACTCACTAGCACATGGCACCGGTAGTAATCCTGAGATCACTACCTTGAAGTCCTGCTTTTTAATTTATCTCCTAACTCCTTAAATTCACCTTGCAGGACCTCCTCTCCCCTAGCCCACCATGCCAAACTTCCCCTAAGGTTCCCCCCTGCCCTAGCCCTGAACTCGCATCTTTCTCTAGTTTCTCTCCTATCGCCCCTCAAGCCCTCTGAGCTCATCTTGATCATGAGACCCACTTCCTGCTTCCTCGACCCTATTCCCACTAAACTGACGACCACTCAACTTCCCTTCCTGACCCCCATGTTAGCTAATATTGTTAACTGTCCCCCTCCCCTTCAAATCTGCCGTCATCACCACCCTCCTCAAAAAACCCACCCTTGACCCCTCTGTCATTGCAAACTACCGCCCCATCTCCAACTTCCCTTTCCTCTCCAAAGTCCTTGAACGTGTTGTCGCCTCCCAAATTCGTGCCAATCTTTCCCGGAACTCCATTTTTGAATCCCTCCAATCAGGTTTCCAACCCTGCCACAGTAGTGAAACGGCCCTTATCAAAAGGGACAAATGACATCCTATGTGACTGTGGTAAACTATCCCTCCTCATCGTTCTCTACTTGTCTGCAGACTTTGACACAGTTGACCACATCATCCTCCTCCTCAAACATCTCCCCTCCATCGTCCAGTTGGTTGGGACTGCAGTCGCCTGATTCCATTCTTATCTATCCAGTTGTAGCCAGAGAATCACCTGCAATGGCTTCTCTTCCCACTCCCGCACCAATATTTCTGGAGTACCCCCAAGGATCCAACACTAGCCCCCTCCTAGTTCTCACCTACATGTTGCCCCTCGGCGACATCATCTGAAAACACATCATCAGGTTCCACATGTACGCTGACGACACCCAGCTCCACCTCACCACCATCTCCCTCGACCCCTCCTCTGTCTTTGATTTTTCACAATGCTTGTCTGACATCCAGTACTGAATGAGCAGAAATTTCCTCCAATATTGGAAAGACCGAAGCCATTATCTTCAGTCCCTGCCACAAACTCTGTTCCATAGCCAACGATTCCATCCCTCTCCCTGGCAACTGTCTGATGCTGAAGCAACCTTGGCATCCTATTTGACCCGGAGATGAGTTTCCGACCACATATCTGCTCCATCACCAAGACTGCCTACTTCCACGTACGTAACATCATCACCTGTCTCTGCTCCTGCCTCAGCCCATCTGCTGAAACCCTCATCCGTACCTTTGTAACCTCTAGACTTGGCTATTCCAATGCTCTCCTGGCCGGCCTCCCATCTTCCACCTTCCATAAACTGGAGCTCATCCAATACACTGCTGCCCGTATCCTAACTCGCACCAAGTCCCGTTCACCCATCACCCCTGTGATCGCTGACCTATATTGGCTACCGGTGTGGGATAAACTGGGCGACACTGACATGTTGGGCCGAAGGGCCTGTTTCCATGTTGTAAACTTCTATGATTCTAACGCCTCGATTTTAAAATTCTCATCCCTTGTTTTCAAATTCCTCCATGGCCTCGCCCCTCCCTATCTCCGTATCCACCTCCGGCCCTACAACTCAATTCCTTCCTCCAATTCTTGCCTCTTGCGCATCCCCGATTTTAAATCGCTCCACCTTTGGAAGCCGTGCCTTCAGCTGCCTAGGCCCCAAGCTTTGGAATTCTCTCCCAAAGCCTCAGCTCCTCTAACTCTCTTTCCCCTCCTCTAAGACACTTTTTAAAACCTACTTCTTTGACCACCTGTCCTACTATTTCCTTATATGGCTCGGTGGATAATTTTGTTTGATAATCGCTCCTGTGAAGCACCTTGAGGTTGTACTGTGTTCGAGGCGCTATATAATTGCAAGTTGGTGTTTTTACCTTGCCGTGAGGAAAATAAAAGCAGATAGTAGCCCTCAGTAACGTCAATTCAGAGCTATACCATGGACACTTAAACGTTATTCTGCCTTTGCCCTATGCTGGTAAGCATCTAGCCAAGAACACCATGCCCCTACAAACATGGTTATACATGGTTTCAGAAAAGGAAGTTTTGGGTGTGCAGCTAGGAAAAGCATGAGTCAGAATGGGGGCGAGGGGGATGAGAACAGGCTGTGCTCATTTGACTCAGATGCAACCGAAATAATTCCACACTATTCGCGATTGCAATTTTGGACCAATTTGGCACAATGAAGATTTTCAAACAGCAGAGTTTAGAAAGGCCCATAAGAAATTATAATGGAGGACATGACCGTCAACTGAAACACTGGATCCTCCCTCGTTTGTGTGCGTATAATACAAACTGCAGTGGCATTCCTGTAATACCGAAACCATAACAACTGCACACAGGCGTGGACAATGATTTCATTTGTTCAGATATTCAACCAAAAAGCGTGAGAAATTACACACATCAATAAAGGGCCAATGAATGTAACACTCTGCATAGCAGCAGTACAGAACCCTATTAGAATTAAAACTGATCCGATTGGATAGCACAGCAGCCAATAATGCAAACCAAGTCCTTGCATTCTTATTACAAATTTCGCAAATCAAACATGCGGTCCTAAAATCAGGTACCGTTAACTTGTGTTCAATTCTACTTCCATGTATAATTAGGATATAATTTTCATTCCACTGTGGTTTGATGCTACATTATGAGCAGACTGAAGTATCCAGCTACAAAACACATGGAATGCTCCTTGAACCCATACAATTATAAACTAAATATTCAAATTCTTCATCAATCGACTGCGGATTATTTGGCAATGAACTGGTGAGGATGGTGTCACAATCCTTCTATGCCAGCTTCCCTGCAAATTAACTACGTGAGACGAATGAACAACCACCATCCACAAATTAACAATCCAGCAACCGATGTAAAATTAGATTAAATTACAATTAGCCCACAAAATTCAGCTTACTGCCTCAGGTATCCATTATACTGCCTGAACCTCCTTATTAGATTTGCCGTCCAGCAAGTGTGCCCAGGAATCCACATTTTACTGTACAGTCATTTAGTGAACATATGAACTAAGTGTAGCGTCTCAGACACACGCACGCACAAAGCTTCTTTTTCTCAGAAGTATTCCCCGACACCCTTATTGGTTCAGTCTTGCAGCTGAAACGGTTGTTTGCACAGCTGTGCTGCCAAGTAGTTTCATTCATCTCAGCAAGATTGATTCGTAGCTGGAACATCAATCTACTTCCTATTTGGAAACATTATTTCTAAGTATGTGCCCGGTGCCTTATGATCCTGTATGAAAGATTCCTACCAAGCATCTGTATCTGTAAACAGTAATTTTTTCTCTCTCTCCCTCCCACTTCTATACTTGGCTACAGTTTCATGAAAGCTCTCTGGTACCTTGCTCAAGTAGTCTTATAAGTGAGGCTGCACAACTTATACGGGCAGACTAACCAACTCTGGAGGATATCACAACCAGGCCCAATTCTGTACTGGCCACAGCACAGACTGATGTGCGCACTCAGCAGGGTCGCCATCAGGAATCAAGTCAAATTTCCCCGACACCTGGGGCATTCTTGAGATCTGCTAACCCTGGACAAAATGAGTTCCAACTTGGGACCTTTCAACATCTCAAACAGCTCAGTATTAGGGACTCTACCTCCAAACCATCGTTCACCTGACGAAGGAGGAAGCCTCCGAAAGCTTGTGAATTTAAAATAAAATTGCTGGACTATAACTTGGTGTTGTAAAATTGTTTACAATTGTCAACCCCAGTCCATCACCGGCATCCAAACCATGAGAGAGACTGGGCTCTGCGATATATATTTTTTAAAACCCAATTTCATGCTTAATAACTGTATTGTTTATGGTTATTAATTCGTATCCCAGCCCATATAATATTGCATTCCTACATCCAAAGGGGTCACAGACGTAACTCACTGCCTTCCACTGCTGATCAGAGTCTAGGCTGCTTCAATGATGGGCTACACCATTTTATCTCAGCAAAATGGTGTAGCCCATCATTGAAGCAGCCTAGACTCTGATCAGCAGTGGAAGGCAGTGAGTTATAACGAGGGGGCACAGATTTAAGGTGAGAGGGGAGAGATACAAAAGGATCCAGAGGGGCAATTTTTTCACTCAAAGGGGGTGAGTGTCTGGAACGAGCTGCCAGAGGCAGTAGTAGAGGCGGGTACAATTTTGTCTTTTAAAAAGCATTTGGACAGTTACATGGGGAAGATGGGTATCGAGGGATATGGGCCAAGTGCAGGCAATTGGGACTAGCTTAGTGGTATAAACTGGGCGACATGGACATGTTGGGCCGAAGGGCCTGTTTCCATGTTGTAACTTCTATGATTCTATGATTCTATAAGACCGCTATAACATACATTCTGCCCCTTCCATTCTCCTGGGAATCATTATTTCAATTTATCTTTCACTCAACAATGTTTTTCTTTCTGTATTTCTTCATCTTCATCTGGTGTTTTTTTGGGGCAAGGGGGAAGAGAGAAGACTTGTACATAGAATTACAACACAGAAAGAGGCCATTTGGCTCAACCAATGTTGGTGCTTATTTTCCATATCAGCAGTCGTCCTAATCCCATATCCCTTCATTTCCCCTACCCTTCAACCACCTAAACAGCCTAATCTTAAATGTAGACATGGTCTTTGCTTCAATCAGCAATTTTGAAAGTCCATTCCACAGGCTCATAGCCCTCTTTAAAAAGAACGATGCTGCTGCTCTCCGTCCTAAATCTCTTACACTTAATATATCTACGTCTGCTTATTCTAGACCTGTCAGCCACTGAAAATAGTCTGTTTCTATCTACTCAACCATCCAGTCATGATTTTAACACCTCTATCAATTCACCCAGTAATATTCTCTGTTCTAATGAAAACAACTAATTTTTCAAGCCTTTCTCCGTATTTTTATTTCCTCATTCCAGAAAATGTTTAATCCTATAACTGCAACAGTTTCTTATAGCGCCTTCACTTTCATGCAGGCAGTTCTGTCTGGATAAGAATGACTATTATTTGGATTCACAAACTGCATATCCCAGCAACCACAGTAGAACAGAATTGGTGGCAACCCTAAGGTTAGGAGTACAATACTTGGACCAATACACAGCAGCAGCTGCTTTTCGACAGTGAACCTACAGAAGTATTTTTCGCGCGCACACGTCACTATGGTTAGCACTAGAATCGGATAGACATTCATTCCACTTTCCCTTCTTCTAAACGTTACCCTCCCTCACTGTGCACTACGCACACTTGCAAGCACAAGAATATAGTGAATCAATATCTCCTCTGGCAAAACACAACCCAGTCTTCTTGGAGTTGATCTGCACAAAGGTTTCGACATGAACAGCAAAACAACTTTTGGTTTGCTGGCCTTGTTAAAAATCAGTTAGTTGTCCACAGAAAACAAAGACCATTAACTTCACAGAAAGGGATTTAAAAAAACACACAAGAGGGGGGGGGGGTCAGGGTTAGGTAAAGCTTTCCAACTGGAAGTCGTTAATTAAGAGATTTTGCAAGTTAAAACATCATGAACTGCAATAACACATTCAATGAGCAAGATAAAATGAAATCTCTACCCGTTTTATTTTAATCTCGATTTTTTTTTTAAAAAATGGGATGTGGTTGTTTGTGTTTTTGCCAAATAACAGAAAAAAACAGGAGGTTAACCAATAATGCCAGACAGCCTGTTTAGAGGTTGTACCGTTTAGCTGGTGTAATCAATTAGCTCTTTGAAAGTGAAGACAGCAATTTCAGCAGCATTGCTTCTGGCTACTCGTCAATTGCCAATCCATTCAAGATGAACCCGAAGGAGGTCAAATCGCATTTTAACACTAGGAACTCGCCACGTGCTCCACAGCCACAATTCCCCCATGCGGCAGGTCCCAAAATGTGAATTTTAAAACCAGTCTTCAGGACTGCTGTCCAATAGCTACTTAAATGGCAGCACTGCCAGCAGCCTGACAACAGTTTTTTTTTGAGGGGGGAGGGCATACAGAATAAAAGCAAAACAAAAATGACAAGTATAAATAACAATCAAGCTACATTTACAAAGCCAAGACAAAGCTATAGACAAAAAACAGTCCGTTTTACGAACAAATTTGGGCTGTCTTTCCTATACCGAAGCATCTCGATCACTGCACGAGGCTTGTGTCCAAGAGCCAGGTGGGGGGCAAGTTCAAGAGTTAACATTTATTCTCAGTTTGCCAAAGACCTAACCATTGCTTTCACAATGATTAGGTAGACACTGAGGCAAGGATTCGGTATATTAATAAGTGTAAGTTTGTATTCAAATATTCTAGCTGAAAGTGATTCAAGTTTTGTTGGGAGGGGAGGAATCAAGATGCATACAGGACCTGCGCTTACTGCCTTCCTACAGGCAGATCCATTTTCCATACAGCACAGGAACCGCAGGCACCGCTCCCAATTTTCAGGACTCTGCAAATGCAGCTCAAGTATAAATTACAGTTAAACCACATCCTACAAGACCAATCTTTACACAAAAGCAGTCCATTTTAAGATCAAATTTGGGCAGTTTTCCCTGTACCGTAATACCTTATGTCGCTGTACAACCCATCCTCGTTTTCAAATCCCTCCATGACCTCGCCCCTCCTTATCTCTCCAACCCTCAGGTCTCTGCACCCCTTCCATTGGCGAAAGTGCCTTCAGCTGCCTAGGCCCTAAGCTCTGGAATTACCTCCCCAAACCTCTCCGCTTCTCCATCTCTTTCTCCTCCTTTACGACACTCCTTAAAACCTACCTCTTTGACCAAGCTTTTGGTCACCTGTCCTAATATCTCCTTGTGTGGCTAGATGTCAAATTTGGTTTGATAATTACTCCTGTGAAGTGCCTTGGAACATTTTACTACATTAAAAGGCGTTATTGAAATGCACGTGGTTGTTGGTGTGAAGCAAGTTCTGGCTCAGTTGTCCCCTTCCTTCTCCCCCACCCCCCCCAAACACACACACACAGGAAAAGGATCCATCTTCTGTTCCTCACCTCTTTTCACCCAGAAATGTGACTGAGCCACAATGAGAAACTTTCCAAATAGGGGATCGCGGCCATGATCTGTGTGGAAAATTTCAGCTAACAGGCTAACTGCCAAGTTGGCCCCCTGTATCCAACAGCAAAGGAGCCGCAGGGGCCGGCAGCACTGGCCGCAGGGGGTTATGCCAGAAAGCTACAGGTACTTAATGTACCAAAGAGAAGGTCTGTGGATAGGGTTAAACACTAGAGAAAGTTCACTTGCAGGATAGGTCATTAAAGGTTAAATCCCACTTGAGATAAATGTTCTCCCTGGCAAAGAACAAACTGATCTTTTGAGGGTTGAATTGCATTGGCATTATATAGGGAGATAAACTTACAACTGACAGAACAAGGACAGTGCTGTCTCAACACATCCCTGCCAGCAATGAATCAATCCACTTCTGATCCAGCCGGTATACTTTGATTATCTGGCTAACAATAGGTCGAGGGAACCGACCGTTCTTAGAGGTATACAACAGTATAAAAAAAATCTTCAAAATAAATTGCATGTGTAGGCTAAGGAGACACTGGTTCAAATTAGTGTCAGCTGTGGTTCAGTGGTAACACTTTCTCCTCTGAGTCAGAAGGTTGTGGGTTCAATCTCCACTCCAAAGATTTGACCACATAATCCAGGCTGACACTCCAGTATTGTACTGAGGGAGTGCTGCACTGCCAGAGGTGCCGTCTTTCAGATGAAACGTTAAACCGAGGCCCCATCTGTGCTCTCAAGTGGATGCAAGAGTAAGGAAGTTCTCCCCGATGTCCTGGCCGATATTTATCTCTCAAATCAATGTCATTAAAACATATTATCTGATCATTATCACATGGCTGTTTGTGGGACCTAGCATTGCACAAATTGGCTGCCACATTGTCTACATTACAACAGTGACTAAACTTCAAAAAGCATTTTGGGATGTCCTGAGGTCCTGAAAGGCGCTATATAAATGCAAGTTTTTAAATTCTTTTCTTTAGTAGATTTAGGACTGAGATTTGAAAGTTCTTCACACAAATAGTAATCATAGAATTCCATTCCATGTATTGGAGTAGTGAAGGCAAAAACCCTGAAATCATTTAATAACATAGCAACAGGGGTAGGCCATTTAGCCCCTTGAGCCTGTTCCACCATTCAATGAGATCATGGCCGATCTGTGGCCTAACTCCATATGGCCGCCTTAACCGAAGGTATTAAGGGATATGGGGCTAACAAAAATCTATCAATTTCAGATTTAAAATTAACAATTGAGCTAGCACCAACTGCCATTTGCAGAAGAGTCCCAAACTTCTTCCACCCTTTGGTGTAGAAGCATTTCTTAACTTCACTCCTGTACGTCCTGGTTCTAAATGTTAGGCTATGCCCCCTAGTCCTAGACTCCCCAACCAGCAGAAATAGTTTCTCTCGATCTATCCTATCAGTTCCTGCACTTTAGGGTGTGAAGGTCTTAGAGAGGATGCAGAAAAGGTTTACTAGAATGGTTTCAGGGATGAGGGACTTGAGTTATGTGGAGAGACTGGAGAAGCTGGGGTTGTTCTTAGAACAGAGAAGGTTAAGAGGAGATTTGATAGAAGTGTTCAAAATCATGAAGGGATTAGATAATGTAAATAAAGAGAAACTGTTCCCATTGGCGGAAGGATCGAGGACCAGAGGACACAGATTTAAGGTGATTGGCAAAAGAATCAAAGGTGACATGAGAAAAAACATTTTTACGCAGCGAGTACTCGTGATCTAGAATACACTGCCTGAGAGGGTGGTGCAAGTACATTCAATCGTGGCTTTCAAAAAGGAACTGGATTAAATATTTGAAGGGAAAACATTTGCAGGGCTACAGGGTAAGAGCGTGAGAACGAGCCTAACTGGATTGCTCTTACAAAGAGCCGGAGCGGGCTCAACGGGCCGAATGGCCCCCTTCTGTGCTGTAACCATTCTATGATTCCCCTTAATATGTTGAAAACTTCGATCAAAACACCCCTCAATCTTCTAAATAACCAATTGGATACTACAATGGGAGAGGCTGTAGTGTCTTCCTAGGTGGATGAACTAAGTCGGGTCAAATGGGCTACCTCTTCCATAATATCTTGTGCTCTTGTGGCTTGGGGGGGGGGGGGATAGAAAATAGGAGAAATACAATAAATCTGCCTGTGATCAAAATACAGATTTCCTGTGAACCTACAGCAGTGACGTGACAAACACCTTCAATACGCGTTGGTGAACATCACATTTCTCGGTTCTTGGCTGTGAGTTGACCACAGGGATCCGCGTTTAACTGAAGCATTCACAAAGATGCACGCACACGTGATACTTGGTCAACTGTGTTTTTACCACAATACCATTGAATAAGAATTTATTTGGTTTTTTTAAATGCACTAATCTAAGGACAACACCACCACACCAAACACCAATGCAAACAGAGATTACTGCCTGAAAAATCATATCTGGAGTAAAATAAAAGTGCAATTCAGCTTTAGAATTTGTGGGTGCTTTTAGTGAACAGATTAAACGGAGCAAGCTCGTCATCTGAATACCTGAATTTTCAGTCGTAATACACAATCTGTCAACTATTCTATGAGCGGTTTCATCAGGTAAATTGTTATTTAGCTATTTTTAATAGCACACCACTTCTATAAACTACATTTTTGAAAGAGCGTGCGGGGAGAGAAAGAGAAAGAAAACAAATGAAAATGAGGAAGTAGTAAAAAGAAAAAGATCCAATTTTCAGTCTGTTCACGTTAGCATTTGGATTTTTTTTTTGTTTTGTTTTGATTGCTATGCGGAGAAAACCATATTTTTAAAAAAAAGCCTGCCAGGAAGTGTGTGTAGAATAATCCACTTCAGGCTATGCAGGCATGTGCCAGGAAAGGTCAAACCGTTGAATGCATAGGAATTTACTCTCAGCACTCCAGGAAGCAAGGAGATAAAACATGCAAGAAAGGAGGAGCTGAGTACACACACTTTATGCATACAAGCCTCATCAGGTTTTGACTTTGTAATACACTGTCTCGTCGCTGCTTTAGCAAACAGCTTTTTGCACACTATATTGCAACCTTGTTTATTCTACGACAGTAGGATTAATAGCAAGTCATTCAGGAACACTTTTACCAAGTTTCTGCAACGGCTCTGGAAGTTTATCCAGTGAATAGTTGAGTTGTTACTAGACCTGGAAGGTTACAGGTTCAATCCGTGAGCTGTGCTGATTAAGCCAATACTGGGAGAATGGGCGAGCGCAATGAGGACAATTGGCCTCAGCCCCTTTCAGCAGAGGGCATTTAAAACAAAAATGTTTTTACCTTAACTACCCTTCTTTCACAGATGAGCAACAGCATGAAAACAAAATACAGGACATAAAGGGTTTGGCCTATGAGCAACTTTGCTTTTGAAAAATGGCTTTCTCTCAAAAGGAATTGTGTGCAGTAGTTGGAAACCTCTACTTTTTTTCTTTAACTGGGGGGGGAAATCTAACTCTCCTAAAAATAAAAGCGCAGCATGCAAGTACCAGGAAAAAAAATCTGGAGCTGCGCCATAAGGAGTGGCCCAGGCTACTTGCAAATCATGAAGCCAATAGTAACTAGATGAGAATTTTCAAGCACCAGCTCAAAACTCTAGGGGAAGTAATAACCAAGACTGAACACCAGGGAAATGAATGCAAAAAACTGCTCAGCAGAAATAAAGTTCTGCTGTGTCTTTGCCATGCGGGGGGAATGAAACATCACAATATGACAGAAGGAGCAGTACATTAAACAAATCAAAACAGAGGATCTCAGCTTGGACTGCCCATTTTCCCTCCTCCCCTCCACAACTGGCCGAAAAGCTGGAACTCCATCGCAACGTTTTCTTATTATAGGAGATCATACAAGTTTACAGCACAGAAGGAGGCTATTCAGCCCATCATGTCCAACCTAGCTCTTTGCTAGAACAATCAATAGGTAATACAACTGCGCTGCTCTTCCCCCACTGATCTATATCTGCTTCTGCTTCAAATGTTTAACCAGTGTCCACTCCACGCTTGAGAACTGACAGCTCCCTTTGTGGGTCTATGAATGAGCCAGTTGATTCTGCACCACAGGCAGAATACATAGGCCTTGAGAGGGTGCAGCACAGATTCACCAGAATGATACCGGGGCTTAAAAGGTTAAATTATGAGGACAGGTTGCATAGACGAGGCTTGTATTTCCGAGTATAGAAGATTGAAGGGCGGGCTAATCGAGGCGTTTAAAATGATAAAAGGATTCGATAGGAGACATAAAGAGAAACTATTTCCTCTGGTGAGGGAATCCACAACAAGAGGGCATAATCTTAAAATTAGAGCCAGGCCATTCAAGAGTGAAATCAGGAAGCACTTGTTCACACAAAGGGCAGTGGAAATCTGGAACACTCTACCCTCCAAAAGGATGCTGGGTCACTTGAAGCTTTCAAGACCAAGATAGATAGATTTTTGTTAGGTAAGGGTATCAAGGGATATGGAGAAAAGGTGGGTAAATGGAGTTGAGGTACAGATCAGCTATGATCTGATTGAATGGGGGAGCAGGTTGAATGGCCTACTCCTGGTCCTATGTTCAGGGAGCCAGTCCCCAGTGTTTCTAATAAGTACAGCAACTGGGTCCACATTTCCACAGGACGGCCCAGTGGACCAGTAACAGGCTATAAAAATAAATGGAGAGTGACATACAGATGTTGCTCTCCAGAGACCGGAAGGAAATAACAGGGCAACATAAAAGCTCACCAGTGAGATATTGGGAAGACAGGCTGATTATTGAATCTTAGATATGCTTAGTGCTAGTCTCAATGTGGACACAGCTGTTTTTTTTTTAATATATAAAAAGGAAATGTTTTAATTTCTCACTCTCACAAAACCCACATTCCACAGTAAAAGCCAGCAACTGACTTTAAAAGTAATTTGGGAGGGGGGGGGGGGGAGGCGGGTCGGGTCGGTGGCTGAACAGAGGAAATCTCACCAAAATTTGAAACTGAAACCTGCAGCAACAAGTTTCCTTTCTCAACCCCCACACCCTAAAATGTCATCCTCCTGCCCCCTCCCTTGCCTTGACTGTACTTTTAATTATAAAAATTACATTTTTAAAAACATATTGATCTCTTATCTCCCAGCGAGACCACAGTGATCCCCATCAACATCAATTTGCCAGCCACCCCCTTTCCATGTTAGAAAAATTGCAAGATTATATATAAATAAATAAGTCAATATACAAAGCAGAGGAAACAGTTAAACCATTAGTAAAATAAATATCAATATTACTACATCCTTTTATACCTTTTCAACATACTTCAAAGATCAGGAAATTTGTGTGGTCAACTTTAGCCACTGTCACTTTTTTTAAAAATTGCACCAAAAATTTAAATTTATCACAACGCTCCCCTGTAAAACTAATTTTAAGCAAAAAAAGAGCAAGCAGCCTTATATTCCCTGATTTACAGTACAGTACTATAAAAATCTTCAGTCTTAAAGTAAAATTTAATGAAAACAAAAATGCATCACAATTTGCTTCAGGACAACCTCACTGGTTGAAAAAATGCAATATATTTTTTAAAGCACAAGTTATTTTCTTTAAAATTAATTATATAATTGCTCTGTATTTTTAAGTTATGTTGCATATGAACAATATCTCTGGATAATGTATTGCATAATACCTCCCTGGATAATATTTTGCACATGAACAATGTCTCTCTGGATATATATTCTGCATATGAACAATCTCTCTCTGGATAATATTTTGCACATGAACAATGTCTCTCTGGATAATATTCTGCATACGAACAATATCTCTCTCTGGATAATATTCTGCATACGAACAATATCTCTCTCTGGATAATATTCTGCATACGAACAGTATCTCTCTGGATAATATTCTGCATACGAACAATCTCTCCCTGGATAATATTCTGCATACGAACAATATCTCTCTGGATAATATTCTGCATACGAACAGTATCTCTCTGGATAATATTCTGCATACGAACAGTATCTCTCTGGATAATATTCTGCATACGAACAATCTCTCCCTGGATAATATTCTGCATACGAACAATATCTCTCTGGATAATATTCTGCATACGAACAATATCTCTCTGGATAATATTCTGCATACGAACAGTATCTCTCTGGATAATATTCTGCATACGAACAGTATCTCCCTGGATAATATTCTGCATACGAACAATCTCTCTCTGGATAATATTCTGCATACGAACAGTATCTCTCTGGATAATATTCTGCATACGAACAATCTCTCCCTGGATAATATTCTGCATACGAACATCCCTCTTTTTCCCCTCTGGAGAGAAAAGAAAAAAAGTCCACATTCTCTACACCAAATCTTCCGCAACAAGTCTGCGCTCCAAGTGCAGTAAACGAGGATCTGCTGACACCGACTTTCGCTGCCTCCCCGGGACAGAGACACCACATCCCCGGGATTAGGCCCAGCCCGACTCGGGCCTCCCTTCCCAGCCGCAGCCGGAAGGAATAAATAGACGGCGCCTCGATTGCCAAAGCCGTCAGCGCCGCTGAGCCGAGCCCGGAGGCTCTCGATCCTCTCGCAGCGGCCTACAAGCTCCCCGGTGTGTTAGACCGTAGCGACGGTTGGTGGAAGGCGTAGGGCCCCCGGGGAGGGGAAAGGGTTAATGTAACGCGCAGCGAAGGCCCCGGGGTGTTTATTTTTCTTCTCTTTTCCCCCACCCACCCACCCACTTCCCCGTTTTCTCTTACCCACATAACTCGGCTCCTGGCGACCGGAGCGGCGCCTCGGATCGGCTCGGCTCACCCAGCCCGTTCGGACCGGCAGAGCCCCGCTTAACCATTAGCTGTCCCGAGACCTGTCAATCACAGTCCGAGGGGGCGGGGACAAAAGGGGGCAAAAGTCACCAGGAGGGGGTGTGATAATGATAGGGAGACCCCCCCCCCCCCAGCTAATACCACCAGGAGGGGGTGTGATAATTATAGGGAGACCCCCCCCCCAGCTAATACCACCAGGAGGGGGTGTGATAATTATAGGGAGACCCCCCCCCAGCTAATACCACCAGGAGGGGGTGTGATAATTATAGGGAGACCCCCCCCCAGCTAATACCACCAGGAGGGGGTGTGATAATTATAGGGAGACCCCCCCCCCAGCTAATACCACCAGGAGGGGGTGTGATAATTATAGGGAGACCCCCCCCCCAATTAATACCACCAGGAGGGGGTGTGACAATTATAGGGAGATCCCCCCCCCCAGCTAATACCACCAGGAGGGGGTGTGACAATTATAGGGAGACCCCCCCTCTAATACCACCAGGAGGGGGTGTGATAATGAAAGGGAGACCCCCCCAACTAATACCACCAGAAGGGGGAGAGACAATTATAAGGAGACCCCCCCCACTAATACCACCAGGAGGGGGTGTGATAATGATAGGGAGACCCCCCCACTAATACCACCAGGAGGGGGTGTGATAATGAAAGGGAGACCCCCCCCCCACTAATACCACCAGGAGGGGGTGTGACAATTATAGGGAGACCCCCCCAGCTAATACCACCAGGAGGGGGTGTGACAATTATAGGGAGACACCCCCAGCTAATACCTCCAGGAGGGGGGTGTGACAATTATAGGGAGGACCCCCCCCCACCTAATACCACCAGGAGGGGGTGTGACAATGATATGGAGAGCCCCCCCCCCACTACCACCACCAGGAGGGGGTGTGACAATTACAGATGGAGAGATTCCCCCATACGAATACCTGGAAGGGGTGTGGTATTTAGAGACAGACAGACAGCCCGCCCCCTCCCCGCAACTAATACCACCAGGAGGTGTGGCAAATATAGGGAGATTTCTCTCTCTTTCCCTCTCCTCTCCCCTCCCCTCCCCTCCCCTCCCCTCCCCCCCTCCCCCCACCACCACCAATACAACCAGGAGGGTGTGTGGCAATTAGAGATAGCAAGACCTCTACCAATACCACCAGGAGGGTGTATGGCAATTAGCAAGAAGGAGACTCCTCCATACCATCGAGGTGCTGCAATTGGAGATAGGAAGGGCCTCACAAGCCATTAGGAGGGATGCAGTAATTTGAGACAGAGACCGCCCCATACCATCAGGAAAGGTTGTGGCAATTACAGATAGGGAGGTGTGCCCGGTACCACCAAGAAAGGTCTAGAAAGAACAAACTTACATTGATATAGTGTCTTATCATTTCCTCAAGACAATGCAAAGTGCTTCACAACCAATGAGTTACAAGCAAATGTACTGTAATGAGAGATAAAGTTTCTGTGCATGAATTAGAGGTGGGGAAAGCTCCCTCGTTCTCATACTACCAGGACAAGTTATGCCAACTGGAAATCCCAAGACCCCTATCTTTCAAAACAACTGGGAGGGGAAGGGAAGGAATTAAAGTGCAGGACATAATAGGAGAGGGGAGGGGGCAGAAGAGCTGGAGGAAAAGGGGCAAGATATTCCCCAGTATCTCTGTGCTGACTTAACAAATCTCAGCTGCGAATAGCAGTAGGGGTGCTATGATTGGATTCAGCACCTCTAGGTTAGCGAAAGGAAAATTGGATAGGATTTCTATCTTTGTTCCTATCCAGTGACGCCAGCTAGAAAGTGCACTTATGGGCAGGATCGGGTTCAGGTCTAATACTTGGTTGAATCACCTGCCAAACTGTATGTGAAAGTTCCTGCAGGAAGAATCATAGAAACAGACGACCACCACTCGGCCCACAATGTCGCTGCCGGTGCAAGATCTTCAATTAGAGCTTAAGATACTTCCCTGTCCTTTCCCCATGGGGAAAGAAAGAATATCAACTTGGGAAAGATATTGAAGGACAAGCTGTACCAAGGAATTAATGGCTTCTGAAGAGGAGGAGGGGATGAAGAGAAAATTAGTCTAAAAAAAATAACCACTAGTGGGAGGGGTGCTGCAATTAGAGATCAGGATGTCCCACTAAACCTATCTCGGACAAAGATACGCACATACTTCAATAAAGTGAACATTTATACACATGTATAACACCATTTGTATATATTGGCCCTTTTACCCAGAATGGGGCTTCTTCCAGAAGTTGTATAAATAAAGCCACACTACACTGTTTATTATCTTCTAGTGCAGCCAAAAGCACTGCCCAGCCCATTGAAACTATGTACAATCTTTTCTGCTACAGTCCCTTCCCCTCCACCCAAACTGATGGAGACCCTCCCTATCCATACCCCCCCAGGCACTGACCTTTTACAGGTTATTATACAATAGCTGGAGCAAGCCTTTGACTTATGAATAGCATTCTCTCAGTCAGAAGGTCCAGGGTTCAAACACTGCTCCAGACAATCTTGGCTAGTGGAGACTGGAGTTCCGGCTCTAAAATTCTGAATTGACATCCAGTGGGATACCAGCATCCAGTGGGTGTGGGTGGCCTCCTCCCCTCATCGTATGGGTTGTGGGAGCCCATAAAACCCTCCCGCCGTACAGGGCAAACCACCCTATCGGCTAGTATAATGATGGTAACAGCCAAGGAAGCAACGTTCACGTCTCAGACTGCTAATCAGCCGATGAATCTTTCCACTACTTCACGCTATTCTCCCAATAGGATGGGCTGAGGTAGGGGAAGAGACAGGTGATTTTATAGAAAAGGAAGCAGGCAATCTTTGTAATAGAGAGGATATTGGGTCAGAAATTCAGCATGAGTTGAACAGGGCGGGGGGATAAAGAGGCTGGGAACGTTCTGGTTCAGCCTGAGACAGTGACCAGGGTAGGAGATGGAGATGGAGTTGGTTGTCACTTGGCTTACAGGACGCACTGGAACCACTAGGTGTCCAGCCTTTTTTTTGGTTTATGCGGCCAAACTGTGGAAAACGCGAAGCCTTTGGGAGGCCGTATACATACAGTGTAAATTCGTGTTCCCATTAATTTGTACCAATCTCATTCGACCCGAGCAGACCTTGGGTGTTCGGAGTGAGGCGTTATCTACCAGTGAGGCAACAGCACAAAGAAGCAGCCCTTTATAAACTTCCAGAGAATTCAAAGCAATGGCAAGGTGAATGAGAAGAGAGGGTCGGGAGCCATAGTATGGACACCCCAGAACTAAACAAGTAACCACTTAAGTCAATACATTTTTGAATTGTACTCATAGAATCATAGAAGTTACAACATGGAAACAGGCCCTTCGGCCCAACATGTCTATGTCGCCCAATTTATACCACTAAGCTAGTCCCAATTGCCTGCACTTGGCCCATATCCCTCTATACCCATCTTACCCATGTAACTGTCCAAATGCTTTTTAAAAGACAAAATTGTACCCGCCTCTACTACTGCCTCTGGCAGCTCGTTCCAGACACTCACCACCCTTTGAGTGAAAAAATTGCCCCTCTGGACCCTTTTGTATCTCTCCCCTCTCACCTTAAATCTATGCCCCCTCGTTATAGACTCCCCTACCTTTGGGATAAGATTTTGACTATCTACCTTATCTATGCCCCTCATTATTTTATAGACTTCTATAAGATCACCCCTTAACCTCCTACTCTCCAGGGAAAAAAGTCCCAGTCTGTCTAACCTCTCCCTATAAGAGGGAGTTCTTCACTGTTGGAGTAGAGATGGTGCGTGGGTGAAACATTAATACTCTGTGCTGAAATACAACTGACAACACGCATTACACAGAAGAGGACGTGATGTCAAGGCCGAGATAGATAGATTTTTGGACCCATGGGGAATTAAGGTATAAGGGGATCGGGCAAGAAAGTGAAGTTGAGGTCGAGGATCAGCCATGATCTTAAATGAATGGTGGAGCAGGCTCAAGGGAGCGTATGGCCTGCTCCTGCTCCTGCTCCTATTTGTAATGTTCTTATGTCCAGGGATGCCTGGAGTTAATGGGACAGCTGCTGTTCATTGTCATACAGGTTATTACACTGGCAGTTTGGGTTCTGATAAAAGGTCATCGACCTGAAACGTTAACTCTGTTTCTCGCTCCACAGATGCTGCCCGGCTTGCTGAGTATTTTCCAGCACTTTCTATTTTTCATAGAATCATAGAAAGGTTACAGCACGGAAGGAGGCCATTCGGCCCAGAATCCGTGCCGGCTCTATGCAAAAGCAATCCAGCTCATCCCATTCCCCCGACCTTTCCTCGTAGCCCTGCAAATATTTTCCGTTCAAGTACTTATCCAGTTCCCTTTAGAAGAGCATGATTGAATCTGCCTCCACCACCCCCTCAGGCAGTGCATTCCGGATCCTAACCACTCGCTATGTAAAGAAGTTTTTCCTTATGTCACCTTTGGTTCTTTTGCCAATCACCTTAAATCTATGCCCTCTGGTTCTTGATCCTTCCGCCAATGGGAACAATTTCTCTCTATCTACTCTGTCTAGACCCTTCATGGTTTTGAATACCTCGATCAAATCTCCTCACAACAGTCTCTGTTCCAAGGAGAACAACCCCAGCTTCTCCAGTCTATCCACATAACTAAAGTCCCTCATCCCTGGAATCATTCTAGTAAATCTCTTCTGCAACCTCTCTGAGGCCTTCACATCTTTCCTGAAGTGCGGTGCCCAGAACTGGACACAAAACTCCAGTTGTGGCCGAACCAGTGTTTTATGAAAGGTTCATCATGACTTACTTGCTTTTGTATTCTATGCCTCTATTTATAAAGCCCAGGATCCCATATGCTTTTTTTAACCTGCCCTGCCACCTTCAACAACTTATACGCCCAGATCTCTCTGTTCCTGTACCCTTTTTAGAGTTGTGCCCTCTGGTTTATATTGCCTCTCCTCGTTCTTCCTACCGAAATGTATCACTTTGCATTTTTCTGCAATAAATTTCACCTGTCACGTGTCTGCCCATGCCACCAGCCTGTCTATATCCTCTTGAAATCTATCACTATCCTCCTCATTGTTCACTACCCTTCCAAGTTTTGTGTCATCTGCAAATTTTGAAATTATGGCCTGTACACCCAAGTCCAAGTCATTAATATATATCAAGAAAAGCATTGGTCCCAGCACTGACCCCTGGGGAACACCACTGTACACCTCCCTCCAGTCCAAAAACAACCATTCACCACTACTCTGTTTCCTGTCCCTTAGCTAATTCTGTATCCAAGTTGCTACTGCCCCCTTTCTTCCATGAGCCACAATCTTGATAAGCCTACCGTGCGGCACTTTATCAAACGCCTTTTGAAGGTCCATATACACATCAACTGCATTGCCCTCATCTACCCCATGTTACCTCAAAAAACTCTATCAGGTTAGTTCAACATTACTTGCCTTCAACAAATCTGAGCTTGCCTTCACTAGTCAATCCACACTCATCCAAGTGACTGTTAATTCTGTCCCTGATTATCGTTCCTAAAAGTTTCCCCACTGAGGTTAAACTGACTAGCCTATAGTTGCTGGGCTTATCCTTACACCCTTTTTTGAATAAGGGTGTAACATTTGCAATTCTCCAGTCCTCTGGCACCATCCCCGTATCTAAGGATGTTTGGAAGATTATGGCTAGAGCCTCCGCAATTTCCACCCTTACTTCCCTCAGCAGCCTAGGATTCATTCCATCTGGACCAGGTGACTTATCTACTTTAAGTATAGCTAGCCTTTCTAGTACCTCTTCTTTATCTATTTTTAGCCCATCCAGTATCTCAACTATATCTTCCTTTACTGAGACTCTGGCAGCATCTTCTTCCTTGGTAAAGACAAATGCAAAGTGCTCATTTAGTACCTCAGCCACCCTCTCTGCCTCCATGAGTAGATCTCCTTTATGGTCCCTAATCGGCCCCACCCCCTCCTCTTACTACCGGTTTACTGTTTACATGCCTGTATAAGACTTTTGGATTCCCTTTTATGTTGGCTGTCAATCTATTCTCACACTCTCTCTTTGCCCCTCTTATTTCCTTTTTCACTTCCCCTCTGAACTTCCTATATTCTACCTGGTTCTCACTTGTGTTATTAACCTGACATCTTTCATATGCCCCTTTTTATTTCAGATTTCCAGCATCTGCAGTAATTTCCTTTTTATGAAATTGAAAAGGGCTGGTTTAAAAAAAAACTATTTTACATCACAATTCCTTGGAAATAATTTCTTCTAAAACTGATTTTGAACTGTCTTTATCTTGTGCTGAGTCAGTGACCAAGAACCCGGCAATGTTAAACTTAAGCCCGCTTTCAATCCAAATCCTTATAACTCACCAGTGCAAGTACTAAGTAGATTCGCAAGAACAATGAAAATCAATTTACTCCTGATTCAAATTGCATCGTATCAATCCAGATTTGACAATCCTTCACGAAGTTGTAGTTCTTCAGGGCTTACCAATTAATTGTGTAATTGTCCTACAAACAGTAACTGCACCTTGAAGCAACATGCTGTAGGTGAAGCATTTTGGGACATTTCTGAGAAATACATGGTGCTACATAAATTCAAATTCTCTCTCCAATTCACAGTATGAATAGGGTTGCCATCTCTGGTTGGACATATTCCTGGAGATGTCATCATATGACCTCCAGCCATCTTGCCCCCACCCCACTCCTGCCAATGGTCGCCCAACATGTCCACACTCCCAGTGCACAGCCTTCCTACGCCAATTGGAAAGCGAATAAACTCATTATCCGATTGGATGATTCTTTACTGTCAGTCAAACAACCTTTTCTCCCCCTTCTCCAATATTTTTTATAACTAATGAACAAAAGTATTCAAAGAAAAGAATTTTAAAAACACAATTTTTTACTGCCCCTACGATTTTTCTCCCGGAGTTGCTCACAGCAGTGTCCTGGAGATTCATCTTCAATTCCTGGAAACTCCAGGGCAATCCTTTGGGATATGAAGCGTTTTGGGACATTGCAAAGAGATACGACGAGGCTCTATGTAAATGCTAGTGTGTGGAAGCCAGCAAAAGTCCATCTTTACTTTTTAAAAAAACCTTTGCAGTGAAAAGCCAAATGGAATTTAAATGTAAGGACCCCAAATTACACGGGGGGTGGGGGGGTGGGCGCAGGGGCTGAAATTTGGGCCAAAACCTGGACATGCTGGGGGGCTCCATGGAGACAGGGGAGGAGGCATACGGGTCTCCTACCTGCCCAACCCTCCTCCATATCGTGGGGACGTGTCTGGGGGCGTTCCTAGGCTCCTTCACTAACATCTCAGTTAGACCCAATGGACCTCTCGCCAGCTGAGAACTGGTACAATTTGTATTGGCTGCTGGACCAAGATAAATCGATCCTGGAGAGGAACAATTGCCTTTGATTAGACTCACAGAAATTTATGGCACAGAAGGCGGCCATTTGGCCCGTCGTGTCTGTGCTGGCCAAAAAAGAGCTAACCAGCCTAATTCCGCTTTACAGCACTTGGTCTGTAGCCTTGTAGGTTACGGCACTTCAAGTGCATATCCAAGTACTTCTTAAATGTGATGAGGGTTTCTGCCTCTACCATCCTTCCGGCAGTGAGTTCCAGACCCCCACCAACCTCTGGCTGAAAAAAATATATCCTCAAATCCTTCTACCAATTACTTTAAATCTATGCCCCCTGGTCTCTGCTAAGGGAACTAGGTCCTTACCTAGGCCCCTCGATTTTTTTTAGTACACCTCAATTAAATCTCCCCTCAGCCTCGTCTGTTCCAAAGAAAACAACCCCAGCCTATCCCATCTTTCCTCATTGTTAAAATTCTCCAGTCCTGGCAACATTCTCGTAAGTCTCCTCTGTACCCTCTCTAGTGCAATCACGTCTTTCCTGTAATGTCGTGACCAGAACTGTACGCAGTACTCTAGCTGTGGCCTAACTAGTGTTTTATATAGTTCTAGTATAATCTCCCTGCTCTTATATTCTGTGCCTCAGCTAATAAAGGAAAGTATCCCGTTTGCCTTCTTAACCACCTTATCTACCTGTCCTGCTATCTTCTGGGATCTGTGGACGTGCACTCCAAGGTCCCGCTGTTCCTCGACACTTCTCAGTATCCTTCCATTTATTATGTATTCCCTTGCCTTGTTTGCCCTCCCCAAATGCATCACTTCACACTTCTCCAGACTGAATTAAAGTTGCTGCTTTTCTAGCCACCTGACCAGTCCAATGATATCTTCCTGCAGTCTACAGCTTTCTTCCTCACTATCAACCACACGGACAGCTTTTGTATTATCTGCCATCTTCTTAATCATGCCCCTTGCATTTAAATCTAAATCATTTACATATACTACAAAAAGCAACAGACCTAGTGCTGAGCCCTGCAGAACCCCACTGGAAACAGCCAGTCACAAAAACACAAAAAAATTATTGTAGTATGTGGCTCCCAAATAAAGGTGCATCATAAATGCACGTGCTCAATCTTCTTTACCATTATAGAATCATAGAATGGTTACAGCACGGAAGGAGGCCATTTGGCCCAGAGTCCGTGCCGGCTCTCTGCAAGAGCAATCCAGCTAGTTCCACTACCCCGACCTTTCCCCGTAGCCCTGCAAATCTTTTCCCTTCGAGGACTTATCCAATTCCCTTTTGGAAGCCACAATTGAATCTGCCTCCATCACCCCCTCGGGCAGTGCATTCCAGATCACAACCACTCGATACGTAAAAAAGTGTTTTCCCATGTCATAGAGTCAGAGAGTTATACAGCACGGATAGAGGCCCTTCGGCCCATCGTGTCCGCGCCGGCCATCAGCCCTGTCTACTCTAATCCCATATTCCAGCATTTGGTCCGTAGCCTTGTATGCTATGGCATTTCAAGTGCTCATCCAAATGCTTCTTGAATGTTGTGAGGGTTCCTGCCTCCACAACCCTTTCAGACAGTGAGTTCCAGACTCCAACCACCCTCTGGGTGAAAAAGTTCTTTCTCAAATCCCCTCTAAACCTCCCGCCTTTTACCTTGAATCTATGTCCCCTTGTTATAGAACCCTCAACGAAGGGAAAAAGCTCCTTAGTATCCATCCTATCTGTGCCCCTCATAATTTTGTACACCTCAATCATGTCCCCCCTCAGCCTCCTCTGCTCCAAGGAAAACAAACCCAATCTTCCCAGTCTCTCTTCATAGCTGAAGCGCTCCAGCCCTGGTAACATCCTGGTGAATCTCCTCTGCACCCTCTCCAAAGTGATCACATCCTTCCTGTAGTGTGGCGACCAGAACTGCACACAGTACTCCAGCTGTGGCCTAACCAGTGTTTTATACAGCTCCATCATAACCTCCTTGCTCTTATATTCTATGCCTCGGCTAATAAAGGCAAGTATCCCATATGCCTTCTTTACCACCTTATCTACCTGTTCCGCCGCCTTCAGGGATCTGTGAACTTGCACACCAAGATCCCTCTGACCCTCTGTCTTGCCTAGGGTCCTCCCATTCATTGTGTATTCCCTTGCCTTGTTAGTCCCTCCAAAGTGCATCACCTCGCACTTTTCCGGGTTAAATTCCATTTGCCACTGTTCCGCCCATCTGACCAACCCATCTATATCGTCCTGCAGACTGAGGCTATCCTCCTCGCTATTTACCACCCTACCAATTTTTGTATCATCAGCGAACTTACTGATCATACCTTTTACATTCATATCCAAGTCATTAATGTAGACCACAAACAGCAAGGGACCCAGCACCGATCCCTGTGGTACCCCACTGGCCACAGGCTTCCAGTCACAAAAACAACCTTCGACCATCACCCTCTGCCTTCTGCCACTAAGCCAGTTTTGTATCCAAAGTGCCAAGGCACCCTGGATTCCATGGGCTCGTACCTTCTTGACCAGTCTCCTGTGGGGGACTTTATCGAAGGCCTTGCTGAAATCCATGTATACCACATCCACTGCGTTACCCTCATCCACACGCCTAGTCACCCCCTCAAAAAATTCAATCAAATTAGTCAGACATGATCTTCCCTTGACAAAGCCATGTTGACTATCCCTGATTAATCCTTGCTTCTCCAAGTGGAGACTAATTTTGTCCTTCAAAATTTTTTCCAATAATTTTCCTACCACTGATGTTAGGCTCACTGGCCTGTAGTTCCCCGGTTTTTCCCTACTCCCCTTCTTGAATAATGGTATTACATTAGCGGTTCTCCAGTCCTCTGGCACATCCCCTGTGGCCAGAGAGGTTCTGAATATATGTGTCAGAGCCCCCGCAATCTCCTCCTTTGCCTCACACAGTAGCCTGGGATACATTTTGTCCGGGCCTGGGGATTTATCCATTTTTAGGTCTGCTAAAACCGCCAATACCTCCTCCCGCTCGATGTTAATATGTTCGAGTATATCACAGTCCCCCTGCCGTATTTCTATGTCTACATCGTCCTTCTCCATAGTGAAAACAGATGCAAAAAATTCATTTAGAACCGCTCCTACATCTGCCGGCTCCACACACAGATTGCCATTTTTGTCCCTAATGGGCCCTATTTTTTCCCTAGCCATCCTCTTACCCTTAATATACTTATAAAACATCTTAGGATTTTCCTTTATTTTGCTCGCCAGTGTTATTTCATGGCCCCTCCTTGATCTCCTAATGTCGCCTTTGGTTCTTTTGACAATCACCTTAAACCTATGTCCTCTGGTTTTTGACTCCTCCGCCAAAGGGAACAGTTTCTCTCTATCTACTCTGTCCAGACCCTTCATGATTTTGAGTACCTCTATCAAATCTCCTCTCAATCTTCTCTGTTCCAAGGAGAACAGCCCCAGTTTCTCCAGTCTATCCACATAACTGAAGTCCCTCATCCCTGGAATCATTCTAGGAAATCTCTTCTGCACCCTCTCTAAGGCCTTGACATCCTTCCTAAAGTGCGGTGCCCAGAACAGGGCACAATACTCCAGTTGTGGCTGAACCAGTGTTTTATAAAGGTTCAACATAATCTCCTTGCTTTTGTACTCTATGCCTCCATTTATCGAGCCCAGGATCCTGTATGCTTTCTTAACCTGTCTGCCACCTTCAACGATTTGTGCACATATAACCCCAGATATCTCTGTTCCTGCACCCCTTATAGAATTGTACCCTTTAGTTTATATTGCCTCTCCTTGTTCTTCCTATCACTTCACTCTTTTCTGCATTGAATTTCTTGTCACGTATCCGCCCATTATACCAGCCCGTCAATATCTTCTTGAAGTCTATCACTATCCTCCTCACAGTTCACTACCCTTCCAAGTTTTGTGTCATCTGCAAATTTGTGCCCTGTACACCCAAGTCCAAGTCATTAATATATATCAAAAAAAGCAATGGTCCTAGTACTGACCCCTGGGGAACACCTCCCACCAGTCCAAAAAACAACTATTCACCACTACCCTCTGTTTCCTGTTAGCCAATTTCGTATCCATGGGCTTCAACTTTGATGACAAGCCTATTATGCAGCACTTTATCAAACGCCTTTTGAAAGTCCATACACACATCATCAACTGCATTGCCTGAGTTTTTTGATGAGGTAACAGAGAGGGTGAATCAAGTTAGTTAGACATGATTTATCTTTAACAAACCCATGCTGGCTTTCCTTAATTAATCCACACCAGTCCATGTGACTGTTAATTTTGTCCCAGATTATCGTTTCTAAAAGTTTCCCCACTACCAAGGTTAAATTGACTGGCCTGTAGTTGCTGGGTTTATCCTTACACCCCTTTTTGAACAAGGGAGTAACATTTGCAATTCTCCAGTCCTCTGGCACCACTCCCGTATCCAAGAAGGATTGGAAGATTATGGCCAGTACCTCCGCAATTTCCACCCTTACTTCCTTTTGCAACCTAGGATGTATCCCATCTGGACCAGGTGACTTACCTATTTTAAGTACAGCTTGCCTTTCTAGTACCTCCTCTATCAATTTTTAGCCCATCCAGTATCTCAACCACCTCTTCACTTACTATGAATTTGGCAGCATCTTCTTCCTTGGTAAAGACAGATGCAAAGTATTCATTTAGTACCTCAGCCATGCCCTCTGCCTCCATGCGTAGATCTCCTTTTTGGTACCAAATCGGTCCCACCTCTCCTGTTACTACCTGTTTACATGCCTAAAGATGACTTTTGGATTCCCTTCTATGTTAGTTGCCAGTCTATTCTCATACTCTCTCTTTTTCGCCTTCCCTCTGAACTTTCTATTATTATGTGGAATTAACTAGATAGACACTGATGAGGAAAGCCATTTGGCCCATCTTAGGTCATCGTGTCAGGAAGACTTCATAATTTCCCCATCACGGCATTCAATGGTTTCTTAAAGATTCTACGGTGTTTACCGCCACTTCTCTCAAGATGCTTTTATCCTACTCTAGTGGCACCAGTTTCCTCAAGGGCAGATCTAGCATAGCTGGCTGCTAGCGCTCACCAAGATCTGCGTACCGTGACTGCAATGTGAACTATCTACAAGAAAGCCCCTTTTAGCAATGTACTTTCTCCTCCTTTACTGCACAAACCTAATTCGGTATAATTGGCTTTTCAGTGAGCAAGCTGCTTTAGAAACCAAGATTTACTCATGTATTAGTTTTTTTTAAAAAAACTTTTCCATGAATCAAGGTAGCCTTTCATGCTGGGGGATGGAATATTTTCCATTTGGGGCAACAATTTGAGGAATCCCAGGTCAGCTACAAGGAGGTTAGATGCAGAATAAAATGCCCTCTAATCTGGCCAATGTACCCGAGGCCCAGTCCTAGAAGTCTGCTGGGAACGGGAAGCCCAACCCCTGTCGGGAAGGGGATGAGTAAAAGCAATTGGGACTAGTTGCTGGTGTAAAGGGTAAACACAGTCATGGACTGATTGGGCGGAATGGCCCGTATCCGTGTTGCAACCTCTCGCGTTTTCTACGTACCAGTTTGTTTTCATACCGGAGCCTCCGGCGGGTTCCCCCAGGTGATCAGCTTCCTGTCTACCTCATCAGACTTTACTTATCTATTGATTTACTCCATTGTTGTACACTAATAAAACAGGTTTTTATTTTGCAAACATAACACTTTTTTTTTTCTCCTTTGGGTAGTTGACACAGACGTTCGGAAGTGTCAAGTATTTGCAGGAAGTCCTAGTCTTGTTTGTTCTCAGGATGTGGGCAGTGCTGGCAAGGCCGGCATTTAGGTCTTTAAGATTATGAAAGGTAGATGTTTCCACTTGTTGGGGGGAGTCCAAAACGAGGGCCATGAATATAAGATAGTCACTAATAAATAAAATAAGGAATTCAGGAGAAATTTCTTTATCCAGAGAGTGTGGTAGGAATGTGGAATTTGCTACCACAAGGAGTAGTTGAGGCGAATAGCATTGATGCATTTAATGGGAAGCGAGACAAACACGAGGGAGAATGGAATAGAAGGATATGGTGATAGGATTAGATGAAGTAAGGTGGGAGGGAGGCGACTCGTGTGGAGCATAAACACCAGCATGGATCAATTGGGCTGAATGGTCCATTTCTGTGATGTAAATTCTATGTAATGATTTCTTACCAATCTCTAGCCCAACACACAAAAGAGCTCAAAAACCAGTGCCCCAGTTGTCAGCAGTTTGATATTTTTCTATTTCCCACACCGGCCATGCTTGGCCTCAAGAGTCACCCCCAATTTATTGCTGGCTAGCGCCAAACTAGAACAAAGTATTTCTATCAGCAGGGGGGGGGGCACGGGGGTGCAGGGGGAAATGAAGAACTGTTAGAACAGCACTTCTTCCACCAGTGAAAATTCTTTACTTTCAAGTTCTCTAATCCGGTCAGTCATTTACTCATTTGTGGTTTAAATTAACTTGACCAGCTTTCTCAATAGTTCAGTGACAAAGGCAAAGTGTAACCAAGCTAACATGCAGGAGATCAGAAGGGCCCAGTTACGATCCCCAGTCTATCCTGTCAGTTAATCTTAGAAAGAGGCAAGACAGAGGTATGAAAATTAAAGATTAGCCACTCCTGATCACTATCCAGTGACCCCTCCCCCACCTTGCTGGAAAGTGCCCGTGTGCAGATGGCAGAGGATAACAGAGTTGAGCTTGGCCATCATGCCACCCTCTCTTTCCCACCCCCGCCCCCCCACAACCCACCCCCATCCACAATCAAGTAACCTGTCGACACCCACTGTCTCGGCACACATTTGACCACCTGGGTGAGCTATCTGAGGATGCCTCCATATCACCACCCATCTTCGCTCCTGCCTCAGCCAATCTGCTGCTGAAACGGTCATCCATGCTGTTGTTCCCTCCAGACTCGACTATTCCAATGCTCTCTTGGCCAGCCTCCCATCTTCCACCTCCATACCTCTGTTTCCCGTATCCTAACTCACACCAAGTCCCGTTCGCCCATCACCCCTGTGCTCACTGACCTACATTGGTTCCCAGTCCGGAAACACCTTGATTTTAAAATTCTCATCCTTGTTTTCAAATCCCTCCATGGCCTCACCCCTCCCTATCTCCATAAGCTCCTCCAGCCCAACAACCGCAACCCCCCCGCCCCCCCAAGATTCTGGCATGTTGCGCATTCCCGACTTTCTTCACCCCCACCATTGGCGGCCGTGCCTTCAGCTGTCTGAGTCCCAAGCTTTGGAATTCATCCTTCCTCCGCCCCCACCCCCCCCCCCACCCGATCCCATCCCACCCCCAATTTTCAGCCCTACTACACTGAAGGCACTGACTCTCGCTGGGGTAAAGCGACACGTCATGGGAAAACCTTCAGTACCTCACTCAAGCGCCCATTCTTTGAGCACAAACCTAGTCGCTGAGCGGGGACATGCTATCTGACTGCCAAGGGCTTCACAGCTGAGTCCGATCTGTCCTCACCCAATGTCCACACGTGTGCAGCTTCCAGCAGGGGTCACTGGACAGTAACCCCGGCTGATTTTCGCACCCCCCCATCTTCCCTCCCTCGTCTAGTGATACTGAGGCCAATTGTAGCAGCCTCAACTGCTGTTGTGGCTGAAATCAGCTAACTCAGTACTGACCAGGGCTTGAAAGTAAAGGACCTTCTGGTCTCTTATGGCTCAGCACTACACTGACTGGGTCAGCATCTAGGCTGACTCTCCAGTGCAGTACTGAGGGAGTGCTGCACCGTCAGAGATGTCATCTTTCAGATGAGACGTTAAACCGAAGCCCTTTCAGGCGGATGTAAAAGACGTGGCACTATTTCGAAGAGGAGCAGGGGTTTTCTCCCCAATGTCCTGGCCAATATTTATCCCTCAACCAACATCACATCACTTTAAGAAAAAAATCTGGTCATTATCACATTGCTATTTGAGGAACCTTGCTGTGTGCAAATTGGCTGCCGTGTTTCCTACATTACAACAGTGACTACACTTCAAAACTACTTCATTGGCTGTGAAGTGTTTTGGGACATCCTGAGGTTGTGACAGGCGCTATATAAACACTTTCTTTCTTTACACATTAGGCCATTGGAGGAGCTCCATTGAAAACTTCAACATCCTCAGAACAAGTGAAAGAAATGTTTCCTTTTAAGGGAGTGCTTAGAGACATGCAAGAATAAATTGCATGACTAATATGTGTGCACTCTACCTTGAAGAATGCACTGCAATCCAGAAGGAATTGGCACAAAGCACCAGGTTTCAAAGCCTATCGTTTTGCTTTGAATTTATTGACCACCTACTGATGGTCCTGCTCCTGACTTTAGTCCTTCAGAAATTAACAGCTCATCGCTGAACGATCTGAAGGGAGATCAGGAACTGACATACAGGCGAAACAGAAGAGGGTTTTTTTTTAAATGCACATCCATCCATGGATTGCTTGCTTTCATTTACAAGGCCATGCAGCACTCCAATGTACTATTCAAGACCCCGTGTCATTACCAGTAAGAATAACCTGTAAATAGAAAATGCTGGAAATACACAGCAGGCCAGAATTTTTTGAAGAGGTGACTAAAGTAGTGGACAGGGGAATGTCAATGGATGTTATTTATATGGACTTCCAGAAGGCATTTGATAAGGTCCCACATAAGAGACTGCTAGCTAAGATAGAAGCCCATGGAATCGAGGGAAAAGTACAGACTTGGTTAGGAAGTTGGCTGAGCGAAAGGCGACAGAGAGTAGGGATAATGGGAAGGTACTCACATTGGCAGGATGTGACTAGTGGAGTCCTGCTGGGATCGGTCTTGGGGCCTCAATTATTCACAATATTTATTAACGACTTAGATGAAGGCATAGAAAGTCTCATATCTAAGTTTGCCGATGACACAAAGATTGGTGGCATTGTAAGCAGTGTAGATGAAAACATAAAATTACAAAGCGATATTGATAGATTAGGTGAATGGGAAAAACTGTGGCAAATGGAATTCAATGCAGACAAATGTGAGGTCATCCACTTTGGATCACCAGGGTACTTTCTAAATGGTAAAAAGTTAAAAACAGTGGATGTCCAAAGGGACTTAGGGGTTCAGGTACATAAATCATTGAAGTGTCATGAACAGGTGCAGAAAATAATCAATAAGGCTAATGGAATGCTGGCCTTTATGTCTAGAGGACGAGTGTACAAGGGGGCAGACGTTATGCTGCAGCCATACAAAACCCTGGTTAGACCGCACCTGGAGTACTGTGAGCAGTTCTGGGCACCGCACCTTCGGAAGGACATATTGGCCTTGGAGGGAGTGCAGCGTAGGTTTACTAGAATGATACCCAGACTTCAAGGGTTAAGTTACGAGGAGCGATGACACAAATTGGGGTTGTATTCTCTGGAGTTTCGAAGGTTAAGGGGTGATCTGATCGATGTTTATAAGATATTAAGGGGAACATATAGGGTAGATAGACAGAAACTATTTCCGCTGGTTGGGGATTTTAGGAGTAGGGGGCACAGTCTAAAAATCAGAGCCAGACCTTTCAGGAGCGAGATTAGAAAACATTTCTACACACAAAGGGTGGTAGAAGTTTGGAACTCTCTTCCGTAAACGGCAATTGATACTAGCTCAATTGCTAAATTTAAATCTGAGATAGATAGCTTTTTGGCAACCAAAGGTGTTAAGGGATATGGGCCAAAGGCAGGTATATGGAGCGAGATACAGATCAGCCATGATCTTATCAAATGGCGGAGCAGGCACGAGGGGCTGAATGGCCTACTCCTGTTCCTATGTTTCTCCGAAATGAGGGAAGACTTTTTGGGAGTGGTCGCTTCCTTAGGCGCATTACACAGTTTGACCGAGGATATACCCAAAAACCTAAGCCTGTCTTTTTTTTTCTTTTCAGATGCTCATGGGCCTGCTGTGTATTTCTTGCTTTTTTTGTTTTAATTTCAGACTTTCAGCATTTGCACTTTTATTCTTTAATCTCTCAGCACCGTTGCTCTGGGCTGGCATACACTGAGACCTATTCACGTTGATGCAATGAAGGCTCTCCCCCCCTCTCTGCTGACTGTAGGGATTTGAAATGAGATTAGGCCACTCCTGGGTGGCTATGGGCCCTGGGCTCAAGAAGTGGTCCAAATCATTGGGCACAAACTGGTTAGAACGAGAGGGGAGGGGAGGGGAGGTGGGAAAACATGTAGCAAAAATCTTTTAAAATATTTTAAGAATTACATAAAATGTACAGCACAGAAACAGGCCATTTGGCCCAACAGGACCATGCTGGTGTTTATGCTCCACATAAGCCTCCTCCCTCCCTACTTCATCTAACCTCATCAACATAACCTTCTTTTCCTTTCTCCCTCATGTGTTTATCTAGCTTCCCCTTCAATGCATCTATGCTATTCGCCTCAACTAGTTCATGTAGCAGCAAGTTCCAAATTCTCACCACTCTCTGGGTAAAGAAGTTTCTCGTGAATTCCTTATTGGATTGAAGAACATAAGATCATAAGAAATAGAAGCAGGAGTAGGCCATACGGCCCATCGAGCCTGCACCACCATTAAATTAGATCATAGCTGATCTTCAACCTCAACTCCACTTTCCTGCCCGATCCCCATGTCCCTTGATTCCCCTACAGTCTAAAATCTATCCATCTCAGCCTTGAATATGCTCAATGACTCAGCAGCCACAGCCCTCTGGGGTAGAGGATTCCAAAGGTTCACAACCCTCTGAGTGAAGAAATTCCTCATCTCAGTCTTAAATGGCTGACCCCTCATCCCAAGACTATGCCCTCTAGCTCTAGACTCTCCAGCCAGAGGAATCAACCTCTCAGCCTCAACCCTATCAAGCCCCCTTAGAATCCTATCTGTTTCAATGAGATCACCTCTCATTCTTCTAAACTCCAGAGAGTATAGACCCATTCTACTCAACCTCTCCTCATGGGAGAACACTTTCATCCCAGAAATCAATCTAGTGAACCTTCATTGCACTGCTTCTAGTGCAAGTATATCCGTCCTTAGAAAAGGAGACCAAAACTATACACAGTACTCCAGGTGAGGAATCACCAAGGCCCTGTACAATTGTAGTCAGACTTTTTTTTTTATTTGTTAGTGACGATCTTACATTTATGACCCCTAGTTTCGGTCTCCCCCATAAGTGAAAACATCTTCACTACATCTACCTTATCAAGACACTTCATAACGTATTTAAAATGTTACCACTAGCAGGGAAAGGCTTCCCCCAATGGGGCCACAAGGCGGCACGGTGCACAAAAAGGAAGGTGTCAAGCTGGTCCAGCAAGAAGTACTCTTCTGGGGGTGGGGTTTAGACTTATTATGAGAGGTAACCTCACACTGCAGCTGGCCGTGCTCCATCTGGACTGGGATCACTTGATACCGAAACCAGCAAGAGGATTGGTAACCAGAAGACACAGATTTAAGGTAATTGGCAACAGAAACAGAGGAGAGATGAGGGGAATTTTTTTTTTAAAAAACACAACGAGTTGTAACTATCTGGAATGCACTGCCTGAAAGGGTGGTGGAAGCAGATTCAATAGTAACTTTCAAAAGGGAATTGGATAAATACTTTGAAGGGGAAAAAATTTGCAGGGCTAAGGAAAGAGCGGGGGAGTGGGACTAATTTGATAGCTCGTTCAAAGAGCCGGCACAGGCATGACGGGCCGATGGTCTCTTTCGGTGCTGTATGTATCATAGAATGGTTACAGCACAGAAGGCGGCCATATGGGCCCATCGAGTCCACGCAAGAGCAATCCAGCTAGTCCCACTCCCCTGCGCTATCCCCATAGCCCTGCAAATGTTTTCCCTTCAAGTACTTATACAGTTCCCTTTTGAAGGCCATCATTGAATCTGCCTCAATCAACCCCTCCGGCAGTGCATTCCAGATCCTAACCACTCGCTGTGTAAAAAAGTTTATCCTCATGTCACCTTTGTTTTTTTAGTCAATCACCTTAAATCTATGTCCTCTGGTCATTGACCCTTCCGCCAATGGGAACAGTTTCCCTCTACTCTGTCTGGACCCTTCATGATTTTGAATACCTCTATCAAATCTCCTCACAACCGTCTCTGTTCCAAGAAGAACAACCCCAGCTGCTCCAGTCTATCCACGGAATTGAAGTCCCTTATCCCTGAAATCATTCTAGTAAATCTCTTCAACACCCTCTCTAAGGCCTTCACATCTTTCCTAAAGTGCGGTGCCCAGAACTGGACACAATACTCCAAATGTGGCTGAACCAGTGTATTATAAAGGTTCATTAAGACTTCCATACTTTTGTACTGTATGCCTCTATTTATAAAGCCCAGGGTCCCGTATGCTTTTTTAACTGCTTTCTCAACCTGCCCTGCCACCTTCGAAGATTTGTGCACATATACCCCCAGATCTCTCTATTCCTGCACCCCTTTTAGAGCTGTGCCCTCTAGTTTATATTGCCTCTCCTCGTTCTTCCGACCGAAATGTATCACTTCGCATTTTTCTGCGTTAAATTTCATCGGCCACATGTCAGCCCATGCCACCAGCCTGTCCATATCCTCTTGAAGTTTATCACTATCCTCCTCACTGTTTACCACCCTTCCAAGTTTTGTGTCATCTGCAAATTTTGAAATTGTGCCCTGTATACCCAAGTCCAAGTCATTAATATATATCAAGAAAAGCAGTGGTCCCAGCACCGACCCCTGGGGAACACCACTGTACACCTCCCTCCAGTCCGAAAAACAACGGTTCGCCACTACTTTGTTTCCTGGCCCTTAGCCAATTCTGTATCCATGTTGCTACTGCCCCCTTTATTCCATGGGCTGCAATCTTGAGAAGTCTACCATGCGGCACAACGCCTTTTGAAAGTCCATATACACCACATCAACTGCATTGCCCTCATCTACCCTCTCTGTTACCTCATCAAAAAACTCTATCAAGTTAGTTAAACACGATTTGCCATTAACCAATCCGTGCTGGCTTTCCCTAATCAATCCATACTCCAAGTGACTGTTAATTCTGTCCTGGATTATCGTTTCTAAAAGCTTCCCCACCACTGAGGTTACTCGAAGAGATTTACTAGAATGATTCCAGGGATGAGGGACTTTAGTTACGTGGATAGTCTGGAGAAGCTGGGGTTGTTCTCCTTGGAACAGAGATGGTTGCGAGGAGATTTGATAGAGGTATTGAAAATCACGACGGGTCTAAACAGAGTACATAGCGAGGAACTGTTACCATTGGCGGAAGGGTCAAGAACCAGAGAACATAGATTTAAGGTGATTGGCAAAAGAACCAAAGGTGACATGAGGAAAACTTTTTTTTTAAAAACACAGCGAGCGGTTAGGATCTGGAATGCACTGCCCGAGGGGGTGGTGGAGTCAGATTCAATCATGGCCTTCAAAAAGGAAACTGAATAAGTACTTGAAAGGAGAAAATTTGCAGGGCCACAGGGATAGGGCAGGGGAGTGGTTCTAGCTGGATTGCTCTTGCATAAAGCCAGCACGGAACCAATGGGCTGCATGGCCTCCTTTCGTGCTGTAACTATGATTCTATGATTTCTTTCAGAAAATAATATTTTGGGATGCAGTACATGAGTAATTTGAGACATGACATATGGTGAGTGTTACATGCTAAGGAGGAAAAAGGTGATTTTGGACCTATGGTTCCGAAAGCTCTCCATCACTGGGGTTTTTCCTTGTGTTATGTCTGGATCTGTTGTAGACTAATTGATAGAGATTGATTGCTATGATTAGTCAACAACTCCATTATCGTTGTATCATGTGACTAACAGAATGGTAGAAGGCAAACTAGATGGACCGTGGTCTTTAATTGGTCTAGCAATTCCTATGTTCCCACACAGTGTGGGAAAAACCAATACATTAACATTGCACAATATGCCTGTGCAATAGTATCCCTCATCACCTCAAATTACTCCCACGTCCATCACACCAATCGGCGACAGACCTGGAACCAGCTGTACTTACTCTGGTTTTATATGAAGTTCAAAAGGCTCAAGTTCATTCCAAGAACTCTACATTCCTCCAACTCTGGCCTCTCGCGCATCCCCCACTTCCTTCGTTTCACCATTGGCGGCCGTGCATTCAGCCGTCTAGGCCCTAAGCTCGAATTCCTTCTCCAAACCTCTGCCTCTCTCTCTCCTCTTTTGAGACGCTGCTTGAAACCTACCTCTTTGGCCAAGTGTTTGGTCACCTGTCCTAATGTCTCCTTCTTTGGCTCAGTGTCTGATTACATTCCTGTGAAGTGCCTTGGGACATTTTACTACGTTGAAGCACTACATAAGTGCAAGTTGTTGCTAAACAAAGTAACCTCTAACCATACTGTACTGACGGGTGTTTGTCTTCCTCCCCCCACCCACCCAGTTTGAGTGAACATAGTTCTACGGTCTTAATACACCCACCATTAAACTTCCCAAAGTTCGATTGCGAAAATAAAAACCTACAGGGCAGCTGTGAGAACTCTTCACGTGCCTGACGCCAAACATCAGTGAAGTCCCAGCGACAATGAACATTTCTGTAGCTCGTGCAGCGGTCTCAAAATGCTTCTCAATTGAGGAATGATCAATGATGAGCAACAGTGAAAGGGGAGATCAGAAGTTTATAATGTAAAATCTATCATGGGTCAAGGGTGAGGACTAAACAGCTGCTCAATACTGAAATGCAACAATCAGGGACCAGTACTTATTTATATAAATAGAATTAAATTTTTATACATTAAAATATATTTCTATTAGTTGGCATTACAATAGACTGCAAATAGAGCCAACTGTGAGAACAAGACTCTCACAAAATAGATCTTCAGGAGTCCTTAGCACACAATAAACCAAAACAAATCATATTGGAAACCAACAAAGAAATCGAAGGTTTATCCTAACTCAACGTTTAAAGCAACACTGGCGGAGGCCCAGAAACTGGTGAGCCATCCGCCCTCTCGGAGTAGAGTGTTACATGACAAAAGGTAACGTGTGCTATCTGGAAAAGCTAGGGTTAATGCTATTTATCCCACCAGCCCCTAACAGCCGGGGTACTTGGCTTCTGAATCAAATCAGAGTAAAGTAGGCAACTGAAGATAGCAATGGGCCCCAGAGTCTCAGGCCAGGCTGTTACTTGCTAGCAATGTCAGGTAGCAAATCTCAATTCGTTAAGGAATTCTCTTTGAACTTGTTTTGCAAAGATCAGTCAAAATTCCATTAGCCTAATCAATGTCATCACCAGGCACTGTATTCTGGGTATTGATGCCATACAGCGCAGGAAATAAAAAGTCATTCAACACACTTTAATGTTGTGTCAATACATTTCCTGTGTGATGCTCTTAATTCATCACCTCAAATTGCTCCCAGCGCTAATACTACCAGTAACACTTGCAACCAGTAATTCACCCGAATGTTACACAGCTGAAAACACTCTCTCCAGACATCAATCAAGTTTGGAAGGTTAAAGTCTATAGTTCTGTTAGGTGTTTTCTGACAATTAAAGTGGACCTAGCACAATACACTCAAACACAAATCACCAATTTCACTGAAACCCTAGTGCCAACAATGCACGATCACACAAATCGGCACCACAACAAAATCTGATCTGCTCTTCACCCAACCCCACAAACATCCACTTTTACAGCAGGTAGTAATCAGGAACAGTAATACTGGCCAATCCCACACACCCACCCCCGCCCCACCCAGTCCAAGAATGTTGAGGCCATTTGTAAACCTCCCCCAATCACACTGTCGGAGATCAGCTAGTTCAGGAATCGAGCCTGGGGCCTACAGGTCAGTGCGGTTCACATCAGGAAGTACACGAACCACAGAGCCAGCAGGGGAGGACAGATGCAAACTTAAAGCCAACTGATAAAGAACTTGGAGAAACTCCTCCCGAGTGTAAAAGCCATGAAGAGCGAAAGTGTGAGCAAGGACAGGGGAATACCATTCCTCCCACCACCACCCCCACCTCACAAACGCTTTAGCTCTTGTTATCCCGTAGAGGAGCACTTCAGATTATCCGCATTCCTTGTGCCGTGTATTTCACTGCATTTGCGGCTGTTTGATTTTGTAGTTGCTAATTATTTTCTTGCATCTGGTTGACTGAGGAAGGAAATGGAACAGGTCTGAACCACAAGGAGGACTGTACAAAATGGACTCTGATACTTCAGCTCTGTTAACATTTCACCAGAGTTAACCCACTGACAAGCAGGACAGGCTAAGTTTCCGAGTTATCTGCACCCACATTAAAGCAACAACAACTTGCATTTATATAGCGCCTTTAACGTAGTAAAATGTGCCAAGGCGCTTCACAGGAGCGATTATCAAACAAAATTTGACACTGAGCCACGTAAGGAGATACTAGGACAGGTAACCAAAGGCTTGGTCAAAGAGGTTGATTTTAAGTAGCATCTTAAAAGAAGAGAGGGGTGTAGAGGTTTAGGGAGAGAATTCCAGAGCTTAGGGTCAAGGCAGCTGAAGGCACAGCCACCAACGGTGGAGCGATTAAAATCGGCGATGCGCAAGAGGCCAGAACTGGAGGAGCACGGAGATCTCGGAAGTTCGTAGGGCTGGAGGAGGTTACAGAAATAGGGAGGAGCAAGGCCACGGAGGGATTTGAACACAAGGATGAGAATTTTTAAAAAGTGAGGCGCTCCCAGACCAGGAGCCAATGGAGGTCAGCGAGCACAGGGGTGATGAGTGAACGGGAAATGGTGCAAGTTAGGATGCAGGCAGCAGAGTTTTGGATGAGCTCAAGTTTAAAGATGGTGCAAGTTAGTGGTCACTGTGGGCTTCTCATGTAGCCCGCTAGCCCCACCTTGCTTAGGGCAGTGGTTTTCAACCTTCGTTCTCTACCTTCTGCCCGCAAATACGGAGAAACCCAGGGACAAGCTCGAGGGGCTGAACGACCTACTCCTGTTCCTGTGTGCCTATAACTCCTGTCTTAACTTCCAAAGAACAGTGCTCATTACACAAAGGAAAACAATATAATGGGATGGTTCGCCTTAGTGAAGAGAAGGTTAAGGGGAGATTTAATAGAGATGTTCAAAATTATGAGGGGTTTTGATGGAGTAAATAGGAGGAAACTGTTTCCCAATGGCTGGGAGGGGGGCGGTGTCAGTAACCAGAGGACACAGCTTTAAGATAACAGGCAAAAGAACCAGAGGTGAGATGAGGAGAAATTGTTTTTTTATACAGTGAGTTATGATTATCTGGAATGCACTGCAGATTCAATAGTAACGTTCAAAAAGGAAATTGGATAGATATTTGAAAAGGAAATATTTGCAGGACTATGGGGGAAAAGAGCAGGAGAAGTGGGATTAATTGGATAACTCTTTCAAAAGAGCTGGTACAGGCACGATGGGCGCTGTCTGATTCTATTCTATGTACCAAGCTCGCAGGTCAACGAATACAGAAAAACTGTGGAATTCTGAAGGCGTGCAATATTTCTAACAGCGGAGTATCTGAAAATGCACAACAGGTCAGTCAGCATCTGAAAAAGGAAGACAGCCTTTTGTGGAGGAGGTGGGGCTCATCATTGCAACTCCAATTTGCATTTTTTTAAAAAAATCTAACTACTTCATGTCACCACTGCACAATCCAGCAGACAACTAGATTTTTTTGGCTTTTGCTTTTCCTTCAGAGATGCAGATCAAAACCATCCTGTCAACGGACTAGATTTCCACAAGCCCGTTGGCAGGTTTAAATTACAAGAGGGTATAAGATGGTCCTGGATTATGCCATACAGTCACTCGGGCAGGTCGGGGGTGGGGGGTGGGGGGAAAAGAAAAAAAAGAGGAAGGGAGAACTAGTACTTCGCATTGAAGACACATCACTCCCTTCTCGATCACCATTTCAGTCAGTTTTGGGATTATTGGGCAAGGTCTATCATCTTAATTCTGGACATTTAGATCACCACTTCTTTCTAAAATGGCCAATAAGACACTGTACTACTACAATAAACACATCAAACCAAGCTTGGTGATCCCAGGAAGGGCTCGTACAGTGTGGGACTGGGGGACCGTTGAGGAAAAATGGTAGGTGTCAGCCTTGGATCAGTGGTAGCATTCCCGCCTCGGAGTCAGAAGGTTGGGGGTTCAAGGATGTCACTTCAGTGCAGTACTGAGGGAGTACTGCACTGTTGGTGGTGCCGTGTTTTGGATGAGATGTTAAACTGAAGCCCCGTCTGCCTTCTCAGCCGGATGTAAAAGATCCCACAGCACTATTTTGAAGAAGAGCAGTGAAGTTCACCCAATGTCCTGGTCAATATTTATCCCTCAGCCAACATCACTAAAAGCAGATGATCTGGTCATTATCACAATGCTGTTTGTGGGCGCTTGATGTGCCCAAATTGGCTGCCACGTTTCACTGCATTGCAACAGTGACCGCACTTCAAAAGTACTTAATTGGCTATAAAGCGCCATGGGACATTCTGAGGTTGTGAAAGGTGCGATTTAAATGCAAGTTTTTTCTTTTACAAGCTAAGAAAGGTTAACACTAACACTTCTGCTCCAGCAAGCCCCAGGTGTGTCCTTTCTCAATGCATTCACTACCCTATTACTGCACTAATCCAAACTCTCCAGTGCCACTGATTTGTGTTGTGTCCACCTAGACCGTCACTGATTAACCTCAAGGGCCTCATGATGCCCATTCGTAAATGCACCCAATTATTATGACAAATTATGGATTCACGATCTCCCTCCCCACCCTTGGCCAGAGAGCAGTTCTAAAATATTTTACTTGATAATCCTCCTCCGAAAACATCTGCAACAACCTGTTGGAAAGTCTGGAATGGAACACTCAACTGGAGGAAGGCGGCAACAATGTGACTTGCATTCATAGAGCCTTTAATTTAGGAAAATATCCCAAGGTGCTTCACAGAGGCTTAAGGAACGAATGGATGCCAAAAAAACAAAAGGCAGCTTTTAAGAAGGGTTTTGAAAGAAGTGTGGGAGGTTGGAGATGGGAAGGGAATTCCAGAGCACAGGTCCAGGCACAGCAACAAACGGTGGGATTGGGAAGGGAAGGAAAGGGAGATGCACAAGAGGTCAGAGTTAGAGGTACAGCAAGTTTTCTGGGGGATAGTTTTAGCACTGGAGGAGATTACAGAAAAATGGAGAGGCAAGGTGTGGAGAAATTTAAACACAAGGGTGAGATTTTTTTTAAATCTGAGGCATGATTCAAGGAGTGGTTGCCAATTTAGGTCAGCAAGGACAAGGGTACTGAGTGAGTGAGACTTGGTATACTAGTCAGCAGAATTTATGGAGGATGGAAGGCCGGCCAGAAAAACATTGGAAGAGTCGAGTCCGGACGTTACAGGTATGAAGAAGGTTCAGTAGCAGATGGGCTGTGGTAAGGGTGGCGATATTATGGTAGTGTAAGTGTTTTTTTTTTGATGGAGAGGATTTGGCCAGAAACCTAGAAGGCAACAATACATTAAGGACCCAAGAGGAAAAGGAGATGACAGTGAGGCAAGGAGTGGGCGATGACTACGGTTTTGAAAGGGAGGAGGGGTAATGCCCAACGAGAGGGAACCATTACAATGTCAGATAGCATAGGGGCCAGAAAGGGAAGCTGGATAGTCAGTCACATGGATGAGATGAGTGTGGGGGCGGAAGGGTTTTGTGTTAAAGTAGGTTTAGCTTGATGGTAAAGGGGAAGAAGCAATACAGACAGTTGATCCCTAATATGGTGACAAAGAAACTCATGAGCTTCCGCACTTGTTAGAGATGAGGATTTTTGGTAGTGAGCAAAGGAAGCCGGGGATCATCTCCGCTTTCCAGGACGATGCTAGAATAATGGACAGTACTGGCAAAGGAGAAAGAGCCCTGCTAGAGCTTGATATGGCCCAGCCAGATCTGGCAAGTTATGCTCCAGATACAATCAAGTTTGCACCCTTAATAGCTCCTTCTTTGGCTCAGTTTTTGTCTGATTATGTTCCGCCGAAGCAGCTTAGTATGTTTTCCTACATTAAAGGTGCTATATAAATGCAAGCTGCTGCTTCTTGTTGTTGAATTCACACAGCAACTGTCCGATCCAGCAAAAGAATAAATACAGCTCGAATCAGACTCAGACCTGACACTGGGCCGGAGGGAGCGAGGAGCGAAGGCAAATTACTTTATTGGCAGAATACCAAATTTCCAACTGGCTTGCACCACATTTGAACAGAACCCTCAAAAGGACCATCAAGTTTTTGCAACCCCTACACCATAGATACAGCGACAAATTGAGATTACATCAGCACCAAAATCAAGATATGCATTCACCAAAATAAACTCAAACGATCAGCATAATCCCCGGCTATTTCGAGGGTAGATCATACTCTAGGTACCAATTCAATAAACAACTTGCATTCATGTAGCCCCTTTAACATAGTAAAATGTCCCAAGACGCTTCACAGGAGCGATTATCAAACACCGAACCACATAAGGTGAACTACAGGTGACCAAAAGCTTAGTCAAAGAGGCTGGTTTTAAAGAGCATCTTAAAAGGAGAGAGAGGTGGAGAGGTTTAGGGAGGGAATTCCAGAATTTAGGGTCTAGGCAGCTGAAGGCACGGCCGCCAATGGTGGAGTAATTAAAATCGGGGATGCGCAAGAGGCCAGAATTGGAGGAGCGCAGAGATCTTGGAGGGTTGTAGAACTAGAGGAGGTTACAGAGATAGGGAGCGACGAAGCCATGGAGGGATTTGAAAGCAAGGATGAGAATTTTAAATTCAAACTCAACTCCGAGCCCTAACCCTTCCCTACACCAGCTGAATTACTCCTCCTCATCATCATTCCCTTTGCCTTCCCCCCCCACCTCTTCCCGACACAGGCCACCAGGCAAACGCACACCGTTTCTGAAAGACAACTTAAAGAAAAAAGTATTGCCTTAGAGCTGCCCAGCAGCATAAAAATGGGGGCAAGCTTCACTAATCGGCCCTTACAGATCCAATTACTGACCCTGGATTACAATCAAAGATCTCAGGCTCGCAAACAGGGAACACTCAACCACAGCAGAAAACTCCAGCTCAGGGGGCAGGGAAAGGTGTTAAATTAGAGGCACCAACATTCCCCCCACAGAACAGCATTACAAGGTAAAGAAAGAACTCGCATTTATATAGCACAGGTCATTTAAGGGGAAGCTAGATAAACACACGAGGGAGAAAAGAATAGAAGGTAGGGTTAGATGAAGTAGGGAGGGAGGAGGCTTGTGTGGAGCGTAAACACCGGCATGGACCAGTTGGGCTGAATGGCCTGTTTTTGTGCTGTACATGCTATGAAATTCTATGCGAGCACCCTTCACAAACTCGGAACATCCCAAAGCGCTTTACAGCCAATGAAGTACTTTTGAAGTGTAGTCACTGTTGTAACGTAGGAAGCGTGGCAGTCAATTTGCGCACAGCAAGGTCCCACAGACAGCAATGTGATAAAGACCAGGTCATCTGTTTTTAGTGATGTTGGTTGAGGGATAAATATTCGCCAGGACACTGGGGAGAACTCCCCTGCTCTTCTTCAAAATAGTGGCCATGGGATCTTTCACCAGAGAGGGTAGACAGGTCCTCACCTTAACGTGTCATCCGAAAGATGACGCCTCCGACAGTGCAGCACTCCTCCAGTGCTGCACTGGAGGGTCAGCCTAAATTTTGTGCTCAAGTCTCTGGAGTGGAACTTGAACCCACAACCTTCTGACTCAAGAGGCGGGAGTGCTACCCACTGAACCACAGCTGACAGCAGCCCATTACGGAGCAATAGCATGCAAGACCATGGAGGAGGAAGAGATCCAGTGTGGTTACTAGGAGTTAACTGAAGTATAATGGTGGGCATGTTAAATCTGCATAACATGTCCCCTTAAAGTGTGAAAAATACCCAACAAAACAATTAAAAGATCTTCTAAACATGGGTGAAAGAAAGAACAAAAGAAGTTTCATTTATGCAGCACCTTTCACCACCTCAGGACGTCCCAAAGCGCTTCACAGCCAATGAAATGCTTCTGAAATGTAGGGAAATGCTGCAGCCAATTTCATGGAATCATACAGCGCAGAAAGAGGCCATTCGGCCCGTCGTACCTACACTGGCTCTTTGAAAGAGCTGTTCAATTTAGTCCCACACCCCAGCTTTTTCCCCATTACCCTGCAAATTGGTCCTCTTCAAGTACATGCCCAATTGCCTTTTGAAAGTTCTGACGGAATCTGATTCCACCACCCTTTCAGGTAGTGCGTTCTAAATCTTAACAACGCTCTAAGAGAAAACATTTCTCCTAATTTCCCCTCTAGTTTTTTAGCGAATTATTTTAAATCTATGACCTGCGGTTACAGATGCACTTGCTAGAGGAAACAGTTTCTCCCTACTTGCTCCATCAAAACCCCTCAATTTTGAATACCTCTATTAGGTGCCCCCTTATCCTTCTCTACTCTGAGAACAATCCCGGCTTCTCCAATCTCTCCACATAACCGAAGTCCCTCATTCCTGGTATCATCCTGGTAAACCTCCTCTGCACCCTCTCCAAGGCCTTGACATCATTCCTAAAGTGTGACGTCCAGAATTGGACACAATACTCCAGCTGAGGCCTAACCAGTGATTTGTAAAGGTTTAGCATGCCTGCCTTGTTTTTATATTCAATGCCCCTATTTACAAAGCCAAGTTTCCCATACGCTTTCTTAACCGCCTTATCAACTTGCCCCGCCACCTTCAGAGATTTGTGAATATGCGCCCCCAGGTCCCTCTGCTCTTGCACCCCCCTCAAAATAGTATCATTTAGATCATACTGCCTCTCCATGTTGTTCCTCCCAAAGTGCATCACTTCACACTTATCTGCATTAAACTGCATCTGCCATGTGTCTGCCCATTTCACCAGTCCGTCTTTGTCCTCCTGAAGTCTGCTACTATCCTCCTCACTATTTATTATGTTGCCAAGTTTTGTATCATGCGCAAACTTCGAAATTGTATTCCCTATACCCAAGTCCAGGTCATTTAACAAGAAAAGCAAATGTCCTAATACCGATCCCTGGGGGACCCCACTGCATACTTCTCTCCAGTCAGAAAAACATCCCTTCAACACTACTCTCTGCCTCCTATCCCTTAGCCAATTACGTACCCAAGTTACCACTGTCTCTTTAATCTCACTGTACTTCCACTTTCTGAATAAATCTGTTATGTGGTACTTCATCAAATCCCTTTTGAAAGTCCATATATACAACATCTACTGCACTATCTGCATCAACCCTCTCTGATACTTCAAAGAACTCAATGAGGTTAGTCAGACACTATGGGGTCAATTTTAGGATGGCCGAGCGGGTGCGTTGGTAGCGGGGGCTCGTAAAATCGGGGCATCCCGGAGCAGGTCCGTAGCCCGGCTCCAACCCACCCACTTCCGGGTTCCCCAGTGACTCGTTCGGGTGCGCGTGCAGCTCCCGCATGCAGGACTCCCACCGGCAATTAAAGCCGGCGGGACGACAATTTAAATACTTACTTGTCTAGATGAGGTACTTAACAGACCTCATTGAAAGGAGATTTTGGCAGGGTTGCAATTTTTATGGATCCTCAGCGTGATTACCGTGCTATGGGAAACACTCCCTGTTGGAGCAGACGTCTTTCAGCCAGCAGCCAGTGGGAGATGCAAAGGATTTTTTGACAGTTGGGGGGGGGGGGGGGGAATACCTCATTTATTGCAGCAGGGCACTCTGTCACTTCAAAGTTTTGGCTGCAACATCTTTGTCTTTCCACTCAAAATTATTAATTTATACCCTAAACTCTGCTGTGCAAACACATTAACCTACTTTGCGGACCCCCTCAAACTCACCATCAGGATTGGGGGGGGGGGGGCGCCAGGGCTGCATTCATCACTTCATCCGAGGACGAGCAACATCACCAGCCTCACCAGGCATGCCGTCCGCCTCGTGGAGCTCCACAACACAGTGCTGCACCACAGGCACCTGCACAAAATAGTCGTGCAACTCCACATACACCCACTGCAGCGTGACCCAATGGGTGGCATCAAGTGTGGGTGTTCATGGAGAACCTCATGAAAGCCAGTAGTGGTGACTATAATATTTAATGTGAGTTGAACCAAAGTCAAATATAAATAAAAAACATGACAAACCATCAAACACCCTTGTGCATCCCCTTTGTGCTCACAAAACCTTTGCCTTACGCTTCCTACTACTCATACGTGATAGAGTTATACAGCACGGATAGAGGCCCTTCGGCCCATCGTGTCCGCGCCGGCCATCAGCCCTGTCTACTCTAATCCCATATTCCAGCATTTGGTCCGTATCCCCTGTGGCTGCAGCAGAGATAGCGGCAGGTTGGGTGAGGGTGACCGTGAAAGAGATGCATCAGAGGGAGAGTATGAGACAGAGCCAGGAGATTGTATGAGGATTGGGTTGAGTGGTAGTGGTGGGATGAGTGCTGGGGAGGTGAGTAAGTGCAGGTAAGTTGAGGACGAGGTTTGAGTGGGTGTGAGGAGTGATGTGATAGAGTAGTGTTGGCAGTGCAGAAGGAGATGTGGGGTGGGGGTGGTGATGTGGCAGACTGAGTGTAGGGGAATGAGTAAGTGTACTCACTTTGGCTGACCTACTTAGGTCATTGAAGCGCTTCCTGCACTGTATCCAGGTGCGGGATATGGTGCTGGTGCTGCTGGCCTCCTCTGCCATCTCGAGCCAGGCCTTCTCGGTGGCAGAGACAGACCGCTTCCTCCCATCCGCTGGATAGAAGATCTCCCTCTTCCTCCTCACCCCATCCAGTAAGACCTGGAGTGAGGCATCATTAAACTTGGGAGCAGCCTTTCCCTTGGGCTGCTCCATGCTGAAATTTTGGCTGTTTGCTGCAGGAGCAGCATTGGAGGACTGCCCCTTTAAATAGGGCTCCTCCAGCTGACAGCCTGTGATGCGGGTGTGCAGTCCGCCCACTGCGCAGGTTTCCAACGGGAAACCCGGAAGCCAAGGTAAGTGGCTTCAATTTACTCGCGATCGCGTGGGGAACCCATCGATTTTACTGGGCGGGTTACCCACGCGCCAAGTCGACCCCCCGCTTCCAACCCGCCTCCCTGGTAATATCGGGGCCTATGTATCTTTAACAAATCCGCGCAGGCTGTCACTTATTAACCCATGCTTCAAGGTGAGAATTAATTTTGTCCTGCACAATGGTCTCTAGTAGTTTTCCCATCACTGACGTTAGACCAGGTTTATCCCTCTCCTTTTTTTTGAACTGCAATCCTCCGGTCCTCTAACCCTACTCCCATATCCAAGGAGGATTGAAAGATTGTGGTCAAAGCTTTTGCTATCTCCATCCTAGCTTCCCTCAGCAATCTAGGATGCATCCCATCTGGACCGGGTGACTTGTTAACTTTAAGTGATGCCAATGTATTTATCACCTCCTTTCTATCTATTTTTATCCTATCCAATATCTCTACTCCCCCCACTGCAACATTAACTTCATTCTCTTCTTTTGTGAAGACAGATGCAATGTGCGCAGTCTGTGCACTGCGCAGTCTGTGCACTGCGCAGTCTGTGCACTGCGCAGTCTGTGCACTGCGCAGTCTGTGCACTGCGCAGTCTGTGCACTGCGCAGTCTGTGCACTGCGCAGTCTGTGCACTGCGCAGTCTGTGCACTGCGCAGTCTGTGCACTGCGCAGTCTGTGCACTGCGCAGTCTGTGCACTGCGCAGTCTGTGCACTGCGCAGTCTGTGCACAGCGCAGTCTGTGCACAGCGCAGTCTGTGCACAGCGCAGTCTGTGCACAGCGCAGTCTGTGCACAGCGCAGTCTGTGCACAGCGCAGTCTGTGCACAGCGCAGTCTGTGCACAGCGCAGTCCCACAAACTGAAATGAGATAAATGAGCAGATCGTGTGTTTTAGTGATGCTGGATGAGGGATAAATATTGGTCAGGACACTGGAGAACTCCCCTTCTCTTCTTCGAATAGTGACATGGGAACTTTTAGGTCGACCTGAGGGGGCAGGCGGGGCCCCGGTTTAAAATCTAATCCGAAAGATGGAGCCTCCGACAGTGCAGCACTCCCTCAGTACTGTACTGGAGTGTCAGCCTGGATTATATGCTCTGGTCTCTGAGCCAATGCACAAAATGAGCCAGGCGACAGCACGCACTGCGTTAGGCTGCAATAGCGACCATGTGTATAAATAAAGAATCCAAAAAATACAAGGCAATGTTGCATGAGGGCAAAATATCAAATTACACAGTGGCAGATTTCAAAAATAAACACAAGATACACCACCGCGCACCACAGGCCCAAGTTGGGTAGCTAATTACAGTCAATTTCATGACAGGAAAACTTTTGAAAATTATTTAAGACCACAAATTACCAAATGTGGCTATTAAAAAAAAAAACAGGATGGGGAGCATGTTCCCGCTCCCTCGATATATCAGGGAAATGCCACAAGTTAGAATTGCATGAATCTTTATACAATACTCTCAAGAACTCCAGCAGCTTCACAAGGAAGTTTTTATTTTTAGCTCAAATTCATCAGGAAATAGGATTGATACAACCATCTTGGATTGGAAGAACAACAACTTGCATTTATATAGCGCCTTTAACGTAGGTACTTCACAGGAGCAATCAAACAAAATTTGACACCAAGCCGCATAAAGGAGATATTAGGACAGATGAACAAAAGCTTGGTCAGAGGTAGGCTTCAAGGAGCGTCTCAAAAAAGGAGCAGAGCGAGGTGGAGAGGCAGAGAGGTTTAGGGAGGGAATTCCAAAGCTTAGGGCCTAGGCAGCTGAAGGCACGGCCGCCAACAGCGGGGTGAAGGAAGTGGGGGATGCACGAGATGCTAAAGTTGGAGGAACGCAGAGTTCTCGGAGGGCTAGAGGAGGTTACAGGAGATAGGGGGTGAGCCCATGGAGAGATTTGAACATGAGGATGAGGATTTTAAAACTCAAGGCATTGGTGGACCGGGAGCCACTGTAGGTCAGCGAGCAACGGAATTTTCTAATGGACTTTACTCACGGCTTGGCCTGGGTTTCTAAAAGTACAAGTCCCACTAAGACTCATGTCCAACATTAAATGCAAGGGGTCAAAGTGGTGGAAGAGCTGGTGCACCGATGACCTTCTGTCCCACAGGAGCCTCCAGTAAACAAGATGCAGTTTCTCTGCACGGACCGATATTTAGTGACAGACGACTTGGATCCTTTCTGTAACATCCCATCAGATGGTTCCCTAGCGGCAACATGGCGAGGTCAAGATTCCACCCAGTACGTTCAACAGGTCATGATTAAAGGCAAGGTAGAACATGGCAATGAAGGAAAACAGGGCAACTGAAGTGTGTTGTACAAGTCAGTCAGCTGCACAGATGGGGGGTTAAGAGGAGGTCAAATGACGTGCAATTATATCAGGGTCATCTCAACCCAGAGATATGTCACTGCCTTGCCACATAATCCAACCCACATTACATGTGATTTTGTGGATTGGAGTCAAACTTTGGCAAGTTTTTTAAAAATATATAAACATTAGTCACTGTTGGCACCAAGTAGGCAGTGATAAAGAACAGCTTCAGCCATCAAGCAACTCCCATTTAAGCTGACCCTACGGCGAAGTAAAGTCACCGTCTTTCAGACCAGGAAGGTCCCAGTTTCGTTGCCACATAGCTTCTGCCGTATTAGCTGGTCTCAGTCGGAGAACCAATCCAGACAACTTGGAGGCTAAAAGGGTTAAATTATGAGGACAGGTTTCATAGACTAGGATTGTGTTCCCTTGAGTATAGAAGATTAAGGGGTGATCTAATTGAGGTGTTTAAGATGATTAAAGGATTTGATAGGGTAGAGAGAGAGAAACTATTTCCTCTGGTGGGGGGAGTCCAGAACAAGGGGGCATAAACTTAAAATTAGAGCCAGGCCGTTCAGGGGTGATGTCAGGAAGCACTTCTTCACACAAAGGGTGGTGGAAATCTGGAACTCTCTCCCCCAAAAAGCTGTTGAGGCTGGGGGTCAATTGAAAATTTCAAAACTAAGATTGATAGATTTTTGTTAGGCGAGGATATTAAGGGTTATGTAAACAAGGCTGGTAGGTGGAGTTTAGATACAGATCAGCCACCGTCTAATTGAATGGGGAAACTGGCTTGAGGGGATAAATGGCCCACTCCTGTTCAGGTTAGTCAGACGCTATTTGCCTTTAACAAATCTGTGCTGGCTGTTCTTTATTAACCCATGCTTCTCCAAGTGAGAATTAATTTTGTCCTTAATGGTCTCTATTGTTTTCCCACCACTGATGTTAGTCTGGCGGCCTGTAGTTACCAGGTTTATCCCTCTTCCCTTTTTTGAACAGGGTGTAACATTTACAATCCTTCAGTCCCCGGCACCACTCCCATATCCAAGGGGGATTGAAAGATTGTTGTCAGAGCTTCTGCTATCTCCACCCTTGCTTTCCTCAGCAACCTAGGATGCTTCCCATCTGGACCGGGTGACTTGTTAACTTTGAGTGATGCCAACCTATTTAGCACCTCCTTTCTATCCGTTTTTATTCTATCCAATACCTCTACTCCCCCTCCTCTGATGCAACATTAACTTCATCCTCTTTTGTGACTTGTACAATACAGTCCAGTCGCTCAGTCTGCCTGTTGTATTCTGCTCTTCCTCGTCCCAACATTGGGCTGTGGCACATCTGAATGGATTCACAATCCGTGTTCGATAACACCACTTGCTCAGTAGGGAACATTCCAATTGGATATTGCAGGAAGGGTCCAGGTTGCCCGGATTGCGCAGACTGGTGATATAATGAAAATGTACCTGGTTAGACCACATCTGGAGTACTGTGTACCGTTCTGGGCACCTCACCTTAGAAAGGATATATTCACCATGGTAGGAGTGCAGCACAGATTCACCAAAATGTTACAACGGTTAAATTATGAGGAGATATTACATAAACAGGGCTTGAATTCCCTGGAATATAAACGGTTACGGGGTGATTTGAGTGAGGTTTTTAAGGATTTTGAAAGGAATTGATAGAGACAGAAATTTTTTCCACTGGTGGGGGACTCGAGGACAAGTGGACATAACCTTAAAATCAGAGCCAGGCCATTCAGGAGAAAAGTTAGAATGGTACAAGTCATAGAATCACAGAAAGGTCACAGCACAGAAGGAGGCCATTCGACCCATCGAGTCCGTGCCGGCTCCATGCAAGAGCAATCCAGCTGCTCCCACTCCCCTGCCCTATCCCTGTAGCCCTGCAAATTTTTTCCGTTCAAATACTTCTCCAGGTCCCATTTGAAGGCCATGATTGAATCTGCCTGCACCACCGCTTCGAGCAGTGCATTCCAGATCCTAACCACTCGCTGTGTAAAAAAGTTTTTTCTCATGTCACCTCTGATTCTTTTGCCAATCACCTTAAATCCACGTCCTCTGGTTTTTGACCCTTCCGCCAATGGGAACAGTTTCACGCTCTATTCTGTCTCGATCCCTCACTATTTTAAATACCTCTCTCAAATCTCCTCTCAGCCTTCTCAGTTCCAAGGAGAACAACCCCAGCTTCTCCAGTCTATCCACGTAACTGAAGTCCCTCATCCCTGGAATCATTCTAGTAAATCTTTTCTGCACCCTCTCTAAGGCCTTCACATCTTTCCTAAAGTGCGGTGCCCAGAACTGGACCCAATACTCCAGTTGTGGCCAAACCAGTGTTTTTATAAAGGTTTGTCATTACTTCCTTGCTTTTGTACTCTATGCCTATATTTACAAAGCCCAGGATCCCGTATACTTTTTTTTAAAACCACTTTCTCAACCTGCCCTGCCACCTTCAACGATTTGTGCACATATACCCCCAGATCTCTGTTCCTGTACCCCTTTTAGAATTGTGCCCTTCAGTTTATATTGCTTCGCCTTGTTCTTCCTACCGAAATGTATCAATTCACATTTTTCTGCATCAAGTTTCATCTGCCACTTGGCCACCCATTCCACCAGCTTGTCTATATCCTCTTGAAGTCGATCTGAAGTCTATCTCACTGTTCACTATACTTCCAAGTTTTGTGTCATCTGCAAATTTGGAAATTGTGCCCTATACACCCAAGTCCAAGTCATTAATATATATCAAGAAAAGCAGTGGTCCTAATACCGACCCCTGGGGAACACCACTGTACACCTCCCACCAGTCCAAAAAACAACCGTTCACCATTACTCTCTGCTTCCTGTTACTTAGCCAATTTTGTATCCATGCTGCTACTGCCCCTTTTATTCCATGGGCTTCAATCTTCATGACAAGACTATTTTGCGGTACTTTATCAAATGCCTTTTGAAAGTCCATATACACATCATTAACTGCATTGCCTCCATCCACCCTCTCTGTTAACTCATCAAAAAACTCAATCAAGTTAGTGAACATGATTTGCCTTTAACAAATCCATGCTGGCTTCCCTAATCAATCCACAATTGTCCAAGTGACTGCTAATTCCATCCCAGATTACCGTTTCTAAAAGTTTCCCCACCACTGAGTTTAAACTAACTGACCTGGACAACATCCAGGCTTGGGCTGATAAATGGCAAGTAACATTCGCACCACACAAGTGCCAGGCAATGACAACCTCCAACAAGAGAGAGTCTAACCACCTCCCCTTCACATTCAAAGGCATTACCATCGCCGAATCCCCCACCATCAATATCCTAGGGTCACCACTGACCAGAAACTTAACTGGATCAGCCACATAAATACTGTAGCTACAAGAGCAGCTCAGAGGCTGGGTATTCTGCGGCGAGTGACTCACCTCCTGACTCCCCAAAGCCTTTCCACCATCTACAAGGCACAAGTCAGGAGTGTGATGGAATACTTTCCATTTGCCTGGATGAGTGCAGCTCCAACAACACCCAAGAAGTTCAACACCATCCAGGACAAAGCAGCCCGCTTGATTGGCACTCCATCCACCACCCTAAACATTCACTCCCTTCACCACCGGCACACAGTGGCTGCAGTGTGTACCATCCACAGGATGCACTGCAGCAACTCGCCAAGGCTTCTTCGACAGCACCTCAAACCCGCGACCTCTACCACCTAGAAGGACAAGAGCAGCAGGCACATGGGAACACCACCACCTGCACGTTCCCCTCCAAGTCACACACCATCCCGACTTGGAAATATATCACCGTTCCTTCATCGTCGCTGGGTCAAAATCCTGGAACTCCCTTCCTAACAGCACTGTGGGAGAACCTTCACCACACGGACTGCAGCGGTTCAAGGCGGCGGCTCACCACCACCTTCTCAAGGGCAATTAGGGATGGGCAATGAATGCCGGCCTCGCCAGCGATGCCCACATCCCATGAACAAATATTTTAAAAATTGCTGGGTTTATCCTTACACCCTTTTTTTGAACAAGGGTGTAACATTTGCAATTCTCCAGTCCTCTGGCACCACCCCCGTATCTAAGGATGTTTGGAAGATTATGGCCAGTATCTCCGCAATGTCCACCCTTACTTCCCTCAGCAATCTAGGATGCATCCCATCCGGACCAGGTGACTTATCTATTTTAAGTATAGCTAGCCTTTCTAGTACCTCATCTTTATCAATTTTTAGCCCATCCAGTATCTCAACTATATCTCCCTTTACTGAGACTCTGACAGCATCTTCTTCCTAGGTAAAGACAGATGCAAAGTACTCATTTAGTACCTCGACCATGCCCTCTGCCCCCATGAGCAGATCTGCTTTTTGGTCCCTGATCAGTCCGACCCCTCCTCTTACTACCCGTTCACTGTTTACAAATGCGCAACACTCCCACAAAAAGCAGTAGATAGATGCTGTTGTTGATAAAGCCCAGCCTTTACACAGACTGCAGGGTGAAAACAAAGAGTTCGAACTGTGCAGACTCATGAAGGACAAGGTCACAGTTAACAGGAAGCTACAAAAAGCACCAAATTACAATAGCAAAATTTTTTTTACAAAATTTATTCTCAGGATGCGGGTGCCGCTGCAAGGCTGGCATTTATTGCCGTCCCTAGTTGCCCTCGAGAAGATGGTGGGCCGCCTTCTTCAACCGCTGCAGTCCGTGGAGGTGAAAAATTGCTCCCGCAGAGCTGCTTATTATTTTTTTTTGTAGCAGTTTGATACAACAGAGTGGCTTGCTAGGCCACTTCACAGGGCAGTTAAGAGTCAACCACGTTGACATGGGACTGGAGTCACATATATGCTGGACTGGGTTGCACCCAATACCTTTTAAACAGAAAATATCTTGATTTCCATCAGCTTGTACTCTCAAAAAAAAAATTACATCTAGCTTCAGCCTTCATTACTATGTTCCCCAAAGCACAAAGTAATTGTGGCCAATCAACCCTTTGCTGCCTCCAACCTAGGGAGCAAAGTACCTATTCACCGACGTTAAACCGGCCAGACTCCTGCACGGGCACTTTCCCATGCCTCCGCCCAGCGATCAGCACTGCTCTATGTTGTACTATCGATTATTCTGTCTCTCTTCCCCCACCTGCACACTCACATTTTACCATACGATGGGAACAGTTTTGATCACACCAGTCAAAAGATCCCACCGATTGCACCTTGTTGTCAACTGCTTAAAATAACTTCGAGCGAAGTCAAAGCTGATTGGATTTGTTCCTTGTTTTCAGCTCATTAACGCACATTACACTTGCAGTGCGGAGTGGGCAACTAGTAAAAGATTTTAACCCTTTCACCAGCCACAACGCCCCTCCTCCCCCACCCCACCCCGGACCCTCGCCGCCGCGGCTCATTCATGGATAGCAACTGTTTAAAGAGACGTACCAGACGGCGATCAACGATCGAATTTTGTTAGGTAAGGGTATTCGGGGTTATTGAGCCAAGGTGGGTAGATGGAGTTAAGATACAGATCAGCCGTGATCTAATTGAATGGCAGAGCAGGCTTGAGAGGCTGAATGGCCTCCTCCTATTCCTATGTTTCTATTCCAATACAAATACAGGTCGTATTCTCCATGTCTCCTTCATGTGGGGAGCCATGGAAATAGAACTTACCTCTAAGTAGTACCTTTAACATAGTAACGCCCCATCAAGGTGCTTCACAGAGAGGCAACGGATTCGGATTTAAAATTTATCTACCAACAGGCCTAAGGACCGCCATTTCCTGAATGCCAGGCCCACAAAGTCCAAACAGATCAAAGCATCAAAGAAGAAGTATTAGCAACTAACAGGACTGAGTGTGCCATGGGTTTCAAGGGCTAAACTGCCGGGTTTCAAGGGCTAAACTGCCAGGGCTTGTGGGCAGGTGCGGCCCTAAGGTGACAGGTTAGACACCAGCTAGTGGGAATCCATGACAATAATCAAATCTCGGTCAGCCGAAGGTCAAACAATCAGAGACTCCAGTCTCAACTTTTACGACGTCATCCGAAGCACTTCACTGGGCTGTCCGGCAAAGTCACAGAGGTCCGATACTCCTGGCCTGGTCCAGAGCTTGAGAGCTCAGGCACTGTGTTCACTGCATGAAGAGAATGCTGAATGCATGACACAGTGTGGGACTGCCCAGAGATGGCCAAAGAATTTATTCTGCAAATGCAATAATAAATAAAAAAGTGACAGACTTTTGCCGTCTAGTTTTCAGTTATCAAATTTACCAAGCATTCCCACCCAAATAAAACTGCTCTGTCCAGTTCCAAACAGGATGGTTTATTTTAAGATAATTAGCAAAAGAACGAGAGAGAGAGACTTTTTTTTTTACACACAGTGAGTTATGATGATCCAGAATGTGCTGCCTGAAAGGGCAGTGGAAGCAGATTCAATAGTTACTTTCAAAAGGGAATTGGATATATATTTGTAAAGGAAAACATTTGCACGGCTATGGGGAAAGAGCAAAGGGAGTGGGACCAATTGGATAGCTCTTTCAAAGAGCCGGCACAGGCATGATGGGCCAAATGGCCTCCTTCAGTGCTGCAAGATTTGACGAGAGCAAGTGGCCAGCTCAGCCACCAGCAAGCACGTAACAAAAAAAGAAAGCACAGACATCTTTAGCAGCAAAGACCACCAACTTCCCACGGTGGCCCTACAGGTAGAAGATGGGACTTCCTCTAAAGCACCAGCCTTCTAACTTAGAACCACAGCCAACTTGACCACCTTAAACACCCGCTTTCAGAGCAATCTCTACAGAACAACAGGTGACAGCCATTTATTGTCACTTCTTCTTTTAAAATGGTCAAGCTATTGACCCCTCAGCTGGTTTCTGTTGTCTGTCTGGAGCTGATTGATGGTGCAGGCCACATTACACAAGGCTGGAAAGGTCACATACTCCTGGGACAGTATCATTCCATACTAAGCTTGTGACAATGTCCCGACCTTCCTGCTACCGCAATAGCTCATGGAACGTATCCAGGGAGCAGCTGAGCCTCGCAAATAAAAGGACAGTCCCAAGTTCAATCCCTACTCTGTGCTGAGCTGGCTGATGTGGCAACGATAATTGGCCAACGAGCCCAGAGTTACGAAAGGAGGGAGGTAACGGAGGGTCAGGAATCAGTTCAATGACCTCTGCACTTGAGTGGACATTGGATGAAGATAGGATGGACTTGGCTGTGGTGCCATCCCTGGTCAAGTAGTACAGGCACAATGGGCTGAATGGCCACCTTTTGTGCTGTAATTTCTATATTCCATGATACATCTTACTTCCTGCTGCAGCTCTCAACACAGCCTGATGGAGGCTGAAGACCCACGTTCTAGTTGTGAGTGAACCAGAACTTTCTGCAGCTCAACATTAGCAAGGTCGAAGCCATCCTGTTCGATTCCACCACCCGCTACGCAGCCCACAGAGCAGAAAATCAACACTCTAGCTCACGATTCCATCCTCCTTCTTGGATGCCAGCACCAGCTCAACCTCAATCAGACAGTGCACAACCCTGATGACCTGCTCTACCCTCAGCACATCCAGTCCATCACTAAGACCACCTCCCTCCACCTCCAAAATTGCAGCCATCTCTGCCCCTACCTCATCTCACCGCCACTGAAACCTTCATTCACCTATTTTTGTCACCTCCAGACTAGACTTTTTTTTTTAAATGCTCTCCTCGTCAGACTCACCAATCACCCCGTTCAACAACAATCACCTACATTTATGTAGTGCCTTAAATGTAGTAAAAATGTCCCAAGGTGTTATCAGACAAAATTTGACACCACATAAGGAGATATTAGGACAGGTGACCAAAAGCTTGGTCAAAGAGGTAGGTTTTAAGGAGCGACTTAAAAAGGAGGAAAGAGTGTTGGAGAGGTTTAGGAAGGGAATGCCAGAGCTTAGGGCCTAATCAGCTGAAGGCACGGCAGCCAATGGTAGAACGATAAAAATCGGGGATGCGCAAGAGGCCAGAATTGGAGGAGCAGAAATCTCGGAGAATTGTAGGGCTGGAGGATGTTGCAGAGATCACTGACTGGAGGATGTTGCAGAGATCATTGGCTTCACATCCCTCAGTGCATCAACTTAAAAATCCTTGCCCTCGTCCACAAACACTCCACCCTACCTTTAGATGTAAATACATCTGTCCACGTTTATGCTCAGACTCACCAAGGAGACAATCTTTGACCACACCAATTTGCACTGGAGCCAACTGAGGCTTTGCAACATGAGCGGGCCGTTAAGCAATTGACTACATAGAAAATAGGAGCAAGAGTAGGCCATTCGGCCCTTCGGGCCTGCTCCGCCATTCAAAATGATCTTGGCTGATCGTCTAATTCAGTACCCTGTTCCCGCTTTTTCCCCGTATCCCTTGATCCTTTAGCATTAAGAAATATATCTATCTCCTTCTTGAATACATCCAATGACTTGGCCTCCACTGCCTTCTGTGGGAGAGAATTCCACAGGTTCACCGCCCTCAGGAGAAATTTCTCCTCATCTCGGTTCTAAATGGCGTACCCCGTAGCCTGAGACTGTGACCCCTGGTTCTGGACTCCCCAGCCATCGGGAACATCCTCCCTGCATCTAGTCTGTCTAGTCCCGTTAGAATTTTATATGTTTCGATGAGATCACCTCTCATTCTTCTAAACTCTAGTGAATATAGGCCTAGTCGACCCAATCTCTCCTCGTACATCAGTCCTGCCACCCCAGGAATCAGTCTGGTAAACCTGACTATCCTACCAACAAGCACACATGCCGCTGTTGATACAGGATTCCTACACAAATTCTCTTTTTCCCTTCCTGTCATGGAATCATAGAATGATACAGCACAGAAGGAGGCCATTTGGCCTATCGGCCTGTGCCAACTCTTTGAAAGAGCTATCCAATTAGTCCCATTCCCCTGCTCTTTCCCGATAGCCCTGCAATTTTTTCCCCACTTCAATTATTTATCCAATTCCCTTTTGAAAAATTTACTATTGAATCTGCTTCCACCGCCCTTTCAGGCAGCGCATTCCAGATCATAACAACTCGCTGCGTTAAAAAAAAATTCCTCATGTCACCTCCAGCTCTTTTGCCATTTGCCTTAAATCTGTGTCCTCTGGTTACCAACCCTTCTGCCGCTGGAAACAGTTTCTCCTTGTTTACTCTCTCAAAACCCTCCCTGATTTTGAACACGTCCATCAAATCTCCCCTTAACCTTCTCTCCTCTAAGGAAAGCAACCCCAGTTTCTCCAGTTGCTCCATGTCACTGAAGTCTTTCATCCCTAGTACCAACCTAGTAAATCTCCTCTACACCCTCTCTAAAGGCTGCGACATGCTTCATAAGGTGTGGTGCCTAGAATTGAACACAATATTCCAGCTCGGGCCTAACCAGTGTTTTATAAAGTTTTAGCATAACTTCCTTGCTTTTGTACTCCTCTTATGCCAGTATTTATAAACCCATATGCCTTTTTTAAACAGCCTTCTCAACTTGTTCTGCCACCTTCAAAGACTTGTGCACATACACCCCCAGGTCACTGTTCCTGCACCCCTTTTAAAATTTCACTATTTAGTTTATATTGCCTCTCTTCATTCTTCCCACCAAAATGAACCACTCCACAAATTCCTACGGCACTAAATTCCTTTCCAAGAATTGGGATCCCGCAGCATAAAGTGGCACCCACAGCAAGTCACAAATCTGGAATGAGAATGTGGAACTTGCTACCAAATAAAGTGGTTGAGGCAAATAGCACAGATGCATTTAAGGGAAAGCTAGATAACTACATGAGGGAGGAAGGAATAGAAGGGTATACTGATAGGGTGAGATGAAGTAGGGAGGGAGGAGGCTCGTGTGGAGCATAAACACCGCATTGACCTGTTTGACCGAATGGCCTGTTTCTATGCTGTAAAATTCTATGTAATTCTGTGTGAATCAAATACCCAACCCAGGTCAAAGGAGCACGTGTCACAAACACTGCCTAGCTGAATGCTTTTTTTTTTGCAGGAAATAAAGTCTTCGCAGATTGAGTCTGAATATAAAAATATTTTTAAAAAGAGCCAGAACTGACTAATTGTTGAACACGGCATCTTCAGGCACCAGCTCTCCATATAAACACTGAGTACTTGCTCTGCAGAGCCCAGGCTGTATTAAAAAGGACCGGGTGTAACAGTCCCAGCACACCACGTTATCCGAGGTAGGAAAACCGAGACAGAGGCAAGCTCCAGACGGAATTCCTACTAGCTGCAGGAGCCAGAATGAATTGGCCTCGAGTCAGTAACATTCCATCTCAACACGAGTTCAGAGCCAAAAAATGGACTTTTATATAATGAGCGTCAAGTGTTACAGAGCAGAGCAAAACGGACCGTAAGACGCTCGGAGGCTGGTCGTCTCCCGGAGCCCCAGCTCCATTGGTCAGTGATAACACAGATAGCAGCATTGGGTGTTGCAACATTTTAGATGTAAATATTGTGCAGAAAATCCCAGTACTCCTCCCCCCCCACCCCCCCAACCAGACCTGGTGGAGACTGCCAACTGTATTTGGAACAGCGTATGCTGTGCATTTAAAAGCCAGCAGTTTTTCTTCATCCAAGGAAATCATATTGATTTAAGCAGACTGGTGCGTAGTTCATTCTGAGCTGCAGGTTAGTCTGTCTCTAAACTATTACAATAACCTCGGGGAACCAAGTCAAAGCACAGTAAGAGCGAGGGAGACAGCGAGCGCACGTTATAGGCCTGGTGCCGGAGGACTGCCGATGTTGTACTGTTGTTCAAAAAGGGAAAAAGGGATAGACCGAGTAATTACAGGCCAGTCAGCCAAACCTCGGTGGTGGGCAAATTATTGGAAAAAATTCTGAGGGACAGTATTGTCATTTCGAAAGGCACGGATTAATCAATGACAGTCAGCATGGATGTGTTAAGAGAAGGTCATGTCTGACTAACTTGATTGAATTTTTTGAGGAGGTAACAAGGAGGGTCGATGAGGGTAGAGCGTTTGATGTAGTCTACATGAATTTTAGCAAGGCTTTTGACAAGGTCCCACATGACAGACTGGTCAGAAAACTAAAAGCCCATGGGATCCAAGGGAAAGTGTCAAGTTGGATTCAAAATTGGCTCAGTGGCAGGAAGCAAAGGGTAATGGTCGACGGGTGTTTTTGTAACTGGAAGGCTGTTTCCAGTGGGATTCCACAGGGCTCAGTACGAGGTCCCTTGCTTTTTGTGGTATATATTAATGATTTAGACTTGAATGTAGGGGGCATGATTAAGATGTTTGCAGATGATACAAAAATTGGCCGTGGGGTGAGTAGTGAGGAGGAAAGCTGTAGACTGCAGGAAGATATGAATAGATTGGTCAGGTGGGCAGAAAAGTGGCAAATGGAATTCAATCCAGAGAGGGGTGAGGTAATGCATTTGGGGAGGGCAAACAAGGCAAGGAAATACACAATAAATGGGAGGATACTGAAGTGTAGAGGAAGAGAGGGACCTTGGAGTACATGTCCACAGATCCCTGAAGGTAGCAGGACAGGTAAATAAGGTGGTTAAATAGGCACACTGGATACTTTCCTTAATTAGCCGAAGCAAAGAACATAAAAACAGGGCAGTTGTACTAGAACTGTAAAAACACTTGTTAGGCCACAGCTTGAGTACTGCATACAGTTCTGGTCACCACATTACAGGAAAGATATGATTGCACTAAAGAGGGTACAGAGGAGATTTACAAGGATGTTGCCAGGACCGGAGAACTTTAGCTATGAAGAAAGATTGGATAGGCTGGGGTTGTTTTCTTTGGATAACAGGAAGCTGAGGGGTGATTTAATTGTGGTACATAAAATTATGAGAGGCCAGGAAGGACCTATTTCCCATAGCAGAGTCAATAACCAGATTTAGAAGGATTAGATGGGAGTGGAGGAGAAAATTTTTCAGCCAGAGGGTGGTGGGGGTCTGGAACTCACTGCCTGAAAGGGTGGTAGAGGCAGAAACCCTCAACTCATTTAAGAAGTACTTGGATTTGCACTTGAAGTGCTGTAATCTACAGGGCTACGGATCAAGTGCTGGAAGGTGGGATTAGGCAGGATAGCTCTTTTTCAGTTGGAACAGGCACAATGGCATCCTTCTGTGCTGTAATTTCTATGATTCAAGGCGAGGGTGGGGGTGGGGGAAAAAAAAGAGAGCGTGCGATAGAGAGAGAGAGAGAGAGAGAGAGAGAGAGAGAGAGAGAAAAGGGTGATGGGTCAGCAGGACTTTAGGAGAACAGGCAGCTGAGGTATAACAGTTCATGGAGGGTGGAGGATTGGAGTCCAGCTCTTGGAGAAATCAAGTCTAGAGGTGAAATGTGTGGTGAAGGTTCCTGGCGGCAGTGGAGCCGAGGTAGGCAATGTAAGCAGTTTTGGTGATCAATAGAATGTGGGATTTGAAGCTTGGCTCTGAGTGGAAGACGACCCAAAAGGTTTGGCATATTCAGATTCGGCCTGAGAGCAAACCCAGGGAAGGACAAGAAAGTGAAGTTTATGAAGGGGCCAGCAATCATGGCTTTGGTTTTTGCCAATGTTTAGTTGGAAGAAATTTTGACTCGTCCACAAATCACTCAGTCCGGCAGTCCAACAGCGCAGATGTGGTCATGAAATCAAGGGAGGAGGTGAAGAGGTAAAACCAGATGTCATCAGCAGACATATGGAAGCCGACCTGTGGATGATGTCGCTGGAGGGGCAGTACACAGTTCCTCGGGGTCTCTAATTTGACCATGTTGGAGCGGAAAGGAAGCCATTGCTGGAGGAGAGCTGGGGGTACTAGGACAAGGGGGAGTGCTGTAAGGGCGGTCTCACAGGGATGGCCAACAGGAGAGAGAGCTGGGGGTACTTGGACAAGGGGGAGTGCTGTAAGGGCGGTCTCACAGGGATGGCCAACAGGAGAGAGAGCTGGGGGTACTAGGACAAGGGGGAGTGCTGTAAGGGCGGTCTCACAGGGATGGCCAACAGGAGAGAGAGCTGGGGGTACTAGGACAAGGGGGAGTGCTGTAAGGGCGGTCTCACAGGGATGGCCAACAGGAGAGAGAGCTGGGGGTACTAGGACAAGGGGGAGTGCTGTAAGGGCGGTCTCACAGGGATGGCCAACAGGAGAGAGAGCTGGGGGTACTAGGACAAGGGGGAGTGCTGTAAGGGCGGTCTCACAGGGATGGCCAACAGGAGAGAGAGCTGGGGGTACTAGGACAAGGGGGAGTGCTGTAAGGGCGGTCTCACGGGGACGGTCAGAGGAGAGTGCCACAGAGGAGAAGAAGGAAGGATAATACGCAGAGAGAAAAAAAATTGTGCACATATGCACAGAGGCCCAAAATAGCGACCCTGGTATGACACTGGTGGAAATGTCAATTTTTAAAAAATATTTTTATTTTAATTTCTCACCAGTTTTCTCCCCTCCTGGTGTTGAATCCTTGCTGGGATACCACCCCACAGGCATCGGCTGCTCTCTGGTCCCTTGCCCAAGTGTGCATTATACACGAGGCTTGACAGCAACTGGCAGAGGCTACTCAATCACAGCAGCGTCCGATCCTGTGCTAATCTGATGTCCACAAAACGTATATTTAAAGGAGCAGCCACCCATCTGAATTTCCACTCCCTAGCCCAGGGACACTGAGCCCAGCTGTAGCCCTCAACCCCTTCTTCAGTGAAGATCAACTAATTCAGCACGAACCAAAAGATGGAATCTAGGACCTTGCTGGTCTGAATGGTTCAGCCACTCACTGAGTTAACTCAAGTCTTCAAGGGATCTCCTCAGACAGACAATACTTTCACACTGGATATTGGTGACACACTCACTTCCCTTTCCTAGGAACTCTCCAAGGTATAACTTGTGCGTGTGCAGCACGTGGATCATTGACAGACTGTGTTAAAAACCCAGTTTCATCTAGTCAGTTCAACTTGGGAAATCTTCTTGCAATGAATTTATAATCTTGCTGCAGAATCAGTACAAAATCCCCAGGGAGGCTTTCATTTGTTTGCTCATTAACCTCACACCCCCACCACTAAGAAAAAAGAACTTGCATTTATGTAGCACCTTTCATGACCTCATCACTTCCCAAAGCACTTTACAGCCAATGAGTATTTTTTGAAGTCGCTGTTGTAATGTAGGAAACACAGCAGCCAATTTGCACACAGCAAGGTCCCACAAACAGCAATGTGATAATGACCAGATAAGCGGTTTTGATGATGTTGCTTGAGGGATAAATATTGACCAGACCACCGGGGAGAACTCCCCTGCACTTCTTCGAAATAGTGCCATGGGATCTTTTACGGCCACTTCAGAGTCCAGACAGGGTTTTATGTCTCATCCGAAAGATGGCACCTCCGATAATGCAGCACTCCCTCAGTACTACACCGGGAGTGTCAGCCTAGATTTTGTGCTCAAGTCTCTGAAGTGGGACTTGAACTCACAATCTTCTGACTCAGAGACAGAGTGTTACCCACTGAGCCACAGCTGACACCTAAATGCTAAACTGTCCAAATTTCCAACCTTCGGCTCGACAGTAAATTACTAAGGGCCGCAGCAGCCCTCCAGTATTTTGTGACAATTCCCCACACGTGAACCTATACAGTGAGCGTCAGCTGGCTATTCAACCTGGGGGACCATTACTTTGGAGCAAGAGCCAGTCTTTACCTTTTGTCCAAATCACACATTTAAGACCAGGAGTAAAAAAAAAATGGATTTGGGGGGGGGGTTCAATTACTGGCCGATATTTCTGCTTTCAAGCCTAAAGGCACATTCCAATTGCCGCATCCCACGTACATACAGCCTACAGCACAGAAACAGACCATTCGGCCCAGATGGTCTAGGTCGTTGTTTATGCTCCACAAGAACCTCCTCCCTCCCTACTTCATCTCACCCTACCAGCGTGTCCTACTATTCCTTTCTCCCTCATGTGTTTATCTAGCTTCCCCTTAAATGCATCAATGCTATTTGCCTCAACTACTCCTTATGGTAGCGAGTTCCACATTCTCACCACTCTCTGGATAAAGAAGTGTCTCCTGAATTCCCTATTGGATTTATTAGTGACTATTTTATATTTATGACCTCTAGTTTTGGACTCCCCCACAAGTGGAAACATTTTCTCCACATCTACCCTATCAAACCCCTTTCATAATTTTAAAGACCTCTATCAGGTCACCCCTCAGCCTTCTTGTTTCTAGAGAAAAGAGCCCCAGCCTGTTCAGCCTTTTCTGATAAAGTATATCCTCTCAGTTCTGGTATCATCCTTGTGAATGTTTTTTTGCACCTTCTCCAATAGCTCTATATCCTTTCTATAATAGAGACCAGAACTGTGCACAGTACTCCAAGTGCAGTCTAACCAAGTTTAACTGGGATATATAAAGTATTAAATGGTACAGACTAGATGAACCCAGGAAGTTACTTCAATGTAGACTGGATGCAAGATCTAAATTAACCAAGTCTAATACAAGTTTAACATAACTTCTCTAAGTAAGATCAACAAGCCGAGTACAGACCACAAATCAAACCAGAGGCTTTCTTGGTCTGTGTGGCACAGGACCAATACCTAATACTCGGCCAGGGAAACTTCTAGAAGGTTGTTTTTTTAAAAAAAAGTGACAACAGAGCAGAAGGTTAAAGATTAAGCCTCTTAGAAGAAAAGTAGAAAGTTCCATTTTGACGCTTGTAGAACCAATATGTTTTCACTCTGCTTCTGCTGTTTACATTACGCCTTGCCTTCTGCTTCAACACTCCCCCGCTTAAGTGTCTAAATAAACACAACTAGACAAGGATGGGTCACTAAGCATTCATTTGTTTAAAAAACAGCATACATTTTAAAATATCACAATAAATAAGAGGAATGAGCTGTGCGGAAAAAATTAGAGGAACTTCAGCTCGATAGTGCCAGAGAAAATAGCTGTGGATGAGGCAGCTGAGGAGACCTTCGGGAATATATAAAGTATTAAATGATACGGACTAGATGAACCCAGGATATTACTTCAATGTAGACTGGATGCAAGATCTAAATTTAGGGGAAAGGAAATTTACTAAAAAGGTTATAACTATCTGAAATGACTGAACAAGCTGGGGCTCTTTTCTCTAGAGAAAAAAAAAGGCTGAGGGATGACCTGATAGAGGTCTTTAAAATTATGAAAGGGGTTTGATAGGATAGACATGGAGAAGATGTTTCCACCTGTGGCCATAAATAAGAGAGTCACTAATTAATCCAATAGGGAATTCAGGAGAAGCTTCTTTACCCAGAGAGTGGTGAAAATGTGGAACTTGCTACCTCAAGTATTTAAATCTGAGATAGATACCTTTTTGGCAACCAAAGGTATTAAGGGATATGGGCCAAAGGCAGGTATATGGAGTTAGATCACAGATCAGCCATGATCTTATCAAATGGCGGAGCAGGCACGAGGGGCTGAATGGCCTACTCCTGTTCCTATGTTCAAGGAGTAGTTGAGACGACTAGCATTGATTCATTTAAGGGGAAGCTAGGTAAGTACATGAGGGAGAAAGGAATACTAATAGGTTTAGATGAAGCAGGGAGGGAGGAGGCTCGTGTGGAGCATAAAACACTGGCATAGACCAGTTGGGCCAAATGGCCTGTTTCTGTGCTGTACATTCTATGTAAATTTAAAACAGAGCTTGTAAAAAGTCATTGAACATAGGAATTGCTAGATGAGAAAAGACCAAGGTCCACCCCAGTTGCTGCATGACACAACAATAATGAGGTGTTGACTAATCATAGCAATCAATCTCTATCAATTAGTCTAAAGAGACCCAGACATGAGGTGAGGAAAACCCCCTGTGGTGGAGAGCTTTGGGAACCATAGGTCCAAAGTCACCTGTTCCACCTAAACATGTTACACTTATCATGTCCTGTCTCAAAATTACTCATATACTGTATCCCAAAAAGATTTCTTTCAGAAAATAACTTATCTAATTTGAATGAATCAATTCTAACTGCTTCCACCAGAAACAGTTGGTATTGATTCATTCAAATTAGATAGATCCCCAGGGAGCCTGTTCCATAGATTGACCACTCGCTCACTGAAATATTTTTCCCCGCAGATCTTTGCTCAAAAAGGTGATTAAACATTTGGAATAATCCAGCAGGGTGAGGTGGTGGGGGTCAAAGGGTGCTAGGGGAGTTCAAAGTGCACTTGGAGGTTAGATTGGGTGAGGCAGAGCACGAGAGGGCCAAGCTCCGATGGGCTGAATGCCATATTCTCGTACTTGACTGTTTAAGATTACAAATGTACAAGATCGGATAAGACAGACCGCTGCGGTCCATCTGGCCAGTCTGAGTGAAATAGGAATGCTCTCAGCCACTGTGGCACCAGGAGATCCTACAACAGGGAGGCATATCAGCATTTGCTATCCAATGACACCGCCCCCCACCCCCCAAATGAGAATACTGTTACGTGTGAATGTCGGGTCAGAACACAATCAGCCTTTAAAGTAAGGTAGGCTGCAGACACTAAATAGTTGAGGCTTGAACGTGAACGGTCACCCGAGTGAGCAATTGGAAGGTTGTTGGGCACCACTGTCACCAAACCCAACAAGGAGTCAATACCTTCAGGAGAGAAGAGAAGAGGAGGAAAATGGGAGGTGGGAAACAACGTGAACTAGGATCATCAACCCTCCCAGATTGCCCGGGAGTCTCCGGGAATGGCCAATCAATCTCCCGGGGCCGGGGGGGGGGGGGTGTGGTGCTGCTGGCAAGAAGTACTTCCGCGTTCCAGTTCACGCCTCCAACAGCCCGAACTGTCATTTCCTGAGGAACCCGGCTGATGTGCATCTACACAAAGCGGCTCCAGATAATGGGGAAGCTAGACAAGTACCCGAGAGGGAAAGGAATAGAAAGATAGTAGAGTGGGAGGAGCCTCACGTGGAGCATACACACCAGCATAGACCTGTTGGGTCGAATGGCCTGTTTTTGGGCTGTAAATTCGAATGTAATTCTACGTAAGAGAAATCCAAGGCTAGCAGAGGTAAATCAGTCACTTACAGCAATCTATACCCAGTAGGTTTATTGGGGAACGTCTGTTCTTATTTTCCTTGTGTATTGAGCCAAGTTTGCAGTGCATCAAACTGAGACAGAGGGGGCTTCCCCGTTATCCAGAAGGAATTTTATCCTTTGAAATGTTTAAATGTACATGGAGAGTGATTTTACTGATTATATTCTAAAACTAGTGACTTAGTAAATTGTAATGTCTCAGACGGTGATCGAAGTCCATTTGCTGATTAATTGTGTTTGCAGGAGACCACCATCGCTGTCCCTATACCTTCCTACTTTCCGTACTGGGGTGGGGGGGGGGGGGGGGGCCGGAAAAAAAAAGAGAGCCTTTGACCCCCAATGACCTGCTCTCGGGCTCTTAGCCCCAGGCCTCTGCAAATCTCTTCAAATACATGACTTGCAGCCCCAGGCCTCTGCTCTATTACCAACTGGGGCTCTCAACCTTCCCGGATTGCCCGGTGGTCTCTTGAGAATCGATCTCCCCCAGGGGAGGGGGAGCTGCTGACGACCACCTGGGAGGACCGCATTCAAGGAGCCCGAGCTGCCAATTGCCGAGGAACGCGGCTGATGTGCTGTGCATTGCATGGACGCGCAACGGCAACTCCTTTTTGGTAACTTTTTTTTGATGTAGCTGAAAAGCAGGAGTGAGCAGATACACATCGGCTAACGACCCAACACATCGGCTAACTACCCAACACATCGGCTAACTACCCAACACATCAACAAAGTGCGGCATCGTTTTCAAATCAGAATTTTAAGTGGGACCTTTGCACCGAAGCCAATGCCTTAACTTCTCGTTTCGTCGTTGTGCAAGCGTTCTCCTAGAATGCATTTCAGATCAGTTCATGTATTATAAAAATCAATGCGCAGTTCATAACCCGACAACAACTTGCATTTATGTTGAAAGACTTGCATATATGTAGCGCCTTTAACGTAGTAAAACGTCCCAAGGTGCTTCACAGAAGCGTAAATCAGACAAAAGCTGACACCAAGCCAAAGCAGGAGAAGAAAAAAAAAAGCCAAAAGCAGGAGACATTAGATCAAGTGACCAAAAGCTTGGTCAAAGAAGTAGGTTTTAAAAAGCATCTTAAAAAGGAGGCACGAGAGGTGAAGAGACGGAAGTTTAAGGAGGGCATTCTAGAGCTTAGGGCCTAGACGGCTGAAGGCACAGCCGCCAATGGTGGGGCGAAGGAAGTGGGGGATGCACAAGGGGCCTGTTAAAGCATCGAGCATGCCATGTCGCGGTTACAAGGCGGTGTAGTTGCTCCATGTGAGAAGCTGTCAGTTTTATTTTTATTCAGGTAAGAGCCTGTGTCATCTTCACCCTCACTCTGATAAGAAGTCTGTGAAGTTATCAGAGTCATTCAGATTTAGCTCCCAATAAAACACAGGCCTGTTTCTTACTTGACTGGGTGCAATTTCTGCAGAATTTAACAATTTGCATCTGGTTTTACTCCAGTAACAAAGTCAGCGGCATAATCATTTTTCTTTTGAAAAAAAAACATCAGATATCTTGGTGGCTGCTTCAGATCAAAGCTAGAGGTTGCCCACTTGTAGGTTAAACAAGAAATAGTGACGCAGCAGAATGAAGCTAATTATTGTGTATCCGGATAAAGTGCCCACGAGCAGGGAGACTTGTCCTGTGGTAACGGGGCTGTGAATAAACACTCATAGATGTGCCACTGGGTCACTAGCCTCACTTAAATGTTGGAGTTGTACTTTACAGGTGCGTTTATTTTTGAACTTTCTTCCTGACTGGTAATGCTGCAGAGCATCTTTTGAATTCACCCCCCGCCCCCACCCTGTGGAGTGTCATAATTCTCTTGGTGTGGGACCAAACCAAATTCAAACTTTTGGAAGTGCCAATCTGTAGGGACACTTGTAGAACCAATACTGTTTCAAGTGTGAATCAAGTATATTCCCTCAAGTATAGAAGATTAAAGGGTGATCTAATGAGGTGTTTAAGATGATTAAAGGAGTTGATAGGGTAGAAAGGGAGAAACTATTTCCTCTGTATGGGGTGGGGGTCCAGAACAAGGAGGCAGAGCCTTAAAATTAGAGCGAGGCTGTTCAGGAAGCACCCTGCTTCACACAAAGGGTAGTGGAAATCTGGAACACTCTCCCCCAAAATGCAGGGGGGGGCGGGGGTTGTTGAATGAAAATTTCAAAACCGAGATTGATAGATTTTTGTTTTACCTGAGGGTATTAAGCGATACAGAACCAAGAAGGGTAACTGGAGTTAATGTACAGATCAGCCATGACGTAAATGAATGGCGGAACAGGCTTGAGGGGCTGAATGGCCTTCTCCGTTCCTACATTCCCAACTTATCTGTAGATGCAATAAACTGATTGATGTCAGGAATCAGTAAGTGAAAGTGTTCATGTAATAAATGCCTACTAGTTAAATATCAGTTCCTTGGTGGTTTAGGGATATTTCTGTTATGACATTTTTTTTAAAAATAGGTTCACGGGGAGCAACGACACTTAACTAAAGGGGTTCCAAACTTTATCAGGTAAATGCACTAACATTTGTAAACTGTAGGCAAGCAGCACATGACCAAATCTCCAGGAATGTGTCAACCAGAGTTGGCAACCCCAACATGAACAGCAATAGCCCTTTAAAGAAGCAGCAACATCAAAGTTGGCCAATTCCACAGTACCTATTAAATGCAATAATCCTTCTGTTAGAGTTAGGTAACTCCACTGCTCAGGAATGTATTTAACTCAGTGGTCCAGTTGAACGAGTCCCCTCTTGGCTTTTTGCTGGTAGTAATGACAGAGAGAGAGGGTCAATCATGTTTGACGTCAATTGCTTTTCACATTCACTCTTGGGATGTGGGCATCGCTGGCATTTAGTGCCCATCCCTAGTTACCCTTCAGATGGCAGTTACGAGTCAATCCCATTGGTGTGGGACTGGAGTCACACTTAAGCCAGACCAGGTAAGGACACCAGGTGTTAGTGGACAGTCCGACAGCATCATGGATCGAATGCACACACCCCTGACTGATTTTCCCCCACATGAAGGGGTCGATTGTACTCCTGCCCTGCGTGAGCGCAATTAACTCAGAACAAACAACATAGGATCATAGGAACAGGAGTAGGCCATTTAGCCCCTCGAACCTCTCCCACCATTCAATGAGATCGTGGCTGATCTAACTCCATATACCCACCTTAACCAAAGGTATTACAGGATATGGGGCTAACAAAAATGTCAATCTCAGATTTAACATTAACAATTGAGCTAGCATCAACTGCCGTTTGCGGAAGAGAGTTCCAAACTTCTACCACCCTTTGCGTGAAGAGGTGGTTCCTAACTTCACTGCTGAAAGTCCTGGCTCTATTTTTTAGACTGTCACCTAGTCCTAGACACCCCAACCAGCAGAAATAGTTTCTCTCTATCAGTTCACCTTAATATCTTGAAAACTTCGATCAAATCATCCCTTAACATGGAAAATTTACAGCACAGGAAGCCATTCAGCCCATCGTGTCTATGCCGGTCAAAATAGAGCGACCCAGCCTAACTTTCCAGCACTTGGTCCGTAGCCCTGTAGGTTACAGCACTTCAAGTATACTTTAAATGAGTTGAGGGTTTCTGCCTCTACCACCCTTTCAGGTAGTGAGTCCAAGACCCCTACCACCCGCTGGGTGAAAACATTCTTCCTCAGCTCCCTTCTAATCCTTCTACCAATTACTTTAAATCTATGCCCCCTGGTTATTGACCTCTCTGCTATGGGAAATAGGTCCTTTCTGTCCACTCTATCTAGGCCCCTCAATTTTATACACCCCAATTAAATCACCCCTCAGCCTCCTCTGTTCCAAAGAAAACAACCCCAGCCTATCCAATCTTTCCTCATAGCTGAAATTCTCCAGCCCTGGCAACATCCTTGTAAATCTCCTCTGTACCCTCTCTTGTGCAATCACATCTTTCCTGTAATGTGGTGACCAGAACTGTATGCAGTACTCAAGCTGTGGCCGAACTAGTGTTTTATACAGTTCTAGCATTATCGCCCTGCTGTTATATTCTATGCCTCAGCTAATAAAGGAAAGTATTCCATACGCCTCCTTAACCACCTTATCTATCTGTCTTGCTACCTTCAGGTCCCTGCAAGGTTCCTCTCTTCCTCTAAACCTCTCAGTATCCTCCCATTTACTGTGTACTTCCTTGCCTTGTTTGCCCTCCCCAAATGTATTACCTCACAATTCTCTAGATTGAATTCCATTTGCCACTTTCTGCCCATCTGACCAGTCCATTGATATCTTCCTGCAGTCCACAGCTTTCCTCCTCACTATCCACCACATGGCCAATTTTAGTATCACCTGCAAACTTCTGAATCATGCCCCCTACATTTAAATCTAAATCATTAATATATACCACAAAAAGCAAGGGACCTAGTACTGAACCCTGCAGAACCCCACTGGAAACAGCCTTCCAGTCACAAAAAACACCCCTTGACCATTACCCTTTGCTTCCTGCCACTGAGCCAATTTTAGATCCAATTTGCCACTTTCCCTTGGATCCCATGGGCTTTTACTTGTTTTGACCAGTCTGCCATGTGGGACCTTGTCAAGAGCCCTGCTAAAATCCACGCAGACTACATCAAATGTACTACCCTCATCGACCCTCCTTGTTACCTCCTCAAAAAATTGAATCAAGTTAGTCAGACACAACCTTTCCTTAACAAATCCATGTTGACTGTCCTTGATTAATCAGTGCCTTTCTAAATGACGATTTATACTGTCCCTCAGAATTGATTCCAATAATTTGCCCACCACCGAGGTTAGGCTGACTGGCCTGTAGTTACTATGTCGATCCTTTTCTCCCTTTTTAAACAACGGTACAACTTTAGCAGTCCTCCAATCCTCCGGCACCAAGCCTGTATCCAGGGAAGATTGGAAAATGGTGGTCAGAGCCTCAGTTACTTCCTCTCTTGCTTCTCTTAGCAGCCTGGGATACATTTCATCCGGGCCTGGTGACTTATCTACTTTCAAAGATGCTAAACCCCTTAATACTTCCTTTCTTACTAAGTTTATCCCATCCAAAATTTCACACTCCTCCTTCTCCTCCTCAACTACAATCGCTGCATCGTTCCCCCTCTTTTGTGAAGACAGACGCAAAGTATTCATTAAGAACCATCTTCTGCCTCCATGCATAGGTTACCTTTTTGTTCTCAAAATGACCCTACTCTTTCCTTAGTTATCCTCTTGCTCTTAATGTATTCGTAAAACATTTTTGGGTTTTCCTTAAATTTTACTTGCCAGTATATTTTCATGCCCTCTCTTTGCTTCCCTAATTTCATTTTTAATTTCACTCCTGTACTTTCTATACTTTCCTTAAAATTCATTCATAGGATGTGGGCATCGCTGGCAAGGCCAGCAGTTATTGCCCATCCCTAATTGCCCTTGAGAAGGTGGTGGTGAGCCGCCTTCTTGAACCGCTGCAGTCCGTGTGGTGAAGGTTCTCCCACAGTGCTGTTAGGTAGGGAGTTCCAGGATTTTGACCCAGCGACAATAAAGGAACAACGATATATTTCCAAGTCGGGATGGTGTGTGACTTGAAGGGGAATGTGCAGGTGGTGGTGTTCCCATGTATCTGCTGCCCTTGTCCTTGTCGGTGGTAGAGGTCGCGGGTTTGGGAGGTGCTGTCGAAGAAGCCTTGGCGAGTTGCTGCAGTGCATCCTGTGGATGGTACATTGCAGTCACTGTGCGGCCGTGGTGGAGGGAGTGAGTGTTTAGCGTGGTGGATGGGGTGCCAATCAAGCAGGCTGCTTTGTCCTGGATGGTGTCGAGCTTCTTGAGTGTTGTTGGAGCTGCACTCATCCAAGCAAGTGGAGAATATTCCATCACACTCCTGACTTGTGCCTTGTAGATGGTGGAAAGGCTTTGGGGAGTCAGGAGGTGAGTCACTTGCTGCAGAATACCCAGCCTCTGACCTGCTCTTGTAGCCACAGTATTTATGTGGCTGGTCCAGTTAAGTTTCTGGTTAATGGTGACCCCCCAGGATGTTGATGGTGGGAGGTTCGGCGATTGTAATGCCATTGAATGTCAAGGGGAGGTGGTTCGACACTCTCTTGTTGGAGATGGTCATTGCCTGGCACTTGTCTGATGCGAATGTTACTTGCCACTTATCAGCCCAAGCCTGGATGTTGTCCAGGTCTTGCTGCATGCGGGCTCGGACTGCTTCATTATCTGTGGGGTTGCGAATTGAATTGAATACTATGCAATCAGCGAACATCCCCATTTCTGACCTTATGATGGAGGGAAGGTCATTGATGAAGCAGCTGAAGATGGTTGGGCCTAGGACACTGCCCTGAGGAACTCCTGCAGCAATGTCCTGGGGCTGAGATGATTGGCCTTCAACAACCACTACCATCTTCCTTTGTGCTAGGTATGACTCCAGCCACTGGAGAGTTTTTCCCGATTCCCATTGACTTCAATTTTATGAGGGCTCCTTGGTGCCACACTCAGTCAAATGCTTCCTTGATGTCAAGGGCAGTTACTCTCACATCACCTCTGGAATTCAGCTCTTTTGTCCATGTTTGGACCAAGGCTGTAATGAGGTCTGGAGCCGAGTGGTCCTGGCGGAACCCAAACTGAGCATCGGTGAGCAGGTTATTGGTGAGTAAGTGCCGCTTGATAGCACTGTCGACGACACCTTCCATCACTTTGCTGATGATTGAGAGTAGACTGATGGGGCGGTAATTGGCCGGATTGGATTTGTCCTGCTTTTTGTGGACAGGACATACCTGGGCAATTTTCCATATTGTCGGGTAGATGCCAGTGTTGTAGCTGTACTGGAACAGTTTGGCTAGAGGCGCAGCTAGTTCTGGAGCATAAGTCTTCCTCTAGGCTTAACCCCCTATATTCCCCTTAATATCTTGAAAACTTCGATTAAATCACCCCGTAGCCTTCTAAATTCAAGGGAATACAACCCTAGTTTGTGTAATTTAACCCTTGGAGTCCAGGTATCATTCTAGTAATTCTACAAATCACCCCCTCCAAGGCCAACATATCCTTCCTAAGGTGTGATGCCCAGAATTGAACACAGTATACGAGGTGTGGTCTAACCAGGGATTTGTATAGCTGTAACATAACTTCTACCCTCTTGTATTCTAGTCCTCTAGATATAAAGGCCAACATTCCGTTAACCTTTTTGATTATTATCTGTACCTGTACCTAGTAACTACCTTTAACCTCTATGTGGTTGTCATTGAGGACGTGACAGTATTACTAACGGATTTCAATATATTTGAGATTTTATATGTATATGTAAATAAATCTCTTAATAATCTATTAATATCGCTCCATAATTTTACGCTTCCAATGCTGCCTATCTTTGTCATCGGCAAACTTGGACATGTGGCTCCCTATCCAGTCATCTAATTCGTTAATAAATACAGTGAATAGTTGAGGCCCCAACACAGATCGCTGTGGGACACTAGGGGGTCGAATTTGGAATCTTCCTGGTCTGAATGAGCAACTCACTGAACCAACCACCAGGAGAGCCCCAGAATCTTCCGTTAAAACTAAAATTTCTTAAACCACACAAACTTTTTGTGAAATCTTAAACAACGGTTTCAAATTTGTCCCCTGCCTCACACAGCAAGTTAAAAACTGCTCTCATCAATTCCACACAGTGGTGGATTGAGTGAAATCAGAGAGTGTGCGTTGTACATAAATGTTGGAACTGATGGACCAACACCTTCAACAGTTTGCCCCAACAAAACTGTACGATTAGCCCAGCAGGTTTGTCATCTGACCACGATTAAGTTGATAACTGCGGCTGGCACAGATGAGCGGACAGCAACCCACCCACAATTTCACTGTGGATGCTATTCTAGAATTAAGCGACTTTTTAAGTCCTGTGAGATGAAATACGCATTCCTTTTCGTTTGATAATCACTCCTGTGAAGCACCTTGGGACGTTTTACTACGTTAAAGAAACTATATCAATGCAAGAAGTTGTTGTTGGCGGCTTATCAAACTATTCTACTCCTTTACCCCCACCCCCAGAATTTCCAGGATTACCCCTGTATTTCCACCCCCCCCACCCCACTACCCAGTATTTCAGACTGGTCTGTTCACGATCAAAGCCAGTCACAGTCGAAAACGTACTACCCTTCCCCCGCATCAAAACGATGAAAAACAAACATGCCATTTTAACCCAGATGCAGATCGACTTTCAACAGAAAACAAAAGATCGCAAAAATAAACACAGAAGAGCAAAGCCATATGGCCCCTCTCACTCATCCTTCCACAGAAACCTATAGTCCTCTATCACTGCCTCGTCCATAACTCCAAAGTTTTTCCTCCATTCACCAGAATGACACCAGGGCTAAAAGGGTTAAATTACAAGGACAGGTTGCACAGGCTCGGCTTGTATTTCCTCGAGTGCAGAGGATTAAAGGGTGATCTAATTGAGGTGTTTAAGATGATTAAAGAATTTGATGGTTTCTCTCTATCTACCTTATTTCCTCTAGTGTGGGGGGGGGGGGGGGGGGGGGGGGGAGTCCAGAACAAGGCGGCATAACCTTAAAATTAGAGCCAGGCCTTTCAGGGGTGATGCCACAAAGCACTTCTTCACACAAAGGGTAGTGGTAATCTGGAATTCTTTCCTGCAAAAAGCTGCTGAGGCTCCCTGACATCAGTCCTCAACTTGCCTTTTACCAATTTTGTACCTATACGCCTTGTCCACACAAAACATAATTCCAATAGTCACTGGTTGGAGGGGTTCCTGATAATTGCGGGTGGGGCAGATGATGACACTGGCTGTTGGTTCCTAAATCAGAATCAGGAACAAAAAAAAGATAAGCATAACCCAAAGAGACAAAAAAAAAACTTTTACTGCGCGGTCACCACCTCAAGTGACACTGAAGCCAGGGGCTTTACAGCTGCGACGGGGCGACCATTAAACTGTCCGATTGAAACCAGGACTCCGTCAAAAAGGTAAATTTTAAATGGGATACACATGTATTACAGGACGAAGAAAATGAGAAAGAGGAATACGACAGCCCTCCTCTTGGTATGCCTCGGTTTACAGTGGCACACGGAGGATCAATACAAGCTAACTGCTACATGAGACGCAGAAGACACAACAGGTGACAAACTTCAGGGACGACCTCCTTCAAATGGGCGCACTGGGCAAATCCATCATCTGGTGCAATACTGACTCATACAAGTCAGGAAGATCCCAGGCCAGTGCCGTATTAGCTGGGGGCAGCAATATAATTGGCGTGGGCTGGGAAAGGGGGTGGAAACTGTAGATTTAAAAAGCATGTTCTCTGGATGATTGGAAAGTGCAGATATATGGGTCATGGGCGTCAGGAGGAGGTTCAGATGTTATGTCCTCCAAGTGCTTGAGCACAAAGGTGGTCATTTGGGTGAGGGTTTGCTCGTAGATTTGTACCTTAGCAACAGTTACCTTCAGGGGAAGGTGGGAGAAAACTGGAAGCAGCTCATCTTTTAAGTCGACACATTAATTTTTTGGCTGCCTAAATGCGTTATAAAGGGGATCGTGGCCTTTCAACCCAAATGTCTCAACACACATGTAAAAGGGGGTCATGGCCCCTTACTCATGCCTAACACACAAACACATAAAAGAGGGTCCCGGTCCCTCAACTCATGCTTCATAACTCATGTAAAAAAGGGGGTCATGGCCCCTTAACTCACATGCCTCAGGACATACATAAACAGGGGTCAAGCTACAAAGTCCTAGTCCCTTAAGCCAGATTCCAAAATTAATACAGTGTAGTTACAGTGAGCAGAGTACACCTGTTTACATCACTGATTCTCATCTGGGAACCTCCCCAAGTACAGAAAATGTTCCTGGTCACAACATGACATGTACATATCAGTGTCAAATACACATTTAATTGTGATGGGAATGCAGCCATGGCAGAACTGAATCTGAACACTTTACAAAGCACTGCCTCCAAAACCTGTCCAACTGACATCAAGCAGATTTGGCTCAGTTTGACTTGATGCCGGGAGAAGCTTTTGGGGCACAGAACTCACCACATTTACGCCACAAATTTGCACCAGCTGCCAGATCCAAGCCAACCACAGGCTCCCCATTGGACAGGTGAGTGCCACTGCTCAGTGAGGCTTGCAAAATGCTACAGGTGGACGACATGCTACAGGTGCACCCCAACCCCATTTCTCTGTTGGCGACCGGACTGCAGTTATACTGCCACTCTCGAGTCGATCTGAAGCATTCTGCGCACATATTAGCATGAAAAGTGGCTGTATAACTCATGGGGTCAGATCACGCACTAAAGCCAAGTGCTGCCAGACCGCCCCGCAGTAATTTGGACAGCTTTCATTGTAACTCCAGCCTAAAGGCTTAGCACAGGTAGAAAGCCTTACTACCTGGTCAACCCATTTTAAGCCTCGGCCATCATTAGTGCTTCACCCAGGAAAACATTAGGTATCAGCTCCTAAAACAGACCCCACTCCTCATGCCAAAACAAAATGTTGTTCCTGGTCACTTTGTTTTGAAGAGATGGAAGTTTTTACATGCAGTCCATTGTACCTTGCTGCCAGGATCCTGTACTACAAACAGAGCTCTGGCCTGACAGACCAGACCCCAAGTCATGAGGAGACAGCTAAAGCCATTTTGACTCAAAAAAAAATCTTTGTTGCAAAAACCAAAATTTAAAAATTGAATTATGTGCAAACTGGATGGCGTCAGAAAGAATTAACAAGTTTCTTCAGTGCGCACCTGCAGACCGACAAAAGCAAAGCAAAACCCGTTAACAATTCCAATTTTGCAACACATTTTTCTTGCGTCACAAAATTAAGAGTTATTTTTTAAAGAAACACACATGAGACTGACCAAAATAGGAGATAATCAAAATATGAGCCTGCTTAAAACATTCAGTTTATATATATAAAAAAAAACAGGGAATATTTTATTAATCTGGAATCCAATGCAAAAGGAGGGAGGGGGGGGCAGGGAAGCGAAGAGATCTGGTCCCTTTTTAACTATTTCTGTCCTAAGATGTCACTGAGCAGTTGGTGAGAGAGAGAGAGAGAGAGAGAGGGGGAGGAAGGGAGAAATGGCGCTGCCTCGGCTAAACGTTAAACCGCAGAGAGAGAGAGAAAGAGAAAGGATGACAATAAATCCCAACCAGGGCTCCTCAAAGCCACAGTAGAGAAAACGATGAATAAATGCGGCTCCCCGCGGCCCCACCATGTATCCAGAAAGCACGAATGTATCCATTCGAGTGAGTGAGGGAGGAAAACTTGTTACAGAATCGCAATGGAAACATCAAAGTGCCGCCCGCCGGCCTCTCTCTCTCTCTCTCTTCCCTTCGCTAGACGACGTCTGAATTGATTAATGTAATAATAATTTTTAAAAACTTGCGATAAATCGCAGCCGGACGGCCCCATTCCTCCAGCTCGCTCCCTCCCTCCCTCCCTCTCTCCGTGGCAGGATTCCCATCTTAAGGAATTTAACTCTTTGTTACCAATTGAGTCCCATTGTTTTGCCAGGAAAGAGGGAAGGAGGGAAGGAAGGAGGGAGGGAGGAGGAGGGGGGGTTTATTTATTCCCCACCCACCCACTTTCTCCTCCTCTGTATGGGCTTTAAATATAATTCATATTTATTCCTCTCTTTCCCCCACCACCACCACCACCACCCCCCCCAAACAAAAGATGCAAATTGCAAAATAACATTGGCAACAACCAGAGAGGAAAAAATCCGCAGTATAGCAGGAAAAAAAACGACTGCTTTCCCCTCCCCTCTTCATCCCCTCACAAAACATGCTTTCATATCAAATAAAAAATAAAGCTGCTGTGTTTTTTTTTAAAAAGGGGGAGAAAGACAGAGAATCACTAATAATAATAATATTTAAAAAAAACACAGTAAGGGGAGATTAGAAGAGAGAAATACCATCTTGATGCAAGGTTTCCCGGTAGAAAGGAGTGACGCTCCCCCTCCTCCTCTCCTCCTCCTCCTCCGGACACTTTGGAGGCAAACACACGGCGTGCGGGAAAGTTGAGCTGTCCATGCGCGAGGGGGGGCAGTCCGCAGCCCCCTTTCCCCCCCCAGTATCACTCTTACATCCCTCTCTCCACTTCGTTATTCGCCATGTTCACACGAGGAGGAGGAGGGAAGGAAGGAAGGAAAGAAGGAGGAGGTAAGGAGGGAGGAGGGGAAGAGAGGGGGGGGGGGTGTGGGAAGGGGAGGAGGAGAAGGAGGGGGGGGGGGCGCAACAAAAAAAAAGACACGCAATGGCAGAGCCTCGCAGACAGCAAGTCCTGATTGGACCTTCCCGATCAGATGAGGATTGTCTGGATTTAAATGCGACCGCTTCTCTCCCCTCTCTCACTAAGTTTTCTCTCTGCTGCATTGTTGCAAACAGCACACACACACAAAAAAAAAAGTTTTTTTTTGTCTGTGTCTTTACAAAATAGATCAAGATGCCCACCAGCTTTGCTGCTCCCATCGTCTTGGTGCAGTCTTTTCTTTTGCTCCTCTCTCAAATTGCTGCAACAACCACCAGCTCTCTCCTCTCCCCCACCCACACACTTATTATTTTAAAAAGTGTTACTTCAAAATTATTCCCTTTTTTAAAAATATATTGCAAATCAGGATAAAAGATGTAGCTGGCACATATGAATCAAAATGCAATAAAATCCCACTCCAGAGACTCAAGTGCAAAATGTAGGCCGACACTCCAGTGCGGTACTGAAGGAGTGCTGCACGGTCGGAGGTGAGGTCTTTCGGATGAGACGTTAAAGAGCCCCCATCTGCCCTCTCAGGTGGGCGTAAAAGATCCCAAAGAGCAGGGGAGTTTGCCCCAGCGTCCTGGCCAATATTTATCCCGCAGCCAACCTCCCTAAAACAGATTATCTGTTCATTATCACGTTGCTGTTTGTGGGAGCTTGCTGTGCGCAAATTGGCTGCTGTTATTTCCTACATTACAACAGTGACTACACTTGAAAAATAATTGGCTGTAAAGTGCTTTGAAAGCTATAAAAATGTAAGTCTTTCTTCTTTCAAATGAAAGTGCACAAATATTAATATATACCGCATGTGGCAGTAATGATAGGAGTGTCTTACCAAGTCAGGCTTAATGGATTGACATTGTCAAGTGTGACACTTTCAGTTCTGACAGTCATGCAGTTTGCAAGACTTTGTAAAGTATATATGAATCTCCCATGGCACTTTTTATAGGAATATACTACCATAAACAAAAGAAAAACATGCATTTATATACCGCCTTCCACAACCTCAGGACGCCTCAAAGCACTTTACGGTGAATGAAGTACTTTAGAAGTGTAGTCACTGTTGTGGGAAGCGCAGCAGTCAATTTATGCACAGCAAGCTCCTGCAAACAGCAACGCGATAACGACCAGATGATCTGTTTTTTTTTTAGTGATGTTGGTTAAGAGATAAATATTGGCCAGGACACCAGGGAGAATTCCCCGGCTCTTCTTCAAAATCTGTTTAATGTCTCATCCAAAAGAGGGCACCTCTGACGGTGCAGCACTCCCCCAGTACTGCACTGGGGTGTCAACCTAGATTTTGTGCTCAAGCCCGTGCAGTGTGACTTGAACCCATAACTTTCTGACTCAGAGGCGAGAGTGCTACCACTGAGCCACTGCTGACACTTGTGACACAAAGGGACACCATGCAACAACACAATTGATTATTAAGTGGAGTGATATGTTCCTTTAAGGCTTTCAGGTTCAATTTATCTGGTCCAGTTAATTCAATGAGGTAATTGCTATTCAGGCTGGAGGTCAGAACCCTGGTTTTGTTTTGTGGGAAGGTCAATTAGGAGCCTGTAGACGTTGTGGCTCTGGTATCTTATGTCCCATGACATTACAAATTAGTCTTTTTTTTAAAAAAAAGTTTGACATAAACTTTCATTATCCCATTAGTGTGACAGACAAGAAGTGCATGCATATCTAAAATATTTAGAATACAGATAGCTATACAATATGACTCTGAATGGGAGCAGTCTGTACAAGGAGGGTTTATAGCTTCAAGGCATTTTTCTGTGCACTAACGTTTTGTAATGAAGAGGGATTGAGAATTAACGTGCACACACATTTATTTATTTATGTCTTTTAGGATTTTCCTACCCCCCCAACAAACAGTCCAAAAAGAAACTTGATATCTAGGCTCATGCATAAAGAATAGCCCCTTAGGTGAGGTTAAATTGGTTGTTGTATCACCCCTGGAACCGTACCCCATTTTGAGTCAATGGCTTCAGGTGACAAAAAGATAAGGGGTCTGAACTGGAGAGAATTTCTTTTTTTTTTTAAAATAAAGTTTGTCGAAAGTGGGTCAATGACCTTTGCTAAAGATCTGACAAATCTGTGCATCATGCTCTGCTTTCTGGTTTGCAGTTAAGTCTGTGGTTAACATTTAAAAAGGAGCTAGACTCTTTGTGGGCGTATCTAACATTTACAGAAACGTACCAAGAGGTGAAGTTATACATAACTTTTACTAAGTAAATTGCATGTTTAAATCTTTTCAATAAAATATACGCGTATACTTACACTCGTGCAAACATATAGGGCTTGTAGAACCCCTGCCGTCCCTCAGGGTCCCTCCTTCCTTCATAAAATCAATAAGCTTTTCAAACCCACATTTGGCATTAGCTAACCGTCACTGTCTCAACCACGATGTTATGCATTAGGGGCCTGGGCAGTTTAGCTAGGATTAATTAAAAAAAGCCAGCCTTGCCGTTATCCAGGATCAGTTATAGGGACTAAGCCAGCAGTGTATCCCTTACTGCCTGTGGGAAACAAGATTGTCTGGCACAGGTAGGTAAACGTACCTGCAATCTTCCTCAACTTGCACAGTTCTAACATGACTGATCTGGTTTTTCCTGGCCCCTTGCTTCTTCACTGGGTTCGTTCACTATTTGATTGAAATAAAATTGTATACGGCAAGCACCCTTTGTGATTAGTTTAAAAATAAAACCTGCAGAATCACCTCGAGAGTTAATGGCAGTTGTGTTTTTTCCCCCCCGGCCCAGTTTTTCTCTCTGTTCTCCTATTAGGTGTCGTCACTTACTGGGGTAGGTTCCACAATCATTGGCAGCTCTGGCTATTCTTCACATATCAGCCTAGAGAATGAGACTATTTGATCACGCGTGGGGAGGTGGGAGAAATGGAGTTGGGCGAAATGGAGTTGGGCATCATACCCAGTAGACATTTAAATGCACTTTCCAGGATGGGGTCAGAATAGGCCCAAGAACTAGCTGCGCCTCTAGCCAAGCTGTTCCAGTACAGCTACAACACTGGCATCTACCCGACAATGTGGAAAATTGCCCAGGTATGTCCTGTCCACAAAAAGCAGGACAAATCCAATCCGGCCAATTACCGCCCCATCAGTCTACTCTCAATCATCAGCAAAGTGATGGAAGGTGTCGTCGACAATGCTATCAAGCGGCACTTACTCACCAATAACCTGCTCACTGATGCTCAGTTTGGGTTCCGCCAGGACCACTCGGCTCCAGACCTCATTACAGCCTTGGTCCAAACATGGACAAAAGAGCTGAATTCCAGAGGTGAGGTGAGAGTGACTGCCCTTGACATCAAGGCAGCATTTGACAGAGTGTGGCACCAAGGAGCCCTAGTAAAATTGAAATCAATGGGAATCAGGGGGAAAACTCTCCAGTGGCTGGAGTCATACCTAGCACAAAGGAAGATGGTAGTGGTTGTTGGAGGCCAATCATCTCAGCCCCAGGACATTGCTGCAGGAGTTCCTCAGGGCAGTGTCCTAGGCCCAACCACCTTCAGCTGCTTCATCAATGACCTTCCCTCCATCATAAGGTCAGAAATGGGGATGTTCGCTGATGACTGCACAGTGTTCAGTTCCATTCGCAACCCCTCAAATAATGAAGCAGTCCGAGCCCGCATGCAGCAAGACCTGGACAACATCCAGGCTTGGGCTGATAAGTGGCAAGTAACATTCGCGCCAGACAAGTGCCAGGCAATGACCATCTCCAACAAGAGAGAGTCTAACCACCTCCCCTTGACATTCAACGGCATTACCATCGCCGAATCCCCCACCATCAACATCCTGGGGGTCACCATTGACTAGAAACTTAACTGGACCAGCCATATAAATACTGTGGCTATGAGAGCAGGTCAGAGGCTGGGTATTCTGTGGCGAGTAACTCACCTCCTGATTCCCCAAAGCCTTTCCACCATCTACAAGGCACAGGTCAGGAGTGTGATGGAATACTCTCCACTTGCTTGGATGAGTGCAGCTCCAACAACACTCAAGAAGCTCGACACCATCCAAGATAAAGCAGCCCGCTTGATTGGCACCCCATCCACCACCCTAAACATTCACTCCCTTCACCACCGGCGCACTGTGGCTGCAGTGTGTACCATCCACAGGATGCACTGCAGCAATTCGCCAAGGCTTCTTTGACAGCACCTCCCAAACCCGCGACCTCTACCACCTAGAAGGACAAGAGCAGCAGGCACGTGGGAACAACACCACCTGCACGTTCCCCTCCAAGTCACACACCATCCCGACTTGGAAATATATCGCCGTTCCTTCATCGTCGCTGGGTCAAAATCCTGGAACTCCCTTCCTAACAACACTGTGGGAGAACCGTCACCACACAGACTGCAGCGGTTCAAGAAGGCGGCTCACCACCACCTTCTCAAGGGCAATTAGGGATGGGCAATAAATGCTGGCCTCGCCAGCGACGCCCACATCCCGTGAACGAATAAAAAAAAAAGGATCAAGAGCAAAGTTTACCAGCTCTTGGCCCTTCCCAGACCAGGGACACTGATGCCAATTGCTGCATCTCTACTCCCCTGACTATTTCAGCAGAGAGCTGGGATCATACTCGAGGCCTTTGGCATCAGTATGGCTCAGTACCACGGCACACAGTGAGCCATTGGGGAAACTTGTATCTTTCCCCTTTCACAATCATCATAACTGTTAACACCAGCCTGAATAACCATCAGATTTATAACACAGACAAGAGGGACGAGGCAGTAGAACAAACACACAAAGTTTTGTTTCTTTTCATAAGAATATAAGAAATAAGAGCAGGAGTCGGCCATACAGCCTCTCGAGCCTGCTCCGCCATTCAATATGATCACGGCTGATCTTCTACCTCAACTCCACTTCCCTGCCCGATCCTCATATCCCTCGATTCCCCTAGAGTCCAAAAAAATCTATCGATCTCAGCCTTGAATATACTCAACATTCAATGAATCAACATCCACAGCCCCCTGGGGTAGAGAATTCCAAAGATTCACAACCCACTGAGTGAAGAAATTCCTCCTCATCTCAGTGTTAAATGGCCGACCCCTTATCCTGCGACTGTGCCCCCTAGTTCTAGACTCTCCAGCCAAGGGAAACAACCTCTCAGCATCTACCCTGTCAAGACCCCTTAGAATCTTGTATGTTTCAATGAGATCATCTCTCATTCTTCTAAACTCCTGAGAGTATAGGCCCATTTCACTCAACCTCTCCTCATAAGACAACCCTCTCATCCCAGGAATTAATCTAGTGAACCTTCATTGCATGGCCTCTGAAGCAAGTATATTTTTCCTTAGATATGGAGACCAAAACTGTACGCAGTACTCCAGGTGAGGTCTCACTAAAGCCCTGTACAATTGTAGTAAGACTTTCTTACTCTTATACTCCAACCCCCTTGCAATATTTCCTTTCCTAATTGCCTGCTGTACCTGCATACTAACTTTTTGTGTTTCTTGTACCAGGACACCCAAATCTCTCTCAACACCAGCATTTAATAGTTTCTCACCATTTAAAAAATATTCTGTTTTTCTATTCTTCCTACAAAAGTGAATAACCTCACATTTCCCCACTTTATGCTCCATCTGCCACCTTCTTGCCCACCCACTTAAAAAGTCTGCAAAGGGATATAGACAGGTTATGTCCTCCTCACACCTTACTTTCCCACCTAGCTTTGTATCATCAGCAAACTTGGATACATTACACTCGGTCCCTTCATCCAAGTCATTAATATAGATTGTAAATAGCTGAGGCCCAAGCACTGATCCTTGTGGCACCCCACTAGTTACAGCCTGCCAACCTGAAAATGACCCGTTTATCCCTACTCACTGTTTTCTGGCCTTTAACCAATCCCCTATCCATGCTAATATATGTTACCCCCAAGCCCATGAGCCCTTATCTTGCGTAACAACCTTTTATGTGGCACCTTATTGAAATGTCTTTTGAAAATCCAAATATACTAGTTCCCCTTTATCTACCCCGCTAGTTACATCCTCAAAAAACTCAAATTTGGCAAACATGATTTCCCTTTCATAAAACCATGTTGACTCTGCCTAATCATATTATGATTTTCTAAGTGCCCTGTTACCACTTCCTTAATAATGGATTCCAGCATTTTCCCGACAACTGATTTCAGGCTAACCAGCCTGTAGTTCCCTGTTTTCTCTCTCACTCCTCTCTTGATTAGCACAGTTACATTTGCTACCTTCCAATCCACTGGGACTGTTCTAGAATCTCAGGAATTCTGGAAGATCTTAACCAATGCATCCACTATATCTGCAGCTACCTCTTTTAGAACCCTCGGATGTAGACCATCAGGTCTAGGAGAATTATCGGCTTTTAGTCCCATTAGTTTCTCAAGTACTTTTTCTCTAGTGATATTAATTACTTTAAGTTCCTCACTCTCATTAGCCCCTTGGTTCCCCACTATTTCTGGTATGCTTTTTGTGTCTTCTACTGTGAAGACAGATACAAAATATTTATTTAACGTCTCGGCCATTTCCTGATTGCCCATTATAATTTCTCCTGTCTCAGCCTCTAAGGGACCAACATTTACTTTTGCTACTCTCTTCCTATTTACATACTTGTAGAAGCTCTTAAAATCAGTTTTTATATTTCTTGCTCGTTTACTTTCATATTCAATTTTCTCTGATTTTATCAATTTTTTGGTCGTCCATTGCTGGTTTCTAAAACTCTCCCAATCCTCAGACTTACTACTCTTCTTGGCAACATTATAGGCCTCTTCTTTCAATCTAATACCATCCTCAACTTCTTTAGTTAGCTTCGAAAGGATCACTTTTCCAGTGGAATTTTTATTTCTCAATGTAATGTATATTTGTTGAGAATATTGAAATATTTCTTTAAATATTTGCCATTGCTTACCAATCGCCATACCCTTTAATCCAATTTCCCAATTTACTGCAGCCAGCTCACCCCTCATATCTATGTAATTGGCTTTATTTAAGTTTAAGACTCTAGTTTCTGATTTAAGTACATCACTCTCAAACTCTGAAATTCTATCATATTATGATCACTCTTCCCTAGAGGATTCCTTTTCTGAGAGACTACTAATTAACCCTGTCTCATTACACAATACAAGATCTAAAATAACCTGTTCCCTCGTTGGTTCAATGATGTATTGCTCTAGGAAACTCTCGAATGCATTCCGTGAACTCGTTCTCCAAGCTACCTTTGCCAATTTGATTTGCCCATTCTATAAGAAGATTAAAGTCCCCATGATTACTGCATTACCTTTGTTACAAGCTCCTATTATTTCATTGTTAATACTCTGTCCAACGGTATAGCTACTATTAGGGGCCTATAAACTACCCCCACCAGTGTTTTCTGGCCCTTGTTATTTCTTATTTCCACCCATACTGATTCTACTTCCTGATCTTCTGAGCCAAGATCCTCTCTCACCACTGTCCTTATGTCATCCTTTATTATTAGGGCAACACCCCCTCCTTTCCCATTCTGCCTGTCTTTCCTAAACGTCATGTACCCTGGAATATTTGGTTCCCAACCTTGGTCACTTTGCAACCATGTCTCTGTAATGGCTATTTGATCAAACCCATTTGTCTCTATTTGTGCAACTAATTTGACTATCTCGTTACGAATGCTCCGTGCATTCAGATAAAGAATCTTTAATTTTGACTTCTTACCATTTTTCCTGCTTTGACCTTATTTTACTGATGCTCTCTGTCCCTTCCTGCCACACTCTGCTTATCTTTACGCAAATCAGTACACTGCTCTGTTGCCTTGACTTTTCTCATCAGATTTCTAAATTTCCCTTCACCTGGTCCCTTCACCCCCCTCCCCTTTTTAGTTTCCTCTCTGATTCAATAAATTAAGTGATACACAAAAATAAAGCAAGCTTATTATTAGTTAACTGGATCCTTGCCAACATATTCTTATATTGGGTAACAACTTGTTTTGGAATTTAAAGCTATATTGTAGGTGCCCGTGTGGTCAAGTGGGTTAGCACACACCACCCTTTCACCTCTGGGACCTAGGGTCAAATCCTCACATTCTGTTGGCTGTGACAAGTTTGGGAGATCTTAACTAAGTTCCCCTGGTGGGCATGAAAAAGAGAGAGACACAGAAAGAGTGAGAGGCAGAGAGAGACAGAGAGAGAGACCGACCAACCATTTATATAACGCCTTTCATGACCTCAGGACATCCCAATGCGCTTTACAGCCAATGAAGTATTATTGAAGTGTAGTCACTGTTGCAATATATGGAAATGCAGAAGCCAATTGGTGCACAGCAAGGTCCCACAAACAGCAATGTGATAATGACCAGATGTTGGTCGAGGATAAATATTGGCCAGGTCACCAGGTAGATCCCCCCTGCTGTTTGTCGAAATAATGCCATGGGATCTTTTATGTCCACCTGAGGGGGAAGACAGGGCCTCGGTTTAAGGTCTCATCTTAAAGATGGCACCTCCGACAGTGCAGCACTCCCTCAGTACTGTACTGGAGTGTCAGCCTAGATTTTTGTGCGTAAGTCTCTGAAGTCGGACTTGAACAGACAACCTTCTGAGTCAGAGGTGAGAGTGCTACCCACTGAGCCACGGCAGACAGTGACAAAGGCACAAAACTGTTTATAAACCAGCAACATCACTTAAAGACAGCTGATCTAGCAAATGGAAAAATGTCATGCTGGCAGAGTAGGGGGCACTCTCCGAGGCTCGAGGGGCACCACGTTGGGACAGAGTAGAGGGAACTTGTTTCAGCATATAACCTAGAAGTGCTTGATGTGGGTCAGCGCGTCCAAAATGGAAAATCTCCTGGCCACTGACGTTCCTCACCCTGATAAGCCAAAACAAAAATGTAAAGTGTGTTTTAAAGTTTTAATATTTATTCATTTTTGTGCTCAAGACAATGATTGTTCATTTCTCCAGCACTATCTCAATTTTCAGTACCCAACATCACTATCAAGTCCTGTCAGAGCAGGATTAGTACAGGTTAGGTTCAAAGTGGGTCCCAGTACTTCACCAATCATGTCCTTGACCCTTAACTTTAACTTACCAATTGGTGAAGAATGGTCTGAGCTGGACCTGATCCCAAACCCAGGTCAAGACCTTAGAGAGGGTGAAAAAGAGATTTACTAGAATGGTACCAGGGACGAGGGACTTCAGTTACGTGGAGAGATTAGAGAAGCTGGGGTTGTTCTTCTTATAGCAGAGAAGGTTAAGGGGAGATTTAATAGAGGTGTTAAAAATGATGAAGGGTTTTGATGGAGTGCGTAAGGAGAAACTGTTTCCAATGGTAGGAGGGTCAGTAACCAAAGGACCCTTTGGTAATTTAAGATAATTTGTAAAAGAACCAGAGAGGAGATGAGGAGAATTATTTTTATATATAAAACGCAGCGAGTTGTTACAATCTGCAATGCACTGCCTGAAAGGGTGGTGGAAGCAGATTCAATAGTAACTTTCAAAAGGGAATTGGATAAATACTTAAAAAGGAAAGATTTGCAGAGCTATGGGAAAAGAGCAGAGGAGTGGGACTAATTGGCTAGATCTTTCAAAGAGCCAGCACAGGCACGATGGACCGAATGGCTGCCTTCTGTGCTGTATGATACAGGAGCAGCCACCGAGCAGAGGAGAGACTTTCCTCCCTTAAATCAGGCTGAATATGAACACAGACCACAGATGCAAAATAAACTCTACATCAGCTGGGAACACAAAAGTTAAATTTTTAATTAAAACTTATAAACATCAAGTCACACAAAAATTCAGGTCAGGAACAGGCCATTCGGCCCTACTGGTCTATGCCGGCGTTTATGCTCCATACTAGCCTCTTCCCACCCTACTTCATCTAACCCAATCAGGATACCCTTCTATTCCTTTCTCCCTCACATGTTTATCTAGCTTCCCCTTAAATGCATTTATGCTATTCGCCTCAACTACTCCTTGTGGTATCACATTCCACATTCTTAGGGTAAAGAAGTTTCTCCTGAATTCCCAATTGGATTTATTAGTGACTATTTTATATTTATGACCTCTAGTTTTGGACTCCCCCATAAGTGGAAACATTTTCTCTACATCCACTCTATCAAACCCTTCCATAATCTTAAAGACCTTTATCAGGTCACCTCTCAGCCTTCTCTTTCATAGAGAAAAGAGCCCCAGCCTGTTCAGCCTTTCCTGATAAGGATATCCTTTCAGTTCTGGTATCATCCTTGTGAATCTTTTTTGCACCCTCTCCAATGCCTCTATATCCTTTCTACAATATGGAGACCAGAACTGTGCACAGTACTATAAGTGTAGTCTAACCAAGGTTCTATACAAGTTCAACATAACTTCTTAGCCTTTCAATTCCATCCCTCTAGAAATGAACCCTAGTCCTTGATTTGCCTTTTATATGGTCTTAGTAACCTGCGTTACTACTTTTAGAGATTTGTGTATCTGTACCCCTAGATCCCTTTGCTCCTCTATCCCATTTAGACTATTATCCAAGCAGCATGTGGCCTCCTTATTCTTCCTACCAAAATACACCACCTCACACTTATCTACATTGAAATTTATTTGCCAATTACACGCCCATTCTGCAAGTTTATTAATATCCTCTTGCATTTTGACGCATTCTTCCTTTGTATTAACCACACCCCCCAATTTGGTGTCGTCCACAAATTTTGAATTGTACTTCCAATTCGTTAATGTAAATTGTGAATAAAAGTGGTCCTAGCACCGATCGCTGTGGAACACATTTCCCACCCTTTAACAGTCTGAGTAGCTACCCTTAACCCCTACTCTCTTTTCTGTTTCGTAGCCAAATTGCTATCCATTCTGCTTCCGACTCCTAATGCTCTGGCCTTAACCATGAGTCTACAATGCGGTTCCTTATCAAAGGTCTTTTGAAAATCCAAATATATTATATCTACTACATTACCCTTGTATACTCTTTCTGTTACTTCTTCAAAGAATTCAATAAGATTGGTCAAGCATGACTTTCCCTTTTGAAATCCGTGCTGTGTTATATTTTCGGTTTCTAGATGTTTTTCTATTACATCTTTGAGTAAAGATTCCATTATCTTCCCTATCACCTATGTTAAGCTAATTGGTCTATAGTTCCCTGGACTTGGTTTATCACCCTTTTTAAATATAGGAACAACATTAACTGTCCGCCAGTCCTCTGGCACTATTCCCTTTCCGAGTGAATTTTTATATATGTGTAATAGTGCCTCTGCTTTCTCCTCCCCAACTTCTTTTAATATTTGTGGATTCAACCTATCCGGACCAGGGGTTTTATCCTCCCTAAGTTTGATTAGTTTATTATCGTCCCCTTTCCTATCTTAAATGTTTTAATATCATTCTCGATCTCTTCTTCTAATGTCCTGCCCACCTTGTTAGTCTCCCTGGTAAATAGTGAGGCAAAGTAACTAAACAATAGTTCTGCTATTTCACTGTAATACGTGTTGGTTTATCTTGTGCATCCCTTAGTGGCCCTATCCCTATTCTGATTTTTCTTTTGTTATTTATGTGTCTGTAGAATACTTTATTATTTCTTTTTATGTTACTTGATAATTTAGTTTCTCTTTGTTTTCCTAACTTTTTTTTGACTTCTTTCCCAACCTCTTCACATTCCCATTTATCATCCTCCCTTTTACTTTACTTTAGTTTTAATTTCACCCTTACAAGAACATATGAAATAGGAGCAGAAGTAGGCCGCAAGGCCCCTCGAGCCTGCTCCACCATTCAATCAGATCCTGGCTGATCTTCTCCCTCAACTCTACTTTCCTGCCCGATCCCCATATCCCCTGATTCCCTTAGTGTCCAAAAATCTATCGATCTCAGTTTTAAATATACTCAATGACTTTGAGCATCCATAGCCCTCTAGGGGAGAGAATTCCAAACCTCTCTGAAGAAATTTTTCCTCATCTCAGTCCTAAATAGCTGACCCTGCATCTTGAGACTATGACCCCTAGTTCTAGACTCTCCAGCCAGGGGAAAACAGCCTCTCAGCATCTACCCTGTCAAGTCCTCTAAGAATTTTATACGTTTCAATGAGATCATAGAATCATAGAATGGCTCTTTCTCTGCAGTAACCATTCGGCCCATCGAGACCGTACCAGCTCTCTGCAAGTGAAATTCACTTAGTCCCACTCCCCCACCCTTTCCCCATAGCCCTGTAAATTTTTCCCCTTCAAGTACTTATCCAATTCACTTTTGAAAGCCACGATTGAATCTGGCGCCACCGCCCTTTCAGGAAGTTCATTCCAGATCATAACCACTCGCTGCATAAAAAAGTTTTTCCTCATGTCGCCTTTGGTTCTTTTGCCAATCACCTTAAATCTGTGTCTTCTGGTTCTTGACCCTGCCGCCAATGCGAAGAGTTTCTCTATCTACTCTGTCTAGACCCCTCATGATTTTGTACATTTCTATCAAATCATCTTTCAACCTTCTCTGCTCTAAGGAGAACAACCCCAGCTTCTCCAGTCTATCCACGTAATTGAAGTCCTTCACCCTTGAACCATTCTAGGAAATCTTTTCTGCACCCTCTCTAAGGCCTTCACATCCTTCCTAAAAAGTGCGATGCCCAGAACTTTTTTTTTTTTTATTTGTTCACGGGATGTGGGCATCGCTGGCAAGGCCGGCATTTATGGCCCATCCCTAATTGCCCTTGAGAAGGTGGTGGTGAGCCACCTTCTTGAACCGCTGCAGTCTGTGTGGCGACGGTTCTCCCACAGTGCTGTTAGGAAGGGAGTTCCAGGATTTTGACCCAGCGACAATGAAGGAACGGCGATATATTTCCAAGTCGGGATGGTGTGTGACTTGGAGGGGAACGTGCAGGTGGTGTTGTTCCCATGCGCCTGCTGCCCTTGTCCTTCTAGGTGGTAGAGGTCGCGGGTTTGGGAGGTGCTGTCGAAGAAGCCTTGGCGAGTTGCTGCAGTGCATCCTATGGATGGTGCACACTGCAGCCACAGTGGTGAAGGGAGTGAATGTTTAGGGTGGTGGATGGGGTGCCAATCAAGCAGGCTGCTTTATCTTGGATGGTGTCGAGCTTCTTGAGTGTTGTTGGAGCTGCACTCATCCAGGCAAGTGGAGAGTATTCCATCACACTCCTGACTTGTGCCTTGTAGATGGTGGAAAGGCTTTGGGGAGTCAGGAGGTGAGTCACTCGCTGCAGAATACCCAGCCTCTGACCTGCTCTCGTAGCCACAGTATTTATATGGCTGGTCCAGTTAAGTTTCTGGTCAATGGTGACCCCCAGGATGTTGATGGTGGGGGATTCAGCGATGGTAATGCTGTTGAATGTCATGGGGAGGTGGTTAGACGCTCTCTTGTTGGAGATGGTCATTGCCTGGCACTTGTCTGGCGCGAATGTTACGTGCCACTTATCAGCCCAAGCCTGGATGTTGTCCAGGTCTTGCTGCATGCGGGCTCGGACTGCTTCATTATCTGAGGGGTTGCGAATGGAACTGAACACTGTGCAGTCATCAGCGAACATCCCCATTTCTGACCTTATGATGGAGGGAAGGTCATTGATGAAGCAGCTGAAGATGGTTGGGCCTAGGACACTGCCCTGAGGAACTCCTGCAGCAATGCCCTGGGGCTGAGATGATTGGCCTCCAACAACCACTACCATCTTCCTTTGTGCTAGGTATGACTCCAGCCACTGGAGAGTTTTCCCCCTGATTCCCATTGACTTCAATTTTACTAGGGCTCCTTGGTGCCACACTCGGTCAAATGCTGCCTTGATGTCAAGGGCAGTCACTCTCACCTCACCTCTGGAATTCAGCTCTTTTGTCCATGTTTGGACCAAGGCTGTAATGAGGTCTGGAGCCGAGTGGTCCTGGCGGAACCCAAACTGAGCATCGGTGAGCAGGTTATTGGTGAGTAAGTGCCGCTTGATAGCACTGTCGACGACACCTTCCATCACTTTGCTGATGATTGAGAGTAGACTGATGGGGCGGTAATTGGCCGGATTGGATTTGTCCTGCTTTTTGTGGACAGAACATACCTGGGCAATTTTCCACATTGTCGGGTGGATGCCAGTGTTGTAGCTGTACTGGAACAGCTTGGCTAGAGGCGCAGCTAGTTCTGGAGCACAAGTCTTCAGCACTACAGCTGGGATGTTGTCGGGGCCCATAGCCTTTGCTGTATCCAGTGCACTCAGCCGTTTCTTGATATCACGTGGAGTGAATCAAATTGGCCGAAGACTGGCTTCCGTGATGGTGGGGATATCGGGAGGAGGCTGAGATGGATTATCCACTCGGCACTTCTGGCTGAAGATGGTTGCAAACGCTTCAGCCTTGTCTTTTGCACTCACGTGCTGGACTCCGCCATCATTGAGAATGGGGATGTTTGCAGAGCCTCCTCCTCCCGTTAGTTGTTTAATTGTCCACCACCATTCACGACTGGATGTGGCAGGACTGCAGAGCTTTGATCTGATCCGTTGGTTGTGGAATCGCTTAGCTCTGTCTATAGCATGTTGCTTCCGCTGTTTAGCATGCATGTAGTCCTGAGTTGTAGCTTCACCAGGTTGGCACCTCATTTTTAGGTATGCCTGGTGCTGCTCCTGGCATGCTCTTCGACACTCCTCATTGAACCAGGGTTGATCCCCTGGCTTGTTGGTAATGGTAGAGTGAGGAATATGCCGGGCCATGAGGTTACAGATTGTGCTGGAATACAATTCTGCTGCTGCTGATGGCCCACAGCGCCTCATGGATGCCCAGTTTTGAGCTGCTAGATCTGTTCTGAATCTATCCCATTTAGCACGGTGGTAGTGCCACACAACACGTTGGATGGTGTCCTCAGTGCGAAGACGGGATTTCATCTCCAAGAGGACTGTGCGGTGGTCACTCCTACCAATACATGTACAAAATTATGAGGGGCAGTGTACAAAATTATGAGGGGCACAGATAGGATGGATACTAAGGAGCTTTTTCCCTTCATTGGAGGGTTCTAGAACAAGGGGACATAGATTCAAGGTAAAAGGCGGGAGGTTTAGAGGCGATTTGAGAAAGAACTTTTTCACCCAGAGGGTGGTTGGAGTCTGGAACTCACTGCCTGAAAGGGTTGTGGAGGCAGGAACCCTCACAACATTCAAGAAGCATTTGGATGAGCACTTGAAATGCCATAGCATACAAGGCTACGGACCAAATGCTGGAATATGGGATTAGAGTAGACCGGGCTGATGGCCGGCGCGGACACGATGGGCCGAAGGGCCTCTATCCGTGCTGTATGACTCTATGACTCTATGACTGTCATGGACAGATGCATTTGCGACAGGTAGATTGGTGAGGACGAGGTCAAGTAAGTTTTTCCCTCGTGTTGGTTCGCTCACCACCTGCCGCAGGCCCAGTCTAGCAGCTATGTCCTTCAGGACTCGGCCAGCTCGGTCAGTAGTGGTGCTACCGAGCCACTCTTGGTGATGGACATTGAAGTCCCCCACCCAGAGTACATTTTGTGCCCTTGCTACCCTCAGTGCTTCCTCCAAGTGGTGTTCAACATGGAGGAGGACTGATTCATCAGCTGAGGGAGGACGGTAGGTGGTAATCAGCAGGAGGTTTCCTTGCCCATGTTTGACCTGATGCCATGAGATTTCATGGGGTCCAGAGTCAATGTTGAGGACTCCCAGGGCCACTCCCTCCTGACAGTATATCACTGTACCGCCACCTCTGGTGGGTCTGTCCTGCCGGTGGGACAGGACATACCCAGGGATGGTGATGGAAGAGTCTGGGACGTTGGCTGAAAGATATTGTTAGCGTGGATTTTGGACTGTTGAATTAAAGGCAACGATGAAGTGACTAATGGGTACACGACAGTGGTATTTACCCAAAAACCACACTGAAATGCGCTTTGTGTAGATTAGACTAACCTTAATTAAAGGCTTAAATATAACGCTTGACTACTAATAAAATGGACACTATTAAACAAAATGGATTCTATTAAACAAAGCGACACTATTAAATAAAATGGATTCTGTGACTGTGGGAAAGACAGTTAAAAGTGTTGAGTTTGTACATTCCAGAACTGGCTTACAGTCTGGGAATACAAAGGACAGTTCACAACGAACTGATAAAACTATAGAACCAGACTGCATGAAACAAAGGCATACTGTCTTAAGGTGATAATAGTTGTTCGGACTTAATTGGTTAATGCGTAAGCAGTCCGTTGTTGCTATGCGGACTTAATTGGTTAATGTGTAAACTGTCCATTGTTGCTGTGCGGACTTAATTGGTTAATGTGTGTAATCAAGATTAATGATGTAAAAGCTACTGAAAATCTGTATTTCAAAGGTATAAAAAAGCATGACAACCATTTTAAAGTTGAGAAGTTATCTGCGTGCATTGCGGAATGTCCAGTCTTCTCCCAAAGCTTTGTCCAATAAACTGCATGTTGAATCTTTAAGTCTGACTCCGAGTGGTGATTTTTTTCCCACAACAATATGATTCTGTGAGTATGGCTATGTCAGGCTGTTGCTTGACTAGTCTGTGGGACAGCTCTCCCAATTTTGGCACAAGTCCCCAGATGTTAGTAAGGAGGACCTTGCAGGGTCGACTGGGCTTGGTGTTTTGCCGTTGTCGTGTCCGGTGCCTAGTGGTCCGATGCCGGGTGGTCCGTCCGGTTTTATTCTTATTATGACTTTTCGTAGCGAGATTTTACAACTGAGTGGCTTGCTCGGCCATTTCAGAATCAACCACATTGCTGTGGGTCTGGAGTCACATATAGGCCAGACCGGGTAAGGGCGGCAGGCTTCCTTCCCTAAAGGACATTAGTGAACCAGATGGGTTTTTACGACAATCCGGTAGTTTCATGGCCATCATTACTGATACTAGTATTTTAATTCCAGATTTTTATTTTAATTAATTGAATTTAATTAAAATAAAAATCTGGAATTAAAATTGAATTTAAATTCGCCAGCTGCCGTGGCGGGATTTGAACTCATGACTCATGACTCTGGATTTTAGTCCAGGCCTCTGGATTACTAGCCCAGTAACATAACCACTATGCTACCGTACACAATACTCCAGTTGTGGTCAAACCAGTGTTTTATAAAAGTTCATCATGACTTCCTTGCTTTTGTACTCTTTCCTCTATTTATAAAGCCCAGGATCCCATATGCTTTTTTAACCGCTTTCTCAACCTGCCCTGCCACCTTCAACGACCTGTGCACATATACCCCCAGATCTCCCTGTTCCTGCACCCCCTAAATTCCAGAGAGTATAGGCCCATTCTACTCAACCTCTCCTCATGGGACAACCCTCTCATCCCAGGAATCAATCTAGTGAACCTGCGTTGCACTGCCTCTAAGACAAGTATATCCTTCTTTAGGAAAGGCGACCAAAACTATACACAGTATGCCAGGTGCGGTCTCACCAAAGCCCTATATAATTGCAGCAAGACTTCCTTACTCTTATACTCCAACCCTTTTGCAATAAAGGCTAACATACCATTTGCTTTCCTAATTGCTTGCTGTACCTGCACGTTAACTTTCTGTGATTCGTGTACAAAGACACCCAAATCCCTCTGAATAACAACATGTATTAGTGTCTCACCTTTTAAAAAATATTCTGCTTTTCTATTCTTCCTACCAAAGTGGATAATTTCACATTTCCCCACATTATACACCATCTGCCACCTGCTTGCCCACTCACTTAACCTGTCTATATCCCTTTGCAGACTCTTTGCGCCCTCCTCACAGCTTACTTTCCCACGTAGCTTTGAATAGTCAGCAAACTTGGATACATTACACTCGGTCCCCTCATCAAAGTCATTGATTATAGATTGTAAATAGCTGAGGCCCAAGCACTGATCCCTACCGTACCCCACTAGTTACAGCCTGCCAACCCAAAAATGACCTGTTTATTCCTACTCTGTTTTCTGTCCGTCAACCAAACCTCAATCCATACTAATATATTACCCCCCATCTCATGAGCCCTAATCTTGTATAACAAGCACTTGTGTGGCACCTTATCAAATGGCTTTTGAAAATCCAAAATATACTATATGCACTGGTTCCCCTTTATCTACAGCCTCAAAAAACGCTAATAGATTTGTCAAACATGATTTCCCTTTCATAAAGCTGTGTTCACTCTGCCTAATCATATTATGATTTTCTAAATGCCCTGTTACTACGTCCTTAATAATAGATTCTGGCATTTTCCCTCCTACTGTCAGGCTAACTGGCCTGTAGTTCCCCGTTTTCTCTCTCCCTCCTTTCTTGAATAGCAGGGTTACATTTGCTACCTCTCAATCCACAAAGACCACTCTAGAATCTAGGGAATTCTGAAAGATCAAAACCAATGCGTCCACTATCTCCGCAGCCACCTCTTAAAACCCTAGGATGTAGGCCATCAGGTTCAGGAGATTTGTTGGCTTTTAGTCCCATTAATTTCTCCAGTACTTTTTCTTTACTAATCTTCATTATGTTAAGTTCCTCACTCTCATTAGCCCCTTAGTTCCCCACTATTTCCAGTATGTTTTTTGTGAAGACAGATACAAAATATTTGTAAGCCTCTTCTTTTAATCTATTATCTTTAACTTGTCTAGTTAGCCAGGGTTGGATCACTTTTCCTGTGGAGTTCTTATTCCTCAGGGGAATGTATATTCGTTGCGAATTATAAATTATTTCTTTAAATGTTCACCATTGCTTATCTACCATCATATTATTTAATCTAATTACCCAATCTACCTTAGCCAACTCGCCCCTCATACCCACGTAATTGGCTTTGTTTAAATTTAAGACCCTGGTTTTGGACTTAACTACGTCACTCTCAAACTCAATGTGAAATTCTATCATATTATGATCACTCTCCCCAGAGGATCCTATATTATTAATTAACCCTATCTCATTACACAATACTAGATCTAAAATAGCCCGTTCCCCAGTTGGTTCCTTGACATATTGTTCTAGAAAACTGTCTCAAATGCATTCTATGAACTCGTCCTCCAAACTACTTTTGCCAATTTGGTTTGCCCAGTCTATATGAAGATTAAAGTCCCCCATGATTATTGCATTATCCTTGTTACATACTCCTCTAATTTCCTGATGTATCCTCTATCCAACACAACAACTACTATTAGGGGGCCTATAAACTACTACCCCCAGTGTTTTCTGCCCTTGTTATTTCTTATTTCCACCCATACTGATCCTACATCCTGATTTTCTGAGCTAAGATCTTTTCTCACTACTGTCTTTAGCTCATCCTTTATCATAGGAACAGGAGTAGGCCATTCAGCCCCTCGTGCCTGCTCCGCCATTTGCTAAGATCATGGCTGATCTGTGATCTAGCTCCGTATACCTGCCTTTGGCCCATATCCCTCAATACCTTTGATTGCCAAAAAGCTATCCATCTCAGATTTAAATTTAGCAATTGAGCTAGTATCAATTGCCGTTTGCTACCCCCCCCCCCCCGCACCTTTTCGGTTTTTCCTATCTTTTCTAAAAGTCAAATTCTCTGGAATATTTAGTTCCCAACCTTGGTCACCCTGCAACCACGTCTCAGTAATGGCTACTGGATCAAACCCATTTATCTTTATTTGTGCCATTAATTCATCTATATTGTTATGGATGCTTCTTCCATTCCGATATAGCACCTTTAATTTGAAATTTTTACTATTTTTCCCTGGTGTGACCTTGGTCATTAATGCCCTCTCTCTCTTTATTCATCCATGGTGTCTCATTATTGGTTAGTTTGTTGGTTCTTGCTTTTTCGAGGGATATATTTCTCTTGAACTCTATTGATCACCGTTTTCATAGAATCATAGAAAATTTACGGCACAGAAGGAGGCCATTCGGCCCATCGTGTCCGCGTCAGCAGAGAAACGAGCCACCCAGTCTAATCCCACTTTCCCGCATTTGGTCCATAGCCCTGCAGGTCACGGCTCTTCAGGTGCACATCCAAGTATTTTTTTTTAAATGAGTTGAGGGTTTCTGCCTCTACCACCCTTTCAGGCAGTGAGTTCCAGATCCCCACCACCCTCAGGGTGAAAATTTATTTCCTCATTTCCACTCTAATCCTTCGAACAATCACTTTAATTCTATGCCCTCCGGTTATTATTGACCCCTCCGCTAAGGGAAATAGGTCCTTCCTATCCACTCTATCGAGGCCCCTCAATTTCGTACACCTCAATCAAATCACCCCTCAGCCTCCTCTGTTCCAAGGAAAACAACCCCAGCCTATCCAATCTGTCATCATAGCTAAAATTCTCCAGTCCTGGCAACATCCTCGTAAATCTCCTCTGCACCCTCTCTAGTGCAATTACATCCTTCCTGTATTGTGGTGACCAGAACTGTGCGCAGTACTCAAGCTGTGGCCTAACTAGTGTTTTATACAGTTCCAGCATAACATTCCTTCTTTTATGTGCTATACCTCGGCTAATAAAGGAAAGTATTCCATATACCTTCTTAACCATCTTATCTACCTGTCCTGCTACCTTCAGGGATCTGTACACATGCACTCCAAGGTCCCTCACTTCCTCTACGCCTCTCAGTATCCTCCCATTTATTGTGTATTCCCTTGCCTTCTTTGCTCTCCCCAAATGCATTACCTCATACTTCTCTGGATTAGACTCCATTTGCTACTTTTCTGCCCGTCTGACCAGTCCATTGATATCTTCCTGCAGTCTACAGCTTTCCTTCTCACCATCAACCACACGGCCTATCTGTGTCATCCGCAAATTTCTTAATCATGCCCCCTACGTTTAAGTCCAAATCGTTAATGTATACCACAAAAAGCAAAAGGACCTGGTACCGAGCCCTGCGGCACCCCACTGGAAACAGCCTTCCAGTTGCAAAAATACCTGTCGACTGTTACCCTTTGCTTCCTGCCACTGAGCCAATTTTGGATCCAATTTGCCGCATTCCCTTGGATCCCATGGGCCTTTACTTTTTTGACCAATCTGCCATGTGGGACCTTGTCAAAAGCCTTGCTAAAATCCACGTAGATTACATCAATTGCGCTACCCTCATCAATCCTCCTAGTCACCTCCTCGAAAAATTCAATCAAGTTAGTCAGACACGACCTCCCCTTAACAAATCCGTGCTGACTGTCCTTGATTAGTCTGTGCCTTTCTAAGTGACAGTTTATCCTGTCCCTCAGAATTGATTCCAATAATTTGCCGACCACCGAGGTTAGGCTGTCTGGCCTGCAATTACTCGGTCTATCCCTCGCTCCCTTTTTAAACAACAGTACAATGTCAGCAGTCCTCCAATCCTCCGGCACTACGCCTGTATCCAGTGAAGTTTGGAAAATGATTGTTAAAGCCTCCGCTATTTCCTCCCTGGCTTCTTATAACAGTCTGGGATACATTTCATTCGGCACTGGTGATTTATTCTCTTTCAAAGATGCTATTCCCCTTAATACTTCCTCTCACTATGTTTATCCCATCTAATAGTTCACACTCCTCCTCCTTCTTAACTTCAATACATATTTCTCACTGCTTTGCTATTTCTTTGCCCTAGTTCTATTCTTATTCCTTCAAAATTAGATTTTTTCCAAATCTATTAATTTGGTCTGTCGTACTTTTGTCTTTCTCAATCATTATTTTAAACGTTATTATGTTATGATCGCTATTGCCTAGATGTTTCCCTCCGTTTACTTCTCTTATCTGTTCTGGTTCATTTCACATTGCTAGATCCAGCAGTGATTCCTCTCTTGTTGGGCTTTTTACATACTGGGTAAGAAAGGAGTCCTGTACACAATGTAAAAAACCCATTCCCTTTTCTCCTTTCCCCACTTCTTCTTGCCAGTTTATTTGGGGATAGTTGAAATCTCCCATGATTATTATTCAATTTTTCTTTTAAAAAAACGAATTTCATAGATTTTTCTACTTATTTCATCTTCCACTATTAGGTGGTCTGTAAAATATACCTATTAACGTGATCAATCCCTCCTTGTCCTGTGTCTCAATCCATACGGAATCTGTTTCTATCTTAATATTACTTATGTCCCTTTTTTTCTATCGCCAGTGTGGTGTCTCTAATTAGTACAGCTTTTCCATGCCCCCTTTTCCTTCCCTGTCCTTTCTAAATGTATTATATCCTACAATATTTAACTGCCAGTCCTGTTCTATATGTAGCCACGTTTTAGTTATCCCTACCATTTCTGGCTCCTCACTATGAATTATTGCCTCCAGTTCCCCCGTTTCGTTTCGGATGCTGTGCAGATTGCTGTACAGGTAATTTAATTTGTTTTTAATAATTGTTCCCCTCTCTTTGCATTTAACAGTCATTTTGCACTTATGTTCTATAACTATTTGTTCAAGATTACTCTTATTCCTTAACTTGGTCTGACCTCTACTCTCATTTCCTATTTCTTTTTTCTTCAGATTTATGTTATCCTCCCCAGATCCCTCCCCCCCCCCCCCCCAAATCTTATTTTACTAGTTTTAAGTCCTATTGACAGCCCTATTTATCCTTTCCGCTCAGACTCTGATCCCATTCCAGTTCAGGTGGAGCCCGTCCCAGTGGTACAGCTCATTCCTGTCCAAGTACTGGTGCCAGCGTCCCATGAAATGGAACCCCTCCTTCACACACCACTCTTTCAGCCGCGCATTCACCTTCCTGATCCGTTTATCCCTATTTCAATTAGCACGTGGCTTGGGTAGTAATCCCGAGATTACCACCCGCGAGGTCCTGATTTTTAATTTAGTTCCCAACTTCTGATATTCTCTTAGCAGGACCTCCTCCCTATGTCACTGGTCCCAACATGGACCTTGACAACTGGATCTTTCCCTTCCCTTTCCAAGTTCCTCTTCAGTTGCTCCGAGAGGTCCTTTACCCTTGCACCAGGTGGGCAACGCACCCTTCTGGACTCCAGGTCGCGACTGCAGAGGATGCTATCTGCCCCCCCTGATTATAGAATTCCCTATGACTACAACCTTTCTATTCTGATCCTCCCCCACCTTGGACTGCCTCCTACTTCACGGTGCCATGGTGAGCATTCTGGCTCTCCTCCCGGCAGCCTTATCCGCACAGGTAGAAAGTACATTGTACCTGTTGGATTGGACCAGTGTCTGTGGGACCTCCTTCTCTACCTCCCTTTGGTCCCCCTTACCCTGCTGAGCTATGAGTCATAGTGTGTCTCTTACTCGCACTCCAGCTCAAGGTCTCTGAGCCGGGGAGTGTCTCAAGGCAGAGACATTTCCTGCAGATGTGGCAATCCGGGACGGTCTCCGGGCTGTCCACAAACTCCCACATATTACAGTCCCGACACATAGCCTGTACTGCCATTTCTAGTTTTTATTTATTTAGTAGTATTAATTTAATTCTAATAGAAACACTTACTGTCTGGATTATATTTAGTAGATGGATTTTAGCTTGATTTTAAATTAATTATTCTGACTACTTGTTTATTTATAGATAAAGATAGGAGTATGTATAGTACATTAAAGACTTAGTTTAATTTCCTCGGGTTCTGCCGCTCCCGCCTCTATGCTGACCATGAGTCACCTTTTGAGATTTTTCCCCGAGTTTGCTTAACTGCTCTGATTTCCAGCTCCTCTCAACTGTTAGTTTTAGTTTAAAAAGCTTTAAAGCTAAACAAACGGACTAACCACTAAAAACACTAACCACAAAACACAATAACCACTAAAAACACTTACCAATAAATCAAATACTTACATGTACCTTGTCTTTCAGTGAGACACAAGAGGCTCCATCTATCGCTGGTTTCCAATTGTGAATAAAGCCCTGCACTATTGTCTTGAACACATCGCTCAATGTAAGCATTACCAAATAATAGTCTGATACCCGTTTTGGTGGCTCTTAACCTATTTAGGTTGAAGGGTAACATTTTAAGCTATAAAATAGTAATTGAATCGCTGAACTCAGTCACCAGAATGATACCGGGGCTCAAACTGTTAAATTATGAGGTCAGGTTGCATAGACTAGGCTTGTATTCCCTTGAGTATAGAAGATTAAGGGGTGATCTAATTGAGGTGTTTAAGATGATTAAAGGATTCGATAGGGTAGATAGAGAGAAACTATTTCCTCTGGTGGGCATAACTTTAAAATTAGAGCAAGGCTGTTCAGGGGTGATGTCAGGAAGCACTTCTTCACACAAAGGGTGGTGGAAATCTGGAACTATCTCCCCAAAAAGCTGTTGAGGCTGGGGGTCAATTGAAGATATCAAAACTGAGATTGATCGATTTTTTTGTTAGGCGAGGGAATTGAGGGTTACAGAACCAAGGCAGGTAAATGAAGTTAAGATACAGATCAGCCATGAATCTAATTGAATGGCGGAACAGGCTCGAGGGGCTGAATGACATAGAATGGCTTACTTCTGTTCTTAAGTTCCTAACATGCAAGCTTGTGTATTGGTAATCTAATTTTTGTCTTAGATATTCATTGTTTGTTCTGGCTGAAAGGGATGCAGGGAGGCAAGAATATAGAGCTACAGCTTTTTGGGATTGTGGAGTTGCGGCGAGGGGGGAGGGGGAAAGGAGGAGGGAAATAAATGGGGCGATAATCCATCAGTTTGTGTCAGTACAACGTGGAAAATATGTTGCAATCAGCACAAAAACTGCAGGATAATTGCAGAGCGGTGTTATTGATTGGAGAGCGCAGTGCGAGACCACCTCGAGATTTAAAGCAAAAAGAACCTGCCTTCATAAAGCACCTTCTCCTGTCCTCAGGACCTCCCAAAGTGCTTGACGCCCAACAAGTTACCTTTGAAGTGTAGTCACTATTTGTTACATATGCAAACATGACAGCAAGTTGGCACGCAGAAAGGTCCCACAAACAACAAATGAGATACATGAACAGTTAAACTTTTTTTTTATTATTGGTAGCGTTGATTGAGCAAGGAATGTTGGCCAGCACACCGGGAGAACTCCATGCTCCACTTTAAATGAAGAGCTAAAGGGGATTCCATGATCCGGTGCTCCCAGAGAGGAGCGATATTCATGGGGAAATCGCAAGCAGCGGCAATAGTCCTAAGTAAAAATCCCAGTGAGGGCTGCTTTATACCGAGAGCAACCGATTGCAGAATTACCCCTGTAGTCTCGTCACTTTTCCTTCACACCAGCAGCAATAATGACTGCAACCACTATGGGGTCATAAATTTAAGATAGTCACGAACAAATCCAATCAGGAATTCAGGAGAAACTTGTTTACCCAGAGAGTGGTTAAAATATGGAACTCACTACCACATGGAATGGTTGAGGTGACTAGCATAGATGCATTTAAGGGGAAGCTAGATAAACACATGAGGGAGAAAGGAATAGAAGGATATCCTTTTTTAAAAAAAATTTGTTCATGGGATGTGGGCATCGCTGGTGAGGCTGGCATTTATTGCCCATCCCTAATTGCCCTTGAGAAGGTGGTGGTGAGCCGCCTTCTTGAACCGCTGCAGTCTGTGTGGTGACGGTTCTCCCACAGTGTTGTTAGGAAGGGAGTTCCAGGATTTTGACCCAGCGACGATGAAGGAACGGCGATATATTTCCAAGTCGGGATGGTGTGTGACTTGGAGGGGAACGTGCAGGTGGTGTTGTTCCCACGTGCCTGCTGCTCTTGTCCTTCTAGGTGGTAGAGGTCGCGGGTTTGGGAGGTGCTGTCAAAGAAGCCTTGGCGAATTGCTGCAGTGCATCCTGTGGATGGTGCACACTGCAGCCACTGTGCACCGGTGGTGAAGGGAGTGAATGTTTAGGGTGGTGGATGCGGTGCCAATCAAGTGGGCTGCTTTGTCCTGGATGGTGTCGAGCTTCTCGAGTGTTGTTGGAGCTGCACTCATCCAGGCAAGCGGAGAGTATTCCATCACACTCCTGACTTGTGCCTTGTAGATGTGCCTGATAGATTTAGATGAAGTAGGGAGGGAGGAGGCTTGCGTGGAGCATAAACACCATAGACCGAATGGCCTGTTTCTGTGCTGTACATGCTTTGTAATTCTATGTAGCGTGAAACCACCTAGAATCATAGAAAGGTTACAGCACAGAAGGAGGCCATTCGGCTCAAGTCCATGCCGGTTCTATGCAAGAGCAATCCAGCTAGTCCCACTCCCCCGCCCTTTCCCCGTAGCCCTGCAAATTTTTTTCAAGTACTTATCCAGTTCCCTTTTGAAGGCCATGATTGAATCTGCCTCCACCACCCCCTCAGGCAGTGCATTCCAGATCCTAACCACTCGCTGTGTAAAAAAGTTTTTCCCTCATGTCACCTTTGGTTCTTTTGCCAATCACCTTAAATCTATGTCCTGTGGTTCTTGACCCTTCCGCCAATGGGAACAGTTTCTCTCGGTCTAGACCCTTCATGATTTTTTTAAAAAAAATTAACCGTAAAATTTTTAAATCTTTAGAGACTTAAAGAATTTTTTGGAAAAAAAATCCCACGCCCATCCCAACGTGAATATTTGGAGAAAGAGCTGATGGGACACTCAACTGTCCACTAATTTGAAAAATATTACCAGTGTCTTACACGAACACGCACACAATTTAACTTGCTGTTTGTGGAACCTTCTTTCGTGAAAATTGGCTGCTGCACTTCAAAGAGCAATCCAGGTGATGCACTTCAAGGCGTTTCTCACAGACGTGGGAAGGCACTGTATAAACCACAAGACTTTCTTTTTTAAGCATGCATGCACAGAGCTGCACTTTGCCCGAGTGGGGGGGGGGGGTGCGCAGAGCTGGCAGCATGACTCAGTACTGCTAGTTTGCATCACTCATCTCATTGCTGTTTGTGGGATCTTGCTGTGCACAAAACGGCAGCTGCAGCTGCCTGTTCATCAAATCGTACAACGATACAGCACAGAAGGAGACCATTCAGCACATCGTGCCTGTGCCTGCTCTTTTGAAAGAGCTATCCAATAAGCCCCACTCCCCTGCTCTTTCCTCATAGCCCTGCAATTTTTAACCCTTCAAGTATTTATCCAATTCCCTTTTGAAAGTTATTATTGAATCTGCTTCCGCCATCCTTTCAGGCAGTGCATTCCAGATCATAACAACTCGCTGCATAAATAAATTCTCATCCCCCCTTCACCTATTTCTTTTGCCAATTACTTTAACTCTGTGTCCCCTGATTACTGACCCTCCTACCAGTGGAAACAGTTTCTCCCTATCTACTCTATCAAAATCCTTCACGATCTTGAACACCTCTATTAAATCTCCCCTTAACCCTCTGTTCTAAGGAGAACAGCTTCTCTGGTCTCTCCACATAATTGAAGTCCCTCACCCCGGGTACCATTCTGGTAAACCTCCTCTGCACCCTCTCCAAGGCCTGTTGGGCTTGAAATGAATTTGCCAGCTACGAAACAGTTTGAGGCGCGTCCGTTAACAGCAACTTTCTTTCCTACAGCGCTCGGCGCGCACGACGGGACTTTTACACCACGGTGGATCGTGAGTGGGGAAGGAAAGCACCATATATAAAAAAAGGTCTCCTTTCTAAAGCGGACATCATTGTCAAAATTGCACTAGAAAAGGGCCAAAGGGGAAGGAGGAGAGCACAGGCAAAGGAGACCTGCAGCAAGCCAGACCTCTCTGCAGACTGCTGCTAGTGCAGCCCAGTTTCCTATTAAACCAACTGACCCAGTTTATAATGGTGCTTTCCTGGGACTGTAGGGCACTAAAGGGAGATGGAGAAACAGTGTGTGTGTCTCTCTCTCTCTCTCTCTCATGTCCTAATAAGATCAACGTCATCAGATCCCGACAGCGTGTCCCCTGCCCACCTTCTGTGGCTGGAGAGCTGTGGGGGGGGGGGGGGGTGGAAACAGCACATAAAATAACAGGGTTAAAACACCACCGGGTTGCTCGAGAAGGTGGTGGTGAGCCACCTTCATGAACTGCTGCAGTCTGTGTAGTGAAGATGCTCCTGTTAGGTAGGGTCTGATGTAAGTGACTTGCTAGGCCACTTCAGAGGGCAGATAAGAGTTCTTATGAGTTCAAATCCCACCATGAAAGTTTGAGAATTTGAATTCAGTTTTTAAAAATCCGGAAATAAAAAAGTCGACATGAGTAAAAGTGACCATGAAACTAATGCCCTTTAGGGGAGGAAACCTGTTGCCGGTCCGGTCTATATGTGACTCCAGTCCCACACCAACGTGGTTGATGCACTGCAGCAACTCGCCAAGGCTTCTTCAACAGCACCTCCCAAACCCACGACCTCTACCACCTAGAAGGACAAGGGCAGCAGGCACATGGGAACAACACCACCTGCACGTTCCCCTCCAAGTCACACACCATCCCGACTTGGAAATATATCGCCGTTCCTTCATCGTCGCTGGGTCAAAATCCTGGAACTCCCTTCCTAACAGCACTGTGGGAGAACCTTCACCACACGGACTGCAGCGGTTCAAGGCAGCGGCTCACCACCACCTTCTCAAGGGCAATAAATGCCGGCCTCGCCAGCAACACCCACATCCCATGAACGAATAAAAAAAAACAACTGCCCTCTGAAGTGACCTAGCAAGCTACTCAGTTACATCAGTCCCTACCTAACAGCAGTGTGGGAGAACCTTCACCACACAGAATGCAGCAGTTCAAGGCGGCGGCTCACCACCACCTTCTCAAGGGGCAACTAGGGATGGACGACGAATGCCGGCCTGGCCAGCAAAGCCCACATCCTGAGAATGAATTATTTTTTTTTAAAAAAACCTTCAATGGAGATCCGTTTTATTTTGCAAACTCAATAACATGTTCAAGTTCTGGGCTGAGAATAGATTGTACAGAACATTAACCCATTTTTTCCTCTTTCAGACGGTGACTATGTATGCATTCCTCTTTTTATTTCAGACTTCCAGCATTCAGTTTTTCCTTTTTAGCATCACTAAGTTGGCACAAAACACGTGCAGTGCAGTCTGTCATCATCCTGTCAACAGTCAGGTGCAACTGCTCACCGCTCTTTTCAATCTAAAACCAGATTGAAAAGAGCGGTGAGCCTGCCTGGTATTATACGGATTTTAATTGGAACCTGTCTCAGTTTGAAATATTTCTCGGGAGTGAATCACAGAGATTGTCACCAGAATTATTTTCTGCTCTTTTCAAAAAGTGATAGCGCAGGAGACCCTCTCTTACCACTACCCCCGACTCCCCCACCAATGATCACCGCGCTGGTCTCTATCCTCTCCCCAGCTCTTCTTCAAAATAACGCCGTGGGATCTTTCACGTCCACCTGAGATGGCAGACGGGGCCTCGGTTTAACGTCTCAGCCGAAAGACGGCACCTCCAGCAGCGCAGCACGCCCTCAGTGCTATACGAGGAGTGTCAGCCTAGATTATATGTCCCAGTCCCTGGAATGGGACTTGAACCCACGACCTTCTGACTCATGAGTGCGACCCACTGAGCAGTGATGGACACTCCTGGAGTGTCCACTCCAAATCATTACATCCTTGGTTTCTGCAGTGGCAGTCTATTTAAGGAGGTACGCTGGTTAACGAGATACTATCCATCTTTGGAGGTGCTTTCCACCACTTTACAACTAGTTGTTAACTCTTAAAATCTATTGTTTCTATTCATCGAGATGAGGGACGTCCATGTTGGGGATCAGAATGGTGTCAGCACATGCACTCCCAGGTTAGATACAGCAGCTGCAGGCAGAGTGAAGCTCCTTCTCTGCACAATGTGTCTCAGCCCGAACCTCAAAACAGCACCCATTCACCTCCCCCCCACACCTGCATCAGTGTGACATCTTTTACTTTCCCACTCCAGCCATTCTGTGATCGCCCCGAGCGAGATTGCAAGCCTAGTGGCAGCGAATATCAAATTAGGGATCGTTTTTATACTGTGAACTCAAGCCCATGGACACAGACCGGCCAAACTCACTCCACAGAAGACCTAGAGCCAGCAGACATAGTGAGTACACTCTCATGCCATCAATCTTGGCTGGATTTAAACCCTGATCCCAGAGATGAAAGGAGACCGCCTTTCTTTTTAAAAAGCCATTTTCACCCCCCCCCCCCCAACCACCCCATCGCACCCCTCTTCTCTAATCCTGTTCCATCAACATCCAGAAAACAGGAATCAGATAACCTGTTCCCACTAAACTCTGCTTTTATAATGCAGAACAGGAAAGTGTACATTTGTAGAAATGCATAACATAATCGGGCATACTCACTCTCCATATACTGATTGGACTGGACCCAAAATGGTGGTCCAAATCCAGAAGCTGTATGAACCCATATTGTGCAAAACCCTCAAAGACATAGGCCTTGAAATCTGCTGCTTTCAAGCCTTTTCCTGTCCCTTATAAAAGAAAGACTTGTATTTACATAGCACCTTTCATGACCTCAGGATGTCCCAAAGCACTTTACAGACAGACAATGAAGAATTTTCGAAGTGTAGTCGTTGTTATAATGTAGGAAACGTGGCAGCCAATTTGCACACAGTGAGCTCCCACAAACAGCTATGAGATAATGACCAGATAATCTGTTTTCAGTGATGGTGGTTAGAAGGTGTAGCATTCTCACAAAACTCCACTCCCGGGCCCCTTAACACCGGGCCAGATGTACCGTAAAATGAGGAGCTCCTATTAATCATTCCACCCCCCCCCCCTGCCACTGCCCAAGTGACACTGAATCATGCTGCAGAGTTCATTCCAAATCATTACATCCTTCCTGCAGCTACATCTATGCAAGAAAGAGCTTGCGCATGTACAGCACCTTATCGCTGTTTGGACTGAAGCCACCAGTGTTAGGTACAAAAAGTAAGCGGCCAATTTGTGCACAGCAGGATCCCACAAACATCAAGTGGAGTGAATGACCAGAGCACCTGTAAAGTTATCCGCTGTTCTTCGAATCTCTTGTGTTCATATGAGCAGGGGCCTCAATTTAAACACTTCAAACAGCAGACGGCACCTCCGACAATGTAGCACGCCACCGAAGGGTTGGCATAGACCTACTCCCATTCTTATCAGGGTTGCCAACTCTGGTTGGACATATTCCTGGAGGTTTCATCACATGATCTCCGCACCCCCACATTCTCGTCAATCCTCGCGGGGCGCAGCCTTCCCATAGCCAATCGGAAAGCGAACAGACTCTTCATTCCCCGATTGGATGATGCTTGACCGTCCACTATTTTTGTGACTCGTAAACAAGTGTTGAAAGAAACGTTTTTTTTTTAAAAACACAATTTTTCTCCTAGGTGTTGGTCTTTAATTCCTGTAGACTCCAGGGTAATCCTGGAGGGTTGGCAACCCTAGTTCTTATGGTTCAAAGCAGCATCAATTATAAGCTCAAATCCGTCATGGGGTTTGAACCCATATGCTTCTAACTCAGGGGGTGTCCAACTGAGCCAAGCTGACACATAGGGAATATTTAACATATGCGTGGAATTCCTTTGCCCACCATGTTAAAGGGTCCGTTAACCAAACACATGAAGCACTGCTGTTAGCAGAGTGTCATTTCAACATTTAAAAGCTGGATTAAACAAAGATGGCGTTTTAGCAATGCAGCGTATTGACACGAACACGATGGGACCATCAAATTGGAGGAAGATGCCAAACAGAAGAGGCTACGTGATTTCCCAAAGGGAAGCAACAGAAAGAGAATCAGTGGGGAAAGTTACCCCAGGTTTCTGAGGTGAGGAACTGGAGGGCTGCTGGCAGCCATGGTCCCAAGAGTTCCAACTTTCAAGAGGAGAACAGGGGTTTAAAAAAAAAACTGTCTTGAATTTAAATTGAGCAAAATCCTCAAAATACATGTGGGATATTTAAATAAACATCCTACTAAATCTGGAAATGCAGAATTGATCCTCACTTAAGAGATCTGTTCAAAATAATGTGTACATGAACACACACAGACACTAGAGGGGTGTGTAAACCTACTGGTATATGTACGTGGTACATGATCTATTTAATACTGATGTGGAGATGCCGGTGATGGACTGGGGTTGACAATTGTAAACAATTTTACAACACCAAGTTATAGTCCAGCAATTTTATTTTAAATTCACAAGCTTTCGGAGGCTTCCTCCTTCGTCAGGTGAACGATGTGAAAATGAAATCCTCGAAATGAAATCGCATTTATAATTCACAGAACAATGCTTGGTGAGTACAGACAGTTTTTTCAACTGCCCGTTGCCAAGGCAATCAGTGTGCAGACAGACAGGTGTTACCTGCCAGGTCTCACAGAATATACTGTGAGATATTCTGTGAGACCTGTATATTCTGTGAGACCTGGCAGGTAACACCTGTCTGTCTGCACACTGATTGCCTTGGCAACGGGCAGTTGAAAAAACTGTCTGTACTCACCAAGCATTGTTCTGTGAATTATAAATGCGATTTCATTTCGAGGATTTCATTTTCACATCGTTCACCTGACGAAGGAGGAAGCCTCCGAAAGTTTGTGAATTTAAAATAAAATTGCTGGACTATAACTTGGTGTTGTAAAATTGTTTACAATTATTTAATACTGAGCATTGTATGGAATTCACAGACACCAGAAGTGGTGTGTGTAAACCTGCTGATGTGTTACATCGAGACTACAGCACAGAAACAGGCCATTCAGCCCAACTGGTCTATGCCGGCCTTTATGCTCCACACGAGCCTCCTCCCACCCCTCTTCCTCTAACCCTATCAGGATACTCTTCAGTTCCTTTCTCTCATGTGTTTATCTAGCTTCCCCTTGTGTACATCTATACTATTTGCCTCAACTACCCCTTGTGGTAGCGAGTTCTACATTCTTACCGCTCTCTTGGTAAAGAAGTTTTTCCTGAATTCCCTATTGGATTTATGACCTTTAGCTTTGGACTCCCCCATATATATGGGTGCATTTGATACATGATGTTTTTAGTGGGCACCACACTTTAGGAAGGATGTCAAGGCCTTAGAGAGGGTGCCGAGGAGATTTACTAGCACGGTGTCAGGGATGAGGGACTTCAGTTATCTGGAGAGACTGGAGAAACTGGGGTTGTTCTGCTTAGAACAGAGAAGGTTAAGGGGAGATTTAATAAAGGTGTTCAAAATCATGAAGGGTTTTGATATGATCTGGAATGCTCTGCCTGAAAGGGTGGCGGAAGCAGATTCAGTAGTAACTTTCAATGAGGAATTGGATATTTACTTGAAAAGGAAAAATTTGCAGGGCTATGGAGAAAGAGCAGGGGGAGTGGGACTAATTGGATAGCTCTTTCAAAGAGCCGGCACAGGCACGATGGGCCGAATTCTATGATTCTAGTGTTGAACAGAGTGTACGAAATTCACATAGACACGAGAGGTGGTGTGTGCAAACCTGGTGATACGTGTATGCGATACATGATCTATTTAATAGTGAGCACAGTGCGTGTAATTCACTAGAGGTGGTGTGTGTAAACCCGATGATGTGTACAGGTGATCCACAATGTATCTAATGCTGGGTGCTGTGCACGTAATCTAGGTACAGGAAAGCAATTCCAAATCGACTTGCTGCTAATTTTCTTCTTGCCCAATCGCTTCTCCCCCACACTGAACAGTTACAGTCGGAGACAGTTTGTTTCTGATCACACACACAGGCAGCTAAATTCACGGGAACAGAAAAGCTGATTTTAGGAGGAAAATGGTCACGTCAGCAATTTTTATTTAAAGATTTTCATAACAATCAAGATCGAGGCAATGTTAGAACGACAAAAAAAAGAGGCAAAACTAAACCTGAGACAGCAGCTATTCCCAAATAGTGAAAACAGGGGCAATTACAAAACAATCAGTACTGGCATCAATGAGACAGACAGGCTTGCATTGATAGATCACTTGATCACACCATCAAAACATCTCAAGAACAACGAGCAGCTTTTAGAGTGACAGTTATGCGGGCAAACGCATGATCAAATCTAATCAAAAGTCATAAATCGTTCTGACACAAGAAATATAGACATAGAATCATACAGCACAAAAGGAGGCCATTCAGCCCATCGTGCCTTTGCCAGCTCTTCAAAAGAGCTATCCAATCAATCCAACTCCCCCGCTCTTTCCCCATAGCCCTGCAAAGATTCATAAACCGCTCTGCACCAAAAATACATGTACAAAAGGAGGACCCAAGTAACCAGGCTGGCCCAGGATATATTTGGCTGTTTCCGGCCTAGAACGCAAACCCACCCAACTCAAGCCTGAACCTAGCCTTTACTGAGTTATATAACATAGAATGTACAGCACAGAAACAGGCTATTCGGCCCAACAGGTCAATGCCTCCTCACTCCCTACTTCATCTAACCGTATCAACATATCCAATCAGGCCGGGCCAATTTAATTTCGAACCCCGGGACGGAGCGGGTGGACAATGGTCTCTTGGGTCCGGATTCAACAAGGCCCAGAGTTACCCTGTCCCCCACGATACATAGTTACTGAAGTTGGTTCATTTTAGGACACTCAGGCCAAGGCAGGAGTTCAGAAAAGGAAACCGGATTTGGGAAAAATTGATCCTGACAAAGCTTGGTTTGTCAATTCTGATCTTTTCAGACTGGACCCTGTTCCAGTCACCCAGAAGCAAACAGCCTGCAATGGGAGTCTGTAAGATCGAAATATTACCATGTGCAGTAGGATCGGAATCAATTAACTCACACGGGGCACATCAGTGATTAAAGTACCATAACAGTATTGAGACAGACAGAACAATACTTGATCTCAAAAACATTATGATGTTACCGGTGATCTGTATATTAGTACTGTACTAGGTGCTGAATCACAAATACGATCCTTGTGTTAAAAAAACTGGAACTTTAAAACTATATATTTTTTCTATTATTGCCCCTCTCCCCCTGGAGCACTTCCGCATTATTAGAGCATCGATGTCACATCAGGACTCGGTGCGGAGGGAAGGAGGTGCTATGCTCTTAAAGAGGGCTGCGACTCATCTCCGTATTTAAATCAGCCGCACACAATCCTCTGTTCTTGCACATGTTACATCAATAAGGAATTAAAACATACACGTGTAATTTACAACGTTAAGCTGGGTTCTGCATGAACAGCTATAAATGGTCAGCTGATCACGGTCATGGTGGCAGAGAAGAAAGAATTTGTCTAACACCTTGCACACCCTCAGGAAATCCCAAAGCACTTTAGAGCCAATGAATCACTAAGTGTTGTTATGTAAGGAAATGCAGCAGCCAATTTGCACACAACAAAGTCCGACAAACAGCAATGAGATTAAGTGGCCAGTTCACCTGTTTTGGTGGTGTCGGTTTTTAAGATTAAAACGTGGCCAGGATACAGGGTCTGCTCTACTTCAAATAGTGCCAGATCTTTCATATACAACCCGAACGGGCAGACGAGGCCTCGGTTTAACGTCTCATCTGAAAGACGGCACCTCTGACAGTACAGTGCAGTACTGCACGTGAGTGGCAGCCGAGATTATGTGAGATTTGAACCCACAACCGTCTGACTCAGAGGCGAGTGTGCTACCACTGGAGCTAAACTGACAAGGGTGTGAAGTACAATTTTGGAACCCACAAACCCTAACCCTAATGCAGCCTTACAATCAGGTAACCCAATCCCAACACAGTATTAACTATAATCTTAAAAGTTGGGGTAGTTTATTAACGTCAACTAAAACCTCCAATTTAGATTTGATTAAATCAGACTCTTTAGGGGGGTAATTTTAAACTTAAACCCGCCAGCCAGGAAACCCAATGGAGTGTAAAATTGGGTACGGTGTAAAACGAGCGTTAGGTTAAAATCGCCCCACTGATCTCCCCGATGTCTTACGGGTGAACGCACTGCTTGGTGCAATACTGAGCAGTAAGGCCCCAGAGTCAGCCCATGGTCTGTGCTGATCTGAATGAGGGGAGCACTAGATAGTGATCAGCATGGGGAACCTTGGCTGATCATTCTCCTCTTTCCTTCCACCACCCCCCAAAATTCGCTAGCTCAGGGTGCTGCCATCAAAGTTGTAAGTTCGAACGAGTTTAGAGACACGCGATTAAGAAATGTAGTTTGAATTCGTAGGGGGGGGGCGGATTTTAAACTTGCTTGGTGTTGTGGACTAATGGAAGTTTATCCAGAAATAATTCGATAAGGGTAATTCCGTCTCCAGCCCAGGTACAATACCAGTCTGGTTAAACACATACATAACACCTTAAACCAATCTGACCCCTGGGGTAGAAAGGAGGAGAGCGCGGTAGTACATGGCAAGAGAAAATCGACTCAATTACTGTCAGCAGGATCAATCTGAAGTGCGTTACAGTATTTCCATGTTATATCCAACCCGGCTAGTGGAGGAGGAAGAAAAGTTTGCAAACAGAGGCGCTACCGTAAAACATTCATATTTATAAACAGATATTCATCAATTTTAAAAATAGTTAAACGCTCCGCTTGATATAATTGCAAGGTCGGCAATTAAATAATGAGACTATTCGATTGGGATTTAGCAAACTAAAATTTTAAAAAGTTTGTAAATTTAATTTTTTTAAAAAAATAATGTACAAATGTTTGCACAGACACGGCAAGTCGACTCGGTGGCTTCAACTTGTACTTTCGCAAAGAAGAGAGCGAAAGACACTTGGGTGGGATGGGGTGGAAAGACACTTTGTAAAACTTACCAAATATGGTTGTTGGGAGTGGAGTTAAAGCGAGTTGTTCGGGACTCCCAGGCGCTGTCGGTCTGTAATACACCCGCCAGACCAGAGTGTTAAATAACAAGTACGATCCTCGGACAAAATGAAAGCAACTTTTTTTTAAAAACTTTTTTTTTTGTTTTTTTTCCCCCTCCTTATTTGCCCCTCTCCACCACAAGTGGTAAAGACCTTTGCACTTGGAACTTGAAAAAAAAATCTGGAGCACTTCCGCGTTGTTAATTACAGGCTTGATGTCACTTCGGGACTGGAGGGCGGGGCAGAGCTCTTAAAACAGTCGAGTCCCTCCAAATCGTCACATTTTATATCATTTATTGTGTATCTGTTTCATAATCGGTCAAACGCCAGTGCTGTTTTAATCAAAGGCTTTGTAACAACAAGGGATGAAAGCATGCAACAACACACAAAAAAAAGTAGCTGGATTTAATAGTGTACAACTGTAAATAGTCAGCGGATCTCAGCCAGGGTTAGGTTACAGCTCTCAGTCCAAGTTTCGGTCGGATAGCCCCCTGTTTTTTTGTGGGTTGTATGTTTGTTTGTTTGTTTTTTGTGTGTATGTGCATTTATGCAAAGTGGCCAGGAAAAATCAGTTTGTTTCTTCAGGTGTCTTGAATGTACCAGATTTTTTTTTAAAAATTGGGATTTTTACATCCACAGGACGGCTGACAGCAGAACGAAACTGGGACCAATATCGCGGGGAAGGTTAACTAGGGGGGCAGGGTTTCAACCAATGTGGGAGAGGGGAGGCGAAGGGAAAAGCGGGACAAAAAAAGTCAGGATGAGGGATGCAAAAAATAGAGAAAAAACCAAACCCAGGGAATCCAAACTAAGATGTCTAATGTTAATGCACGGTATAAAAATCACATTATTCCGGGTACGGTAGCATAGTGGTTATGTTAGGCCTGGACAAATATTCCGGAGTCATGAGTTCAAATCCTGCCACAGCAGCTGGTGAATTTAAATTCAATTAATTAAATAAAAAATCTGGAATTAAAAAAAAACTAGTACCAGTAATGGTGGCCATGAAACTACTGGATTGTCGTAAAAACCCATCTGGTTCACTAATGTCCTTTAGGGAAGGAATCCTGCCGTCCTTACCCAGTCTGGCCTATATGTGACTCCAGACCCACAGCAATGTGGTTGATTCTTAATCGCCCTTTGAAATGGCCTGGCAAGCCACTCAGTTGTTCAAGAAGGCACCACCTTCTCAAGGGCAATTAGGGAGGGGCAATAAATGCTGGCCTCGCCAGCGACGTCCACATCCCATGAATGAATAAAACAATCAGGAAACTGGAGTCATTGATTGGGGAAGAATGTAGAGGAGCAAATTTGCAGGGAAATTACAGAGAGGTGCAAGAACTATAGAGTAGTGATAATGGGGGATTTCAACTATTCTCATATAGATTGGGATACTAATAGTGTAAATGGCAAAGAGGGGGAGGAATTTCTGAAGTGTGTTCAGGAGAACTTTCTTGACCAGTATGTTTCCGGCCCAACGAGAAAGGAGGTTTTGCTGGATCTGGTTCTGGGGAATGAGGTGGGTCAAGTGGAGCAAGTGTCAGTGGGGGAACATTTAGCGAACAGTGATCATTCTATCATAAGGTTTAGATTAGTTATGGAAAAGGACATGGAGCAATAAAATACTTAATTGGAGGAGGGCCAATTTCAGTGGGCCGAGAATGGATCTGGCCCGGGTAAATTGGAATCAGACTGTAATCGAACAATGGGCGGCCTTTAAAGAGGAGATGGTTTGGGTACAGCCTAGGTACATTCCCACGAAGGGGCAAGGTAGGGCAACTAAAGCCAGAGCTCCCTGGATGATGAAAGAGATGGTGAGTAAGATGAAGCAGAAAAAGGGGGTGTATGACAGATATCAGGTTGATAATACAAGTGAGAACCAGGCTGAATATAGAAAGTTCAGAGGAGAAGTGAAAAAGGAAATAAGAGGGGCACAGAGAGAGTATGAGAATAGACTGGCAGCAAACAGAAAAAGGAATCCAAAAGTCTTCTACAGGCATGTAAACAGTAAATGGGTAGTAAGAGGAGGGGTGGGGCTGATTAGGGACTAAAAAGGAGATCTGCTCATGGAGGCAGAGGGCATAGCTGAGCACTAAATGAGTACTTTGCATCTGTCTTTACCAAGAAAGAAGATGCTGCCAAAGTCACAGTAAAAGAAGAGGTAGTTGAGATACTGGATGGGCTGAAAATTGATAAAGAGATGGTTCTAGAAAGGCTGACTGTACTTAAAATAGATAAGTCACCCGGTCCAGATGGGATGCATCCTAGGTTGCTGAGGGAAGTAAGGTGGAAATTGCAGAGGTGCTGGCCGTAGTCTCCAATCCTACTTAGATGCGGGGGTGGTGCCAGACGACTGGAGAATTGCAAATGTTACACCCTTGTTCAAAAAAGGGTGTAAGGATAAACCCAGCAACTATAGGCTAGTCAGTTTAACCTCGCTGGTGGGGAAGCTTTTAGAAACAATAATCAGGGACAAAATTAACAGTCACTGGAAAGTGTGGATTAATAAAGGAAAGCCAGCACAGATTTGTTAAAGGCAAGTCGTGTTTAACTAACTTGATTAAGTTTTTTGATGAGGTAACAGAGAGGGTTGATGAGGGCAATGTGGTTGATGTTGTGTATACGGACTTACAAAAGGCATTTGATAAAGTGCCATATAATAGGCTTGTCAGCATAATTAAAGCCTGTGGAATAAAAGGGGTAGTGGCAGCATGGATGCGAAATTGGCTAAGTGACAGGAAACAGAGAGTGGTGATGAACGGTTGTTTTTCGGACATGGGGGAGGTGTACAGTGGTGTTCCCCAGTGGTTGGTACTAGGACCACTGCTTTTTCTTTGATATACATATTAATGACTTGGACTTGGATGTACAGGACAAAATTTCAAAATTTGCAGATGACACCAAAACTTGGAAGTGTAGTAAACAGCGAGGAGGATAATAATAGACTTCAAGAGGACACAGACAGGCTGGTGGAATGGGCACATGGCAGATGAAGTTTAATGCAGAGAAGTGCGAAGTGATACGTTTTGGCAGGAAGAATGAGGAGAGGCAGTATAAATTAAATGGTACGATTCTAAAGGGGGTGCAGGAACAGAGAGACCTGGGGGTATATGTGGACAAATCTTTGATGGCGGTAGGACAGGTTGAGAAAGCCGTTAAAAAAGCATACGGGATCATGGGATTTATAAACAGAGGCATAGAGTACAAAAGCAAAGAAGTTATGTTGAACCTTTATAAAACAGCTGGAGTATTGTGTCGAATTCTGGGCACCACACTTTAGGAAGGATGTGAAGGCCTTAGAGATGGTGCAGAAGAGATTTACTAGAATGGTTCCAGGGATGAGGAACTTCAGTTACACGGATAGATTGGAGAATCTGGGGTTATTCTCCTTATAGCAGAGAACGTTAAGAGGAGATTTAATAGAAGTGTTCAAAATCATGAAGGGTTTAGATAAAGTAAATAAAGAGAAACAGTTCCCATTGGCAGAAGGGTCGAGAACCAGAGGACACAGATTTAAGGTGATTGGCAAAAGAACCAAAGGCAACATGAGGAAAAACTATTTTACGCAGCGAGTAGTTATGATCTGGAATGTGCTCCCTGAATGCGTGGTGGAAGCAGATTCAATCGTAGTTTTCAAAAAGGAATTGGATAAATACTTGAAGGGAAAAAATTTGCAGGGCCACACGGGGAAAGAGCAGGGGAGTGGGACTAACTGGATTGCTCTTAGAAAGAGCCGGTACAGGCTCGACGGGCCGAATGGCCTCCTGTGCTGTAACCATTTTCTGATTCCATGATTAAAATAGAAAATCGTGATCCAATAGCTATAACTGAAATGAGACTGCAGCTGGATCAGGATTGGCCATTAAATATGCCTGGGTATAAACATAAGAACAAGAAACATAGGAACAGGAGGAGGCCATCCAGCCCCTCGAGACTGTCCTGCCATTCAATTAGATCATGGTTGATCTCTACCTCAACTCCATTTACCCGCCTTGGTTCCGTAACCCTTAATACCCTTGACTAACAAAAATCATCAATCCCAGTTTTGAAATTTTTATTTGACCCCCGGCCTCAACAGCTTTTTGGGGGAGAGAGTTCCAGATTTCCACTCCCCTTTGTGTGAAGAAGTGCTTTTGGACATCACCCCCTGAACGGCCTGGCTCTAATTTTAAGGTTATGCCCCCATCAGTTGGGTCGGAAAGGAAGACAGGGAGAGAGGGCTAACGGTATTAATGAGAGACAACATTGTAGCACTAGAGTGTAAGGATTTAAATAGAAGTGGCCCAAACAGAACCTCCTCGGATTGAGGAGGATCAAGGATCGATAACATTTCAGATCAGAAATTAAGGTTGAAATCTGCAGACAATTGGAATGGCACAGATTATCAACTGAAGGGGATTTTAATTCGAAACTAGACTGGGATAGAGAGAATGTTGACGCTGAGAAAGGGGAGTTTTTTTTTGCCTTGCGTTCAGGACTAAGTCAATACGTCGTTACCCCAAAAAGGAACAAACTAATACTTGACCTGGATCTGAGTAATGGAGTGGGACAGATAGGCTGCCCAAAAGTAAGGGAACGTTTGAGAAGCAATGACCTCAATATAATCAGGTTCAGTGTAAGAGCAGAAAAGATAAAAGAAAAATCAAACACAAGGGCACTGGACTGGGAAAAGGCAAATTATAGCAAGATAAAAATAACCTGGTCCAGGTTAAATGGAAGGAAAAATAGAACTGGAGATCAGCAATGAGAAATAGAAGGGGAAACAAAACCAGTTATATTACAGTAAGGAATAAAGGAGTGTGTCCAGGTTGGCATTCCATGAGCGATAGGGACTTTAGATCAAATGTGAAATTTTAAAAAAAGCATTTAATGCTTAGGACCATTGAAGAGCCATAGAGGAGTGTAGTTCGGCCCATCGTCTCTATGCCAGCTCTTTACTAGAGCTATCCCTTTGCCCAGCTATCCCCCTATAGCCTTTGCGAATGTTTATCTGCTCTTCTCTCAAAAGATGCATTGGCCTCTGCCTCAACCACTCCCTGTGTCAAAGCATTCCATGCTCCAACAACTCGCTATGCAAACAAAGTTCTCCGAACTCCTCTTCTCCTTTTAGCGACATCTTTCCTCACCACTAACTCCCCAACCAGACAAAATAATCTTCGTGATATTAAAAGCCGCCATTAAATTTAGCTTTTTCTGCTCGACTGGAAATAATTCTAGTGTCTCAGGCCTCTCCTCATAACGATAGTTCCCCGTTCCTGGTATCATCCTGGTGATGCTACAATTTACACTCTCTGTAATGGGGCACTTAAAACTCCACACAGTACTCTAAACTGTGGTCTCTTTTTTTATTATTCGTTCATGGGATGTGGGCGTCGCTGGCGAGGCTGGCATTTATTGCCCATCCCTAATTGCCCTTGAGAAGGTGGTGGTGAGCCGCCTTCTTGAACCGCTGCAGTCCGTGTGGTGAAGGTTCTCCCACAGTGCTGTTAGGAAGGGAGTTCCAGGATTTTGACCCAGCGACGATGAAGGAACGGCGATATATTTCCAAGTCGGGATGGTGTGTGACTTGGAGGGGAACGTGCAGGTGGTGTTGTTCCCATGTGCCTGCTGATCTTGTCCTTCTAGGTGGTAGAGGTCGCGGGTCTGGGAGGTGCTGTCGAAAAAGCCTTGGTGAGTTGCTGCAGTGCATCCTGTGGATGGTACACACCGCAGCCACTGTGCGCCGGTGGTGAAGGGAGTGAATGTTTAGGGTGGTGGATGGGGTGCCTATCGAGTGGGCTGCTTTGTCCTGGATGGTGTTGAGCTTCTTGAGTGTTGTTGGAGCTGCACTCATCCAGGCAAGTGGAGAGTATTCCATCACACGCCTGACTTGTGCCTTGTAGATGGTGGAAAGGCTTTGGGGAGTCAAGAGATGAGTCACTCGCCGCAGAATACCCAGCCCCTGACCTGCTCTTGTAGCTACAGTATTTATATGGCTGGTCCAGTTAAGTTTCTGGTCAATGGTGACCCCCAGGATGTTGATGGTGCGGGATTCGGTGATGGTAATGCAGTTGAATGTCAAGGGGAGGTGGTTAGACTCTCTCTTGTTGGAGATGGTCATTGCCTGGCACTTGTCTGGCGCGAATGTTACTTGCCACTTATCAGCCCAAGCCTGGATGTTGTCCAGGTCTTGCTGCATGCCGGCACGGACTGCTTCATTATTTGAGGGATTGCGAATGGAACTGAACACTGTGCAATCATCAGCGAACATCCCCATTTCTGACCTTATGATGGAGGGAAGGTCATTGATGAAGCAGCTGAAGCCTCGGACACTGCCCTGAGGAACCCCTGCAGCAATGCCCTGGGGCTGAGATGATTGGCCTCCAACAACCACTACCATCTTCCTTTGTGCTAGGTATGACTCCAGCCACTGGAGAGTTTTCCCCCTGATTCCCATTGACTTCAATTTTACTAAGGCTCCTTGGTGCCACAATCGGTCAAATGCTGCCTTGATGTCAAGGGCAGTCACTCTCACCTCACCTCTGGAATTCAGCTCTTTTGTCCATGTTTGGACCAAGGCTGTAATGAGGTCTGGAGCCGAGTGGTCCTGGCGGAAGCCAAACTGAGCATCGGTGAGCAGGTTATTGGTGAGTAAGTGCCACTTGATAGCATTGTCGACGACACCTTCCATCACTTTGCTGGTGATTGAGAGTAGACTGATGGGGCGGTAATTGGCTGGATTGGATTTGTCCTGCTTTTTGTGGACAGGACATACCTGGGCAGTTTTCCACATTGTCAGGTAGATGCCAGTGTTGTAGCTGTACTGGAACAGCTTGGCTAGAGGCGCAGCTAGTTCTGGAGCACAAGTCTTCAGCACTACAGCCGGGATGTTGTCGGGGCCCATAGCCTTTGCTGTATCCAGTGCACTCAGCCGTTTCTTGATATCACGTGGAGTGAATTGAATTGGCTGAAGACTGGCTTCTGTGATGGTGGGGATATCGGGAGGAGGCCGAGATGGATCATCCACTCGGCACTTCTGGCTGAAGATGGTTGCAAACGCTTCAGCCTTGTCTTTTGCACTCACGTGCTGGACTCTGCCATCATTGAGGATGGGGGTGTTTGCAGAGCCTCCTCCTCCCGTTAGTTGTTTAATTGTCCACCACCATTCACGACTGGATGTGGCAGGACTGCAGAGCTTTGATCTGATCCGTTGGTTGTGGAATCGCTTAGCTCTGTCTATAGCATGTTGCTTCCGCTGTTTAGCATGCATGTAGTCCTGAGTTGTAGCTTCACCAGGTTGGCACCTCATTTTTAGGTTCGCCTGATGCTGCTCCTGGCATGCTCTTCTACACTCCTTATTGAACCAGGGTTGATCCCCTGGCTTGTTGGTAATGGTAGAGTGAGGAATATGCCGGGCCATGAGGTTACAGATTGTGCTGGAATACAATTCTGCTGCTGCTGATGGCCACACAGCGCCTTATGGATGCCCAGTTTTGAGCTGCTAGATCTGTTCTGAATCTATCCCATTTAGCATGGTGGTAGTGCCACACAACACGTTGGATGGTGTCCTCAGTGCGAAGACGGAACTTCATCTCCAGGAGGACTGTGCGGTGGTCACTCCTACCAAATAATGTCTCAATAATGTTTTGTATAAATTTATCATTCATTACCCCAGCACCTGTCAGTGCCTGTGGAACTGTATCCAGCACCAGTCAGTGCCTGTGGAACTGTACCCAGCACCAGTCAGTGTCTGTGGAACTGTACCCAGCACCAGTCAGTGCCTGTGGAACTGTACCCAGCACCAGTCAGTGCCTGTGGAACTGTACCCAGCACCAGTCACTGCCTGTGGAACTGTACCCAGCACCAGTCAGTGTCTGTGGAACTGTACCCTGCACCAGTCAGTGCCTGTGGAACTGTACCCAGCACCAGTCACTGCCTGTGGAACTGTACCCAGCACCAGTCACTGCCTGTGGAACTGTACCCAGCACCAGTCACTGCCTGTGGAACTGTACCCAGCACCAGTCAGTGCCTGTGGAACTGTACCCAGCACCAGTCAGTGCCTGTGGAACTGTACCCAGCACCAGTCAGTGCCTGTGGAACTGTACCCAGCACCAGTCACTGCCTGTGGAACTGTACCCAGCACCAGTCAGTGTCTGTGGAACTGTACCCAGCACCAGTCAGTGTCTGTGGAACTGTACCCAGCACCAGTCAGTGTCTGAGGAACTGTACCCAGCACCAGTCAGTGCCTGTGGAACTGTACCCAGCACCAGTCAGTGTCTGTGGAACTGTACCCTGCACCAGTCAGTGCCTGTGGAACTGTACCCAGCACCAGTCAGTGCCTGTGGAACTGTACCCAGCACCAGTCAGTGCCTGTGGAACTGTACCCTGCACCAGTCAGTGTCTGTGGAACTGTACCCTGCACCAGTCACTGCCTGTGGAACTGTACCCAGCACCAGTCAGTGTCTGTGGAACTGTACCCAGCACCAGTCACTGCCCGTGGAACTGTACCCAGCACCAGTCAGTGTCTGTGGAACTGTACCCAGCACCAGTCAGTGCCTGTGGAACTGTACCCAGCACCAGTCAGTGTCTGCAGAACCGTACCCAGCACCGGTCAGTGTCTGTGGAACTGTACCCAGCACCAGTCACTGCCCGTGGAACTGTACCCAGCACCAGTCAGTGTCTGTGGAACTGTACCCAGCACCAGTCAGTGTCTGTGGAACTGTAACCAGCATCAGTCAGTGTCTGTGGAACTGTACCCGGCACCAGCCACTGCCTGTGGAACTGTACCCTGCACCAGTCAGTGTCTGTGAAACTGTACCCAGCACCAGTCAGTGTCTGTGGAACTGTACCCAGCACCAGTCAGTGTCTGTGGAACTGTACCCAGCGCCAGTCAGTGTCTGTGGAACTGTACCCAGCGCCAGTCAATGTCTGTGGAACTGTACCCAGCACCAGTCAGTGTCTGCGGAACCGTACCCAGCACCAGTCAGTGTCTGAGGAACTGTATCCAGCACCAGTCAATGTCTGTGGAACTGTATCCTGCACCAGTCAGTGTCTGTGGAACTGTACCCAGCACCAGTCACTGCCCGTGGAACTGTACCCAGCACCAGTCACTGCCCGTGGAACTGTACCCAGCACCAGTCAGTGTCTGTGGAACTGTACCCAGCACCAGTCAGTGTCTGAGGAACTGTACCCAGCACCAGTCAGTGCCTGTGGAACTGTACCCAGCACCAGTCAGTGTCTGAGGAACTGTACCCAGCACCAGTCACTGCCTGTGGAACTGTACCCAGCACCAGTCAGTGTCTGTGGAACTGTACCCAGCACCAGTCACTGCCTGTGGAACTGTACCCAGCACCTGTCAGTGTCTGTGGAACTGTACCCAGCACCAGTCAGTGTCTGAGGAACTGTACCCAGCACCAGTCAGTGTCTGTAGAATTGTGTTCCAATACAGGAATGTGCACAAATCCGTTAAAACTGTGATTGGAGGGGCAACGAGAGACCTGAAAGTAGACACAGTTGCAGGGGCAAAACATTAGTCAAACATTCTATCAGCACTACAACCACAAAAGGACGTTCAGAGGAGAAGTGAGAACATTGAAAGTTGAAAATTGGCTCGAAACTGAGAACGACCACAAAATAGTTAGCGTCCTGAATGGATACTTCCTTTATTCACAGGGGAAGACACCAGCAACAAGCCTTCCCTAAACTGAGATATCCTCAGATAGTGTGAAACGGGGGATATCGGATTGCCTCCTGTTATAATCCTCGCTGCATGTTCCTTTCCAATGAGGTCAGTCTGGTGGCTGATCTGATTTCTCCCTTTTACACTGTCGGCAAAAGTCAAAATGACCCCCCAGTGACTTTGATGAAAGTCCCAGACAAACTAAAAAGCTCAAAACAAATCCCTAGGGATAGATAGTATTTATCTCAGAGTGAGAGAGACTAGGGAGGAGATTTGTTGGGCAGAGACCATCATTATGGGGGAGTCAGTGGATGTTGGGGAGGTACCAGCAGATTGGACACAGGCAAATGTGGTGGCCATATTCAAACAGGGTGACAAAACAGACACAAGCAACTACGGATCCATTAGTTTTACTTCCATTCTATGTAAAATAATGGAATGGAGTATCAAGAGTAAGCCTGAGTATCCTATGTGCAACATACCCTAGTTAATCGCAGTCAGCATGGATTCAGAAGAAAGAATTGCATTTCTATAGTGATTTTCATGACCTCAGGACGTCCCAAAGCACTTTACAGCCAATGAAGTACTTTTGAAGTGTAGTCACTGTTGTAATGTAGGAAACGTGGCAGCCAATTTGCGCACAGCAAGATCCCACAAACAGAAATGAGATAATGACCAGATAATCTGTTTTAGTGATGTTGGTTGAGGGATAAATATTGGCCCAGGACGCCGGGGATAATTCCCCTGCTCTTCTTCGAAATAGTGCCATGGGATCTTTTACAACTACCTGAGAGGGCAGACGGGGCCTCGGTTTAATGTCTTATCCGAAAGTCGGCAACTCTGACAGGCACTGGAGGATTTAGTCAGCCTAGATTATGCACTCAAGTCTCTGGAGGGGGACTTGAACCCACAACCTTCCGACTCAAAGGCAAGATTCAGCTCAAAGTTGTGAGGATTCAGGGTAAGTCGTGGCAATGGATAAGAATTCTCCCCGGGTACTTGTTATGTCAGGTTTGGAGGAAGTGTTGAATGGGGAACACTGTTGTTTCTCATTTATATCAATGAGCTGGATATCAGGCCAATGCAAATTAATCAGATTTGAAGTGATACCAAACTAGGAGGGGCAGTGAAATCCGAGGAGGCAGCTCAGAAATTACAGAATGAGTTGGACAAAATATGTAAGTGAGCAGAATAATGGCAGCTGAAATTTAACACAGGCAAGTGCAAAGTGCTACACATTGGAAGGAAAAATGGGCGACAGATTGGTGTTGAAATAGATTAGGGTGAAGTTGAAGGAGACCAAAGACCCGACACTCAATATGTTCAACCATTGCAGAGCAGCAATCATCAAAGCCAATAGATTAATCAAGACAGCAGAATACAAGTCAGAGGAAGTCAAGTTATATAGTGCTGTAGTCAGACTGCACTTTAATACTAGGCCCAGTTCTGGAGACATTCAAGTGCTGGAGGCAGTGCAGAGGAGAGCCACAGGACTAATCGCCAGGGTCAGGGATCTGAGTTATGAGGAAAGAGTGGAGAATTGTGGGGAAAGGAGGCGTCTGAGAGGCGATCTACCAGAGGTATATCAATATTACATAGAATTACATAGCATTTATAGCCATTCTGTCCAACTGGTCTATGCCGGTGTTTATGCTCCAGACGAGCCTCCTCCCTCCCTACTTCATCTAACCCCATCAGCATACCCTTCTATTCCTTTCTCCCTCATGTGTTTATCTAACTTCCCCTTAAACGCATCTATGCTATTTGCCTCAACTATTCCTTGTGGTAGCGAGTTCCACATTCTCACCACTCTCTGGATAAAGAAGTTTCTCCTGAATTCCCTATTGGATTTATTATTGGACTGTTTTATATTTATGACCTCTGGTTTTGAACTCCCCCACAAGTGGAAACATTTTCTCTACGTCTACCCTATCAAACCCCTTTCATAACTCTAAAGACCTCTATCAGGTCACCCCTCAGCCTTCTCTTTTCTACAGAAAAGAGCCCCAGCCTGTTCAGTCTTTTCTGATAGTTATAACCTCTCAGTTCTGATATCATCCCTTTTTGCACCTTCTCCAATGCCTCGATATGCTTTTTGTAATATGGAGACCAGAACTGTGCGCAGTATGGAAAAGGTAAATCTGGAATGGTACTTTTAAAATAATCTGTGGGAGTAGGACCAGGGGATACAGGTTCAAGCTAGTAAAAGGTAAATTTAGGAATGATAATAGGAAGATTCTTCCTCTCGCGAACATTGATGAACATGTGGAATAGACCCCTGGATAAAGTAGAGGAGAGGAAAACCCTGAATCATTCAAGAATCAATTGGATTAAAACTTGGGGGGTGTGTGGGGAGGTTCTACACGGTTGTCCTGGATGAATGAACAAAGTTTCCTCATCATTGTGACAGGGAAAATATTTGCTCTGTTCTTTTTTTACTCTTTTGTGACAGAAAGTACCAGGGGGAGAAAACAACCCCTGAAAATAGAGTGATCTAAATTTAAAAAAAAATCAAAAACCAGCAAAATGAGACAACCAATTAGTGTTGGATTACTCTAGCAAAGGGCTGGCACAGTCACGATGGGCCGAATATCCTTCTCCTGCGCTTTAAACGTCTGGGGTTTCAGCCGATGGGTGGCTTGGTGTCTGGCTTTGCCGTCGAGTCGTATCTTGTGCCTCCTCATTTAGTTTTTTTGGCCGCTGTTGCTTTAAACAGCAAACTGCAGTGTGCGTAGCGACAGATGCCGGGTCTTCAAGTCCCGACCGTAGGTGATTGTAGCCTGACGATTTGCATTTAGATTTCCTTCACCTCTCAGAAACACTCCAGCGCACCAGATGGTGTTGAATGAGTTGGGTGCCAAAAATAAATCTGAGAACTTTCTTTTAAAACTCATCCGCGAGAACTCGGGTTTTTTTTTTCATTCGCTCTCGCACCCCTAGAGGGAACATTCACATACTCACAGCAGCTAAAGACGATATCTGCAACATTGTCACTCACAGCAACTTCCAGCCGGCCTTGTGCAACAAACACCCAAGTGCAAATTTGTACATTGGAAGCGATGGTGTGAAGGAACAAATCTGTTCTGAAACAGGGTCTGGCCAAGTCAGAATCTAGTAAACCCTAACCTCTTGAATGAACGGAACTTGAAATTGTCCATCAAAAATAAAAGGCAAGAACGAGTGAGTGGTTTACTCCTGCATTATGCCCGTTGATTATAATGGGTACCTGCAGCCAGAAAGTCCTTTGCCTATCCCTCATGGGTGAGCCCAGACAATGGGTTTCACCCGACCAAAGGAGGGGGTGGGGGCGGAAAATAGCCGAGCCCACCCTGTCCTCACCCGATATCCAACAACAAACAACAACATCAACCTGCATTTATACAGGGCCTTTAACGTAGTAAAACGTCCCAAGGCGCTTCACAGGAGCGATTATCAAACAAAATTTGACACCGAGCCACATAAGGAGATATTAGGACAGGTGACCAAAAGCTTGATCAAAGGGGTAGGTTTTAAGGAGCTTCTTAAAGGAGAGAGAGGTGGAGAGGTTTAGGGAGGGAATTCCAGTGCTTAGGGCCCAGGCAGCTGAAGGCACGGCCGCCAATGGTGGGGCAAAGGAAGTGGGGGATGGACAAGAGGCCAGAATTGGAGGAACGCAGAGTTCTCGGAGGGCTGTCGGGCTGGAGGAGGTTCCATATGCACACACTCTGGCAGGGCACTCACGGCAGCGAGCAAGAGTGGGGAACCCTGGCTGATTTTTGTCCCGCCTTAGCCAAGGGGTGTCATTGAATCATAGAAAGGTTACAGCACGGAAGGAGGCCATTCAGCCCATCCAGTCCGTGCCGGCTCTACGCAGGAGCAATCCAGCCAGTTCCATTCCCCCACCCTATCCCCGTAGCCGGGCACATTTTTTCATTTTTTTTTTTATTCGTTCACGGGATGTGGGCGTCGCTGGCGAGGCCGGCATTTATTGCCCATCCCTTATTGCCCTCGAGAAGGTGGTGGTGAGCCGCCTTCTTGAACCGCTGCAGTCCGTGTGGTGACGGTTCTCCCACAGTGCTGTTAGGAAGGGAGTTCCAGGATTTTGACCCAGCGACAATGAAGGAACGGCGATATATTTCCAAGTCGGGATGGTGTGTGACTTGGAGGGGAACGTGCAGGTGGTGTTATTCCCATGCGCCTGCTGCTCTTGTCCTTCTAGGTGGTAGAGGTCGCGGGTTTGGGAGGTGCTGTCGAAGAAGCCTTGGCGAGTTGCTGCAGTGCATCCTGTGGATGGTGCACACTGCAGCCACAGTGCGCCGGTGGTGAAGGGAGTGAATGTTTAGGGTGGTGGATGGGGTGCCAATCAAGCGGGCTGCTTTATCTTGGATGGTGTTGAGCTTCTTGAGTGTTGTTGGAGCTGCACTCATCCAGGCAAGTGGAGAGTATTCCATCACACTCCTGACTTGTGCCTTGTAGATGGTGGAAAGGCTTTGGGGAGTCAGGAGGTGAGTCACTCGCCGCAGAATACCCAGCCTCTGACCTGCTCTCGTAGCCACAGTATTTATATGGCTGGTCCAGTTCAGTTTCTGGTCAATGGTGACCCCCAGGATGTTGATGGTGGGGGATTCGGCGATGGTAATGCCGTTGAATGTCAAGGGGAGGTGGTTCGACTCTCTCTTGTTGGAGATGGTCATTGCCTGGCACTTATCTGGCGCGAATGTTACTTGCCACTTATGAGCCCAAGCCTGGATGTTGTCCAGGTCTTGCTGCATGCGGGCTCGGACTGCTTCATTATCTGAGGGGTTGCGAACATCCCCATTTCTGACCTTATGACGGAGGGAAGGTCATTGATGAAGCAGCTGAAAATGGTTGGGCCTAGGACACTGCCCTGAGGAACTCCTGCAGCATGCCCTGGGGCTGAGATGATTGGCCTCCAACAACCACTACCATCTTCCTTTGTGCTAGGTATGACTCCCAGCCACTGGAGAGTTTTCCCCCTGATTCCCATGGACTTCAATTTTACTAGGGCTCCTTGGTGCCACACTCGGTCAAATGCTGCCTTGATGTCAAGGGCAGTCACTCTCACCTCACTTATCCAGTTCCTTTTTGAAGGCCATGACTGAATCTGCCTCCACCACCCCCTCGGGCAGTGCATTCCAGATCCTAACCACTGGCTGTGGAAAAAAGTTATTCCTCAAGTCTCCTTTGGTTCTTTTGCCAATCACCTTAAATCTATGCCCTCTGGTTCTTGACCCTTCCGCCAATGGGAACAGTTTCTCTCTATCCACTCTGTCTAGACCCTTCATGATTTTGAATACCTCTATCAAATCTCCTCGCAACCGTCTCTGTTCCAAGGAGAACAACCCCAGCTTCTCCAGTCTATCCACGTAATTCAAGACCCTCATCCCTGGAAACTGACACAAAGCCATTGTAGCTGTGGTAGTGTAGTGTTTATGGACCTAGACCAGCAACCCAAGATTGTGAGTTCAAATTCCACTGGGACAAATTGTCAAATCAAATTCAATAAATCTACTAATGGCCATAAAAAGCTGTCGTAAAATCCCAACTGGTTCACTAATGTCCTTCAGGGAAGGGAGCTAGTCATCCCTACGTGTCCTCAGAGCAACTAGAGATGGGGGTCCCTCCTAGTCTGTATGGCTCAGTACCACACTGGCTGGTGCTTTTACCTATTCAGCTTGCCAGCATTCGCCATCTACTCTCTCAAATGAAGAATGGCCTGGGGGGATGTGACACCAGACGGCTACCAGTGTCCTTGGACCTCACCTGACCAATAGGGAGACAACTGGGGAAAAATCTTAATGAGTTCAATAATGGCAGAGAATAAGGATGATAATGGAACAATATCTTTCGACCTGATGAACTGGACACTGTGCGTGTGTGTGGGAGGGAATATGAAGGACAATATAGCCGATAACCTGAAGCCGTCAATGGACAGAGAATCCCGGGCTCCCCGGTGTGTGCCAAGGAGCAATGCAGTGGGACTTTTACCCCGTTGGTTGCGCATTACCGGTTTACGAGTGAGAATGTTCTTTGGATGCCAACTTGCAACCTCTTCATCCCCTCCTGACCCAAATCTGGTGTCCTGTGTTTGTGGTACTTAGGAAGGAACACAGGAACAGGAGTAGGCCATTCAGCCCCTCGAGCCTGTTCCACCATTCAGTTAGTTCATGGTTGATCTGTATCTTGACTCCATTTACCTGCCTTGGTTCCGTGACCCTTAATACCCTCGCCTAACAGAAACTGATCAATCTCGGTTTTGAAATTTTCTTGTGGGGAAGGGGATGAGAAACAAAGCTGATTGCACACCCACATCAGCATCATGGTTCCCCTCCCATCCCCTGCTCTGTAACCTTTGACCGTAACGTACCCGTGAGAGGGTCGTCCCCGTGCCACTGCAAATATTAGTGAACATTATTGTCAGAGCTGCTTGCCAAACGCCTCAGCTGTAACACACCCCTGGAGGGTTACAGTATGCAGATTAAAAAGACTTGCATTTCTATAGCGCCTTTCACGACCTCAGGACGTCTCAAAGCGCTTTACAGCCAGTGAAGTACTTTTTGAAGTGTAATCACTGTTGTAATGTAGGAAACACGGCAGCCAATTTGCGCACAGCAAGATCCCACAAACAACAATGAAATAATGACCAGATGATGTATTTTCAGTGATATTGGCTGAGGGATAAATATTAGCCAGGGCACCGGGGCGATCTCCCCTCCTCTTCTTTAATCTTTTAAGCTCACTTGAGAGAGCAGACAGGACCTCGGGAAGAGGGAAGGGTGCGGAGAGAAGCTAGCTGTGGGGAAGAGTGGCCTCAAAGCTGGGAAAAAAGAGGTCTTTTTAAAAAAAAAATGAAACCAGACCCTTTTCCAGAAAAGCTGGTGTTGCGAGCGGCTGCCTTAAGGCTTCCGGTCTTTTCAGCACGGAGTTGGCCCTATTTCTGCCTGGATGCAGTCCTGGTGATTATTGTGTACACCTGATACAGGCAGGCAGGCACTACACTGGGGACATAACAGGGAGGTCCTGGTGGGAGTTCCGCTAGGTGACATCATTCCACCAGCCCCGCCCATTTCTCTGACATCACCAGCAAAGGGGCAGAGGCACGAAGTACCTCCTCCTCCATCCATTCCCCTCCTCCCACTCCCTCGCACCCTCCCCTCCTCCCCATCCCCAACACCCTGCCCCCTCCCTGCCTCCTCCCTCTCCCCCTCCCCCTCCTCCCTCTCCCCCTCCCCCTCCTCCCTGAGAATACACTGAAAAATCCAAACCATGTCCTTCCCCATTGTCTGCTACGGTCAGCTCCCCGATAATGACCCAAAACCCCCGAGGAAATTCGGGGCCCAGGCGCATCTCCCCAGCCTCACCTCAATGAGCACAAAATTCACCAAAAAAATACTGGTGGATTCTAGCAAGAGCTAAATTAATGCTGGGCAATACTGAGACTTTTGAACATGTTGGTTCTTTCATGAGTGAGAAATTCTCATAACCGGACTCACAGTGGGTGAAATTCAACTTAGACAGTGGGCTCATAAAGGATGGTAGTGAATTGGCTGCCCGTTATACACCCCATTATATACCCCGCCCGTTATACACCCCGTTATATACCCCGCCCGTTATACACCCCATTATACACCCCGCCCGTTATACACCCCATTATATACCCCGCCCGTTATACACCCCGTTATATACCCCGCCCGTTATACACCCCGTTATATACCCCGCCCGTTATACACCCCGTTATATACCCCGCCCATTACACCCCATTATATACCCCGCCCGTTATACACCCCATTATATACCCCGCCCGTTATACACCCCGTTATATACCCCGCCCGTTATACACCCCGTTATATACCCCGCCCATTACACCCCGTTATACACCCCGCCCGTTATACACCCCGTTATATACCCCGCCCGTTATACACCCCGTTATATACCCCGCCCGTTATACACCCCATTATATACCCCGCCCGTTATACACCCCGTTATATACCCCGCCCGTTATACACCCCGTTATATACCCCGCCCATTACACCCCGTTATACACCCCGCCCGTTATACACCCCGTTATATACCCCGCCCGTTATACACCCCGTTATATACCCCGCCCGTTATACACCCCGTTATATACCCCGCCCGTTATACACCCCGTTATATACCCCGCCCATTACACCCCATTATATACCCTGCCCGTTATACACCCCGTTATATACCCCGCCCGTTATACACCCCGTTATATACCCCGCCCGTTATACACCCCGGTATATACCCCGCCCATTACACCCCATTATATACCCCGCCCGTTATACACCCCATTATATACCCCGCCCGTTATACACCCCATTATATACCCCGCCCGTTATACACCCCGTTATATACCCCGCCCGTTATACACCCCGTTATATACCCCACCCATTACACCCCGTTATACACCCCGTTATATACCCCGCCCGTTATACACCCCGTTATATACCCCGCCCGTTATACACCCCGTTATATACCCCGCCCGTTATACACCCCGTTATATACCCCGCCCATTACACCCCATTATATACCCTGCCCGTTATACACCCCGTTATATACCCCGCCCATTACACCCCGTTATACACCCCGCCCGTTATACACCCCGTTATATACCCCGCCCGTTATATACCCCGCCCGTTATACACCCCGTTATATACCCCGCCCGTTATACACCCCCCCGTTATACACCCCATTATACACCCTGCCCATTATACACCCCATTATACACCCTGCCCGTTATACACCCCATTATACACCCTGCCCGTTATATACCCCGCCCGTTATACACCCCATTATACACCCCGCCCGTTATACACCCCATTATACACCCTGCCCGTTATACACCCCATTATACACCCCGCCCGTTATACACCCCATTATACACCCCGCCCGTTATACACCCCATTATACACCCCGCCCGTTATACACACCGCCCGTTATACACCCTATTATACACCCTGCCCGTTATATACCCCGCCTATTATACACCCCATTATATACCCCGCCCGTTATACACCCCATTATATACCCCGCCCGTTATACACCCCGTTATACACCCCGCCCGTTATACACCCCATTATACACCCTGCCCGTTATACACCCCATTATACACCCCGCCCGTTATACACACCGCCCGTTATACACCCTATTATACACCCTGCCCGTTATATACCCCGCCTATTATACACCCCATTATATACCCCGCCCGTTATACACCCCATTATATACCCCGCCCGTTATACACCCCGTTATACACCCCGCCCGTTATACACCCCATTATACACCCCGCCCGTTATACACCCCATTATACACCCCGCCCGTTATACACACCGCCCGTTATACACCCTATTATACACCCTGCCCGTTATATACCCCGCCTATTATACACCCCATTATATACCCCGCCCGTTATACACCCCATTATATACCCCGCCCGTTATACACCCCGTTATACACCCCGCCCGTTATACACCCCATTATACACCCCGCCCGTTATACACCCCATTATACACCCCGCCCGTTATACACACCGCCCGTTATACACCCTATTATACACCCTGCCCGTTATATACCCCGCCTATTATACACCCCATTATATACCCTGCCCGTTATACACCCCATTATACACCCCGCCCGTTATACACCCCGTTATACACCCCGCCCGTTATACACCCCATTATATACCCCGCCCGTTATACACCCTATTATACACCCCATTATACACCCTGCCCGTTATACACCCTATTATACACCCCGCCCATTATACACCCCGTTATACACTCCGCCCGATTTACCCGCCCGTTATACATTCCGCCCGATTTACCCGCCCATTATACACCCCGCCCGATTTATCCGCCCGTTATGCACCCCGCCCGATTTCCCTTTCCATTGACTTCAGTGAAAATCTGCCCCGCCGAAGCTGAATTGCAGCTTCCACAGGTCTTCAGTGAGAGAATAATGAGGATAAATGAGATGTGGTCAATGTCCTATTTGTTAAGTATGCTGCCCCTGTCATGGGACCTACTGTATATTATACTGTGACCCACTGTATATTGTACTATGACCCACTGTATACTGTACTGTGACCCACTGTATACTGTACTGTGACCCACTGTATACTGTACTGTGACTTACTGTATACTGTACTGTGACCCACTGTATACTGTACTGTGACTTACTGTATACTGTACCGTGACCCACTGTATACTGTACTGTGACTTACTGTATACTGTACCGTGACCCACTGTATACTGTACTGTGACCCACTGTATACTGTACTGTGACCCACTGTATACTGTACTGTGACCCGCTGTATACTGTACTGTGACCTACTGTATACTGTACTGTGACCCACTGTATACTGTACTGTGACCTACTATATACTGTACTGTGACCTGCTGTATACTGTACCGTGACCCGCTGTATACTGTACTGTGACCCACTATATACTGTACTGTGACCTACTATATACTGTACTGTGACCTGCTGTATACTGTACCGTGACCCACTGTATACTGTACTGTGACCCACTGTATACTGTACTGTGACCTACTATATACTGTACTGTGACCCGCTGTACACTGTACCGTGACCCACTGTATACTGTACTGTGACCCACTGTATACTGTACTGTGACCTACTGTATACTGTACTGTGACCTACTGTATGCTGTAGTGTGACTTACTGTATGCCATACTATGTGATTTACTATGTGACATACTGTGTGACATATTGAGTAACATGTCATAGTATCATAGTAGGAACAGCACAGGAGGGGGCCATTTGGTCCATCTTTGAAAGAGCTATCGAATTAGTCCGATTCCCCTACTCTTTCCCCATAGCCCTATAAATTTTTTCCCTTCAAGTATTTATCCAATTCCCTTTTGAAAGTTACTATTGAATCTGCTTCCACCGTCCTTTCAGGCAGTACATTCCAGATCATTACAACTCGCTGCGTAAAAAAATGTTTCCTCATGTCGCCTCTGTCTCTTTTGCTGATCACCTTAAATCTGTGTCCTCTGGTTACCGACCCTTCTGCCACTGGAAACAGTTTCTCCTCATTTATTCTGTCAAAACCCTTCATGATTTTGAACACCTCTATCAAATCTCCCCTTAACCTGCTCTGCTCTAAAGAGAACAACCCCAGCTTCTCCAGTCTCTCCACATAACTGAAGTCCCTCATCCCTGGTACCATTCTAGTAAATTCCTTCTGCACCCTCTCTAAGGCCTTGACATCCTTCCTAAGGTGTGATGCCCAGAATTGAACACAATATTCCAGCTGAGGCCTAACCAGTGTTTTATAAAGATTTAGCATAATTTCCTCGCTTTTGTACTCTATGCCTCTATTAATAAAACCCAGGATCCCAAATGCTTTTTTTTAACAGCCTTCTCAACTTGTCCTGCCACCTTCAAAGATTTGTGTATGTGCACCCCCAGGTCTCTCTGTTCCTGCACTCCCTTTAAAAGTGTACCATTTCGTTTATATTGCCTCTCCTTATCCTTCGTATCAAAATGAATTACTTCACACTTCTTTACATTAAATTTCATCTGCCATGTGTCTGCCCATTTCACCAGTCTGTCTCTGTCCTCCTGAAGTCTGTTACTATCCTCCACATTGTTTACTACATTTCTGAGTTTCATGTCATCTGCAAACTTTGATATTATACCCAAGTCCAGGTCATTAATATATATCAAAAAGAGCAGTGGTCCTAATACTGACAACCTGGGGAACACCACTGTATACATCCCTCCAGTCTGAAAAACAACCGTTCACCACTATTCTCTGCTTTCTATCCCTTAGCCAATTTTGTATCCACACTGCCACTGTCCCTTTAATCCCATGGGCTTTAATTTTGCTAACAAGTCTATTATGTGATACTTTATCAAATTCATTTTGTGTGCTGTACTGTGACTTACTGTATGATGTACTGTGTGCCATACAGTGACGTACTGTGTGCCATATGGCTTATTCCATACCAGAAAGGTGTAGGAAATGATACTACTATTTTAATATGAGCACTGATTGGGCTGAGATTTGGAATACCTAACTTGTATCACTAGGGATGTTAAAAATGGAGACTGCTTGGGACTTGCAGGGTTGCTAAGAACTCTGCAGCTTGAGAAGACAATTCTTTCCAGCTGCCGACTTTTGACCAAAATATACTCCAGCACCAAGAAAATAAACCAGTAAAACGGAGACTGTTTCTGGAACGAAACCTAACTCTCACTAGTCATGAAATCCTTTCGTGCGGTGGCTACAAGGAATTCGTTTGGAAATCTGAGCAACGCACAAAGGAATCGTTGGGTGTGGAGATTTTAACTGGCAATTCAGATCAAACTTAAATCGTAATTATGGGGAACAGACAAAACCAGCGTTAAAGAGGTTAGTCTCCTCCTATTAGGGCAGGAATGTTGGGAAAACTATCATCAGTTGTGGTAAGAGAGCTTGTCAGGAGTCGGAGTCTCAGATGTGAAAGATCTCCATTATTATCTCACTTAGGTTTTCATTGCAGCCAAACCGTTGAGGCCAGAAGCGATCAGACCCGAGGAGCGAAACGTTACCCTTTCTGTTTTCTCCCCTATTGGGGCACAATCCCGTGGCTACTGGTGAACCCCCATTTTCCATGTGTGTGGTCAGGCTATTTGACTGTGGGGGTCATCGTGGCCAGAGCCATCTTGCACTCTCCCATGTCGACTTTACTACTGGAGGGAAGGTTAATGGGGAGGTAGGACATCACAGCCATTCCTAACCTCACATGATGTCCACGACCCACGCACATGATCAAGAGCAGGAAGCTCTGAGACCAATTGTAGCACCTTCCCATCTCCTTGGATGAGAGCAGCTTGGGTTAGGTACTGGTACGGAGGTTGATGGAAGCGAATGACGTGTATTTGATCTTTCCCTACTCTGGGATCAGAGATCTTTATTGAACAGCGCACTGTGATTTGGGTTAAGAGGCTGTTTCCCGGAGGCAGAAATCGCTACGCTTTTTCCATCTTGTATCCTCTGATGAGCAGCTGCTTCTCGTCATTTTCCCCCACACTTGAGTGGCTAACTTACGGAACAGGAGACGCACTGACTCACCAGAAGGGTTCAGACGGGAATTGGACAGACTGCTGGTCCAGCAGAGCAGAGAGATTAGAGGGTTTGGGGTATGAGAATGACAATTGGTCAGTGCAGATCCTGACAGAGGGACAGAGCGGCTGAATGGCCTTTTCAGGCCTGCATTCTCATGTTAAAAACTGAGTGTCGTTGTCAGTACTCCTTTTACAAAAGAGACAACTGTTTTAGACAGACAAATGTGAGGATGTCAATCAACGGTATTGTCGAATGGGAAACCCAGGACTCGACAGTTTTGACCATATGCATGCACTGCTTTTTATTATTTGATTTCAGGATGTAGGCAACACTTTTATTCCCTATCCCATTAGAAAACACCTAAAAAAAGATGATCTGGTCATTATCACATTGCTGTTTGTGGGACCTTGCTGTGCACAAATTGTCTGCCCTTTCCTACATTATAACAGTGACTACACTTCAAAAAGTATTTCATTGGTCGAAAAAGTGCTTTGGGACGTCTTGAGGTTGTGAAAGGCGCCAAATAAATGCAAGTGTTTCTTTCTTTACTGACTCCAACAATTTATTAACTTCAGCTGAAGAGGGAGTGTGGCCATTGCTACATTAAATGAGAATATTAACTTTAATCATTGTTTTCCTATTTTACTTCTTCAATCATTGCCTTTTAAGTGCTGATCTCGTTGAGGGATTCAGCTGGCCAACACTGTGGGAGAGCTGAATTAACATACGAGAACACGCTCTGACGACATTGTTTGTACATCCACTGCCCAGTGTTGAATTGAGCTATGCAGACCACGGAGGTCCCTGCTTCCATCCCTGGTCTGAGACGTTACCCAGGGGTCGTAGTCCTGGTTGGTATCTGCTGCCAGAAAGTGCACATGACGTTAGGTGAGAACAGGATCATTGTAATGCAATGCCCCTCCAGTCGAATAGCCGGCCTGCAATTGGCGTTTAGGCACGCACATTAATAAATGGCCACTTGGGTGAGATACTGGAGGGTGGTTATTGTGATATCCGACAACACTCGAGTTGGTGTGGTAATGTAACGGCTGCTTTTATTTCAGACTCTCTAGAACGTTCCCTTGAGATAGAACAACCAGTATAAGAGGAGACCCTGGAGGGTAATTGCTACACTACACTTACTCCCCTCAGGGGGCTCTCTTGTGTTCAGTTACACAATGTAAGAATATATATCCACAGTCACCTATGAAACTCTGATGCAGCATTTTCTAGAAGATTGGGGGCAGGGGTGGGGGGTAAGAGAGCATATAGTGGTTATGGCACTGGACTAACACTCGAGAGGTCATGCGTTCATAATTAGCAAGAAAGACCTGCATTTATATCACACCTTTCATGACCTCAGGATGTCCCAAAGCACTTTACAGCCAATTAAGTATTTTTGAAGTGTAGTCATTGTTGTAAAGTAGGAAACATGGCAGCCCATTTGCATATAGCATGCTCCCACAAACAGCGATGCGATAATGACCCGATAATCTATTTTAGTGATGTTGGTTGAAGGATAAACATTGACCAGGACACCGGAGAACACTCCCCTGCTCTTCGAAAGTGTGCCGTGGGATTATTTACGTTTACCTGAGGGGGCAGACGGGGCCTCAGTTTAACGTCTTGTCCGAAAGACGGCACCTCCGACTGTGCAGCACTCCCTCAGTACTACACTGAAGTGTCAGTCTAGATTTTGCGCTCAAGTCTCTGGAGTGGCACGTGAACATAAGAAATAGGAGCAGGAGTAGGCCATACGGCCCCTCGAGCCTGCTCCGCTATTCAATAAAATCATGGCTGATCTTCGACCTCAACTCCACTTTCCCGCCCAATTCCCATATCCCTCGATTCCCCGAGAGTCCAAAAATCTATCAATCTCAGCCCTGAATATCTCCACATCCTGAATATACTCAGTGACTGAGCATCCACAGCCCTCTGGGGTAGAGGATTCCAAAGATTCACAACCCTCTGATGTTTGTAAAAATCCACAGATTACACACATTAATGGAAGAGAAAATCCATAATAGATTCAGTATTTATTTGTCTCAGCTTTCAAAAAAAAGTGTCATCTTCTTTAAAACAAATGCAACTTCAAATTCTCAGGCTATGTCCATTTGAAATGTGTAAAACACAACACAGACTTTATCCTTCCAAACTTGAGTATTTTAAGCTGTAACACCAGGGTGAAGTATCATTGGGTGCAGGTCTGTCACTGGTGATGGGAACAATGTGAGATAATGAATTAAGAACTTCATATAAGTAGATTGGCACAACTTTAAAAAGTGTATTGATTTAATTGTGATTTTCCTATAATGTTTTGGTACAATAGGCTAAATAAGCCTAGTGACAGCAGTGTAAAGTGTGTGAGCAAAACACTGGTGTACCACAACTCTCACTGAAACAGCCACCGACACATTCATCATGTACCTCACCCAATGGACCACAAGTGATCAGATACAACCGACTGTTAAGCATTGAGGAGGAAGAAAGAAGAACATTTCTAATTAAAGGGTTATTAGAATATGGTCTGCATTACCGTAAGTTATTAGGGGATGGGTCAATGATGTGAATAGTTGCATCGTTTCAATGGGGTGGGCTTGATGGGCCTAGCCTAGCCCACCCTTCTCGCATGTGTGCTTGTTAGCTGAGTCATTCACAACATTTAAGGGAAAAAATATTAAAGGGACACAGGGAAAGAGCAGGGGAATTGAGATTGGAGTAGATTGCTCCGGGGGAATGGGATTGGAGTAGATTGCTCCGGGGGAATGGGATTGGAGTAGATTGCTCCGGGGGAAGTGAGATTGGAGTAGATTGCTCCGGGGGAAGTGAGATTGGAGTAGATTGCTCCGGGGGAATTGAGATTGGAGTAGATTGCTCCGGGGGAAGGAGATTGGAGTAGATTGCTCCGTGGGAAGGAGATTGGAGTAGATTGCTCCGGGGGAATGGGATTGGAGTAGATTGCTCCGGGGGAAGTGAGATTGGAGGAGATTGCTCCGGGGGAATTGAGATTGGAGTAGATTGCTCCGGGGGAAGGAGATTGGAGTAGATTGCTCCGGGGGAATGGGATTGGAGTAGATTGCTCCGGGGGAATGGGATTGGAGTAGATTGCTCCGGGGGAATGGGATTGGAGTAGATTGCTCCGGGGGAAGTGAGATTGGAGGAGATTGCTCCGGGGGAATTGAGATTGGAGTAGATTGCTCCGGGGGAAGGAGATTGGAGTAGATTGCTCCGGGGGAATGGGATTGGAGTAGATTGCTCCGGGGGAAGTGAGATTGGAGTAGATTGCTCCAGGGGAAGTGAGATTGGAGTAGATTGCTCCGGGGGAAGTGAGATTGGAGTAGATTGCTCCGGGGGAAGTGAGATTGGAGTAGATTGCTCCGGGGGAATCGAGATTGGAGTAGATTGCTCCGGGGGAATGGGATTGGAGTAGATTGCTCCGGGGGAAGGGAGATTGGAGTAGATTGCTCCGGGGGAATCGAGATTGGAGTAGATTGCTCCGGGGGAAGGGAGATTGGAGTAGATTGCTCCGGGGGAAGGGAGATTGGAGTAGATTGCTCCGGGGGAAGGGAGATTGGAGTAGATTGCTCCGGGGGAAGGGAGATTGGAGTAGATTGCTCCGGGGGAAGGGAGATTGGAGTAGATTGCTCCGGGGGAAGTGAGATTGGAGTAGATTGCTCCGGGGGAATGGGATTGGAGTAGATTGCTCCGGGGGAATGGGATTGGAGGAGATTGCTCCGGGGGAATGGGATTGGAGGAGATTGCTCCGGGGGAATGGGATTGGAGTAGATTGCTCCGGGGGAATCGAGATTGGAGTAGATTGCTCCGGGGGAAGTGAGATTGGAGTAGATTGCTCCGGGAGAATGGGATTGGAGTAGATTGCTCCGGGGGAATGGGATTGGAGTAGATTGCTCCGGGGGAATGGGATTGGAGTAGATTGCTCCGGGGGAATGGGATTGGAGTAGATTGCTCCGGGGGAATGGGATTGGAGTAGATTGCTCCGGGGGAATCGAGATTGGAGTAGATTGCTCCGGGGGAAGTGAGATTGGAGGAGATTGCTCCGGGGGAATCGAGATTGGAGTAGATTGCTCCGGGGGAATGGGATTGGAGTAGATTGCTCCGGGGGAATGGGATTGGAGTAGATTGCTCCGGGGGAATGGGATTGGAGTAGATTGCTCCGGGGGAAGTGAGATTGGAGTAGATTGCTCCGGGGGAAGTGAGATTGGAGTAGATTGCTCCGGGGGAATGGGATTGGAGTAGATTGCTCCGGGGGAATGGGATTGGAGTAGATTGCTCCGGGGGAATGGGATTGGAGTAGATTGCTCGGGGGGAATGGGATTGGAGTAGATTGCACCGGGGGAATCGGGATTGGAGTAGATTGCTCCAGGGGAATGGGATTGGAGTAGATTGCTCCGGGGGAATGGGATTGGAGTAGATTGCTCCGGGGGAATGGGATTGGAGTAGATTGCTCCGGGGGAATGGGATTGGAGTAGATTGCTGCGGGGGAATGGGATTGGAGTAGATTGCTCCAGGGGAATGGGATTGGAGTAGATTGCTCCAGGGGAATCGAGATTGGAGTAGATTGCTCCGGGGGAATTGAGATTGGAGTAGATTGCTCCGGGGGAATGGGATTGGAGTAGATTGCTCCGGGGGAATGGGACTGGAGTAGATTGCTCCGGGGGAATGGGATTGGAATAGATTGCTCCGGGGGAATGGGATTGGAGTAGATTGCTCCGGGGGAATGGGATTGGAGTAGATTGCTCCGGGGGAATTGAGATTGGAGTAGATTGCTCCGGGGGAATGGGATTGGAGTAGATTGCTCCGGGGGAATTGAGATTGGAGTAGATTGCTCCGGGTGAATGGGATTGGAGTAGATTGCTCCGGGGGAATGGGATTGGAGTAGATTGCTCCGGGGGAATGGGATTGGAGTAGATTGCTCCGGGGGAATGGGATTGGAATAGATTGCTCCGGGGGAATGGGATTGGAGTAGATTGCTCCGGGGGAATTGAGATTGGAGTAGATTGCTCCGGGGGAATGGGATTGGAGTAGATTGCTCCGGGGGAATTGAGATTGGAGTAGATTGCTCCGGGGGAATGGGATTGGAGTAGATTGCTCCGGGGGAATTGAGATTGGAGTAGATTGCTCCGGGTGAATGGGATTGGAGTAGATTGCTCCGGGGGAATGGGATTGGAGTAGATTGCTCCGGGGGAATGGGATTGGAGTAGATTGCTCCGGGGGAATGGGATTGGAGTAGATTGCTCCGGGGGAATGGGATTGGAGTAGATTGCTCCGGGGGAATGGGATTGGAGTAGATTGCTCCAGGGGAATCGAGATTGAAGTAGATTGCTCCGGGGGAATCGAGATTGGAGTAGATTGCTCCGGGGGAATGGGATTGGAGTAGATTGCTCCGGGGGAATGGGATTGGAGTAGATTGCTCCGGGGGAATGGGATTGGAGTAGATTGCACCGGGGGAATCGGGATTGGAGTAGATTGCTCCGGGGGAAGTGAGATTGGAGTAGATTGCTCCGGGGGAAGTGAGATTGGAGTAGATTGCTCCGGGGGAATGGGATTGGAGTAGATTGCTCCGGGGGAATGGGATTGGAGTAGATTGCTCCGGGGGAATGGGATTGGAGTAGATTGCTCCGGGGGAATGGGATTGGAGTAGATTGCTCCGGGGGAATGGGATTGGAGTAGATTGCTCCGGGGGAATGGGATTGGAGTAGATTGCTCCGGGGGAATGGGATTGGAGTAGATTGCTCCGGGGGAATGGGATTGGAGTAGATTGCTGCGGGGGAATGGGATTGGAGTAGATTGCTCCAGGGGAATGGGATTGGAGTAGATTGCTCCAGGGGAATCGAGATTGGAGTAGATTGCTCCGGGGGAATTGAGATTGGAGTAGATTGCTCCGGGGGAATTGAGATTGGAGTAGATTGCTCCGGGGGAATGGGATTGGAGTAGATTGCTCCGGGGGAATGGGATTGGAATAGATTGCTCCGGGGGAATGGGATTGGAGTAGATTGCTCCGGGGGAATTGAGATTGGAGTAGATTGCTCCGGGGGAATGGGATTGGAGTAGATTGCTCCGGGGGAATTGAGATTGGAGTAGATTGCTCCGGGGGAATGGGATTGGAGTAGATTGCTCCGGGGGAATTGAGATTGGAGTAGATTGCTCCGGGTGAATGGGATTGGAGTAGATTGCTCCGGGGGAATGGGATTGGAGTAGATTGCTCCGGGGGAATGGGATTGGAGTAGATTGCTCCGGGGGAAGTGAGATTGGAGTAGATTGCTCCGGGGGAATGGGATTGGAGTAGATTGCTCCGAGGGAATGGGATTGGAGTAGATTGCTCCAGGGGAAGTGAGATTGGAGTAGATTGCTCCAGGGGAATGGGATTGGAGTAGATTGCTCCGGGGGAATGGGATTGGAGTAGATTGCTCCAGGGGAAGGGAGATTGGAGTAGATTGCTCCGGGGGAATGGGATTGGAGTAGATTGCTCCGGGGGAATTGAGATTGGAGTAGATTGCTCCGGGGGAATGGGATTGGAGTAGATTGCTCCGGGGGAATTGAGATTGGAGTAGATTGCTCCGGGGGAATGGGATTGGAGTAGATTGCTCCGGGGGAATGGGATTGGAGTAGATTGCTCCGGGGGAATTGAGATTGGAGTAGATTGCTCCGGGTGAATGGGATTGGAGTAGATTGCTCCGGGGGAATGGGATTGGAGTAGATTGCTCCGGGGGAATGGGATTGGAGTAGATTGCTCCGGGGGAATGGGATTGGAGTAGATTTGCTCCGGGGGAAGGGAGATTGGAGGAGATTGCTCCGGGGGAATGGGATTGGAGTAGATTGCTCCGGGGGAAGGGAGATTGGAGTAGATTGCTCCGGGGGAAGGGAGATTGGAGTAGATTGCTCCGGGGGAATGGGATTGGAGTAGATTGCTCCGGGGGAATGGGATTGGAGTAGATTGCTCCGGGGGAATGGGATTGGAGTAGATTGCTCCGGGGGAATGGGATTGGAGTAGATTGCTCCGGGGGAATGGGATTGGAGTACATTGCTCCGGGGGAAGGGAGATTGGAGTGGATTGCTCCAGGGGAATGGGATTGGAGTAGATTGCTCCGGGGGAATGGGATTGGAGTAGATTGCTCCGGGGGAATGGGATTGGAGTCGATTGCTCCAGGGGAATGGGATTGGAGTAGATTGCTCCAGGGGAATGGGATTGGAATAAATTGCTCCGGGGGAATGGGATTGGAGTAGATTGCTCCAGGGGTGAGTTTGCACTGGCACAGGCCTGATGGGCTGAATGGGTTTGCTCTGTGCTGAAAATGATATGATTTTGTGATACTTCAGACTACAATCACACAGCAATTACTATATGGACGTATTTAAATCATTTCAACACGTTCTTTTAAAATATACATTTTAATTCTTTCTATATCGACCCTTTTAATAGACAGGGCTGAACACAATAATGAACAGAGACCAGGTAGAATGTATGAAAATTTACTTTTGTCCCTTTAAACTATGACAGAATAACGCAGTTAAGTACAGTACATATTAAATGTAAATGTTATTGCTTACATACAAAACTGCAGATACAAATTACATTTCCCCTCAGCAAGAGCTGCAAAGAGTTTAATTCATTACTTTTGGAAAAAAGAAAAACAGAAATCAAAACAAAATCCCCCCCGACTGCTGTAATTTCCGTGCGCAGAGTTTCTTCGTTGCTGAGATCGCCCCCAATGTTTAAAGTAATGGCTCTAATGAATCAGTCACCAATAAATAGTTCTGAATCTGTGCAGGGAAAGAAAGAAAAGCGTTCCGCAAAAACAGGAGGGGTTTCAGTCCATCAGCTGTACCTGCTGCTCTCGCTGTGGCTTCGATGGCGAGAGTAACTCCGATCGCTTCTGCTGTACGAGCGGTACGACCTGTAGCTTCTGCCCCGGCTTCTACCCGATTCAAGGAAAAACATTCAAAGTCACTGAGCGCACACCCACAGTCTCCGCTCTTCACAAATGTGAACATTTCAACAACAACTTGCATTTATATAGCGCCTTCAACGTAGTAAAATGTCCCAAGGTGCTTCACAGGAGCGATAATCAAACAAAATTTGACACGAGCCACATAAAGAGATATTAGGACAGGTGACCAAAAGCTTGATCAAAGGGGTAGGTTTTAGGGAGCGTCTTAGAGGAGAGTGGTGTAGCGAGACTGAGGGGTTTAGGGAGGGAATTCCAAAGCTTAGGGCCGCCAAAGGTGGAGCGCTGAAAATCGGGGATACGCAGAGGCGAGAACTGGAGGAGCGCAGAGATCTCGGAGGGTTGTGGGGCTGGAGGAGGTTACAGAGATAGGGAGGGGCGAGACCATGGAGGGATTTGAAAACAAGGATGAGAATTTTAAAATTGAGGCGTTGCCAGATTGGGAGCCAATGTAAGTCAGCGAGCACAGGGGCGATGTGTGAACGGGACTTGGTGCGAGTTAGGACACAGGCAGCAAAGCTTTGGATGAACTCAAGCTAATGGAGGGTGGAAAGAGGGAGGCCGGCCAGGAGAGCATTGGAATAGTCGAGTCATTTCAGGAATACAAAAAAAATTCACTCGGGATGTTGGCATCACTAGTACACCCGGCATTCGTTGCCCACGTTATTGTGGGACTGGAGTCACATATACATAAGTCCAGGTCATTGATAGAGGTGTTCAAAATCATGAACGGTTTTGACAGAGTAAATAAGGAGAAACTGTTTCCAGTGGCAGAAGAGTCGGTAACCAGAGGACACAGATTTAAGGCAATTAGCAAAACAGCCCGAGGTGATATGAGGAAACATTTTTTTTATGCAAGAGTTGTTCTGATCTGGAACGCACTGCCTGAAAGGGTGGTGGAAGCAGATTTATAGAAACATGGAAAATAGGAGCAGGAGTAGGCCATTCGAGCCTGTTCCGCCATTTAATATGATCATGGCTGATCCTCTATCTCAAGACCATATTCCCGCTCTCTCCCCATTCCCCTTGATGCCTTTTGTGTTTAGAAATCTATCTAGCTGCTTCTTAAATATATTCAGTGACTTGACCTCCACAGCCTTCTGTGGTAGAGAATTCCACAGGTTCACCACCCTCTGAGTGAAGAAATTTCTCCTCATCTCAGTCCTAAATGTCCTACCCCATATCCTGAAACTGTGACCCCTCGATCTGGAGCCCCCCAGCCAGGGGAAACATCCTCCCTGCATCCAGTCTGTCTAGCCCTGTCAGAATATTATACGTTTCAATGAGATCCCCTCTCATTCTTCTAAACTCGAGTGAATACAGGTCGAGTCGACCCAATCTCTCCTCATATGACAGTCCTGCCATCCCAGGGATCAGTCTGGTGAACTTTTGCTGCACTCCCTCTATGGCAAGTATATCCTTTCTTAGGTAAGGAGACCAAAATTGTACACAATACTCCACGTGTGGTTCTCACCAAGGCCCTGTATAACTGCAGTAAGACATCCTTGCTCCTATACTTAAATCCTCTTGCAATGAAGGCCAACATACCATTTGACTTCCTAACTGCTTGCTGCTCCTGCATGTTTGCTTTCAGTGACTGGTGTACAAGGATATCCAGGTCCTTTTGGACATCAGCGGAACATTTGGATAAACAAAATTTAGTAGGACAAAGTCAGCATGGCTTTATGAAGGGGAAGTCATGTCTGACAAATTTGCTTGAGTTCTTTGAGGACATAACGTACAGGGTGGATAAAGGGGAACCAGTGGACGTTGTGTATTTAGACTTCCAGAAGGCATTCGACAAGGTGCCACATAAAAGATTATTGCTCAAGATAAAGAATCACTGGATTGGGGGTAATATTCTGGCATGGGTGGAGGATTGGTTATCGAACAGGAAGCAGAGAGTTGGGATAAATGGTTCATTCTCGGACTGGTGTTCCGAGGGGTCGGTGCTGGGTCCCCAACTCTTTACAATCTATATTAACGATTTGAAGGAGGGGACCGAGTGTAACATATCAAAGTTTGCAGATGATACAAAGATGGGAGGGAAAGTAGAGAGCGAGGAGGACATAAAAAACCTACAAGCTGGGTGAGTGGGCGGAGATTTGGCAGATGCAATACAATATTGGAAAATGTGAGGTTATGCACTTTGGCAGGAAAAATCAGAGAGCAAGTTATTATCTTAATAGCGAGAAACTGGAAAGTACTGCAGTACAAAGGGATCTGGGGGTCCTAGTGCAAGAAAATCAAAAAGTTAGTATGCAGGTGCAGCAGGTGATCAAGAAGGCCAATGGAATGTTGGCTTTTATTGCTAGGGGGATAGAATATAAAAACAGGGAGGTATTGCTGCAGTTATATAAGGTATTGGTGAGACCGCACCTGGAATACTGCATACAGTTTTGGTCTCCATACTTAAGAAAAGACATACTTGCTCTCGAGGCAGTACAAAGAAGGTTCACTCGGTTAATCCCGGGGATGAGGGGGTGGACATATGAGGAGAGGTTGAGTAGATTGGGACTCTATTCATTGGAGTTCAGAAGAATGAGAGGCGATCTTATTGAAACATATAAGATTGTGAAGGGGCTTGATCGGGTGGATGCGGTAAGGATGTTCCCAAGGATGGGTGAAACTAGAACTGGGGGCATAATCTTAGAATAAGGGGCTGCTCTTTCAAAACTGAGATGAGAAGCAACTTCTTCACTCAGAGGGTCGTAGGTCTGTGGAATTTGCTGCCCCAGGAAGCTGTGGAAGCTATATCATTAAATAAATTTTAAAAAGAAATAGACAGTTTCCTAGAAGTAAACCTGAGCAGGGAGAGAGAGGAAAGCGTAACAGGAAGGGACAGAAGGTATGGAGTAATAGGTAAAGTGTTAAAAAAGGAAAAAGCAGGAACTAAGCATCACAAAACATATTTGGAAGTTCTTTATCTGAATGCACGTATCATTCGTAACAAAATGGACGAGTTAACGGCACAAATAACTACCTATGGGTATGATCTTGTGGCCATTACAGAAACATGGCTGCAGGGTGACAACGACTGGGAATTAAATATGCCAGGGTATTTAACAATCAGGAAGGACAGGCAGGAAGGAAGGGGAGGTGGGGTGGCTATGTTAATAAAGGAAGGAATCACTGTAATACAGATAAATGATATTGGGACAAAGCATCAAGATAATGAAACAGTTTGGGTGGAGATAAGGAATAATAAGGGGAAAAAAACATTAGTGGGCGTAGTATATAGGCCTCCTAATAGTTGCAACTCTGCTGGAAGAAGTATTAATCAGGAAATAGTCGGGGCATGTAATAAGGGAACAGCTATAATTATGGGGGATTTTAATTATCATATTAACTGGACAAATCAAATTGGGCAGAGCAGCCTTGAGGACGAGTTCATTGAGTGCATCAGGGATGGATTTCTTGAGCAGTATGTAACTGATCCTACTAGGGGGCAGGCAACCTTGGACCTGGTCCTGTGTAATGAGTCAGGATTAATTAATAATGTCCTAGTTAAGGATCCCCTTGGAACGAGCGACCACAACATGGTTGAATTCCATATCCAATTAGAGGGTGAGAAGGTTGATTCTCAAACAAGCGTACCGAGCTTGAATAAAGGAGACTATGATGGTATGAGTGTAGTATTAAAGTGGACTGGGAAAATAGATTAAAGGGTAAGACGGTACATGAGCAGTGGTGTTCATTTAGGGAGTTATTTTACAACTTTCAAAATAAATATATTCCACTGAGGAAAAAAGGGTGTAAAAGAAATGACAGCCACCCGTGGCTAAGTAAAGAAATCAAGGATAGTATCCGACTAAAAACAAGGACATATAAGGTAGCCAAACTTAGTGGGAGGATAGAAGATTGGGAATTCTTCAAAAGACAGCAAAAAGTAACTAAAGGATTGATTAAGAAAGGGAAGTTAGATTATGAAAAGAAATTAGCAAAAAATATAAAAACAGATAGCAAGAGTTTCTACAGTTATATAAAAAGAAAAAGGGTGGCTAAGGCAAACGTAGGTCCCTTCGAGGATGAGACCGGGAAATTAATGGTGGGAAACATGGAGATGGCAAAAATGCTGAACAAATATTTTGTTTCAGTCTTTACGGTAGAGGACACTAAGAATATCCCAACACTGGACAAACAGGGGACTCTACGGGGGGAGGAGCTCAATACGATTAAAATCACTCAGGAGATGGTACTCAGTAAAATAATGGGACTCAAAGCGGATAAATCCCCTGGACCTGATGGCTTCCATCCTAGGGTCTTGAGGGAAGTGGCAGGAGGGATTGTGGATGCTTTGGTGATAGTTTTCCAAAATTCCCTGGACTCAGGAGAGGTCCCGGCAGATTGGAAAACTGCTAATGTAACACCGTTATTTAAAAAGGGTAGTAGGCAGAAGGCTGGAAATTATAGGCCAGTTAGCTTAACATCTGTGGTGGGTAAAATTTTGGAGTCTATTATTAAGGAGACAGTAACGGAACATTTAGATAAGCATAATTTAATAGGACAAAGTCAGCATGGCTTTATGAAGGGGAAGTCATGTCTGACAAATTTGCTTGAGTTCTTTGAGGATATAACGTACAGGGTGGATAAAGGGGAACCAGTGGACATAGTGTATTTAGACTTCCAGAAGGCATTCGACAAGGTGCCACATAAAAGATTATTACTTAAGATAAAAAATCACGGGATTGGGGGTAACATTCTGGCACGGGTGGAGGATTGGTTATCGAACAGGAAGCAGAGAGTTGGGATAAATGGTTCATTTTCGGACTGGCAACCAGTAACCAGTGGTGTTCCACAGGGGTCGGTGCTGGGTCCCCAACTCTTTACAATCTATATTAACGATTTGGAGGAGGGGACCGAGTGCAACATATCAAAATTTGCAGATGATACAAAGATGGGAGGGAAAGTAGAGAGTGAGGAGGACATAAAAAACCTGCAGGGGGATATAGACAGGCTGGGTGAGTGGGCGGAGATTTGGCAGATGCAATACAATATTGGAAAATGTGAGGTTATGCACTTTGGCAGGAAAAATCAGAGAGCAAGTTATTTTCTTAATGGCGAGAGACTGGAAAGTACTGCAGTACAAAGGGATCTGGGGGTCCCAGTGCAAGAAAATCAAAAAGTTGGTATGCAGGTGCAGCAGGTGATCAAGAAAGCCAACGGAATGTTGGCTTTTATTGCTAGGGGGATAGAATATAAAAACAGGGAGGTATTGCTGCAGTTATATAAGGTATTGGTGAGACCGCACCTGGAATACTGCATACAGTTTTGGTCTCCATACTTAAGAAAAGACATACTTGCTCTCGAGGCAGTATAAAGAAGGTTCACTCGGTTAATCCCGGGGATGAGGGGGCGGACATATGAGGAGAGGTTGAGTAGATTGGGACTCTACTCATTGGAGTTCAGAAGAATGAGAGGCGATCTTATTGAAACATATAAGATTGTGAAGGGGCTTGATCGGGTGGATGCAGTAAGGATGTTCCCAAAGATGGATGAAACTGGAACTAGGGGGCATAATCTTAGAATAAGGGGCTGCTCTTTCAAAACTGAGATGAGGAGAAACTTCTTCACTCAGAGGGTGGTAGGTCTGTGGAATTTGCTGCCCCAGGAAGCTGTGGAAGCTACATCATTAGATAAATTTAAAACAGAAATAGACAGTTTTCTAGAAGTAAAGGGAATTAGGGGTTATGGGGAGCGGGCAGGAAATTGGACATGAAGCTGAGTTCGGATCGGTCAATGCCCTGTGGGTGGCGGAGAGGGCCCAGGGGCTGTGTGGCCGGGTCCTGCTCCTACTTCTTGTGTTCTTTAGATTTGTGGTTGGGATCAGATCAGCCATGATCTTATTGAATGGCCGAGCAGGCTCGAGGGGCCGATTGGCCTACTCCTGCTCCTATTTCTTATGTTCTAACATTCCCCAATCTATCACCATTTAAATAATACTCTGCCTTTCTATTTTTCCTTCCGAAGTGGATAACTTCACAATTATCCACATTATAATGGCATCTGCCATGTATTTGCCCACTCACTCAACTTGTCTAAATCGCCTTGAAGCCTCTTTGCATCCTCCTCACAATTCACGATCCCACCTAGTTTTGTGTCGTCAGCAAACTTGGAAATATTACATTTGGTTCCCTCATCCAAATCATTGATATATATTGTGAATAGCTGGGGCCCAAGCACTGATCCCTGCGGTACCCCACTAGTCACCGCCTGCCACCCCGTAAAAGACCCATGTATTCCTACTCTGTTTCCTGTCTGTTAACCAATTTTCAATCCATGCCAGTATATTACCACCAATCCCATGTGCTTTAATTTTGCACACCACATCTCCCTCATCTATTCTACCGGTTACATCCTCAAAAAACTCCAGTAGGTTTGTCAAACACGATTTCCCTTTCATAAATCCATGTTGACTTTGTCTAATCCCGTTGATATTTTCTAAGTGTCCCGTTATCACTTCTTTTATAATGGACTCTAGCATTTACCCTACTACTGATGTTAGGCTAACTGGTGGAACTCAAGATCTTCGAGCAGCTAAGCACCATATGGTGCTTTTACTCGGCAAGAATTCTGCAGTCTCTAACGTGGGGTGGGTGACGACACTGTACAGTGTGAATGGTAGGGGTACTGGTGAGCTCTAGCAGCATTGAAAAGAGAAATCGGCACCAATAGATGTTTGTGCACAGGACCAAAGATTATAAAGAAATGCTGAAGTAACCGGCAGATCTGCCGTGGTATCGCCCATTGGAGCCCACTGCCTGCAGCATGATTTCTGCACGGATGGCAAGATATATTAAATCCGCTGGCTTAGAAGTCAAACAATTGTTCGGTATAAACTCAAATTCAATAAGCTCTAAATGCTACATTATCGGAGAAAGATTACTACCGTTCCTTACATTATGTACAGTATCTTGCATTTCAAACATATAAAAATGAAAGCAGGAAAGTGTTTTTACATAGAATCACACAGAGCCTACAGCACAGAAACAGGCCATTCGGCCCAACTGGTCTATGCCGGCATTTATGCTCCACACGAGCCTCCTCCCACCCCTCTTCATCTAACCCTATCAGCATACCCTTCTATTCCTTTCTCCCTCATGTGCTTTTCCAGCTTCCCCTTAAATGAATCTATGCTGGACGCCTCAACTGCTCCTTGTGGTAGTGAATTCAACATTCTTACCGCTCTTTGGGTGAAGAAGTTTCTGCTCAATTCCCTATTGGGGCCGGTGCCTGTGGCTGTGGAACTGTAGCCCAGGAAAGAGTCAATACTTTCAGGAGAGAAGGCGGTGAGAAAACTGGGCAAGGAAAAAAATTGTTTGCTCCAGGTAATTCATTTCAATATTTCAAGGTTTTCTCGAGTTTTGAAGTTCTGTTAAGGAGGCAGCATTAAAATTATTATAACTCCAAGGGCCTAGTGGGTAAAGGCACGCCTGGTGCAGTATTAAACCACACAGATGTATCTGGTTTAAATCACAGCCTGTGCCAAGTTAGTTGGGGAACGGCAATCGGCCTCAGTGCTGCCGGGCTAGGGAGGAGGAGAAGGGGAGGAACTAAAGAGACCCAGTTCCAGCTGCTGATTGCTATCCAGTGATTCGTGCTGGAAGTGTGAAGACTATGGGCATTGGATGAGAAGAGGACCGGGCATGGCTCTGATGCCCTCCATGTTGAATAGCTTTCCGACACTCACTGTTTAGACCTACACATGAAGAATGGGCACATGGGCGAGGTGCCAGGGGATGCTGATGGGCCATGGAGTTTGTACCACCCCCACCCCCCCCCCCAGCAAAAAGGCAGCGCCTTCAGGAGAGGAAGAGGGTAGAGTGTTAAATCAGAAGGCGAAATGAACATTCTCTTACCTGGACCGGCGAGATTTGTGGTAGCTACGGCTTCTACTCCGACTCCTGCTTCTGCTGTCATAGCTGTCGTACGAATCAGACCTGTAATCAAGAGAGAAAATCACAGGGATTACCCAATGCATTTATCCCTTTTAAGTGTACCGAGACAGTACTTCATGTAGTTGATGTAGGAGAAATTCAGATGATACCATTAACCACTACAATGAAGCTTGTGCAACTGAACCCAGCAATGCACTCTCACCATTAACTGTACTTAAGCACTTGTAGGGCAGTTTAATGGAGCAATCAGTGAGTGCCACGATGGATTAAATTACACAATGCCCACGAAGCTGCAGTAATGTTGGGGTTTAATTCATCGTGGGTCACACAAAAGCAGCAGACACCGTCATCAGTTACAACCTTTTACCAGGCACACAGAACTCACCAACAGCTGCCCATGAGAGAAAAGAGGCTGCTGACCTATTATCACTGTGCTCCCCACACTGCACCGCCCTGGACCGCGTCTTATGTACTGCTGCCGTGCTACGTCTTTCTTTTTTGGCAAAAGCCATTTGCAGAAATCCAAGGTTAATGTGCTTCCCTAACCGCACCTCAAAATAAGGTCCAGAGGGGACGGAGGTGGAAATGTTTGTTAGTAGAAGAAAATTTGATTTAATAAAAGGATAAGGATAAACCATTGGAGGGTATCTGCGAGTCCCCAACAGTCATGCCACCCGGATGCCTCTCGGGCTATGTGGCCCACACAGCTGGCACTGGGGCTGATGCTGCTCTTCAGCCACCAACTGGAAGCATGCAACTGTGACCCTGGCGATGACTCGCCCACCTCTCCAGGTTGAGGGTTCAGCAGAGCAAACTATCAATACTGTCTCTCACAACTCTGCAGGGCTCCAACACGCAGCATTGCTTTGCTGCATTACCCATTCCTAACAGCAGAGGTCAGGCCATCTCTGCCAAACTGTGGACATAGTGCCGGCTGGCTGATTTGGTTATAGTATAGAGATCACTCCATCTCGGGTGGGGTCGCAGACATCCTCGATCGATAGCACTTCATTAGCCCAAGAGATAATGTTGCTCGTCACTTGGCCTGTTACCGTATTAGAAGGCTCTCTTTCTTGTGAACCAATACCGACACTGCCGACATCGTACAAACCACGATGAGAAAAATGCTCAAAAAATGTAGCATCATAAGATAAAACGCTAAACTGCTTTCCTGAGGCTCTTGGTTCTATTCATATAGGAACGCAAGGCTCTGCTCAAGGAAAAAGGGTTGCAAAATCCATTTTAAGTGAGGATACTGGAGTACAGATGACCAAAACCACACCTGCACCCATTCTAGATTGGGCTCTCTGTGGGTAACGTGGGATAACCAAACCCGGTTATTTAAATTAGAGGAGAGCAGGAGCCCTCTCCCCTGATAAACAGGACAAAAGGCTTCTCCCACTGCACTACATTGCCCAAATAAGTTAAACGCAGTCATGGTACAGCTACACTCAAGTATATAATTTGAGCATTAAATGCTAAAAATGTTCTCTGTGACTCAGTCTGTGTGAATAACTGCAGCTTACACTGGATACATACCTAGACCTCCGGTGACGTCTAGAAGATAGGCTTCTAGAACGACTTCGACTATAGGTTCTACTGTTTGAAGAAAAAAAGATACACATATAAACCGTCGTGCATGAAACATACAACCACGAAAGCTGTTTCCAACTCATGCCATCTGCTACATACTTGTATCCAAATCAATACTGCACTTCACTGACCCCACAAATCTGAGAGAGGCCCAGGGAGATGCTCTCTCCAGCAGTCCTCTGCATTCGGCAGTCGGGTAACTAAGGAGGAGGAGGGAACAGCCCGAGGGGACTTTTTCCTCACAATCCTCCAGAAACACAGTTGGCAGCTAGGGATGTGTGCAGAACAACTCGAGGTGAGTCTCTGACAGTGCTCTGCAAAACACATTTGGTAGCCAGGGAGGTGTAGGGAACAGCTCGAGGTGACTCTTTCTGCCCGCAGAGAACCACTTGGAGCTCTGCTCGATGCCTGTCTGCAATGGCAGGTTCAGAACAGAGTGTGCCGTGCCAGGAATTGCAGGCATGAGCCTACATCTTCTGACTCATGGCACAGAGCTCACGAGCTGCCGCCACCTCAGTGTTTGGTGTAACTGCAGGGGGAATCATATTGTAATGTTCATTCAGGGTGTTTTTTGGTTGAGGTTCAAAATATGTTAATGGTTAACAAATAGCTCCAGGATAACTTTAATCTTCCCTTTACTATGAGACAAGTGTTTGAATAAATCTTGGTAATAAATTCAGCCCTACCCAATTTCTCTCCTTAAGACACTAAAGACTGTCGGGGTACACAGCTCCATGGGTGCCAGCAACCCTAAGTTGTGAGCAATGACAGGCTATTTGATCGTGGTGGGCATCACACCTGCATCCGATCCTGTCTACAACCCAAGTCCATACATGCATTTTCCAGCAGGGGTCATGGATTAGGAAACCTGGCTGGCTCAGGGGCACTGAGGCTGACTGCTGCATTCCTACCGTCACCCTGGCTGAATGCACCTGGGACGCTCTTGGTTTGGATGCCTCAGTGTCACGCTGAATGGCACATTTAGCCTCAAGGCCATTTGGAGTCACTGAACAACAGACTTGACTGACCAAGATTTTGTAAGTCTTGGCTAGATCGTGGGATGGGGGGGGGGGGCAGGGGTGGGATTGCTCCCCACATCACTTCCCCATCACTTTCTGACAAATATTGCAAGGGGCAGTATTGGTGATGATGGTGAAGGTGTTTATGTGATGGTCTGAGGCCTGCACCCACAATTGGAGAAGACAGTACATAGACGGCGGATAACAAAAAATAGAAGAGGAGGAGGAGGAGAAGGAGGTGAAGAGGGGAAAACAAACATTTAACAGATTATTTGTGCTGTAAACAAATGAGATTGAATATAATTTAGAAACACTGAAAAACGCAAGTCAATGTCAAAACATAATCTATAGTCAATCTAGTAAAATTAGGCAGTCTTCAGCTGATTTATCAAAACAAATCATTGTGATGTCTCGCTTATAAAATGATGCATATATATTTAATTTAGTTACTGTAGTTCTACAGAGGCTTGCTCTTTGGGCCTCAAACACTGGCATCAAACCAGTCAGCAAGTACCAGGCTCAGCCAGCAGCTCTACAAGGTCCAATAGTGAGTCACTCTCCTTTTAAACCAAGAACAGCCAAAAATTTGAATTTCAGCAAGTGAAGTGCCAAGCTAGAATGTGCCGAGCCTCTTCGACACCTCGCTCCCCAATCCCCCCCCCCATTCCTTTCCCCCATACAGAGCCAATAAGGGTTTCCTTTCGTTCATCTTGACGCTGATTGTTTCTTCGTTCACTTTGGATCATTTTCATTTTTTTGGGTGCTCATTGATGTATGAAAAGGTGAGCAAACTCTATCCCAGTAAAGCTCCCCCCGCTCTGACTTCAGAAAAGCACCACTACTTGCATCAGCGTGAATTTTTCACTTCTCAACCCACTTTTATGGCTTCTTAGTGAGATTGCCAATTTAAAACCAAATTTCTGGAAAATCTCGCGACAGTCAGCAATATTGAGACTGCCGAAAACGAGTTACACCGAGAATGACCAAATACGCTTACATCACGACCATCCAAACCCACTTAGAGACCCCTCCCCAAACCCACTTACACCGAGACCCCCCCAAAAACCCATTTACACCGAGACGCCCCAAAAACCCATTTATGCAGAGAACCCCCCAAAAACCCATTTACGCTGAGAACCCCCCAAAAACCCATTTACGCCGCGAACCCCCCCAAACCCATTTACGCCGAGAACCCCCCCAAACCCATTTACGCCGAGAACCCCCCCAAACCCATTTACGCCGAGAACCCCCCCAAACCCATTAAGGCTTCGACTCATTTACACTTAAAGTGTCCAAATTAATTTCACCCTTACAACCAGCAGATGGAGGTGACTTTTCCCATCAGCCTGCGGTCGATTTGGATGCAATTACCAGGGTTGAAAGGACATTGTGTTAACTCTCTGTGCCACCAGTTCCTCATTTAAGTGCGTTTAAATGTAAGCATAATATGCAGCAGTTGGCTGAAAGTAAGTTACAAAATGCTAATTACTTGGAAGAAGTTCACCCTGTTCACATAAATATGAATTAACATAATTCATATTGTTGGTGATTTTCCCCACTGGTCTCATTTTGAACTGCTGTCATCATACTTCGACCGGTGAGGACAGCCCTAAAGCCCCAAGTCACTTGGCATATTTAGTTTACTGGTACCATTATGATCTGGAAAACCCACATTTATGCTTCGGTGATCAGTATAGAGTTGTGCAATATTCTTTATTCACCGCTTAAAATTGCTCTCATCACTATCGGCACCAATGACAGCCCTGCAATCACCAGTACTTCACCTCAGTATCGTATAGCTCAAAATGTCCTCTGCAATTGTAACACAAGTCTTGATGGCCGAAATCTATTAGCTCATAGTTCAAGTAGAAATAATTCACACGCAACTTTGTTTCAGTGAAATTCTAGTGCAAATGTACCAACAGCAAAGTATTAACACACAAAATAAAGCAGGTCAGAGAGAGAATTGGGGAATAGGCCGACCGACAAATAAAAACAGAAAGTGCTGGGAACACTCAGCAGGTGAGCGTTTCCAGCATTTTCTGTTTTTATTTCAGATTTCCAGCATCTGCAGTATGTTGTTTTTGTCCGAGTAACTCAACTGGGTAGTACTTCCTTTCAGTGGAAGAAACATGATGAGGCGGTGGATAAAGTTTTGGCACTGTGCTTTGCTGAGATGAGGCAGATAAACATCCTGGCACAAAGAAAGCGAGGAATGGAACGTTAGGCCTGTGGGCCAAATAAAGTTGTGACATTAATTTATAACTATTGAAGTCTACAGCACAGGAGACCATTCAGCCCATTGAGTCTGCGCTTGCTCTCTGCTTGAGCAATCCAAAACTAATCCCACTGTCCTGCTCTTTCCCTATTTCACTGTATCTTCCTCTGCTTCAAATATTTATCAGATTTTCCCTCAAAGGATACAGTGGTCTCTGTCTCAACCATTCACAGTGGCAAAGCTTTCCACGCTCTGTATAAAGTTATTTCTCCCATTCTTTCTCTTCACTTTCTTAGTGACAGGGAGTCAGTGATAATTTTAAATGGATAACCTAACGAAAAAATAGCCGTTCCTTATTCACTTTATCAAAACCCTTTATAATTTTAGAAACTTCTATTAAATCTCCTCTTACTCTTCTCTGCTCCTGTATAAATTGTCCAAGCTGCTCCTCAAAACTATAGTTTCCCATCGTCGGCAACATCCGAATGACTCCACACTGTATGCTCTCTGTGGCTTTAATGACCTTTCTACAATGGGATGCCAAAATTCCATACAGTATTCTGTGCTCTAACCAATATTTTGAATAAATTTATTACTTCTTTATTCTTGTACTCGAAGCCCCTATTTACAAAATCCAAAGTGCGTGTGGTCTTTTTTATGGTTTTATCTACCTGTAGCTGCTCTTTCAGTGAATAGTGCATTTGCACCACAGGGTGTCTCTGTTCATCCACACCTTTCGGTGCCTTTCCAGCGAGCGTACACTTGCACTCCTGGTTTCTCCTCCCAAGTTGTATTACCTCCCACCTCTCCACATTAAACTGCACCTGCCGCCTGTCTGCCCATTCCACTAATCTCTCGATCTTCCTGACGTCTCTTACAGTCCTCCTCAGTTTGCCAAACCTCCTATTCTTTTGTCGTCAGCAAATTTTGAGATTGTGTTCCTTCTACCCATGTCCAAATTATCTATATATACACACCATGAAAAAGCGTGGACGCAGCACTGATCCTTGGGGTACATAACATTCAACCCTTCTCCAATCTGAGCAACACCCATTTACCCTAACCTCTCGTTTCCTGTCCATTTTTTAAAAATCCATGCTGCTACATTTCTCCAAATGCCATACACCTGAATTTTTCTAACAAACCTAGAGACACCTTATAGAAAGCCTCCTGAAAATCCATGCAAACAACAGCTACTGGATTCTCTTTATCTATCTAATTTAGTACTTCTTCAAAAAACGCTATTAAATTTATCAAACATGACTTGCCTTTAACAAATCCGTGCTGGCTGTTCTTTATAAACCCATGCATTTCCGAATGCTCTTTCATTTTATCTCGAATTAAGGATTCAAAGTGTTTGCTCACATCTGCCGTTAAACTATCTGGCTTATAATTACCTGGTTTATCCTTCCTTTCCTTCTTCAATAAAAGTGTTACATTGGCTACTCTCCAGTCCAACAGTGCAATTTTCATATTTAATGAAGATTGAAAAATTCTGGGTCTGGCCAGGGCCTTTGCTACCAGCCCTCTGACTCTGCTCATAAATAGATTGAATTCCTAATTGGAAGTTACTCAAGGTAAAAGATGGCTTATTTTCCATATTCTTTTCATACCATAAACCGATGGGCGCTCCAAAAACCATTCCTGTTTAAGGTGAGTGATAAAGGAAAACAGCAACAAGGTCTCTCGGGTGAATCAGGCTTGGACAAATGCTCCATGGGTAATACCGATGCCTTTTGGGATGACACATGATGATCCCGATGTTACGGCTATATTATTTTGGGATAACCTCTCTCGTCAAGGACACAATACTGAAGATGTCCTTCAGAAAATTCCAAGAGTGGGTTTCCTGGTTGGCACTTCACTTTTTTCCTCCCACCAGGACAGATTTGGTGGGAGGACAGCAGCCAGCACCACTTCCTCTTGTTGAATCTAGATGTGACCAGGATCAAAACCAACTGATTTTGACCATGCCAAGAAAATCACCCAAACCCCTCAGATTTAGATTCCCTGGTCCCCTACTCAGAACTGGTTCCGAATGGCATCAGACCAAAGATCAAACAGGTTTGTAATCAATACTGAGGAGGCTCCTCGTATTTACTCCCTGGCCATATTAGAAAGCACAGAACACTGTTTAAGCAGGTTCATTTTTCTTGGGCTGCTCCTGTGTACTCCTTGTTTAGATTACATTTTCTGGAACTCAAGGTGTTACTTCTGAGCAGAAATTCTAGAACATCCTTTCAGCCAGGATAGCCTTGCAAAAATAAACCTGCCACGTCAATGCCTTTTTAAAAAAAAACTCAGCCATAGCCATAGAATTGGACCCAGTACATCAGAGATGATCAAGGTGTCAGCCATAGCTCATGGGTAGCACTCTTGCCTCTGAGTCAGAGGGTTGAGGGTTCAAGCCTCACTCCGGAGCACATAATCTAGGCTGACGCTCCAGTGCAGTACTGAGGGAGTGCTGCACTGTCGGAGGTGCTGTCTTTCAGATGAGATGTTAAACCAAGGCCCCGTCGTTGCCCTCTCCGTTGGACGTAAAAGATCCCATGACACTATTCAAAGAGGGGGGAATTCTCTCCCTTGGCCAATATTTATCTCTTAACCAACATCACTAAAAAAACAGGATATCTGGTCATTGTCACACTGCTGTTTGTAGGACCTTACTGTGTGCAAATTGGCTGCCAGGAGGGGTTAATATTTATATTACACACATACACACAAATGGTAGACATGTGGAGTACGGTGTGAGGTAGCACAATGTAGACAAAAGGCCAAAAAAGGTAAGCAACACAGAGGTTGTAGGCAAAATCTGGCTTTTTTTTGAAGAAAGGGGCTTATTAAAAACATATTTCTTCTAATTTTCTGGATCCAGCAGGAACGCTATAGCCTGACTTTATATATTGATGCAATTTTTCTTTCAGTCCCAAGTGAGTGCACGTGACAAGGTTCTAATGTAGGTGTAAATGATTTCTAGCAAAAACCCAACATCTGAACAAACAGTAAAAGCTATTAAATTGCTTGGTGGAATCAGCTCTATAGGGATTATTGGCAAACCATTTCTGTGCTTTGCATTCGGTGCCAGCTTTTTTAAAAATAAAGGCAATGAATAAATAGCAGTCAGCAATCCAGGAGGGAAATGTCTGCAGAGCACTTTATGAATATGCAATAATTCTGAAGCAAGATGATAACTAATACTCCAGATAGTTCCAATAACATGGTTATAAAAAGAACACAATTAACTTCAACAATCTTTTTCATGGCAGAAGGTCCCATTTTTGATTCCTGGGCGTGTCAAGTTGGCTGACCTTAGTTCTGGCAGCAATTGGGGCTCACTACAATTGGCCTCCTTGGGTTAGGGGAAGGTGGGGGGTGGGGGGAGGAAAACAAAAAAAATCAGCAAAGATCTTTTGCTATCAGGTGACCTATGCTGGAAAGTGTGCGTTGGGCAAGGACAGGAACGGGCTTGGCTGAATGGCCCTCTGTGATCCAATTTCCTTCTAATAAACACTGTCCAGACGTGCACATGAAGATTGGCCATTTCCGTGAGGTACATGAGGATGCTGGCACCTACGGAACTGCACCCCAGCCAGAGTCAGCACCTCGGGGAGACAATTGAATCAAAAATCCATGTTTTGTTTTGAGAAATTTAGTCGCTGCTGATTTAAGAAATGCAAATAAAGAAATCTCGGCGCAGGCCGGGCGGGCGAGCGAGACGCAGAGAGGGCGGGCGGGCGAGCGAGACGCAGAGAGGGCGGGCGAGCGAGCGAGACGCAGAGAGGGCGCGAGGCGGAGAGCGAGGCCTTTCGTGAGACCTCATCTGGAGTACTGCGTACAGTTTTGGTCTCCTTATCTAAAGGCAGGATATACTTGCCTTGGAGGCGATGCAACGAAGGTTCACTAGATTAATTCCTGGGATGGGAGGATTGTCCTATGGTGAGTAGAATGGGCCTATACTCTGTGGAGTTTAGAAGAATGAGAGGTGATCTCATTGAAACATATAAGATTATGAGAGGGCTTGACAGGGTAGATGCTGAGAGGTTGTTTCCCCTGGCTGGAGAGTCTAGAACTAGGGGGCAATATAGCAGGATAAGGGGTCAAGACTGTGATGAGGAGGAATTTCTTCACTCAGAGGGTTGTGAATGTTTGGAATTCTCTGCCCCAGAAGGCTGTGGATGCTGAGTGATTGAATATATTCAAGGCTGAGATAGATAGATTTTTGGACTCTCGGGGAATCAAGGGAAATGGGAATCAGGCGGGAAAGTGGAGTTGAGGTTGATGATCAGCCATGACCTTATTTAACGGTGGAGCAGGCGCGAGGGGCCACATGGCCTACTCCTGCTCCTATTTCTTATGTTCATGAGACAGAGAGGGAAGGAGGGAGGAGAGGAGTCTCATTTTGATAGTTAATTGCAAATTTCAACTGCAATTTATAAAATGGAGGCAAAATTTTTTACCAACTCTCACACAGGACTGTGTTTAATGACAGAATAGCTGTTTACGGTATTTTTGCATATTTGAGGTGCCAAAGCGGTGCTTAAAAGCCATTATTAAATATAGACAATGAAGCAAGTTTATCTTTATAAAATATCATAAGTTTTTGAGAACAATGAAGGAGCTTTATTTTTTTTTTAAATATAAAACTAAAACCGCTGCACTGTTTTCAATACGTTATCAGAAATGAATGGTGATTTTCGAAAAATATGGAAGATAAGGAATTTTGGTATGATCTGGTGTTAGAGATGACTTTTGACCGGCACCAGGAAGTTCATCCTCCTACAGCATTCACCCGTCTATTTTATTTGCACTACAAACTACTGCCCTACTCCACACTCAGGGTGACAAGTAGATTTCAGTGTGCACCGACCGCCGGGGGGGGTGCGGGCCGGCACATGGAGGCGGCCAAGCTTCCTCCAAAGGGACGCTGCTGAAATCTACTTACAGGCCTGAAAGGTGTCAGACAGACCTTTTTCCATATACACTGGCATCTAGGTACTGGCTGCAGATGTTACACCATGCAGTTCGCACAATGCAATTTTTTTTTATTCGTTCATGGGATGTGGGTGTCGCTGGCAAAGCCAGCATTTATTGCCCATCCCTAATTGCCCTTGAGAAGGTGGTGGTGAGCCGCCTTCTTGAACCGCTGCAGTCCGTGTGGTGAAGGTTCTCCCACAGTGCTGTTAGGAAGGGGGTTCCAGGATTTTGATCCAGCGACAATGAAGGAACGGCGATATATTTCCAAGTCGGGATAGCGTTATGATTTGGAGGGGAACGTGCAGGTGGTGTTGTTCCCATGTGCCTGCTGCTCTTGTCCTTCTAGGTGGTAGAGGTCGTGGGTTTGGGAGGTGCTGTCGAAGAAGCCTTGGCGAGTTGCTGCACTGCATCCTGTGGATGGTACACACTGCAGCCACAGTGCGCCAGTGGTGAAGGGAGTGAATGTTTAAGGTGGTGGATGGGGTGCCAATCAAGCGGGCTGCTTTGTCCTGGATGGTGTCGAGTTTCTTGAGTGTTGTTGGAGCTGCACTCATCCAGGCAAGTGGAGAGTATTCCATCACACTCCTCACTTGTGCCTTGTAGATGGTGGAAAGGCTTTGGGGAGTCAGGAGTTGAGTCACTCACCGCAGAATACCCAGCCTCTGACCTGCTCTTGTAGCCACAGTATTTATATGGCTGGTCCAGTTAAGTTTCTGGTCAATGGTGACTCCAGGATGTTGATGGTGGGGGATTCGGTGATGGTAATGCCGTTGAATGTCATGGGGAGGTGGTTAGACACTCTCTTGTTGGAGATGGTCATTGCCTGGCACTTGTCTGGCACAAATGTTACTTGCCACTTTTCAGCCCAATCCTGGATGTTGTCCAGGTCTTGCTGCATGCGGGCACGGACTGCTTCATTATCTGAGGGGTTGCGGATGGAACTGAACACTGTGCAATCATCAGCGAACATCCCCATTTCTGACCTTATGATAGAGGGAAGGTCAATGATGAAGCAGCTGAAGATGGTTGCGCCTTGGACACTGCCCTGAGAAACTCCTGCAGCAATGTCCTGGGACTGAGATGATTGGCCTCCTACAACCACTACCACCTTCCTTTGTGCTACGTATGACTCCAGCCACTGGAGAGTTTTCCCCGATTCCCATTAACTTCAATTTTACTAGGGCTCCTTGGTGCCACACTTGGTCAAATGCTGCCTTGATGTCAAGGGCAGTCACTCTCACCTCACCTCTAGAATTCAGCTCTTTTGTCCATGTTTGGACCAAGGCTGTAATGAGGCTTGGAGCCGAGTGGTCCTGGCGGAACCCAAACTGAGCATCGGTGAGCAGGTTATTGGTGAGTAAGTCGTCATCATCGTTGGGTCAAAATCCTGGAACTCCCTACCTAACAGTACTGTGGAAGAACCTTCACCACACGGACTGCAGCGGTTCAAGAAGGCGGCTCACCACCACCTTCTCAAGGGCAATTAGGAATGGGCAATAAATGCTGGCCTTGCCAGCGATGCCCGCATCCCATGAACGAATAAAAAAAGTGCCGCTTATAGGAACATAGGAACAGGAGTAGGCCATTCAGCCCCTCGTGCCTGCTCCGCCATTTGATAAGATCAAGGCTGATCTGTGATCTAGCTCCATATACCTGCCTTTGGCCCATATCCCTTACTACCTTTGGTTGCCAAAAAGCTATCTATCTCAGATTTAAATTTAGCAATTGAGCTAGCATCAATTGCCGTTTGTGGAAGAGAGTTCCAAACTTCTACCACCCTTTGTGTGTAGAAATGTTTTCTAATCTCGCTCCTGAAAGGTCTGGCTCTAATTTTTAGACTGTGCCCCCTACTCCTAAAATCCCCAACCAGCGGCAATAGTTTCTCTCTATCCACCCTATCTGTTCCCCTTAATATCTTATAAACTTCGATCAGATCACCCCATAACCTTCGAAACTCCAGAGAATACAACCCCAATTTGTGTAATCTCTCCTCGTAACTTAACCCTTGAAGTCCGGGTATCATACCTATGCTGTACTCCCTCCAAGGCCAAGATGTCCTTTCGAAGGTGCGGTGCCTAGAACTGCTCACAGTACTCCAGATGCGGTCTAACCAGGGTTTTGTATAGCTGCAGCATAACTTCTGCCCCCTTGTACTCTAGTCTTCTAGATATAAAGGCCAACATCCCATTTGCCTTCTTCATTATTTTCTGCACCTGTTCATGACACTTCAATGATTTATGTACCTGAACCCCTAAGTCCCTTTGGACATCCACTGTTTTTAACTTTTTACCATTTAGAAAGTACCCTGTTCTATCCTTTTTTTGATCCAAAGTGGATAACCTCGCATTTGTCTACATTGAATTCCATTTGCCACAGTTTTGCCTATTCACCTAATCTATCAATATCGCTTTGTAATTTTATGTTTGATAGCACTGTCGACGACACTTTCCATCACTTTGCTGATGATTGAGAGTAGACTGATGGGGCGTTATTTGGCCAGATCGGAATTGTCCTCTTTTTGTTGACAGGACATACCTGGGCAATTTTCCACATTGTCGGGTAGATGCCAGTGTTGTAGCTGTACTGGAACAGTTTGGCTGGAGGCACGGCTAGTTCTGGGGCACAAGTCTTCAGCACTAGAGCCAGGATGCTGTCAGGGCCCATAGCCTTTGTTGTATCCAGTGCACTCAGCCATTTCTTGATATCATGTGGAGTGAATCGAATTGGCTGAAGACTGGCTTCTGTGATGGTGGGGATATTGGGAGGAGGCGAATGCAAATCCAGTGCCAAATCACAATTTTCTACAGATTTGGCAAGTAAAGGCACAATTTTCAATTATGTTATGAACTTTGACGCTGGATTTATTTATTATTGAGTCTTGGGATGAGGGCGTCACTGGCAAGACTGGCATTTATTGCCCATCACTCGTATAACTCAGTGGCTTACTAGTCCACTTCAGAGGGCAGTTAAGAGTCAACCACATTGGTGTGGGATTGGAATCACATCGATCATAGTAGGTACAACAGAGGAGGAGGCCATTCGGCCCATTGTGCTTGTGCCAGCTCTTTGAAATAGCTATCCAATTAGTCCCATTCCCCTGCTCTTTCCCCATAGCCCTGTCAATTTTTTCCCTTCAAGTATTTATCCAATTGCCTTTTAAAAGTTACTACTGAATTTTCTTCCACCACCCTTTCAGGCAGTACATTCCAGATCATTACAACTCGCTACGTAAAAAAATGTTTCCTCATGTCTCCTCTGGCTCTTTTGTCGATCACCTTAAATCTGTGTCCTCTGGTTACCGACCCTTCTGCCAACGGAAACTGTTTCTCCTTATTTACTCTATCAAAACCGTTCATGATTTTGAGCACCTCTACAAAGTCTCCCCTTAATCTTCTCTGTTCTAAAGGAGAACAACCCCAGCTTCTCCAATTTCTCGACACAGCTGAAATCCCTCATCACTGGTACCATTCTAGTAAATCTCTTCTGCACCCTCGCTAAGGCCTTGACATTCTTCCTAAAATATGATGCCCTGAATTGAACACAATACTCCAGCTGTGGCCTAACCAGTATTTTATAAAGGTTTAGCATAGCTTCCTTGCTTTTGCAGTCTATGCCTCTATTAATAAAGCCCAGGATCCCATAATGCCGTTTTAACAGCCTTCTCAACTTATCCTGTCACCTTCAAAGATTTGTGTATGTGCACCCCCAGGTGTCTCTGTTCCTGCACCCCCTTTAAAATTGTACCATTTTGTTTATATTGCCTCTCCTCATTCTTCCTACCAAAATGCATCACTTCACACTTCTCTGCATTAAGTTTCATCTGCCATGTGTCTGCGCATTTCACCAGTCTCTCCATGTCCTTCTGAAGTCTGTTACTATCCTCCACAATGTTTACTACATTTCCGAGTCTCGTTTCATCTGCAAATTTAGAAATTATACCCTCTGTACCCAAGTCCAGGTCATTAATTTACATCAAAAAGAGCAGCAGTCCTAATACTGATTCCCATACTCTCTTTGCCCCTCTTATTCCCTTTTTTAGATCTCCTCTGTACTTTCTGTATTCAGCTTGGTTCTCTACTGCATTCTGAACTGTACATTTGTCATAAGTAGACCATACGGCCCCTCGAGCCTGCTCCGCCATTCAACAAGATCATGGCTGAACTTCCACCTCAACTCCACTTTCCCGCCCATCCCCATATCCCTTGATTCCCTTAGTGTCCAAATATCCATTGATCCTTTTCTGTTTCATTTTAATCTCTATATCTTTAGTCATCCAGGGAGCTCTAGCTTTGGATGCCCTTCCTTTCCCCCCTTAAGGAATGTGTCCACTCTGTACCCGAACCAACTCCTCCTTGAATGCCTCCCACTGTTCAATTACTGTTTTGCCTGCCAATTTGTGATTCCAATCCACCTGGGCAAAATCCCCTTTTAACTCACTGAGATTAGCCCTCCTCCAGTTAAGTATTTTCACATTTGGTTGTTCAGTGTCCCTTTCCGTAACTATTCTAAACCTAATGACATGATCTCTGTACCCCAAATGCTCCCCCACTGAAACATGCGTTAGGCCAGGCAGGTAAGGAAGGCAGGTTTCCTTCCCTAAAGGACATTAGTGAACCAGTTGGGTTTTTAACGACAATCCGACAGCTTCATGGTCACTGATATCAGCTTTTTATTTCCAGATGTTTTGAACTGAATTCAAATTCTCAAACTGCCAAGGTAGGATTTGAACTCGTGTTTTCTGGATTACTAGTCCTGTACCCATTATGTCAACACCAGCATGAATTCAGCACCACACAAGCCTGCTATAATGCTATCAGCATAATTTTGGTGCCAAATGTGTATAAGCCTCTACCTCTTTGATGGGTTCTATGATAGAAAATTGGAAACAGAATCATTGAATATTACAGCACACAAACAGGCTATTCGTCCTATCAAATCTGTGCTGGTTTGTTTCGCCACATGAGCCACCTATTCTAATCTCTGTCTCCTGCTCGCTCTCCATACCTTCTAATATTCCTCTTTTTAGAACAATTATTTAATTCCCTTTTAAAAGAATTCATTATGGACTCTGCTTCACCAACAGTTTGCAGTGTATAATGCCACATTCTGTGTACAGATTTTTTTTCTAACCTCCCCTTTAATTCTTTTTATGATTATCTTAAATTTATGCCCTCTCATTACTATTTTGCCAACAGAAAGGAACCAACCTATGGCTATTTACTGTATCATAATCCTTCATCATCTTGAAGACCTCTAGCAGGTCACCCCTTAAGCTGAGCTCCAACTTCTCAAATCTTGATTCGTAACTGCAACCCCTCATCCCTGGCCACATTCTAGTGAGCCTACACTGAACTTCTTCTATTGCTTTTATATCGTTCCTATAATGGGTCAAAACGGTACAAAATTCTCTAACAACAACCTAACTACGGTCTTGTACAAAATCAGCATTACCTATTTGTTATTGCATTCGGTGCCTCTCAATACAAAACAACAACTTGCATTTATATAGCACGTCTCAAGGTGCTTCACAGGAGCGTTATCAAACAAAATTTGACACCGTGCCACATAAGGAGATATTAGGACAGGTGACTAAAAGCTTGGTCAAAAGAAGTAGGTTTTAAGGAGCATCTTAAAGGAGGAGAGAGAGGTGGAAGGTTTAGGGAGGGAATTCCAGAGCTTAGGGCTTAGGCAGCTGAAGGCACGGCCACCAATGGTGGAGAGATTAAAATCGGGGATGTGCAAGAGGCAAGAACTGGAGGAATGCAGAAATCTTGGAGGGTTGTAGGGCTAGAGGAGGTTACAGAGATAGGGAGGGGCGAGGCCATGGACAGATTTGAAAACAAGGATGTGAATTTTAAAATCCCGGACCGGGAGCCAATGTAGGCCAGAGAGCACAGGGGTGATGGGAGAACAGGACTTGGTGCAAGTTAGGATATGGGCAGCAGAATTTTGGATGAGCTGAAGTTTATGGAGGGTGGAAGATGGGAGGCCAGCCAGGACAGCATTGGAATAGTCCAGTCTGGAGGTAACGAAGGCATGGATAAGGATTTCAGCAGCAGATGAGCTGAGGCAGGGGTGGAGATGGGCGATGTTACGGAGGTGGAATGAGGCGATCTTGGTGATGGAGAGGATATGGGGTTGAAAAATCATCTCAGGGTCAAATAGGACGCCAAGGTTGTGAACGGTCTGGTTCAGCTCAGACAGTGGTCAGGGAGAGGGAACGGAATTTGCGGCGGGGACCAAAGGCAATGGCTCAACAGCTTGCTGGGGGAAGTGAGTTCCAGATTTCCACTACTCTTTGTGTGAAGAAGTGCTTTCTGACATCACCCCGTAACAGCCTAGCTCTAATTTTAAGATTATACCCCCTTGTTCTGGACTCCCCCACTAGAGGAAATAGTTTCTTTATGTCTACCATATTAACTCCTTTAATCATCTTAAATACTTCAATTAGATCACCCCTTAATCTTCTATACTCAAGGGAATACAAGCCTAGTCTATGCAAACTGTCCTCATAATTTAATCCTTTTAGCCCTGGTGTCATTCTGGTGAACTTTCGCTGTACCACCTCCAAGGCCAATATATCCTTCCTAAGGTGCAGTGCCCAGAACTGGACTCAGTACTCAGGACGGAGTCTAACCAGAGATTTATATAACTGTAACCAATAACTGCATTCCAAGATGCATTTTTCACATTTTTCGACATCGTTCTGCAGTTTGGTGCCGTGCCGGCTCTACATGTCACAGGCCAAATTTCAGGCATGCTAAGCAGGGGGAAGAGGCTGTCATTACTGTTAAAATTCAATTAGATCATGGCTGATCTGAACTTCAACTCCATTTACTTGCTGTAGCTCCATACCCCTTGATACCTTTACCTAACAAAAATCTATCGATCTCAGTCCCCCAGCAACCACAATCTTTTGGAGGAAGAGATTCCAGATTTCTACTACCCTTTGTGTATACATTCAGATTTTCCTCCTAATTGGCTTGGCTCTAATTTTAAGAATATGTCCCCTTGTTCTTGATTTCTCCCCATGAGAGGAAATAGTTTCTCCGTATCTACTCTGTCAAATCCTTTTAAACATTTTAAATACATCATATCACCTGGTAATCTTCTATAATCAACGGAATACATGCCAAGTTTATGCAATCTGTCCTTATAATGTATCCCGCTAAGCCCCGGTATCATCCTGGTGAATGTGCGCTGCATCCCCTCCAGTGCCAATATATCCCTCCATAAGTGCGGTGCTCAAAACTGAACATAGTACTCCAGATGGGATCTGATCAAGGCTCTATACAACTGAAGCATAACTTCCTCCCCTTTGTAATCCACGATGATCCCTTTTGTCACAGAGACCAGAATGTACACAGTACTCCAGTTTCAGTCTGACCAGGACACTATATAGCTTCAGAATGACTTCTGAGGATTTGCACTCAACACAGAAACGTTCTAAAACACTTATTATTTTCAAATCACCATTCAATTCTGTCATCGGTTACAATAAAGTAGCACTCTAATAGGGAAGCACTAAGTAACAAGCACCCGTTATTAAAATGGTCAAGTGTGCCACTGTACAGTAATGGCACTCAGTAAATTAAAAATCAACGCCACTAATAAGGATCATTTGAAATCAAGTTACCTATGGCTTCTATAGCTTCTGTAAGAGCTGCTATGACTCGAGTGATCTCTGCTGTGCCTTCGCCTGCTTCGACTTCTGCTGTAACTCCGTGACCTAGAATTAATCACAGTACAGCATGAATAGTTTCAAATAACATGACAGGAATGTTTTCAGTCACTGTCGGTTTCATGATTCTGCAGTCTCAACTGCCCACTGGGTAGCAAAACCCCTTGCTTCTGTGATAAGGTAAAATAAAGCTATTTGTAGTATACAGCAACTGGATGCGTGCATTCCTGAAAATCACAAAGGACTTCCTAGATCCTAAATCAGTTAAGGGTGATGCTGATAAGAAAAAGGAGGGGGGGGGGGGGGGGGAGGGCTGGGGGAAAAGGGAGAAAGAACAGGGAGAGAAAGAAGTTGCATTTACATTGCACTTTTTACATCCTCAGGATGGTCCAAACTTTTTCAGAGCCAATGATTTAATTTTGAAGTGTAGTCATGGTTGTTTTCTAGGCAAATGTGGTAGCCAAATTTGTCCACAGCAATATCCCACAAAACAGCAATGAGATAAATGATCAGTTAATCTGTTTTGGCGATGCTGGTTGAGGGATGAATGTTAGCCAGGACACTAGGAGAACTTCCTGACTTTCCGAGTGGCCAGGATTGTGGACAGCCTTGCGGGTTGATACCAAGGAGTATCAGCGGTGGTAGTTCGCACTGCCTAGTGGGGTTTTGGTTGTGTCGGCAGGACTTTGACGGCTACCTTGTCCATGTGGGGTAGTGCTTCAGTGGAAGTTGACGCGCCAGGCAGGTGCTAGCAGTGGGCCAGGAGCAGGGACCAAATGTCAAAGAACATCAGTTCAGTTTCCTTTAAAGTTTCAAATCACTGCTTTTCTTCCCTAATACTGTGGGGAGTAGTCAAATGGCTTTAACTCAATTAAGAAAACCACCCTTTGGCAGGGTTTTACAAGAGAATCAGTTGCAGAATTTGGGGGATTATATGGTCACGTTTTAATACAAGTCAACTGAACAAATTAATCCTGATAGCAGTAAGGGACTCTACACAGAAAGGGAAAAAGGATAATAACATTAGTTCTGTGATGGATACCCACATTACAATTACCTCTAGGTTATGCAGATACTGTGTCGAGCTTTAAGCATCGACGTTAGATGAAGAGGGATGGGAGGAGGCTCGTGTGGAGCATAAACACCGGTATGGATCAGTTCAGCCAAATGGCCTGTTTCGGTGCTGTAAATTCTATGATTCAGCAGCAGACTTCTCTTAAGGAAGATCAAGTATTGAGAACAGTTTGAAACTACTGTACCTAAACTTTTTGTTGCAGGCTGGATTCCAATGTCACTTCCCCCTATATAACGTAACTAACTTTTGGATTTTGCAGATAAACAATTCTTTCCACCATCGACTAGTCGGGAAAGCCAATGCTGGATTGTAATTTACAATGGAGATAAAAAGAAAAACTGAGCGCGCTTGAAATACACAACAGGTGCTGGCTGACTTGCCGTGTACTTCCAACCTTTCCTGTTTTTATTTCAGTAATTTAAGGCAGTGGTACAGGTACTCAAGTGTAGTTATTGCGATGTCAGTCAGCACGGTTCCCATCTCCAGGAAGCTGAATGACTAAATATGGTCCCTGCAGCAATTTGGAACTGCAGCATTCCTTTGCATGTACTCGTCAATAGTTAGTGGTAGGGAGATTTAAAAATAAAGTCAGCACATTAGACTTGGTTCCCCTCCAATAGATGCCAGAGCCCTGTAGACAACTGTGGCTGAGCAATCTGCAGGGCACAGCCAAGATACCACCAGGTCTCAAGAGTTGGGAGCTATCAGTAACGGTGAAGAATTTGAGCTTCCTCTCACTGGAATATGGGACTTTTGAAATAACCTAATAAGTTTTCAAAATTATGAAGGGGGTTGATAAAAGTTTATGACGAGCAGGAAGACTGACAGACTTGCATTTATATAAAACTTTACCGCGTCTCTCCGAAACATCCCAATTTCTCACTGAAAACTAGGAGAGAGCTGTTACGACATCAATGTGCTTTTTGGTGGTAGAGATTATCGGGGGGGGGGGGGGGGTGTTATTATTAAAAATGAACAACATTATCTGTTAACTACAAGATGAAAACCATTAAAAAAAAATTATAATCATTAACACTTAAATACAATCTGATGTCTGCATGGACTATACTTACCTGTAAGAAGAGCTGTAACTTCTTGACCGACTCCTTGATCTACTGCTTGACCGGGATCTTGTTCGGGAATGCGTTCTGTCTCTTGAACTGGATCTGTAGTGGTCGCGCGAGGTACTTCGACTTCGAGACCTGCTATTGCTATCTCTGGACGGCGAGTCTTCTTCACTCGAGGTTTCTTGGTTTCTCTGCCTTTGGTTCAATCGCGCTGTCCGCCGAACTTCGTCAAAGAGAGAGCCCGGCTTGACTTTATTTTTGCTTTTAATTTCTATTTTCAGTCCCTGGGGTTTGTTATCGGATTCGGCAGCCTCTACTTTAACCTCCGTATTAACTACAGGGCTGGCTGTTGGTACACTCGGCAAAACCTTCAAAGGTTTCCACTTGTTACTATCGGTTAGGTCATTTTCTGCCTTTGTGCCACTTTCTGTTGCACTCCCATTGACGTCGGATGGTTGGACCGCTTCAGCACCATTTTTCTCACTCTTATTCTGATCAGCTTTCTCTGCTGAGGAGCCCCTTTCGGATTTGATTCCAGCGCCCTTTGCTCCTTTGGAATCTCCAGCTTCAGAAACAGACGCTTCTTTTTCACTGCCTTTCTGCGTTGCCGAGACGGAATTGCACTTCTCTGGGGTGGAGCTCCGAGTGTTTTGGTGCGGCGGCTTGGGTTTTTCTGCCGCTCCTGGTGATTTTGCTTCAGCCTTTGCCGAATCCGTCTTCTTCTGTTTTGGCGGGGATTCCCCTCCCCGTTTGAGACCCGAGGCACTTGTAGGCGATTCACGCGGTTCTGCGTGCTCTTTGACTGGGTGGCTGACCTTAACTGAAGCAGCGCAATTTACTACACTGCTTTCAGCATCATTCCTTCCCACACTGGGTGGTGTATTCCTGGCCTTAGATTTACCGTCACTTGCACCAGGCCCGTCAGCTCTCGTCTCTTCTTCCTCCTCTTCCCCAAACTCCAGAGGGGGTTGCCAATGGAATTTCTCCTTTGTTTTTTGCACCTTTTTGACTTTTTTCTTTTCGCTTTTCTTTTTGAACTTGGTACTCTTGGATTTTGACTTTTTCTTACTTTTAAGCTTGTGTTTTACCTTCTTCTTTCGCCTCTTCTCATTCTCGCTTGCTGAGCTTGAAGAACTACTGGAAACGGAGGACCTTCTCGCCGACTGTTTTCTGCCACCTGCTTCTGAGCCGGATGATGCAGAAGACTTAGCACTACACACCTCAGATCTGGAGTTCTCTCTTCTACTGGACGTCTTCCCTTCAGTCTCACCGACATCAGATTTCTGTACCACTTCTCCCTCCTCCGAGGTGGACCCAGACTGTACTTTACTGCTTTTACTCTGTTCCGTTTCAGACTCTGTCTCAGATTTCAACCTTGCTCTCTTGTGAACTTTCTTTGTAGTTTCCTCGTCTTTACTGCAAGATCCTGAGGAGGATTTCCTTTCAGAGGATTTGTTCCTTGCAGATTTCTTCCTTGGCCGCTGTACGTGATCATTGGATGAGCTGGACTTCACATTTGGTTGTTCCTTGGTAGAACTTTTGCTGGGACGGTCACATTTCTCCTCTGCTTTTCTTCTACTGTGGTGTTTTTTGTGAGATTCTGACTGAGAGTTTGACACATCGTGTCTCTTTGATTCAGTTTTTCCCTTTTCTCTCTCATACCCATCCGAGTCACTCTCACTGGAGCAGTGCGAGGATGACACACTCTGCTCCATGCTTTCGTTTTTCTTTCCAGTGTGCCTTCCAGTGTCACGTTCTTTGTTTGCATGGTTGGCTGCAGAGATTGCTTTCTGATCTTTATCGTGTTTATTAGAAACAGAATTCTTCTTTCGAACGTTTTCGTACTTCTCTTCATTGCTAGCTACACACGCCTCTTCAGATTCATGTGAATGACTGGATGATTTGGAGTAGGAGGATTCATGGTAGGGGGATTTAGTTGGCGACCGTGACCTTGAACTAGACCGACTCCTTGACCTGGAATAGGACCGACTCCTTGACCTGGAACTAAACCCTCTGCTCCTTGAACTCCTCTGATAGCCTGAGGTCGAACTTCGCTCACTGTCATGGTCAGAGTTGTAATGCCTTCTAGTATCTGAATTTCGGTGCTGTTTTCGTAAAGATGGAGATAGGTCATCCTCCCTAGAACATTTTGAATCTCTACTGCTCAATGTAGGTGTTGTTTCACTTAATTTTGCCTGGGCTTCCTGGATCCGAACATAAGAAGGCTTCCAAGGCTTCTGACCTGGTCTCCATCTTGAGGGTGGAGGACTCTCGCTTAAAGGAACTGCAGGAACAGCTTCGACCGTAGCAGTGTGTGTTACAATTTTTTCATTTTCCTTCGCAGCTATCCTTGAAGTTTCGAGTTTCTTTTGGTTTAGATCGTCAAAGTGTGCTCTGGTATTTCTCCTCCTTCCGTGCTTGGATTTGGAGCTAGATCTAGACGTGGATCTACTTCTCGATGATGATACAGAGCTTGAACTACACCTGGATCTGGACCTGGACCTGGACCTGGACCTAGACCTGGATCTGGATCTGGACCTAGATCTGGACCTTTCGTTGGATCGAGACCTAGATTTTGATCTTGAATAGGACCGAGAAGCTGTACTGGCTGAAGAAGATTGATGTCTAGAAGACCCAGACCACACTCTTTCTGAAGAGTGTCTTGAAGAAGCGGACGATAGAGATTTCTTTTCATGCTCATGAGAAGACTTTGTCCTATAGCTTGATGAGCGCGCAGATTCTGGAGGTACAGAGATCTCCTTTGTTTTATGTTTGTGGACTTTATGCCTTCTGGAATGTTTCTGCTTCTTGGATTTTTTCTTAGCTTTGGTTTTTCTCCTCTCCTTTTTAGATCTCTTATAGCGGCTAGATTTCCGCCTGCTGCGATCGTCTGAGTAATACCCATCGTGAGACCAGGACCGTGACCATGGCGAAGCAGATCTGTCACTCCACCGATGTGACTCTGACTTCAATCTGCAGATCAGAAGAAATAAAGCTTAACTGGTGGTAAAGTAGGCAATCTAGAGTCAACACTGAATTGAATAAAGATAAAATTCCATTTCTTATTAGTTATTCCTAAGTACAGAACATTTTTACTAGGCAAAGTGACATTCTCCAACAAATACCAACAAATGTTTGCCCACCAAGAATGCACGATTCCAATTTTCCCTCACCTGTGCTTTGTGATTCTAGGTGAAATGCATTTCCTTTTTGAGTGTCTTTTATGGAATTTACTCATTCTGAACTCAGAAATCAGAGAAGTGCAGTTTATAATACCACAAATTCACAGTGTGATCAAATTGAATGTTTGCATATCCTATTTTGCTTGGTTCAGCTCTTTAAACAAAATCTTAGAATAGTTATAAAGTTAGATTATTTGCATAAAGGTTACATATCAAAAGCATGTGCACTGCAGCAAAGCAGAATACTGCGAAGTATGCAACAGGCAGATAGCAGATTCTCTGTGGAATTTTAGCTTGACTGATGAATATTACTCTGAATTACAGGTTCTCAGAAACAGTGCACTCGACATGTTAGACTAGATACCAAACTTGTTTTTAATATAAAAATCCCATCTTATAGAGTTCATACTTGTCTCCTTTAGTCCATTTCTCTAAGCTGGCGGCTCGGTACGTTCTAACTCGCTGCATTTCTTCCTTCCAGTGAGGTGGTGTTTCACTGCTCTCCTCGTCCAGCTCTGATTCTGAGTGTGATCTGGATTTTGATGGAGTGCGATAGCGCTAACCCAGGAAAAGGAAAAAGGAACAAAAAAAATGAAATACAATTTCTCAATTCTTTGGGGCCTGGAAGGACAATTCTGCACATTCGAATTTGAACCCCTTCCCCTTTCTAATTCCTCTACCTGCCGTCCTGCTCAACAGATTGGGTCCACACTACAGAACACAGAAATTTCTAGCAGAACACATTCCCTAATTTATTTCCTTTTCTTTGAAGAACTCAACACACTCTGGCGCACAGCTGCACAGGTGCTGGCAATCCTCCTGTACCTCACGTAAGTGGCTAACTTGGATAATAAGAGTCTAAACGGGATAAAGGAGCAATGTGATCTGGGGGTACTGTTACACAAATCACTAAAAGTAGCGATGCAGTTTAATAAGGCCATAAAAAAGGTAAATCAAACACTGGGGTTCATTTCTAGAGGGATAGAATTGAAAAGCAAAGAAGTTACGTTTAACTTGTATAGAACCTTGGTTGTACCACACTTGGAGTACTGTGAACAGTTCTGGTCTCCATATTATAAAAAGGATATAGAGGAACTGGAGAGGGTGCAAAAAAGAGTTCTGATATCATCCTTGTGAATGAGAGGATATCCTTATCAGGAAAGGCTGAATGGGCTGGGGCTCTTTTCTCTAGAAAAGAGAAGGCTGAGGGGTGACCTGATAGGGTTCGATAGGGTAGACATAGAAAACTAGAGGTCATAATATAAAAGTCACTAATAAATCCAATAGGTAATTCAGGAGAAAGTTCTTTACTCAGAGTGCGGTATAGCATAGATGCATTTAAGGGGACGCTAGATAAACACATGAGGGAGAAAGGAATAGAAGGGTATCCTGATAGGATTAAATGAAGTAGGGAGGAAGGAGGATCCTGTGGAGAAAAAACGCCAGCAGAGACCAGCTGGGCCGAATGGCCTGTTTCTGTGCTGTAATTTCACTTAGCTTTGTGAGCCCATTGAGTGTTGGCATGGTATTCTACAGTGTGGGGGAGGGGGGAGGGGGAAGGGTAAGGCAATATTGCGGAGACCGATTTTGTCCTTGGACAATGTCCACTGAAGGACAATTCACAGCATAAGTCAGTGGACAGCAAAATCCTTGGCTGATTCTCCTCCATCTCAAGATTAAGGCCACCTGTAATTCCCCTGCTACCATGCCAGCTAAATTCAGCACAGACTGAAGATTGAACTGGAGACTGTCTTGACTGCAGGGCTCAGTATGACACCAGATGATGCATTATGCTGGCAGTCCTCTGGCGCTGCATCTAAATGTGCATTGTTCACGTGTGAATTTAGACAGCGAGTGTCAGCCGACTATTCCACAGACATTCATGCTTTTTATATTTTTGGTCAGCTGGGGAATATGACACAGGCAGGAGCCTATCAACTTGCTTAAGAATTCCACTTAAGTAGCATTTCCATTTGCCTACTGCAGATTGCACCCTTTCACCCTATAAGGACACACCACAATTATCTAAGTCCAAAGAAATTAGGTACAGGTTGGCAAGAGCCAAGGCTTAGGGATCTGTGTGGTGGTAGTGCTGAAGTTTAACTGGCTAAAACCACTCAGTGTACCAGAACAAAACATTGCTAAGCTCCCCATTATTTTGCCTAGCAATAGCTTGTAGGGTTACCTGGTGCCAAGTGGGAAGAATCCCAGCCCCCAGTGATGGGTCAACTTTCCATCAATGAGCTAGCCAGACTGGCTAATCGGCCAACAGTGCTCTGGAGTACGCTGCAGAACTACATAGCTCAGTTATTGGAATATAGAATCTGCCACAGAGGTTCAACTCTATTTCAATCTGCCACTGTTAGGTACGTAAGTTTGAAGCCAACTCAAGCCAAAGGGACCCTGCTTGCCTCCTCTTCAAGGAGGATAGTCAGTTGGTCATTAATGGGACCTACACATACAATTTCCAAGAGAAGGTATTGATGGCTCAGTACCACACCACACACAGCCACCAGGACAGCTCTAGTCAATATGAATTATGAATAATACATGCTTTCCTTTTGAGTCTGCTTACTCAATAGTAAAATATTTCTAGATACCAAAACATAATTTGGAATACAATAAAGGACAGCAATCTTTGTGAGGGGGCAAACATTGAACTTTTCCCTCCAATATTGCAGTCAATGATGGCTTTAAGGACCTTCATTTATATAAGCACAAAACATTTTTAAAAAAAGAGAAATCTAGGTGAAGAATCCAACGCCCAAATAGTAAGACATCACCAATGTTTGAAAGAGTCAGAGAGGAGGCAGATAACAAAATAAGGGTTAGGTGATATTAAGCATAAAACCTTTTAGATTGTAGGAAGAAGTACAGACTTGGAAGTAAGTTTTGAGATGGTGGAAAAGAATGAGTTGACATGGGAATGGGAGGTGGTGTGATGTTTTCAAACAGTGAGGATGCAGGAACGAGATAGAGCAACGGCACTTTTGGAGTTTAGAAGAAAGATTTCAGAAAAAGCAATACGCTCTTTGAGGGCCAAAAGCATCAGAGAAGGGAAAACAAGTGGCAGGATGATAAATGTAAATGCGTACCATTGTGCCTCTGCCTTTAATTTTACGTCCCGATTTTGACACCACTGGTTTCTGCTCAATAAGAGTTGAAGGTGCTTCCTGAAGTTTTCTGCAAGGGAGGAAAAAGAGAGCTGAAATTTGAATCTAAAATGATGAAAATTAAATGAAAATTCTCTACACTGTGCAATTCCACATACTTCAAAAATGTAAGTGAAAAACAAGTCAAGAATTATCCGTAGGTACTTAATCTAGCCTTTATAAAATGGATCCCAAGCATTTTTTGTTATTCAAACACGGAAATGATGCCGGTAAACTCTGGGAAAAAGATGTCCTCTGTCACTGTTGAACTATTTTGTCACATAAAAAAGATTGTAAAGACTTTGTTATTTTTAGCAAGCCCTACGTAAACTCTTCACCTAGGCCGCACCAACTTTTCCAATGATAAAGAACAAACCTGCATTTATCCAGCACCCATCATGTTTCCAGGGCGTCCCTAGACTTTCCACATCCAATTAACTTTATTTTTGAAGTGGAATCACTTTTGTTATGTAGGAAAATGGGGCAGTCAATTTGCACACAGCAAGGTCACACAAGCAGCAAACAACAGTCAATCTGTTTTTGGTGAGATCGGCTAGAAGGTGGCGGGGGGATTGGAGGAGCGAGGAATTTTGGCCAGGGCACTGGGAGAAGCCATTGATCCTTTCTGAAAAATGCCCGAGTATCTTTAACATCCATCTGAGCAGGTAGATGAACAGGTACTAAATTGGCCATAAGATGCTGGTGTGGGAAATAGAAAAAATATCACACAGGAAGTGGGGGAAGGGGAGGAGGGGACTGAGGCACATTGTTCAGGCAGAGTAAACGGAGTTTTGCTCTGTATCTGACCATTCTACACCAGACCTGGGAGTGTTTGATGCCAACACTGAGAGCCTAGGATAGAAAATGTTCTTTTCCCCCAGGTCGATGAACAGAAAAATGTTCAAAAAAGAGTTACATCCCTATTCAAGACATAAAAGTCATTAATGATTATAAATCAGCTTCAGCTAATGAAGTAGACGGCAGAAGAAAAAGCTACAAAAGCAATTAAGGAGAGAAATAAACCAAAACACAAGAAAGTTGAAATGGAATGATGTGTGTGTTTATTGGTACAGATTAGTTTCTAATCTTAAAATTTTACGTTTCACTCTAAAGTCTCTTGTGATCTCCAACATTCCATGGTTGCAGGCCAAAATTTAATATGAACACTAATTAGTCAAAATATTGCAGTGACAGAATCCTAGCTGATGCTCAGATGTTCTCTTTAGTGTCAGTCCAGCATTAAAAGCAATGGAAATCCATACGTTTAAAATCACCCTTGATCCCAAAGTTTTATATAAACAAAACATAGAAAATAGGAGCAGGAGTAGGCCAGTCGGCCCTTCGAGCCTGCTCCGCCATTCAATATGATCATGGCTGATCCTCTATCTCAATACCATATTCCTGCTCTCTCCCCATACCCCTTGATGCCTTGTGTGTCTGGAAATCTATCTAGCTCCTTCTTAAATATATTCAGTGACTTGGCCTCCACAGCCTTCTGTGGTAGAGAATATATAGATACATACACAGCTAATAGATACATGCATATAGATCAATATATGTGGATGTCAGTTCAATCCAGCTCACTGATTCATTGCATGCAGATCCTGGATGACAAACTATTATTAAGAATGCTTCCAACTGATAAATTAAATGAAGACTAATCCTGCGCCTAAAAACTATTCACTGATTACAACTGCATGTGCTAAATCCTTTGGATGTTGGGTAAGCAGATGCAGCGCAGTTAACGGTGATGCAGAGCAAGTCCATCTTTTACCTGTTCATAATAATTGTTTTAAAAGTAACCACAGTTCAGTACTCACGGTTCAGTATCTGGCTTCGGCAAATCTCGCCTGAGCAAAAATCTGTTTTCTGGTACCGGAGGTATCTCTTCGGGCCTTACTGATAGCTTCTGTCGCTTTGGGTTTGATTCTCTGTCTTTATCATCCTCCTCACCCACGCCATTGTGGCTGCTGGAGGAAGAAAAGCAGACAGAAGCTCACTAAACACTGAAGTGTTACCAGTAAACGTGTGCGTACAAGCACGTTTAAATACATCCTAGAGACCAATTAAAAAGTGATAAATAAAATAAACAGCTACCCAAAATGTTGCGCTCTTTGTAATTATGATTCCGCATAGCACTAAATCTATGATTATATCTACAAATACATCTTTCTTTAAGCAAATAAGTTGTTTAAAGAAAATCTGCAGGCAACTCCAAAGGGGATAAGATGGGACTTCTCGAGCAGAAATAGTTCATATGCAGCACTTGAAGTTTTCCTTAGCTGGGAATGGTAAAAGCAAAGCTAACAAATTACCTTCGTCTCTTTCTATGATCAAACTCTCTTTTCTCTCCTCCCCGTGGAATAACAACAGTCACTGTGCTTCAAAAGTAACTCATGGTGTGAAGAGCTGTGACACAGTTCGCCATGATAAGGTGCTAAATAAACACATGTATTTATTACTATAACATTATTGCGCCAGGCACACCTCAAGCGGCCCTTCCGGAAGGCTTACACCAGTGAAGCTCTGTGCATATAGTTGCTGAGGGGCTACCTCTACTCCATTAGAGGGAATAATCTGGTGTCAACTTGGCATCTCCCTCATTGTCTCAGCCTGCCACCTCCACCATCGTCTCAGCTGAGACCTCCAAGGTGCGACACACCTTATTATTTCAGTTACATTCTGAGCAGAGTTATCCTTCAATAAGAATCCCAATGCGTTAACACAAGCTTCCTAGATAAAACTAAGGATGAAAAAGAGCTTGAATTTATATAACCTTGTCACATATCTCAGAACATCTCAAAACACTTCACATACAATCATAGTATCATGGTAGGTACAGCACAGGAGGCGGCGATTCGGCCCATCGTGTCTGTGCCAGCTCTATGAAAGAGCGATCCAATTAGTCCCATGCCCCTGCTCTTTCTCCATAGCCCTGTAATTTTTTTCCCCTTCAAGTATTTATCTAATTCCCTTTTGAAAATTATTATTAAATCTGCTTCCACCGCCCTTTCAGGCAGTGCATTTCAGATCATAACAACTCACTGTGTAAAAAAATGATTCCTCATGTCACCTCTGGCTCTTTTGCCAATCACCTTAAATCTGTGTCCTCTGGTTACCGTCCCATCTGCCACTGGAAACTGTTTCTCCTTATTTACTCTATCAAAACCATTCATAACAGCTCTATCAAATCTCCCCTTAACCTTCTCTGTTCTAAGGAGAACAACCCCAGCTTCTCCCATCGCTCCACACAACTGAAGTCCCTCATCCCTGGTACCAGTCCAGTAAATCTCTTCTGCACCCTCTCTAAGGCTATGGATATGAATGTAAAAGGTATGATCAGTAAGTTCGCTGATGATACAAAAATTGGTAGGGTGGTAAATAGCGAGGAGGATAGCCTCAGTCTGCAGGACGATATAGATGGGTTGGTCAGATGGGCGGAACAGTGACAAATGGAATTTAACCCGGAAAAGTGCGAGGTGATGCACTTTGGAGGGACTAACAAGGCAAGGGAATACACAATGAATGGGAGGACCCTAGGCAAGACAGAGGGTCAGAGGGATCTTGGTGTGCAAGTTCACAGATCCCTGAAGGCGGCGGAACAGGTAGATAAGGTGGTAAAGAAGGCATATGGGATACTTGCCTTTATTAGCCGAGGCATAGAATATAAGAGCAAGGAGGTTATGATGGAGCTGTATAAAACACTGGTTAGGCCACAGCTGGAGTACTGTGTGCAGTTCTGGTCGCCACACTACAGGAAGGATGTGATCGCTTTGGAGAGGGTGCAGAGGAGATTCACCAGGATGTTACCAGGGCTGGAGCGCTTCAGCTATGAAGAGAGACTGGGAAGATTGGGTTTATTTTCCTTGGAGCAGAGGAGGCTGAGGGGGGACATGATTGAGGTGTACAAAATTATGAGGGGCACAGATAGGATGGACACTAAGGAGCTTTTTCCCTTCGTTGAGGGTTCTATAACAAGGGGACATAGATTCAAGGTAAAAGGCGGGAGGTTTAGAGGGGATTTGAGAAAGAACTTTTTCACCCAGAGGGTGGTTGGAGTCTGGAACTCACTGCCTGAAAGGGTTGTGGAGGCAGGAACCCTCACAACATTCAAGAAGCATTTGGATGAGCACTTGAAATGCCATAGCATACAAGGCTACGGACCAAATGCTGGAATATGGGATTAGAGTAGACAGGGCTTGATGGCCGGCGCAGACACGATGGGCCGAAGGGCCTCTATCCGTGCTGTATAACTCTATGACTCTAAGGCCTTGTCATCCTTCCTAAAGTGTGGTGCTCAGAATTGAACACAATATTCCAGCTGAGGCCTAACCAGTGTTTTATAAAGGTTTAGCATAACTTCTTTTCTTTTGTACTTTATGCCTCTATTAATAAAGCCCAGGATCCCATAAGCTTTTTTAACAGCCTTCTCAACTTGTCCTGCTACCTTCAAAGGTTTGTGTATGTGCACCCACAGGTCTCTCTCTTCCTGCACCCTCTTTAAAATTGTACCATTTCATTTATATTGCCTCTTCTCATTCTTCCTACCAAAATGCATCACTTCACACTTCCTAATACTGACCCCCTGGGGAACACCACTGTATACTTCTCTCCAATCTGAAAAACAACCATTCACCACTACTCTCTGCTTTCTGTTCCCTAGCCAATTTTGTGTCCACGTTGCCACTGTCCATTTAATCCCATGGGCTTTAATTTTGCTAACAAGTCTATTATACAGTATTTTATCAAATGCCTTTTGAAAGTCCATATACATATCAACCACACTACCCTCAACAATGAATTACTTTGAAGTGGAGTCACTGTTTTTACAGAGCAGCCATTGGCACAAAGCAAGATTCCACAAATAGCATCGAGTTTGATGGCCAGTTAGTTTTTGGTGGTACTGATTGAGGGAAAGAATGTCGATTTGGACACTGTGAGAACTTATGTCAGTCTACATTATTTGCTCAGGTCCCAGGGTCTTGCTTGAAGTCTCACACACACACTCAACACACAGTCAGTCCATACAAACCACTCAAGTTACAAAGAAATGATAATTCACCTCTAGATTGGGCCTCACATTGGAACAAAGTTTTAAAATCAGTTATTTTCTCACTCAATCTCACTTTCTATTTTCACTCAAGACTTGTTCTTCTCCCCCCTCTTCATGTCCTCCTCTATTTGGGGGAGGGAGAGCATACAAACAGATGAGCCACAGAGTTAGAAGCAACTGATATTCATGCCTTAACTGATGCTAGCAGCTTGGAACTAACGCACGTCAGTTTTCCCCTTTCTAAAGTTTAACTGGGTCACTGACACAATCTGCTGTTCACACTTCTTCAAACTGCACCTCAGGTGCCAGCAACATTTTTTCCTGATCCCATGTTTTTCAAGAAGAAAAAAGCAAACAACATTTTATGATTGGGAGCACTTCACTGAGAACTTCTGCAAAATGAAATCAATTGTCTCCAGCAGTAAACTCAGGACTAGAACCTGTTGCTAAGCCTGGGAGAAAGATGTAAAAACAGTTCGCTTTTATTGGATTGCAGCCAGAGGTGATGGCAAATCTCTCTTACCCAACCTGCATCTATTAACACCTGCTCGTAAACTTCATGGACACGGAGTAAGAAAGTTGGGAGAAAAAAAAAAATCGAAGATGGACAGGTGGAATAAGCCCCCACACCAAGTGTAACCACCTCACAGCCTGAAATGGCAGGGACTCGGGAAGTGAGATAACAAACAGCGAAGCAAGTTAGAGAAAGCACATGAAAATAGAACTAGAATTGAAAAAAAATCCAGCAGGTATAACACACATGACTGGGAAGGGAGAAGATATATAACCAGATAGTGAGTCATAGCACAAACTCAATTTAAAATATTCATATACAAACAAGTGAAAACATACAGACCAAGGTGGTACCAGGTTTGATCCCCAGTCTGTGCTGGGGATTTCATCAGGGCAGCAGTAGGGTACAAAAAATAGCCTCAGCACCTAAGGGGTTAGGGAAGGCAAAAACCAGCCAGTGTTCCCCACTCCTGATCATTACACTGCAAGCGTTACTAGAAATGAGGAGAGGACAAGGGCAGCTAGGCTTCAACGCTCACCCGGGTCAGGCTGCATGCCTGCAATCAGTGCCCAGGCTCACAAATGGCTACTCAGGTGTGGTGCTGGAGGTCTACCCCAGGTCCATGGAACCAGAGCCCAAAGAGGGAGTCAATAAATGGGATGACGGTGATTTTGTGTGGGGGGGGGGGGGGGGACTGCGGTGAAGAGAAATGAAACTTGGGAGGCAAAAATGTAATTCTTTGACAAACTAAGGAAAAGCAAAAATTATGATACCGGGGGCGGGATGAAGAAGACTGCAATCTACAGGAAAAATCTGAGCAGGTTTTGGAAGCGATACACTGACAGTTGATTTAAAAGGAATACTGCAGTAACAGGCTGCACAGAAAGAGCCAGTACAAATATCGCTTATAGACTAATCTAAATTTCACAGTAGAAATACCAGATTGGAAAGTACTCCACTATAATTCAATTATACTACACACACGCACACATATATAAATGGCTAAAAAGATCTTACTGTACCTCTTCTGGTTGGAAGATACTTTCCTCTTTTTGCTTTTGATCTCTTTCCGCCTTTTTGAGTGCTTGCTTTTCATCTTCCTTTTTCGTTTTCTCCTCCTTTCTCTCTCTTCTTCGGTTTCGGTCTCTGAGTCCGAAGACTTGGAAGATGTTGAAGAATCGGAGCTGGTCTCTGATCCGTGTGAGGAGTAGGAGGCAGTGACTTTTTTCTTGCGTTCGGTCACTGAAAGTTATGTAAGATACAGTGAATTGCCCAATATAAACATATCGATATATAAAAGACAGGCTGGTGCTAATCACACTTCAAAAGGTTCAAAAGTATATATTAAGAAGAAAGTCAGTCATTTCACACTGGTTTCTTCTGACCTCAGGTTGGGAATTTACAGGCACCTGCCAATAGAATCATAGAAAGGTTACAGCACAGAAGGAGGCCATTCGGTCCATTGAGTCCGTGCTGGCTCTATGCAAGAGCAATCCAGCTAGTCCCACTCCCCTGTCCTATCCCCGTAGCCCTGCAAATTTTTTCCTTTCAAGTACTGAAGACTTCCCTTCTCAACAGCAATTAAGTTAGCTGTTCGCAGCCAAGGGGATTGAATACAATTGGCTTCAATGCCCCTTATGTTATGGACGGGGAACAAAAACAGAAACTGAGCCAGAGGTCCTGCTTGCTGATTGCCAAAAGGTGATTCCCGTGTGTGAATGAATATTTGATGAGGGCAGGATTGCCCCATAGCAAATAAACTGAATACTCACCGTCTAGGCTCACATATTAATAATAACATCTTCGATTAGTAAACAACTGTGGAATGGTATCCCAGCAAAGCACGAAGCGGAGAAGAGAGAACTGGCACAGCTTCTGAGTACAGTGCTCTAGTTTTGCTGCATATAGTTCAACATTTTATTTTCAAAAGTTGCACTCCAGCAGATAAAACGTAGGAGATACAAGCCAAAACGGTACGGAAAGGCCCTTAAACTTTCCTCAGTCCGAAATGATGGAAGATCTTCCCCGGAATTGTAAAATCGGATATCATAGAATTTTACAGCACTGAAGGAGGCCAGTTAGCCCATTGCACCTATGCCAGCTCTCTGAAAGAGCTATCCACTTAGTCCCACTTCCCCAAACCTTTTAAAGTTTTCCTTTCAAAAATTTACACGTCGCTTTTTAAAACTAATCACGGATCCATCACTGAATGTGACTTTGTAGCAACTGCAAACACCGAATTGCTCTAGTATTGTCTCAGGCTGATCACTTAAAAGATTACTGCACAAGATAAGGGCCCATGGTGTTGGGGGTAATATAATGGCATGGATAGAGGATTGGCTAACTAACAGAAAACAAAGAACTGGGATAAAAGGGTCATTTTCAAAATGGCAATCTGTAACCAGTGGGGTGCTGCAGGGATCAGTGCTGGGGCCTCAACTATTTACAATATATATCAATGACTTGGATGAAGGAACAGAATGTCTTGTGGCCAAATTTGCTGATGATGCAAAGATAGGTGGAAAAGCAAGTTGCGATGAGGACACAAAGTGTCTGCAAAGGGATATTGACAGGTTAAGTGAATGGGCAAAAATTTGGCAGATGGAATATAATGTGGGAAAATGTGAAGTCATCCACTTTGGGAGGGAAAATAAAAAAGCAAAATATTATTTGAATGGAGAAATACTACAAAATGCTGCGGTACAGAGGGATCTGGGTGTTCTCATACATGAAACACAAAAAGTCAACATACAGGTGCAGCACGTAATCCGGAAGGCAAACGGAATATTGGCCTTTATTTCTAGGGGGATGGAGTATAAAAGCAGGGAAGTCATGCTACAACTGTATAGGGTGCGGGTGAGACCACACCTGGAGTACTGCATAAAGTTCTGGTGCCCTTATTTAAGGAAGGATATACTTGCATTGGAGGCAGTTCAGAGAAGGTTCACTAGGTTGATTCCGGGTATGGGAGGGTTGTCTTATGAGGAAAGATTGAACAGGTTGGGTGTTTACTCATTGGAGTTTAGAAGAATGAGAGGACCTTATTGAAACATACAAGATTCTGAGGGGACTCGATAGGGTACATGCTGAGAGGATGTTACCCCACATGGGGGAATCTAAAACTAGGGGGCATAGTCTCAGAATAAGGGGTCGCCTGTTTAAGACGGAAATTAGGAGAATTTCTTCTCCCAGAGGGTGGTGAATCTTTGGAATTCTTTACCCCAAAAAGCTTTGGAGGCTGAGTCATTGAATACATTCAAGGCTGAGTTAGACAAATTTTTGATCAGCAAGGGAGTCAAAGGATATGGGGAAAGGGCGGGAAAGTGGAGTTGAGGTAAAAATCAGATCAACCATGATCTCATTGAATGGCAGAGCAGGCTCGAGGGGCCAATTGGCCTACTCCTCCTCCTATCTCTCATGGTCTTATGATCCACACAGTTCACAACCATGGCATTCTATTTGACCCCGAGCTGATTTTCCAACCCCATACCCTCTCTATCACAGATCGCTTACTTTCGCCTTTGTAACACTGCCCACCTCTGTCTCATAGAAAGGTTACAGCACAGAAAGAGGCCATTCAGTCCATCAAGTCTGTACCAGCTCAATGCAAGAGCAATCCAGCTAGTCCCACTCCCCCGCCCTATCCCCGTAGCCCTGCAAATTTTTTCCTTTCAAGTACTTATACAGTTCCCTTTTGAAGGCCATGATTGAATCTGCCTCCACCATCCCACCTCGGCAATGCATCCAGATCCTAACGTTTTTCCTCATGTCACCTTTGATTCTTTTACCAATCACCTTAAATCTATGTCTTCTGGTTCTTGACCCTTCTGCCAATGGGAACAGTTTCTCTCTATCTACTCTGTATGGACCCTTCATGATTTTGAATACCTCTATCAAATCTCCTCTCAACCTTCTCTGTACCAAGAACAACCACCCCAGTTTCTCCAGTCTATCCACGTAACTAAAGTCCCTCATCCCTGGAACCCTTCTAGTAAATCTCTCTGCACCCTCTCTAAGGCCTTCACATCTTTCCTAAAGTGCAGTGCCCAGAACTGGACACAATACTCCAGTTGTGGTCAAATCAGTGTTTTATAAAGGTTCATCATGACTTCCTTACTTTTGTACTCTATGCCTCTATTTATAATATAATCTAGGATTCCATATACTTTCTTAACTGCTTTCTCATCTTGCCCTGCCACCTTCAATGATTTGTGCACATATACTCCCAGATCTGTTCCTGTACCCCTTTTAGAATTGTGCCCTCTAGTTTATATGGCCTCTCCTCATTCTTCCGACCGAAATGTATCACCTCGCATTTTTCTGCGTTAAGTTTCACCTGCCACGTGTCTGCCCATCTCACCAGCCTGTCTATATCCTCTTGAAGTCTATCACTATCCGCCTCACTGTTCACTACGCTTCCAAGTTTTGTGCCATTTGCAAATTTTGAAATTGTGCCCTGTACTCCCAAGTCCAAGTCATTATATATATCGAGAAAAGCAGTGGTCCTACCTCTACCTCTACCTCAGGCTCTCTGCATCCACACCTTTGTTACCTCCAGACTTGACTACTCTAAAGCTCTCCTGGTCAACCTTTCATTCTCCAACCTCCGTTAACTTCAGCTTATCCAAAGCTGTATCCTATCCTATACCAAGTGTCATTCACCTGTCCATTGGCTCCTGGTCCCCCAACGGCTCAGATTTAAAATTCTCAACCTTGTGTTTAAACCTCTAGTGGCCTTTCCCCTCTCTATCTCTGTAACCTCCTCCAGCCCTACAACCCTCCCCCAAAAACGGTTTCTCTGACTCTAGCCTCTCATGCATTTCCCTCCCTTCACCCCACCACTGGCAGCCATGCACTGTTCGTGTTCTGCCAGAACTAGTTGGCTCCACACCTCATCACAATCTTGATCCAGGCGTGGTCACAAGAGCTGAGTGCCAGAGCAAAAGTGACAGCAATACTCTTGATAGCATTCGACTAAGGAATACATTACCAGCTGATGTGGTGGGTGCTGACTCTCTGCCTTCAAGAGTGAGCTGGACCGGTTCCTGACTGAGGCAGAGATCGCATCATATAGAAGGTAAGTGCCTTTATGGAGAACACTCGGTCTATGGGATCTCCTGGACTGGTTTCGATCGCCTGTGGGGGTCGGAGAGGAATTTTACAGAGTATTCTTTCCCCTTATTGGCCCTGGATTTTTTCTGTTTTTTGCCTCTCCCAGGAGATTACGTGGCTACAGGGGTGGGTGTGTGTGTGGGGGGGAGGGGGAGGCAAGGAAGGAGTGTTCGGCCCTGATGGTCCGGCCACCATAGAATCATAGAATCATAGAAGTTACAACATGGAAACAGGCCCTTCGGCCCAACATGTCCATGTCGCCCAGTTTATACCACTAAGCTAGTCCCAATTGCCTGCACTTGGCCCATATCCCTCGATACCCATCTTCCCCATGTAACTGTCCAAATGCTTTTTAAAAGACAAAATTGTACCCGCCTCTACTACTGCCTCTGGCAGCTCGTTCCAGACACTCACCACCCTTTGAGTGAAAAAATTGCCCCTCTGGATCCTTTTGTATCTCTCCCCTCTCACCTTAAATCTGTGCCCCCTCGTTATAGACTCCCCTACCTTTGGGAAAAGATTTTGACTATCGACCTTATCTATGCCCCTCATTATTTTATAGACTTCTATAAGATCACCCCTTAACCTCCTACTCTCCAGGGAATAAAGTCCCAGTCTGTCTAACCTCTCCCTGTAAGTCAAACCATCAAGTCCCGGTAGCATCCTAGTAAATCTTTTCTGCACTCTTTCTAGTTTAATAATATCCTTTCTATAATAGGGTGACCAGAACTGTACACAGTACTCCAAGTGTGGCCTCACCAATGCCCTGTACAACTTCAACAAGACATCCCAACTCCTGCATTCAATGTTCTGACCAATGAAACCAAGCATGCTGAATGCCTTCTTCACCACCCTATCCACCTGTGACTCCACTTTCAAGGAGCTATGAATCTGTACTCCTAGATCTCTTTGTTCTATAACTCTCCCCAACGCCCTACCATTAACGGAGTAGGTCCTGGCCCGATTCGATCTACCAAAATGCATCACCTCACATTTATCTAAATTAAACTCCATCTGCCATTCATCGGCCCACTGGCCCAATTTATCAAGATCCCGTTGCAATCCTAGATAACCTTCTTCACTGTCCACAATGCCACCAATCTTGGTGTCATCTGCAAACTTACTAACCATGCCTCCTAAATTCTCATCCAAATCATTAATATAAATAACAAATAACAGCGGACCCAGCACCGATCCCTGAGGCACACCGCTGGACACAGGCATCCAGTTTGAAAAACAACCCTCGACAACCACCCTCTGTCTTCTGTCGTCAAGCCAATTTTGTATCCAATTGGCTACCTCACCTTGGATCCCATGAGATTTAACCTTATGTAACAACCTACCATGCGGTACCTTGTCAAATGCTTTGCTGAAGTCCATGTAGACCACGTCTACTGCACAGCCCTCATCTATCTTCTTGGTGTGGGGCAGGCTTGAAGGACCAGCTGGTCTTTTCCTGCCCGTCAATTTCGTACGTTGGTAAGTGCGGCACCAAGGAGCCCTGGTAAAACTAAGGTCAATAAGGAAACCCTCTGGTGGCTGGAGTCAAACTTGACACATAGCAAGATGGCGTAGTTATCGAAAGCCAATCATCACAGCCCCAGGACATCACTGCAGGATTTCGTCAGTGCCGCATCCTTGGTCCAAAAACCTTTCGTCGTTTACGAACATACAAAAATACGGATTGGAAAAGACTACCTTGGCTGGGGAATGGTGCACGGCAACCTAAGAAATAAAACAACTAGGGGGTCAACAAGAAAACTCACCGTTACTTGCAGACTTTGGGACAAACTCTCCACAGTCAATGATTCGAACATCTGCATACGGTCGGCTGGCAGCATCTGTCTTCAGATTTTCAATTTCTTTTATCGTGTCAAAGCCAGTTATTACTTGGCCGAAGACGACATGTACACTAAAAATCAGAGTTAAAACAGGAGTTTGCGTTAAGATTCCTGCACAGGAACAGGAAATATATTGGACACAGATTAATATCAAAAGACAGGGATGAATACAATTAATTGGTCTCCACCGGGTTTATTAGTTGGAGGTGGGATACAGCACAATCAAAAAAAATTACTACTGAACACTCATCTATTATATTTCAACACATTACATGGTTCCACTGCCAAATATCTAATTGAAGACGCCAGAGACTCCGGATCCAGTAAATATATTACTTCAATACCCACGAGCGGACACAGAACCAATAGTTTATTTTCAAATGTGAATCCGTTGCCCCAAAAGGTACAGCACCAGAGGAGAAAACTAAGTGAGACAATTCCTTCGTTTTTAAAAAAATTGTTGAGTAGCCTCGCTGTTTACGTCGATGGGTTCTCATAATTATAGAATACCTGATCATCACATCCAGGCTTTTCCATACTTGCAAAAAGGATCTGCTTTTAAAAAGAGTCAGCCATTGTGATAGTTCAGCTGGTTAAGGCAGTGAGCAAGCTGAGCCATACAAACAAAGAAGACCTCAGTGACAATAGCACCACCATTAACAGGTGTGAGCCAGTGATACGCTTTTTTATTTGGTTGATAAATGTCTTGAAGATGTACAATCCCACTACAAAAAGGCATGATAAGAATAAAACCAGACGGACCACCCGGCATCGGACATGTCAAAGGCAAACCAAGCCCAGCTGACCCTGCAAAATCCTCCTCACTAACATCTGGGACTTGTGCCAAAATTGGGAGAGCTGTCCTCCAGACTAGTCAAGCAACAGCCTGACACACAGAATCCTACCTTTCAACCAACATCCCAGGCTTCTCCATCACTATCCTTGGGTATCTCCTGTCCCACCGGCAGGACAGACCCACCAGAGGTGGCGGCACAGTGGTATACAGTCAGAAGGGAGTGGCACTCGGAGTCCTCAACATTGACTCTGGACCCCATGAGGTCTCATGGCATCAGGTCAAACATGGGCAAGGAAACCTCTTGCTGATTACCATCCATCGCCCTCCCTCAGCTGATGAATCAGTCCTCCTCCATGTTGAACACCATTTGGAGGAAGCACTGAGGGTAACAAGGGCACAGAATGAACTCTGGATGGGGGACTTCAATGTCCATCACCAAGAGTGGCTCAGTAGCACCACTACTGACCGAGCTGGCCGAGTCCCGAAGGACCTAGTTGCCTGACTGGGCCTGCGGCAGGTGGTGAGAGAACAAACACAAGGGAAAAACCTACTTGACCTCGTCCTCACCAATCTACCGGTCCATGACAGTATTGGTAGGAGTGACCACCACAGAGTCCTTGTGGAAACAAAATCCTGTCTTCACAGTGAGGACACCGTTCATCGTGTTGTGTGGCACTACCACTGTGCTAAATGGGGTAGATTCAGAACAGATTTAGCAGCTCAAAACGCCAATCATCTCAGCCCCAGGACATCGCTGCAGGAGTTCCTCAGGGCAGTGTCCGAGGAACCTTCTTCATCAATGACCTTCCATCCATAAGGTCAGAAGTGGGGATGTTCACTGATGATTGTACATTGTTCAGTTCCATTTGCAACCCCTCAGATAATGACGCAGTCCGTGCCTGCATGCAGCAAGATCTGGACAACATCCAGGCTTGGGCTGATATGTGGCAAGTAACATTCACACCAGGCAATGACTATCTCCAACAAGAGTCTAACCACCTCCCCATGACATTCAACGGCATTTCCATCGCCAAATCCCCCACCATCAACATCCTAGGGATCACCATCGACCAGAAACTTAACTGGGCCAGCCACATGAATACTGTGGCTATAAAAACAGGTCAGAGGCTGGGTATTCTGCAGCAAGTAACTCACCTCCTGACTCCCCAAAGCCTTTCCACCATCTACAAGGCACAAGTCAGGGGTGTGATGGAATACTCTCCACTTGCCTGGATGAGTGCAGTTCCAACAACACTCAAGAAGCTCAACACCATCCAGGACAAAGCAGTCCGCTTGACTGGCACCCCATCCACCACCCTAAACATTCACTCCCTCCACCAGTGGTGCACCGTGGCTACAGTGTGTACCATCTACAGGATGCACTGCAGCAACTCGCCAAGGCTTCTTCGATAGCACCTCCCAAACTTGTAACCTCTACCACCTAGAAGGACAAGGGCTACAGGTGCATGGGAACACCACCACCTGCACGCTCCCCTCCGAGTCACACATCATCCCGACTTGGAAATATATTGCCATTCCTTCATCGTTGGTAGGTCAAAATCCTGGAACTCCCTACCTAACAGCACTGTGGGAGAACCTTCACCACAAGGACTGCAGCAGTTCAAGAAGGTGGCTCACCACCACCTTCTCAAGGGCAATTAGGGATGGGCAATAAATACCAGCTTTGCCAGCGATGCCCACATCTTATGAATTTAAAAAAAACCCTGAAAAAATTCCTCCCTATTCAATAGTGGTTAGAATCAGAGAATGATACAGCACAGGAGGCCGCCATTTGGTCCATGGTGTCTGTGCCGGCTCTTTGAAAGAGCTATCGAATTTTCCAATTTGTCCCACTCTGCTGCCCTTCCCCCACAGCCCTGCAAATTTTTGCCCTGCAAGTAATCATCCAATTCTCTTCTGAATGCTATTATTGAATTGGCTTCCACGACCCTTTCAGTGAGTGTGCTGTCTGCAATCTCATTATCTATTGGTGCAATGATTCTGGGATAGCACAGACAACCCCAGTTTCCAATAGGTCATTTTACAGGGTTACCCTCAGCATCAAAAGTAATTTGTAGTCCAGGTGTTTTCACCACCACCTAATACGATACAATTTTATTAACACTTCTCAAGGTAGATTGCAAGAATGTGTAGAATTGCGAATAGTCTCTTCAGTTGAGGAATTTTTTAAAAATATTTTGGAACAATTGCAGTAGGCCAGTTTGGACTCCAGGTTAAAAGTTATATACACCTCGATAAAGCTAAAAATGCTTACACAACAAAAAGAAAACAGGACCTACCCATCCAGATGTGGAGCTGGCTTTGTTGTTCTGTTCAGTTGAAAGAATCCATTGTTTGGAAGGATGATTTGAAAAAGAATAGGAAGGGTGTCACGAATTCGGGCACGGAGGTAGGGATCATTTTTAATGTCAGGGTTTGGAAGGGTATTTAAAAATATGAAAGAAAAAGAAAAAATAATTAGTCCAAACAACTGCAGTTTAAAAGGACATTTAATCACACACAGACTACTTCATGCACTGGGTTGATGATCTCACTGTGTTTAACCCTTCACTGTACTGTTACACTACTGTCCTAGGACCTAGGTTCTTGCAGTGACGTGTTGTGGCCTTATGCTCCTCTTCTAATGGGCTTCCTTTCAGCTATGGAGGCAACTTGATCCAGGAGCTCAAATGCTACTTTATGACCACCATTCAGTGCACCATGAAAATAGAGCAAGACTTCTCCCTTGCACAGCTGCTGGCACTGGGGCTAAAGCTTCGAACACCACCTGGTTCTGAAGCCACAGCAATAACTAAAAAAAAAATGAAATGTAACGCTTCACTCTAGTTCCTCTCTTATTGGTAAAATATTGTATCATGGGAGAGTTTTTTTGGCGATCAATAAAAAATACTTGTGAAACTTTCAGGTTAGCGTGGGCAGTGAGATTACCTCCTTCCACGGCCCCTGAAATTATTTCTGGTCACAGGGTACCTACTCAGCACAGATTTTTATGAAGGACATGCAACTTTAAATGTTTACATGTTATTTGGTTTGGATATTTTTATGGTGATGTGTGTGTTTAAAAAAAATATATATATACACACACACACACTCAAAAGTAAAGCAGTGCTGGTGTTACTATTGGACCTCGACGTATCCAATCCTGGTTGCATCGCACCAAACACAGCCTTTTTTAAAATCACTTTTGTTTGGTAGGAAATGAATGTTCTTTTGGATGGACCGGTCACGTGCTGGTTCAAACACTAATCGGTGCATTATGCAATATTCAGCGGTTTAAATGTAATGGCGATGCAGAAAGATTTTTTTTTTAAAATCTTGGGGCTACGTTATTATTTACAATTAAATTCTCATCATGCCCATTTTCTTAAATCACAAATGATGTAAGATTTGCCCCCCTCCCCCAACAAAAAAAAAATCAGCTGACATACTTTAGTACCAAATCTTACAAAACACACATTTGTTCTTAGAGATTTATTGGAGGGGATAGGTCTCAAGTCTTGCATCTATTTTGATGTATTAGTTACTGGTAAGAATACCAAATTGGGTAGAGGGTAGATATCCTTCTAGCAAATTTAAGGTCAAGTGTGCCGCTCTCCATTTTAAACTCAAGTTGTACTTCTTAAAGGAAGATTGCTGTCCCCTTTATGTTGTGCCTCTGGCTTTCCCGAGGTGAGCTGCATTGCACTACTTCAACAGTGCAGCCACAGAGGAGCTCCACCTGCTGGATTAGCAAGGAATACCACATCACTGCATTTTACTACGTGTCAATTGGCCATGGTTGATTACCAAAAACTACGGGGATTTAAGTAAGAACCTCATAAGTAAAATGCTACATTGGAAATTTGAGAGAGAGATAGACGGGATCCAATTACTCTTTTAGATTAACTGTTTTTGATGATTAATTAAAGTTACCATTATCCTCTACAGTTCTTTGTCCCACCATTATTCATCAATTGAACCCATTTAAGTGCTTTTGGAGATTGCACGACTGAAATTGTACGTTTTCAGAAGACAGGGAGCTCGAAATGGATGCAGGACCAAAGCACTCGCCTTCTCGAAGCACAATGCTAACATTGCAGAGAAGTGTCATTAATTGATCTGAGATCGTAGGAACTTCCAGACACTTACAGTATTGGAAGTAAATCTGGGAATTGAGAAAGCTTCTGCAGCGTGTAGCAGCACAAGGCATGAATGACATTTTAAAAATGTAGAAACCATTACGAGCGACAATAACACAAAAGCTTTTAGTAATGCACATCAACACATTTCACATGAAAGCAGATTTTGCATTTAGTACAGTGGATTAGGGGAGCATTTAGAACTGCACCTCCATTAACACCCACTTTCTCCCCTCTTAAATCACAGCTAAGGCTGCGTGTCTTTCACGATACAGTTACTCTTTCCACTAGATTAAAAATAGTTGGGAATTTTTATGATCTCCAGAGTCAATGTTGTTAAAGAGTGTGGATAGTAGCCTAGATTATTTAAATTGACTCCGTAGTTATGCCAATGATTTCCAAGATCATGATCATCATTTTATAAAAGTAGGTCACAGACACTCTAATCCAAAGCCTACCACGAACATTCCCGATTAATATTCTTGCAATAAGAAGGAACGCTCTTACATTCCAAGTCATTTTCCACAAGAAATCTAATTTTTCCTCAGCATGCATGCAGGAAGGGCAGATATTAAAGTTGCTGTGTCTTTCCAGCTCTCTCGAATTTAGAGAAAGTAATTCAAGAAAATTTTTTAGTACAAATACATATTTAAGGTTAGTGCTGGGCAAAAGTACAAGCCCAGACTAAATTTTGATCTCGATTAATGATAAGCTACTCCAGTGCAGCAACTCCAGTTAAATTTCCAACAGGGCCACTTTTACAAGGAAGTTTAAGGCCCAGAAGCTGCATTCTTGGTACTGAACGTTACAGGTGCAGCACTATCTTTCAATGTGCACGACACTTCTTTGGCGAAGACTCGGCGAGAACCTGTGCGCTCTTCTTGAATTATTGCGGAAGGATTGGTTTCTGTAAACGATACTAGCTTTAATAATGTACTCATCTCTGATGAGGTTAGACAGTTGTCTGCAGTTGCAGATGGCAGGTCAGCACTTCACTCCCAATCAAGAATTTTAACCAAACAGTTGCTAATTTTATTGGATCAGTGCTTCTTGTGCTCAGGGGGAAACCCCCCCCCCCCCCCAGATTAATTGGCTTGAATGTGCTCTTGGATTGAAGTGTCTGTGCCCAGATCACAAAATAATAGCCAAACCTGTGAAACTGTGAATAAAATCCATCACATATACAGCATTTAGAAACCTAGGAACAGGAGGAGGCCATTCAGCTCCTTGAGGCCGTTCTCCTATTCAACTGGATCGTGGCTGATCTGTATCTTAACTCCATTTACCTGCCTTGGTTCCATAACCCTTAATACCCTTGCCTAACAAAAATCTATCAATCACAGTTATGAAATTTGCAACTGACCCCCGGCCTCAACAGTTTTTTGGGGGAAGAGAATTCCAGATTTCCATTACCCTTTGTGTGAAGAAGTGCTTCCTGACATCACTCCTAAATGTTCTTGCTCTCATCTAGCTCTAATTTTAAGGTTATACCCCCTTGTTCTGGACTCCCTCACCAGAGGAAATACTTTCTCTCTTTCTACCCTATCACATATTTTAATCATCTTACACGCCTCAATATGATTCACCCCATTTGGCTTCTTTTTGGAAAAAAAAATCTTAGCATTTTTAAGATGAAATAATTTCACTTAATATTAAACACCGAAGAATGAAAGCCAGCTGAATTCACAGTAAAGTACATCAATTTTGTGATAGGTACAAGTGCTAGACAAGTACCAGTCTTACACTAGCAATACAGGACTCTTAAGTCTTGTACAGGACGTCAAGACCATGGAGAGGATGTAGAGGAGATTTACTGGAATGGTACCAGGGATGAGGGACTTCAGTTATGTGGAGAGAATGGAAAAGCTGGGGTTGTTCTCCTTAGAGCAGAGAAAGTTAAGGGGAGATTTATAGAGGTGTTCAAAAATATGAGGGGATTTGATAGAGTAGCTAGGGATAAACTGCTTCCAATTGCAGGAGGATCAGTAACCAGAGAATACAGAGGATAAGTGGCAAAAAATCCAGGAGGGAAATTAGGAGAATTTTTTTTTTTAACGCAGCGAGTTATTACAATCTGGAATTCATTGCCTGAAAAGGTGGTGGAAGCAGATTCAACAGTAACTTTCAAAAGGGAATTGGATATTTACTTGAAAAGGAAAAAATTTGCATGGCTATGGGGAAAGAGCAGGGACTAACTGGATAGCTCTTTCAAAGAGCCAGCACTGGCACGATGGGCTGAATGGCCTCCTTCTGTGCTGTACGATTCTATGATTCCGAGTACAGGTCCGTGGTAAAACCACCATACGTTTGATAGTGCTTTGAATAGTTAATGGTTGGTTTTACGTTGCACTAGTGACGCTGGCTGCTGACGAATGAGTCTTGCGCAGCTGGCTGCAACTGAAAAACAAACTCATCGGGATCTGCTATGCCCAGAGCCCAGAAGGCTATTTTTAAACCGAGCTTTCCCAGTTGACAGCCTTAGTGAACGCTGGGAAGTTTACTTAGGTTAGTAAATGGTCTCTTCCTCTCCCACAGTTGCACATTAGCCATTTAATGGCAGTGGTACCTGTGATATAAAAACAGTGCTGGTAAATGCTGATATTGAAAACAGAAAATGCTGGAAACACTCAGCAGGTCAGGCAGTATCTGTGGAGAGGAAGGTAGGGTCAATGTTTCAGGCGAAATGTTTCAGACCTGAAGCATTAACTCTACCTTTCTCTCTCCACAGATGCTGCCTAACCTGCTGAGCGTTTCCAGCATTTTCTGTTTTTATTTCAGATTCCCAGCATCTGCAGTATTTTATTTTCTGGATAATGTTGGTATCGGTCTATCAGCAGAATATCTTTTTTTTCCCCTCTCCGTCTCTTTACTCCTCCCGGTTAGGTGGTAAAAGAATCACAAATGGGTTTTGATTTTATGAGACCCATTGCCCTCCCTCCACAATGATTTAGAAAGTGCAAAGACATTTTGTTTTCAAAAGAAATCAACATACTGAGCAAATAAGGACAGCCTTAGAGTAATGGCACATTACCTTTGCAGCGCAGGATGTAACACTGATTCTGTAAATTTTACACAAAAATGGCAAGAGAAAAATTGTAATACATTCCAGACAAAAAAAATCCAATTTTTTTAAAAAACATATTATTAAATCAAGACAGCAAAAGTCAACACAACATTAGAGGATAGTTTTTTAAGCAGTCAAAAAACAAATGCGATGCACAAAAACAGATTGTATTAAAATGTACTTGAAGCTTGTAGGCAGAGGGCTCTAAAATTTTTCTTCAGATTATGTTACTTTATTCAGCTTCTACACAAAGTTTACAAATTAATGGTTTTATTCATTCTTTCTTCTCTTCCTTTCCTACAACCAAGCTAATTTTCTACCTATTACTGTCGCCTCTCACCCCGCCTCCCCCACCATCCCATCTCAACAGAACCACTATGTATCGGCATTCAGTTTGGCAAGCAGACTGTGGCCTTCTTCATGGCTTCCATTAGCAACTTTCTTCCATGGATCAGTTGGCATGAATGCCACAGAACTTCCAACATCGCGTTGAATGGTCACTTGAGTGAGGTTCCAGAGGGCTGCTGGCACCTCTTGTACCACACCCAGAGCCATGCCCCCAACCAGCACGAGTCATTGTGTTCTGGAGGGGGCACCCGGGAGGTTGGGGGAAGAATTTTCTGTCCACTCCCAGGACGTAGTGCAACAAAGACTTCTGCATCTTTCTCCTCATGTCTGAAAAAAGGTTAATGGTATGACATGAGCCTTTAAGATTGCTGAGAGGGGTGGCCAGATGAAGGGCAACATTGATGGCTGAACAGCAAGGCCAAAGGTCAGGTCTCTCAATCTGCCCGCCTTTAATTTGACAAGATATTATACACGGGCTATTATTTCAATCACACTTTGAGAGCTTTACATTCTAATTTTGTAATTCAAAAGAAAACCTCCCAATATACTTGTGGCTTACAGCTGAGATTTTGCCATAGGCAATGAACAGAAAGACTATAAAATATGAGCGGTACTTACTGTAATCGTTTGCATACATTTATCATGATGAGCGTAGTCCAAGAATGAACCTCAAAAGGTCCATTAACTTGCATTCATTCCCATGGGAGCTTCACCAGCCAATCGACGTTCGTCATGTTCTTCTCAGGTTTACAGTGTGAAAACACAAAGGCAGACGTGCAAAGAGAGCCTAACAACACCATCAGCAGTACAAGAATTCAGCGTTGGGCGTGCTTGATTTCAAATATGAATGAAAAGATATCAGAGGCTCAGCAGCAGTTGAGGTGAAAGTGATGAAGTGTATTAAAAAAGGCACTGGAATAGCAACATGCAAGGTCAATGTAAGGAAGTCAAGTGTCGGGGACTGAGGCGAGAGACAGCGCAAAATCCTTACGTGACCTTCCAAAGGGAAAGTGGCTTGAATTAGAAAGGCGGCTGCTGATTACAAAGGTGGAAGAGCAGGTGGCTTTTTTTTTGCCAAGCCGCACAGTATGGCACGGGGTTGGGACGTCAAGTTCCTGAGCGACCTGCTCCGAGTGCTTGAATTTAAGAAGTAGTACGAGGGTGAGAGTGTGACCTGTAAAATAGTTGGCCAATCATTGTCACCTTTTCGGAAAAGGTGGCCAGGTTGGAGGACTACGCAGGAAGGAATATGGGAAAAGTCACAATTCAGGACATCCGAAGTCTGCACAAAACTCCAACCAGCTTTGATGCAGTAAAAAACAGAACCGTGGATAAGGAAGAGGGACAGTTTGTGTTAATAGTAACTGGCCAAGAATGGGACAGTTTCACTGTAGTGGTGGCATATATTTTTTTAATCTAACAGCAATATGTTGAGATAGATTATTTTTAATTTGTTGGACTACTGTCCATGGAGGAAATGTGCTCAGGCTTTTAAGGATTACCCAACAGGGTTTCTCTGCCTGCAGTTGGTGGTGAGAAAATAAAGAAAACACTTTTTTCAAGCAACAGTCGGTATGCCTGAGTGGATTACGTTGCCTAAGTCAATCTTTTCTCATTATCCTGATGCCGCATTTAGGAAATTAAAGGCGAAATACTGCGGATGCCGGAAATCAGAAATAAAAACAGAAAATGCTGGAGAAGCTCAGCAAGTCAGGCAACATCTGTGGAGAAAGGAACAGAGTTAACTTTTCAGGTTGAAGACCTGACGAAGTTCTGACGACAGATCTTCAACCTGAAAAATTAATTTTGTTTCTTTCTCCACAGACGTTGCTTGACTGGCTGAGCTTTTCCAGCATTTTCTGTTTTTATGCCACACTTAGGAATGTCAATGAGAGAGGAAGATGAGGGCCCTTCCAATGGATCAGTGTGGCACTGAATTATACAGACCAAGATCATCCCAGGTTTGATTCATGATCTGTGTTGATTTAAACTGATCTCAGCAAGACCGCAGCATGTTAGCACCTCCAGGAAAGGAAAGAAGAGAACTGGAATTAAAAAGAACAAATTGCTGATCTGGTAGGGTCTTCATTCTTTGAACTGTGGCATCCTCAGTGATTTGCAGTAGGTTGAGCCAACACTGTGTTGTGTGTGTATATGTGGGGAGAAGAAGGAATGTCAAGGGATAATTTAATTTCAACATGTTTAGATGTTAGTGGTGGCCTCAACTCGACTCTCTTCATGTGACAGATCACAAGCTCAGCACAATCTCAAAAGGTCCAGTTCTGTTTGACCCTTATACCAAAAGAAAAAGGCGACACCAAACGATATTCTTTCTCAAGCAATGGAGAGACTAATCTGTGCACCACAACTCAATTCAAAGAATGAAGGCAGCCCTGTTAGGTAACTCTTTCTCCTTCATTCTCATTATCCTCCACACATGGCAGGACCAACTAGTACAAATAGCAAAAAGATGCTGAAATCACTGTCAGACAGTCCTACCAAGATGTTAAATCATCATGCAATAAGGATCTAAGCAGTAGTGCCTTATGTGTAAATTAGTCCTCAGTGTCTTTGCAGACATACTTAATCAAGACCTGATTAAGGTTTGCCCATGAAGTAGAAGTATCCTTCATGAACTGCCCCATCACCTTTAAAGGTTTACTATCTCTCAAACAGTAGCAATGTAGCATGCAATTCATCATCCACTTAGTTGAACTCTGGGCTGAGATGATTTGACCCATAATTTGAAGACTATAAGCCACAAGTAGTTGAAAAGGCTGTTGAAAGGATTAGCATGATCTACATAAAAGGCCAACATTCAGCAAGCACTACGTAATGGAAATATGGATCCAATTCAGATGATACTAAGTTGAGAGGCACAGTAAGTATTGCAGATGGGAGCAGGAAGTTACAAAGGGATACAGACAGATTAAGTGAGTGGACAAAACTGTGGCAAACAGACTTCAAAGTGGGGAAGTGTGAGGTCATCCACTATGGATCCAAGACAAAGTATTTTCTAAATGGTGAGAAACTAGGAACTATGGGGGAGCAGAGAGATTTGGGTGTCCTTGCACACAAATCACTAAAAGCTAGTGCACAGGTACAAAAAGCAATCAAAAAGGCAAATGGAATGTTGGCTTTTATCTCAAGGGGTTAGAATACAAAGGAGAGCAAGTTATGCTTCGGTTGCATAGAGCCTTGGTCAGACCCCACCTAGAGTACTGCGTTTCGTTCTGGGCACCGCAGCTCAGGAGGGATATATTGACCTGGGAATTAAAGGGTTAAATTATGCTGACAGGTTGCATAAATTTGGCTTGTATTCCCTTGTGTATAGAAGAATGAGGGATGAACTGATCGAGGTGCTTAAAATGATAAAAAAGATTGGATAAGGTAGATAGAGAAACTATTTTCTCTGGTGGGGGAAACCAGAACAAAGAGGGCACAATAAAACAAAAGCCAGGCCATTCAGGATTGAAATCAGGAAGCACTTCTTCACACAAAGGATAATAGAAATCTGGAACTCTATCCCCCAAAAGACTGAATTCTGGATCAATTTTCAAGACTGAGATCGATAGATTTTTGTTAGGCACTGGTATCAAGGGATATGGAACAAAGGCAGATAAATGGAGTTCAGATACAGATCAGTCATGAATGGTGGAACAGACATTGAGGGTCTAATTGGCCGCCTTCTGTTCCTATGATAAAGATGTAAATAAAAGAATGTAGCGAGTTCTGCTACAGGTGACAGTGTGAGAATCTAGAATGGGGTCTGAGCCCCGCCTGATCACTGTGCCAAATAAAACAGTGTTGCTCAACAACTAATGCCCGACACGTGCAGACTTGACAGGTGAAAACCAGAGCCGTGAGGAATGCGGATTTTCAGAATAAAAATTTGACCTTGCGAGAATTTCAATTTATGAATTAACTTATATTCCATGGACAAATCAATGGGGTACAATTGGGACAGATCGGCATCTGCACCCCTTCACAAAGAATTCTAGGTGTTGAAGATACTCAAGAACTGAAGAGTTATTAAATGCTAATGGGCAGACTTCTTCCATTTAATATTATAAGCTGTTTCTAGCAATAAAGAGGCAAATAAAATGTCTATTACCAAGGAAGGAGGGTCTTGATCTAGAAAACCTTCTTCACAACAGAGAAGACATCAAGCAGAAGCTTCCTGAGTTCAAATGAAAGATCTGGACAGACAGTTATCAAAGGACATCCCTCTTATGCAACAAGGACTGGGGAGGCACTATATACAATAAATTGCAAATTAGTTACTTGAAGTGAAATTGGCTTTGTAACAGAAAGTTACCGTATGTAAAATCAGAAAACTCAAAGGGACTGATGGACTTTCACGGGCCTGCTCTATGTTTCCTGTGTTCACACAATTAAGTGCGCTCTGGGTCTCTTTTGCTAATACTATTCTGAGAGGATATGGAGGACATTTATTGTGTATTGTAGTATTTGATGATGAGGCAAAGATCTGTGGCCAAGTATATAGGAGATCTTAACATTCAATGGGACCAGGGTCAATTAAATAGATGGGACTAAGTCACAGCAGGTGGATTTTAGTGTAAATGTAAGGTTATGCACATTTGTAGGAATTGTGTACAGAATTTGAGATTTCCACAAAGATACGGAAGTGAACGGATTTTTTGGGGGAGGTGGGGGTGTTGACCTTTCATTGAAATTATCCCGTCAATGTGAAGAGCTCATCAACAAGGTGACTAATAAACTGGAATGCACCTCAAGGAATGGTAAGTGAAAAAGGCTAATCTAATCTAATGATCTTTAGTGCGGTCACATTTAGACTACTTGTGCAGTTTTTGGCACCCAAAGTTTAAAAGATGATTGTGCATTGGACAAGGTTCAGAAAAAAAGAATGATTATAAGACTTAGGCCTCCAAGTTGGAAAGAGTAACAAGTGACCTTGTCTTATTTTTTCTCCAGTGAAAACAAGAGGAGAGATTATCCGGGTTTTTAAAAAGCCAAGAAGAATGTAGACGAAGGGCTTAACTTGGCAGTAAAGCCAGAGCACGCAACTTCAAAATTAAGAAGCCCAGGTAAGACTTGAAAGTAGATTAACTGTTTCCTCCTTAAACCAAAAAGAACAATGGATGTATGGAAGAGACTCCCAGCTAATGTTAATTCTATGTTGATTAATACCATTAAAACAATAAGATTGGATGAATATGTGGTCAGGAATGGGATTGAGAGTTACAAGGATAAGTACAGATATAAACAACTGAATGTTGGTGAAACCTAATGGTTCGTGACTTGTTGGGAGTCATGGAATGTAATGACAAAGATGGCAACTCGTCAAAGATTATTGATGCGGGGTGTAAAGTTAGATAAGATATTCTGGGGGTTTCCTTGATTTACCTTTTGAAGACAAGGAGAAACTTCTCAAAAAACTTTTCTTGGCGATTGAGTAGGTGGAGTCCATAATATGGATTACGTGTGCTCAGTGGGATGCAGAATAGTCTTCCCTTGTTCTATCCCTTCTTCCCAGAACACAGTTCCTTCTGCCCAAAACTCGTGAAGGACAGTGTGCAGGAACACATATTTACAGTAAGACAGTCCATCTGGCCTCTAACCTGATTTCTGCTTGAACAAAAGCAGTTGATGATTCTCCAATAATGCAAAGGAATCATTTGATAGATAGCTGTATGTCCTGAAAAGGTACTCAATTCCATTGGGTGAACCACATTCTCATTTGGTGTCTGGCTATAGTCCACTTTGGTGTTATCACAGCATGTTTCTTGGACCAGCGAGCAACAAATGCCACATTCAGATGGAGAGATGGCGATCTGGTTTCACCCCATTTACTGACATATCACACTACGATCACGTGGTCTAGTTTTGGCCCCAGGCTAGAACCTTGAAGTTAGAGAGGGTCAACAGTACCACTCAAAGTTAGGATCCAGTTGGTAGTCCAGCAGTTTTGGGTTCAAGATTTCTGAATGTGAGCTCTGCAGTCTTGTATGGAGGCATCCATTATCAACACTGAAGACATGGCTGAGCCTGCTTCGCCACTGATTTCTGTTGGCAAGGGCACCGGCTTGAAATCTCAGATGAATGGACCAGAGACATTCCATGAATTATGTGTAAGGGAGGGAGAAGTCCAACTTGAAATGTGTTGCCTGATAAGTGCTTCTCTGACCCAAGCTTCTGATATGATCTTCTCCCATTTTGCTGCTAAGAAGGTATCCCCAACCCAAAATGTGTGTTTTGGCAGTGAGGACTCAATGTTGGGTGGCTGGAGTGAGGCTGGAAACCACAAGAGGAGGCTTTTGATGAACTGACATTAGTCCAAGCTTAGAAAAAGACCAATGTTGGTTTCAGGATCTGGGGAAGTCACAAAAGGGCTGCCTTGAACTGTAGGTGGGAGGTTAATGCTATATCAGGCTTGCCCCAAACGGTCTTAGGTGAAATCTCTGCTGCATGCATTTAAAGTCCTGAATTATAGGGTCTTCCTGGACAAATGAATAAAATGGGCTAAAGGGCTTTCTTGATCAGTAAGTACCTTGTGATTAGATTCCCCACGTCTCTCAAATAGCAGTTTTCCATCAAAAGATGTGTGTAATTGCTTGTCTTATAGCCTGAGGGAAGTAGTGATACAAATTAAACCCATCAATGGAGCAAATTTCTGAGCAATAAAGTTAGTAGTCTAGCTTAGTGCATTCACCAAAGCCTGTTGTTGTAGGTAGTCTGTCCCTAGGTCTTCCTCCAAAAGCAGGAGTGCTTCCCAAAGGTAGCATCATTAAGATCAAAATTTGAGCATGAGGGGAGTCACGGGTATGAATCTACATCCTAATATTCCACAGGACCCCCTAAAAGAAGCTTGGAACAACTTGCCAGTGGGATCACAGCGGCAGAATCATTCAAGGCATTTGAAGTTAGGCTAGGACAGGAGAGCTAGGGTGCTAGAAGGATGAGTTTTGACAGACCAAATGGACTTTTCTAATTGATTTTTCTTATGTTCTAAAAGTTCCCCTTGAAGGGCTACCTGATATTTCCAACAATTTGGACACCCAATCCAGTGAATAGGATTTGGATTCTGAGCAAAAGTGGAATCGCAACTCAAACAGCTGCTGTCTACCTCCATTTGGTCTATCTTGGCCAGAACCAAGGTGTCAATTCTACCTACCCAAAACCTCTCTTGGTTGTGTTCCTCTGAAGAGGAGATAAAATCTACAAAGGTTGGCACTATCAAGCTATGCAACATCTAGCAAAGTCAAGGCAGAAGCATACAGGTGGCCACATTCAGGTTTTGTATCATCCTGGAGTTGAAGACATCAAGTGAGGATTAGAGGTGGACCTTTGCAAAGGACTGTCAAATAAATGGCTTTTTTCTCTTCTTCCTGGCAAGTCTCTGACCCCAACCTTGGAGACCTATGTTGAACATCCAGGACACGTTTGGATAAATATTGCAGTCAGTCCACTTTAAGAGATTTAACACTTTTTGACAGATCACGAGTCACGAAGAAGAATCTCAACTACTCAGAAGCTCTTCGTCAGATAGCGATACTTCCAAAATGGTGCTTTTGTCAATCAGCACTGGCGGAGACAGGAACACGATGGCAACAAAGACAAACAGTACAGAGACAGAGCTCACTGCAGTAGGCATCTCAGGAAGTGGGAAGATGATTCTCAGCTGCGCTTTGGGAATTACATCGACCTCGTGGAAGCACTTAGCACTGGTCACTTCTTTCTCTTTATTGATTGACACTGACCAGTGTTGATCAAAATCCTGCAAAGTGCGAATGTACCCCAAACTTTCTCTATTTCTACTAGTGAGCCCTTCTATTGTCAAACAGGCCTTGGGTGGTCCTATATCAGCAGAAACAGAGGACTAGTTGTGCTAACTCTTGAGATGCAGGTGGTCCTAGATAACGACTTGTAGACATTTTAATCAGGCCCACTAGCCGCAAGTTGAGAACCAAATTTATCACAAAGTCATATCTTGATTCAGCAGCAACAAGTCATGCCCATCAGAGAATGCAAAAGTTTGACTGCAGTTGGAATAGTGTTTAAATAAAATTGAGCAAACAGTGATTGACCCCACCCATCACTCCCACTTGATGTTCTACTCTATGGAAACAATGACTCATGCTGAGATATGTTTCCAAGGGCATTAGCAGTCATTTGAGTGGTCCTTTTTCACATGTACACCTGGGAGCTCTTTGACCATAGGATGCATGGCAGCAAAGGCCAAAGGTCTCAACCGATGTCCATATAAATTCAGCTACCAACGGGAATCACTGTATAGCCATTAGGATTAAGAACCATGGCTGTTTTTCTCCCGCTCTAGACTATTTATTTGCCTCTAATGTTGCCTGAGCGAGATCAGCTAGATGAACGACCAAATCAGGATCCTCCTAGTCTGCATGGTTCAGTACCACAACCCCTGATGCATTTGCCCACTGAATTAGCAGGGAAATCCAAGCAGGATTATTTTTTTCAAACCTAAGAGGAAAATAACAAACTCCTTAGAAATGACATGCAGAGGAATGCCTTCTAACCTTGGCTATGATTGAATTGGGGAAGGCAGCCATTATGGTCGACAGGAGTGGGAAGGGCAACTTGGACAATGTCCCAACTTCTGCGAAATCACGGATATCAAAATGCCAAAGTGCGACTGTCCCTGGTGATTTTTCTGTGATAGGATGTGTGGAGGATGCTGAAATGAAGAACTGGCATATACTATTATATCTTTTACAGGTTCTTTCCAATGTTTGATAATTCTGGAGCAGAAAATCCATGAACACGTGAATCCAATCGGACATCTAACAACATCAAAAAGAAAACTAACAGTAACCACATCAAAGTAGTTACTTTATGTTGGCATAAAAACTAGCCATCAGATTGGAATTGATGTTCTAATGAAAATCAACAAAATGTTAGGACTTCATTATTTATGCTAAATAATCCTGAATTTCAATTTTTAAAAAATTACTTTTTATAGTGCATATAGTTTAAAAAAAACTAATATATTTATAGAAAAAATTATTTGGTTCCTATCATGAAATTGTACCTTCAGCAGTTTTCTACTCTTGCTTCTGATAAAGTGCACTGACATTCAGTATCTGCATCTCCTCATGGGACAATGTCATTTGAATTCCAGGGCTCTGGACAACTTTCTTCCCTTCAGAAGAGATACTGTTCCCCAGACAACGCACTCAGAATTATCACCATTTCAAACCTGTTAGTTACATTCTCAGTTTCTTAAAAAAAAAATCCACATTTAAAAAAAACACATAATAAAAAAGGAACAGGCTTTTCATCGTGCACCAAAAAATCTCAGCAGAGGGAGGTCTGTCAATAAGTTTGATGTACAAGTTTACTGCACTTTTTGTCTGCACGTTACTTATGTCTTGGCAGTTGGTGTATGAAAAACAAGGTTTCAACCAAGCCATCTTTAACACAGTGACAAGTGGGAAATAAAGAACTCTTATGCTGCCTAGCGATGGCATTATTTGTAGAATATAAAAGATGTACAAGCCACAAGATTCCCTTCACCTACCTTGTATTCTCTACATTAAGGGATTTCCGATCGTTTGCTATAATTGTGAAAAAACTCAAACCTTAATTGCAAAGATTCACAGGGAGATGCAGTTCTGTGTAATTCTGACGTTTCTATAGAACTACATCTTCCATGTTTAGGGCGGGGGATAGTTGTGGGGAAAGTGGTACTGATATTTACCCCCTATGGTCCACTGCATTACAATTAGCAATAGTATTTAAGTCACATTTTACAGCAATTTACAACTGTTCGGGTATAAATGATTTTCCTCTTTTTAAAAAAAAAGGGTATCACTGACAAACATGCATTAATCTCCTTCAAATAAAAGAAATCCCCCGATTTATAACAGTGATACCAAATAAACTTTAAATCCCATTTAATTAAAATTAATCAGATTTTGAAAATCACGATAAAAGCTTGCAGTTTGAACTTGGCCAGCTTAGTGTGTCTGAGTTTACAATGGTGAGAAACTCTCAAGGACCTCTGTTCTGCATTGTGAATAACAATGCACAATCCTTGTTATTTCACCGCAGGGACTGGCACCTGTTTTTTTAAAATAAGGATTAGAGAAAAATACAACACACTAAACTGTATTGAGAGCAGCCTGGGTTCAAATGGAAACATCCTTAATTTGTTAAAAATCCTTGCATGAACTAGACTTTCAACCTACTTGGGCAAGATAAAATTATGCTCGTCATGGTAGGTTGTGAAAATAATGCGATTTGTCACGGATGTCATGCTGTGACAAATCACCAGCACCATCCATGGTGCATCTGTAATGAACTGCAGATGACCTTCAAAACCACTATCATCCTTCCATAAAAAGCCCACTCTCAATCCCTCTGCTCTTCCAACTATCAGTCCATTTTCAACCTCCCGTTCCTCTCTTAAGATTCTCCAATAACATTGCCACTCAACTATGCTTACAACTCCCTGTGTGTTATCCCTCTTCATACTCTTTAACCTCTCTGTGGCCTTTGACATGCTCAATCATACTGTCCTTTTCTACCACTTCTCTGTTGTACCGCCCTCACATGGTCCTTGTCAACACAAATCGTGGAATGGCTTCTCCTCTTCGTGTCCAAGCTACCTATTTAAATGTTGCTTTTTGCCAACAAGCTTCCATTTATGCTGATACCCAGCTTTACCTCCCACCACCCTCGATTCCAAGACTGCTGCTGTGCTGTCTGATATCAAGTTGTGGATGTAGTTTAACACCGACCAAGAGTGAAACCAAGCCATTCAGCTCCCATCAGAAACAATGAACCCTAGCGCCCCCCCAATTCCATTCTCTTTCCTGGCTGCTCGCTCAGGTTGAATTTGATTGTGCACAATCTTATTCCACTCTAAAGTGAGCTTCAAACCCCACATTCAGTCCATCAAGACAGGTTACTCCAGCCTCTAAAATAATGCCCTTCTTATTTCTGCCTCACCCCCCACGTTGCTGACATCCATTGGCATCTTCATCACCTCCATGCTCAAATTCTCTAGTGCTCTCATTAGGTCTCCCAAGCTACAACCTACATAAAATCCAACTTGTCTAGAAGTCTGCTACCCACATATACTAAGTCACCACAATCTCCACTGGTTCCCAGTCTCAGCACATTTATTTAAAAATCTTTGTGCTTGATGACAAGTGGCCACGCTCCATCCTACTTCTGCAATTACATCCAGCTCTAGGTCACCGTATGAATCCACCACTCTTCCCCACTGTGTCCCTAGTGTAAGAGCCTTCAGTCACCTCGCCCCAGACTCTAGTACTCTCTTCCTTAACTCCTCTGCCTTGCCACATTTCTCCACACCATCAAAATCCTCCTTACTTCTTGACCAACTTCCTTAACTCTTTTCATTCACACTTGGGTCCAACTCCTACTTTATGAAATACTTTGGAATGTTTCACAATTTTAAAAGATGGTCTACAAGTGAAAGATGCTGCTGTTTACGACAACTTGCATTGAAATAGTGCCTTTAACATAGAAAAATGTCCCAAGGCGCTGCACCGAAGTATATCGGATAAAAATTGATACTGAGCCAAAGAAGGAGATATTATGAGGGGTGACTAAAAACTTGGTCAAAGAGGTTGGTTCTAAGGAGAATCTTAAAGGTGGTGAGGTTTAGGGAGAAAATTCCAGAGCGCTGGGCTTAGACAGCTGAAGGTATGGCCACCAATAGTGGGGCGAAGGGAGTGGGGGATGCACAAGAGGCCAGAGTTGGAGGAATGCTAATTTTTCAGAAGGTTGTAGGGCTGGAGGAGGTTACAGAGATAGAGGGACGGGGCCATGAAATAATTTGAACACGCGGATGAGAATTTTAAAATTGGAGGCATTGGGAGAATCAAAAGCCAGTGTAGGTCAGCGAGCACAGGGATGATGGATAAGCGGGAATTTGTGCGTAGGATATGGTCAGAAGAGTTTTGCATGAGCTAAAGTTTATGGAGGGTACAGCATGGAAGGCAGGCCAGGAGAGCAGTGGAATTGTCATGTCTGGAGGTGACAAGAGCATAGATGAGGTTTCGGCAGCAGATGAGCTGAGGTAGGGGCGGAGACTGGTGATGTTACGGAGGTGGAAGAATGGGGATCTTTGTGATGGAGAGGAAATGGAGTCCAAAGCTCAGCTGGGGTCAAACAAGACATCACGGTTGTAAACAGTCGCTTCAACCTGAGACAGTGGCTGGAGAGGGGGATGGAATCGGTGACAAGGGTATAGAGTTTGTGGCGAGAATCGAAGACAATGGCTTCGGTTTTCCCAATGTTTAACATGCTGCAGTTTAGGATGCTGCTCATTACTGTGTTCTGGAACCCAATTTTTATCCTGTTTCCTGCCGTGTTCGCACTGCTGTGTGGGGAGAAATAAAATGAAGTAACTTTGTGGTCCACAGCAGCTGATCGGGGAGCAGAATTGGCAGATCAGGAGCCTGGCCCCTCACAATGCAGTACTTGGACAGCTCACAAGCCCAACAGTTTGAAAACCGCAGCTCTAAACCATTATAAACTAACATCACCTTGTTCAATGCACATCATAATATATCTTGTATTCCACAGTGCTGTGCTGGTTTTAACTGCTACACTGGAACTGACACATGACAGTCCACTACCTCAGGGAGCGCTGGTGGAGATTAACGAGATGAAACGGATGCAAATGCCTTATCATTACTGCACAAACAAGTCACAAAAATCATAGCATAATAAGCTCACTACCACTATGGCCAGTTTGTCAGTCTATGCAGAATTTGGTGCATTTGTCTCAGAATATCCTCATTTTTAATAAGTTAATCACTTTTACTGCATGCTAGCCTAAAAGCAAATTAAAATTGATGGTGAAAGATGCACCTGCACCCATTCACAACACATAACGAACCAGCAGCACCAACACAGGCACGATGGGCTGAATGACCTACTCACGTCCTGAAATTTCGGCGATCTATGTATTCTTGAAACTTGAAAAATAAAGCTGTGGGGAGGATATAACTTACAATAATAGTAAGAATTCCCATGGCCATGAAGGAGAAAAAATAATAATCATTGTAACAGTGAGTGATCTTCCAGCTAGCCTGCCAGCACCATAGTTATGACTATGTAACCATTAACAAGCTTCATGACAATTTAGAATTTATACTCATCCTCAAGATAAGCCAAATAATGGAACTTTTCCATTTGCAGCTGCGATATCACATGGATACAGGGAAATTTAATGGGGACTGTCACAGAATACATGCCATTTTTTGACCTGTTCGGTGCAATAGAAAATGTTAATATCTGTCTGGCTGCAAAACTGCCACTGTAATCTTAAAACCACATGACCTCAAACATCTGGATTCTGCCAGGTAAAGCTCTTTGGGCTTTCATAGAGATAGGTCAGTAGCCGGGTATGTTACACACACAAGTCAGGAAGACCCTAGGTTCCATCATTGGTCTGAACAAAGTTAGCTGATTTCAGGACGATGGTGGGACAGTTATAACTGGCTTGAGTATCCTTGGAAAGGGTGGCGATGGAGGTTGTGCTGGTTGGTTGGGGAGAGGGTGAAGAGAACTGCACCTACACAATATAGGACCTAGATTCCTGATGCATCTTAAGTTGCACTGGTTTCAAACATTACAGGCTACTACCTTTGGGAGCGTTGGAGGAAATAGCACAGATGAAATCAATTCAAATGACTATCCACCAAGTTTATAAACAGTGCATGTGTGTGGGTGTGGGTGTTAGATGAGGGCAGAATTAGGTTTGGCTGCGATGGCTTCCGCAAGAGACAGGCAGCCAATGCTCATGGTTCAGGCTGTCAAAAGGAATGATCACTTCAGTGAGGAACCAGAACCTTGGAACAACATCCGCACATGAAGCATCACCTTGCGGAGATTCTGGCAGAAAAATCAATGAGCCATTTGGCGGTAAAGAAAACACAATATAGTGCAAGGACTCACTGGCCATTGAAATCCAGACACAAATTATCTGCGGTCCATTAACAGTAACTATTCAGGGTGCATTGTTTGGGGTATTATGTAAAACAATTCCCCCTCTTCACAAAATACATAATTTCAAATTCATTCACTTAACTATAGGGAAACTCCAGCTGCTAAATACAACCGAGAGAGGGACACCATAGCTTTAATGGAAGAAGGCTAAAAATAGCATACAACTACAACTGTATACTTTAAAGAATGAGTCTTGCTATCGTAACTCCCTTTTAAAAAATGCCTCAAAGAAACCAAGATTAACTTTTATTATCTTCCAATCATTTTGAAATATTTGGGCTGCAGTGGAGGAGGAGCTAAAGACTCAGGCAGATAGCATAAGGAAGCTGAATTAACAAGTCGAGAAAAATGACAGTCACTGATTACATTTACAGATGGATACTCAGCTCTCTAACTTAGTCAGACTCAGTAACACCTCCAAACCACTCCTCCCAAACATGTCAAAAGGACACTGAAGTTCCTCATAATTCTTTGTGATCACAATTTATAGAAGGGATGTCTCAATGATGTTTCAAAAATATGTCTGTTACTCTACTCTGAAAATAGCATAAACATTCATAACGGATTATATGGCAGATTCAACCATGGCTTTCAAAATGCAATTGGATAAGTAGTTGAAGGGAAAAAAATTTTTACGGGCAAAGGGTGGGGGAGTGGGACTAGCTGGATTGCTCGTGCAGAGAGCAGTCACGGACTCGAGGGGCTGAATGGCCTCTTTCTATGCTGTAACCGTTCTATGATAATTAAGAACAAGTGAATGAGCTAGCTAAAGACATGCTTAGCAGAGTATTTGTTTTTTGTACTTCAATTTCTGCTGCTGAAGAAACAGGATATTGGAGATTAATCCCAGGACTGCCAGCAGATTTAGGCTATCTTGTGTTTCCGGGACTAGCTTTTTGAATAAATTCAGCTCACAGAACTGCATAATATTATGACATGGAAACAGGCCATGTGGCCCAACCAGTCAGTGTTGGTGTTAATCCCCCACAAGAGCAGTAGTCCTAATCTCATGTGCCTGTCCTGATCCCATATCCCTTTATCCCCGTTTCCTTCTAACCTATTCATAAATGTTGACTTGGCTCGAGCACTGTGATGCTGAAAAATCTCCTATTACAGTAATAATGCTACTCAGGTAACAGTTATATTAAAGTATATACTACCTATAACCATTTCTGCCCTGGTCTTCCTTCACCATTTTCTTATTTATACTTGCATTATATCTCCTAAAATATTCCAATTTTAACATTCATTCGCGTTTTCAGTTTCAATAACTTTCCAATCCATTTTGTTGTATCTCCACTATGCTCCCAATCAAGAGTAATCTGAAACCCACCCACATCTTTAAATTGGTTTACAAACAACCCATGCAACCGCTTTGCAGCCAATCAGGAGACTCAACACTCTGGCTTGACCTGATTGCCCCACCGCTGCAAGCAGGTCAAACTTTGACTCAATGTTCCAGGCTGACATTCGACAGGCCAACCGCCTGATAACGGTGCCACAGGAAGCTGAATGCTGCCAAAATGAGTTACCTTATCAAATGACGCTCAACTGACACCATCAGTAAATTTAGTTGTCAAAGTAACAATGTCAACGTAACAATGCCCAAGCTCAGACATTACATACCATTTCAATCTCAGACATAAGCAGGTCACACACACACTCTTACTCTCACTTCAGTATTCGAGCAGTGCTACCCTCATCTGTAATTTTAATTTTTTGCATCTACTTTAATAAATGTTACGAATTAAAATCTAGTACACAATACTTTGGCCTGCGGTGAATGAATTCATTGGGTGAGGCAGCTTTTTAACATTTCAAAATTTAAGTTAATGTGCAACCGTAATAATTCATGTGAATGGTGTTAGGTCCATGGTCATTATTTCCAATTTCCATGATAGGAATCCATACTACTTCACTCGGGGCTAAAATTTGTACTTGCCAAGTCACACAAGCAGGATAACTGAATGCACTCACGTGTGACCAAATGACTTGCAATACATACATATTTTATGGGCTACCCAAGAGTATTGTAGTCCAACTGGCTATTAATAATAAAAAAAATACCTGGAACGTATATAAACAGTTAGATTTAAATAATTCGTACTAATATTATTCTTGCTCACTTTGCTCTCAACTTCCTATTCTTTGTAAAATTGATGCCTTTGGCACTTCAAAGGAGTGCACCACTGGCATTATCCACTCACAACAGTCCCCCTATCAATTATAGGCAACAGGATATGGAAATTTTAGAGCCCTTAGAGATTAGCTTCTGAGTTTTTTTTTACATCTGAATAATGAAACTTTTTCCCCTCAACGAAAGTTAATCAATTAATCAAAAGCCTAGGTTTATATAAATTCTTGGTAATGAATTCATTACAAGAAGGAAAATAAAGGCAATGTAAATGAGCTGAGGTGCATATGATAAAACAACCTACCTTAGTGTGACAGATGCAAAATAAAGATAGTGAGGTGCCATTCATCTCATTTCATCAAGAAAGATGGTGGTTAAAGTGCAACAACATCAGCGATATTACCCAAACCCAACAGAGAATGGATATATCCAAACATTGGATAATGGAGGTGGCAAGCAAGCATTTGAATTTCTTATCTCATTGAAAAAAAATGAACTCAGGGCACTTTCGTGAATATCATTTCCACTGGGAAGCCTGGAAATAGCTAAAGGTATTTTAAAACATATTTGTGTCAAGTTGCGTACATCAAAGAAAAACTATATATGCATCATTGATGCATTTATGGGGAAGATAGCTAAGTACATAAGAGAGAAAGGTAGAGACAGTTATGTTGATATGGTTAGATGAAGTAAGCTGGGAGGAGGATCGTGTGAAGCATAAACACCAGTATAGACCAATTAGGCCAAATGGCTTGTTTCTGTGCTATAAATTCCGTGTAATTCCTCACCAGCCTTCCTCTCCCCCCTTCTGATCAGTCGGGAAACAAATCACTTTTTGGAGTCACTATATTTAAGTGGTACCTTAATATATCTCACGATAGTTCTTTAGGCTGCAATTTGCTTTCATTTATAATTCTCATCAGTTAAGCCAGAGTTCAGCAAGGAATCACAGTAGATACATGTCAGAACAGCAGGGGCCAAAAACTGGGTTCTTACGAGGGCTGAAGTGGCATATCCGTATCAAAGTTGAACAGCACTAAATTAAACGCATTCAGAGGTTACGATGAATTAAAAAGGCATTCCATAATTTTGTGCATTTTACTGTCAGGCTGCAAGCTTGGGATTGGTGTGAAAAAGTTTCTGATTTGTAACAATGCTAAACTTGCAGTGTGAATTGAGAATCGAGGCCTGTCCTGACGCCACAGTAAAAGGAATGAGGTTTGACACCACATGCAGTGTAAATTCAGTGCAGTGTTGTACCTAGTTTACACTGCCTTTTTTAATGTCCTGAACAGTGATGTTGGGAGTATGGTCATTAAGTTTGCAAGATGACACCGAAATCTGTGCAAGGGTTAAGACAGTAGCGAAGTGCAATCAAATCCAAAAAGATTTAGATGTAGTAGGGGAGCAGGCCAGAAATGGTAAATGGCATTTAACTTAGATAAATGGAATGGCATGCATGTTGGTAGGGCCAACATAGAATACACGTATCATTTGCAGGGAACAATGCTGAAAGAGGTTGAGAGAGAAAAAGATCTAGGTGTTATTGTGCACAGGTCACTGAAGGTTCACAACCAATGCAGAGAAGCTGTAGCTAAAGCTAACAGGGTATTGGGTTTTATTAATAGAACCATTCTGTCACTATACAGGTCGCTGGTCAGACTGCATTTGGAGTACTATGCCCAGTTTTGGTTCCCTCCCCCACATGGTGGGTGATATAGTAGCCTTGGAAAAGGTCAGAGAAGAGCTACGAGAATGATTTCTAGCTTAAAGAACCATAGTTACTCAGATAGCTTTAAAGACCCGAGTTTATTTACTTTAGAGCAGCGCAGACTTAGAGGCGGCATGATAGAGTTCTATAAAGTAAAAACAAAAGGGCTGGATAGCGTGCTTATTGATAGATTATTCTAGTTTAACAGATTGGGGAGGACCAGGGGACATGAGTTTAAACTATTTAAGAGTAGGAATAGACTGGATGTTAGATGGTTCTTCTTTTCCCAGAGAGTAGTGAGCCTCTGGAATACGTTGCCGGCTGATGTGTTAGGTGCTGACTCTCTACATGCCTTTAAGAGTAAGCTGGACCGGTTCCTGACTGGGGCAGAGATCGCATTGAAAGTGGAGTCACAGGTGGATAGGGTGGTGAAGGCATTCAGCATGCTTGGTTTCATTGGTCAGAACATTGAATACAGGAGTTGGGATGTCTTATTGAAGTTGTAGAAGACATTAGTAAGGCCACACTTGGAATACTGTGTACAGTTCTGGTCACCCTATTATAGAAAGGATATTATTAAACTAGAAAGAGTGCAGAAAAGATTTACTAGGATGCTACCGGAACTTGATGGTTTGACTTATAGGGAGAGGTTGGATAGACTGAGACTTTTTTCCCTGGAGAGTAGGAGGTTTAGGGGTGATCTTATAGAAGTCTATAAAATAATGAGGGGCATAGATAAGGTAGATAGTCAAAATCTTTTCCCAAAGGTGGGGGAGTTTATAACGAGGGGGCATAGATTTAAGGTGAGAGGGGAGAGATACAAAAGGGTCCAGAGGGGCAATTTTTTCACTCAAAGGGTGGTGAGTGTCTGGAACGAGCTGCCAGAGGCAGTAGTAGAGGCGGGTACAATTTTGTCTTTTAAAAAGCATTTGGACAGTTACATGGGTAAGATGGGTATAGAGGGATATGGGCCAAGTGCAGGCAATTGGGACTAGCTTAGTGGTATAAACTGGGCGACATGGACATGTTGGGCCGAAGGGCCTGTTTCCATGTTGTAAACTTCTATGATTCTATGTTAAAGAAGGTAAGTGTTTTTATAAATAACACTTGATCCATGTGATCACCTGAGGAGGTCAGAGAGGAATTTTACAGACTATTTTTTCCCTGATCAGGTCTGGGTTTTTTCTCTAATTTTGGCCTCTATCAGGAGATTGCATGGCTGTGGGGGAGGGGGGCTGGAAGTGTCTGGTCACGATGCTCCAGCCATCATGAGTGTGGGGCAGGCTTGATGAGCCAGCTGTTTTTTTTCTCTGCCCGTCAATTTGGTATGCTCATATGGACAAAGTGATCAGGGGTCTGCTGGAAAGTGGCTCATCCTAGGGTCCAGTTTTTTTTTGGGGGGGGGGGGGGGGGGGGGAAAGAGAGGGAAACAACAGTCCTCCAATTCTTGGTGACCATTCTTCAAGTGTGAACTTGCACAAAGTGCCAGCAGGACATTTCACCAAGGGAGGCATCACAGCTGAGCCTGATCCTGTTATCACTTGCGCATGCTCCAGCAGAGATTAAGGTCAACAAACAGTACTGTGAATCCCAGCTGATTTCTCTGTCCTCCCCTTAAACCAAGGCACAGATGAGATCAGTTAACATTACATAGTCCAGAGATCAAACCTGGGATCTTACTGGTTTGTATGGCTCAATACCACATCAGCTGGTGCATCTAACAACAAGCCATCCAGTAGCAAGATGGGGGCGGTTTTGATCACTCCAAATGGGGAAATCTCTGCCGAGCGAATTAAACCCTTAAGGTGAGTAGGCCAGACTCATCATCTCAGCTGGTTGACTAAAGTCAAGAGGAGGCTGAATTGAAAGCTATTAAAATCAATGTGTTTTTTTAAAAAGAGATACCTGAAAACCAGAACATGCAATTTTGTAGTCGTGCAGCCTGTCTCGTTAATTTTGGGGAATTTGCAGTTTCAAAAGCTGGATTGAAAGATATTCCAGCATCTTTCACTCAGTAGTTCCAGAAATCAAATTGCTTTGACACAACTTCTGGAGGACACAGTTCTTAAGATAATATAAATGCAGCTCTAATGTATGATAAGTCCTGAATTGTTGGTAGACAAATTCTACCATAACTCTAAAATTGTCTGTCGCACTTGGGAAATGTTACGTAGAATTACATAGAGTCTACAGCACAGAAACAGATCATTCGGCCCAAATGGTCTATGCCAGCATTTATGCTCCACATGAGCCTCCTTCCACCCCTCTTCATCTAACCCGATCAGCATATCCTTCTATTCCTTTCCCCCTCGTGCTTATTTAGCTCCCCGTTAAATGCATCATATTAAGCTATAAGTCAAGGCAACTGACTTAGTTTCCATGGGAAAATTAACAGAAATTGCAGAACTCAATCCCAAGACACCCGCAAAAATCCCAGATAATCCCAACTAATAAAAATGAAATTTGACTTCTTCAGTCACTAATGAGCCGTTGGGTTTAGTTCCTAAGACAATATAAATGCAGCTTTTAAGTGGCATAGAAATGTATGATATGTCCTATGGAATGGTGCAGTTATCAATGCAGTTGTTAGTAAATGGAAAAAACTGAGGAATGCTACCCAGAACACCAGTAAAAATTCCAGAACTTTTTGTAATAAAAACAGAATATGCCTTATTTGGTCACCATAAATCAGTGACCTACATACGGTGTATTTATAAAGTGCATTGCAAAGACATAACAGAACCTTGCAGAGCTTTCTTTATTCTTTGAATGACAACTATTGTCCACACACTATAGGTATATAGCCTAGCATGGTTGTGGGGAATCCATTTGCTTGCCACACAAAAATTAATTTTGCAAGTAAGGCTGTACTGCACTTGGTCTCTGATTCCAGTGTTGTATACATCCCCAGGACCTGCACCATTGGGTCAGTTCGTTCTGGCCTGAAGCTAATCTGGAATTAGCCAGTTAAGATCAACTCTTCCCTCCCCTTCCCCCCCCCTCCCCCCAAAGAAACAAGACTTATGCAGAGTTGCGGGAATGGATGGGAAGGGATTATAGCATTTAGACAATGTACCTCATTTAAAGAAAATTCTACAGGGTAGCTAATCTATCCTTCTTCATTCCGTATCCTCTGTGTACCATAGTACCAGAACTGAGAGGTTATAACTATCAGGAGAGACTGAACAGACTGGGGCTCTTTTCTCTAGAAAAGAGAAGGCTGAGAGGTGACCTAATAGAGGTCTTTAAAATTATGAAGGGGTTTGATAGGGTAGACATAGACAAGATGTTTCCACTTGTGGGGGAGTCCAAAACTAGGGGCTAAGTATAAGGTAGTCACTAATAAATCCAATAAAGAATTCAGGAGAAACTTCTTTACCCAGAGAGTGGTTAGAATATGGAACCTGCTATCACATGGAGTAGTTGAGGCGAATAGCATAGATGCTATTTAAGGGGAAGCTAGATAAGTTCATGAGGGAGAAAGGAACAGGATATGCAGATAGGGTTAGATGAAGTCGGGTGGGAGGAGGCTCGTGTGGAGGATAAACACTGGCACAGACCAGTTGAGCCAAATGGCCTGTTTCTGGGCTGTAAATTCTATGTAATTCCAGGTCCCTGCATAGCATCCATAACACCAGCATCAGAAGCAATTTGCTTAATGCAAGGCTGTCATGTGCTGCAATTAAATCTCGACAGTAACATTTAGATGCTCAGTCAGGAGGGCTCCATGTGGCAGTTATGCTTATGCTATCAGTTGTACCCTGACTGAGAGAGGCCCAGGAAGCAGCTGTAGAATGACCCTTAACTTGCCCCTTGGCTGCCTGCAAGATAGCAGCAGATTCTGAAACACAAACATTTGGCTACCTGCTGCTCAGTTGGGAGATGTCTTGGGTCCTTGCAGCATAGGATATGAGTAACTGTCAGGACTGCCTAAATTGCTCGGCCCGAGATTTAATAACCCAGGACTTTGAGCATCTGCGCAGTGAAAATGACTTGTGTTGTGGCATTTAAACCAGAGTCTCTTTGGATTCAGATGATCTGACTTTCCACTCACTGAGAGGAAACCTCTTGTGTGAGATTCTGGAATCCTGCTTCTGCTCACTGCCACAATGTCCAAGAATCATTGCTTGCATGGCCAATAAGGGGCTTCGTGAAGTCAACCAGTATCTTTTAAGTTACTCGTGCTATTAGGAAAATTGAGGAAATGTGCACAGACTATTATAGTTAAGTTTAGCAGGTGTCAGCAGTGGCTCAGTGGTAGCACCTCTCCGCCTCTCTCTCCTACTTTAAGACACTCCTTAAATCTATCACGTTGAACAAGTTTTTGGTCACCTATCCTAATATTTCCTCCCTTGGCTCGGTGTCAACTTTTATTTGATTACGCTCCTGTGAAGTGCCTTGGGATGTTTTACTACGTTAAAGGTGTTATATGAATGCAAGTTATTGTTGTTGATCTCAGTAGGGTAGTAGTGGCAAAAATTTTGGAGTCATTCAAGGGACAGTGTTGGGAGGGGAACTGTAGGATGTTATGGAAGGATGAACTAGATGAGCCAAATAGCCCCTTTTCCTTGTGACCATAACCATAAGAGATAGGAGCAGGGATAGGCCATTCGGCCCCTCGAGCCTGCTCTGCCATTTAATGAGATCATGGCTGATCTGATTTTTATCCCATTTCCACTTTCCCACCTTTTCCCCATATCCTTTGACTCCCTAGCTGATCAAAAATTTGTCTAACTCAGCCTTGAATGTATTCAATTACTCAGCCTCCACAGCTTTTTGGGGTAAAGAATTCCAAAGATTCATGACCCTCCGGGAGAAGAAATTCCTCCTCATTTCCGTTTTAAATGGGCGACCCCTTATTCTGAGACTATGCTCCCTAGTTTTAGATTCCCCCATGAGGGGTAATATCCTCTCAGCATCTACCCTATTGAGTGACCTGTTGGGGGAGCAGAAAGTGTATCTCTCTAAGTAACCTTTAGTGCACCGTCACTGAGTGTCCTGTCAGGGAGTGTAGATATTATCACAGCTAATGATAAGAAAACTTGGAAGTGTTGGGGTTTGACACTTAATAAACACATCAAAAGTTATCTGGAAAAGTGATCTTTACAGCCAAATGTAGCCAATCAGAGGGCAATTTTGATATGTTCCCACCAACAGACTGGATAGTCTGACTCAAGAAAACAGATAAGCATTTATGCAAATTAAAAACAAATCATACACATAAGGAGGAGATTGCGGGGGCTCTGACACATATATTCAGAACCTCTCTGGCCACAGGGGATGTGCCAGAGGACTGGAGAACCGCTAATGTAATACCATTATTCAAGAAGGGGAGTAGGGAAAAACCGGGGAACTACAGGCCAGTGAGCCTAACATCAGTGGTAGGAAAATTATTGGAAAAAATTCTGAAGGACAAAATTAGTCTCCACTTGGAGAAGCAAGGATTAATCAGGGATAGTCAACATGGCTTTGTCAAGGGAAGATCATGTCTGACTAATTTGATTGAATTTTTTGAGGGGGTGACTAGGCGTGTGGATGAGGGTAACGCAGTGGATGTGGTATACATGGATTTCAGTAAGGCCTTCGATAAAGTCCCCCACAGGAGACTGGTCAAGAAGGTACGAGCCCTTGGAATCCAGGGTGCCTTGGCACTTTGGATACAAAACTGGCTTAGTGGCAGAAGGCAGAGGGTGATGGTCGAAGGTTGTTTTTGTGACTGGAAGCCTGTGGCCAGTGGGGTACCACAGGGATCGGTGCTGGGTCCCTTGCTGTTTGTGGTCTACATTAATGACTTGGATATGAATGTAAAAGGTATGATCAGTAAGTTCGCTGATGATACAAAAATTGGTAGGGTGGTAAATAGCGAGGAGGATAGCCTCAGTCTGCAGGACGATATAGATGGGTTGGTCAGATGGGCGGAACAGTGGCAAATGGAATTTAACCCGGAAAAGTGCGAGGTGATGCACTTTGGAGGGACTAACAAGGCAAGGGAATACACAATGAATGGGAGGACCCTAGGCAAGACAGAGGGTCAGAGGGATCTTGGTGTGCAAGTTCACAGATCCCTGAAGGCGGCGGAACAGGTAGATAAGGTGGTAAAGAAGGCATATGGGATACTTGCCTTTATTAGCCGAGGCATAGAATATAAGAGCAAGGAGGTTATGATGGAGCTGTATAAAACACTGGTTAGGCCACAGCTGGAGTACTGTGTGCAGTTCTGGTCGCCACACTACAGGAAGGATGTGATCGCTTTGGAGAGGGTGCAGAGGAGATTCACCAGGATGTTACCAGGGCTGGAGCGCTTCAGCTATGAAGAGAGACTGGGAAGATTGGGTTTGTTTTCCTTGGAGCAGAGGAGGCTGAGGGGGGACATGATTGAGGTGTACAAAATTATGAGGGGCACAGATAGGATGGATACTAAGGAGCTTTTCCCCTTCGTTGAGGGTACTATAACAAGGGGACATAGATTCAAGGTAAAAGGCGGGAGGTTTAGAGGGGATTTGAGAAAGAACTTTTTCACCCAGAGGGTGGTTGGAGTCTGGAACTCACTGCCTGAAAGGGTTGTGGAGGCAGGAACCCTCACAACATTCAAGAAGCATTTGGATGAGCACTTGAAATGCCATAGCATACAAGGCTACGGACCAAATGCTGGAATATGGGATTAGAGTAGACAGGGCTGATGGCCGGCGCGGACACGATGGGCCGAAGGGCCTCTATCCGTGCTGTATAACTCTATGACTCTATAAATATTGGGATGCAGTACGTTAGCAAGAAATAAAGAAAAAGTAAAGTTAAAATAAAAGTGAAATGTTATGGGAGAAGAAAATAAAGAAAAACAGAATGAGGTGAAGGTTAAACTGTTTTGTGAAAGTTTGAGAAGTGTATATTTTAGATGTAATATTGCAATTTTATTATCTGTGACACTGGGGATTGTTTCACAAACTGAATAAAAAGGCCTGAAATTCTCTGGAGCCACTGTCAGTCTAAGGGTTAAATACCAACCTGTACGTTAAGATGATTTGCTGGACTCATCACCATGTACCTACCCTTCCTCCTCTCCACCTCCTGGGGGAGGTAAAAACACATGGACAGCTGTAGCCAATTCAGGAATCCTCTTGTCAAGAATTCCTCTCCCACCCCATAAAAGCGACCAGACAAGCCAGAGGAGTGGAGAGCTTGTATCAGGACTATTCCTACAGATCTGGGCTGTGTATATAAAAAAACTAATGTTGTTTGGCATCTTTATGTTTTAGAACACTGCACAAACTGGCTGCTGAACAAAAAAAGAGGCACTTAATGTGAATCAATGGAATGTAAAAACTGGAACACTTTACTTTGTCCCAATAATGTGTTATAGACGCAATAAAAATGCAAACTGCTCTCAACATTTGCAGGCATAGATGTATGTGGAGAACCATCTTTCTGATGAATGGCACTTCCCTATATGATACTGGTAAGATAACCAAGAGTCATACTCACATGAAGAACTGGGAACCATTGGTGTCTCTTCCTCTGTTTGCCATTGACAACAGGAACTCCCTGTCGTGTTTGAGCACAAAATTCTCATCTGTCCAAGAAAGGAGTAGCTGGTCAGCTTTGAGAGACACCACAAAGCAACTGCAATCTATTTGCCAATTGCACTAACAACAGAGTAACAGCCTTGCTTTAGGCCTCACCACAGCTTTACACTAAAATAACGTGTTGAGGAGGAACACAAATTTCAAATTCTTTTACATTACCGGTACTGAAGCTAATGCACTAAATGATCTAGGTGAGCAGTTTCATGTCGTCTCTGTGTGTGTGTGTGTGTGTGTGTGTGTGTGTGTGTGTGTTTTCTTTTAAAGTCTGCAAGCAATAAAGAAAATCGGACCATATATTCCATCAACTCACTGCCAATAACGGTACTTGCTGGGGAGGGTGCAAGGGAGTGTGTTTTAATTGTGTTACTTAGCTTTTTTTTCTTACCTTTTCATTTTGCAAAAGATCACATTCTCTATAAATAAAAGAATATGTTGAAAGTTTTAGGCAGGATGATAGGTTTTCTCATGAATAAATTGCCTAACCTCCATGCTGCAAGTTGCGAGCTTACTGCATAATAATTTACCTTTTAATTCACTTTTTTTTGTAGTTAACAGTGAACACGCTAAGAAACAATTAGCCCAAATTCATGCATCTATTTTGTGCATGCAACATTTCAAGCACTAGCTACATGCAACAGGTGAGGGAATTAAAAGCAATGCTATTCACGTATTGTTAGAGGGATTCTTCTATTTAGTAAATGAACAGATTAATTTGGGCTTTGAAATGTAATTAAAAAAGATGTCTCTACCTTCAAAGTATCCGCCATAAATAGATTCTCCTCCTCGTCCATTACCTAAGGATCACAGGTGTGTTACTTACACTAGGCTCCACATTGAACGGTTCTATACAATTAATGAAAAGTACACTATGCAGGAACTAAGAATAAGAGTAGGTTAGGTCAATGTCCTTTCATATCTGGTTTTTCATTCATCCTGGCAGGTGGCAAGAAGGCCGTGACTTTTAGCAGGCTATAAAACATCTTCAGTTCTGGCATTCTCCATTCAGCTTTCAGATACACGAGAGCACACCACTGAAAGTGCTTCTCAAATCTGACAATCTTACTCTAACAGGACAGAAGGAAGATTAGGGGAGCATCAATTGAATGAGGCGTGCTTTCCTGAAGCTGGGACCGCAATGCATCGTTGGATCCCAGCCTCCTCCCCAAAAAGAATGTCTAATCCCATCACCAGTGGAAAATGCATCATCTTCCCCATCTTTTGTTGAACACATAAAATGCATGCAAATTTAAATGAAGCCTATTGTATAAATGAAAATAAAAGTTAGCAAACTTGTCATCTTTCAAACACAGACCCTGTCATCATTCACTGTTGTCATCATACAAGGTTAGTGAAAAAATATACACCCTTCAACAATGTCATCATTGACAATGAAAAGACTTTGCTGCTCCATCAAAAAAAATGAAAATACAATACACTATGAAATAACACACTGTGCAATACAAAGAGGAGTGAAGGAACAGAGAGACCTGGGGGTTCACATACACAAATCATTGAAGGTAGCAGGACAAGTTGAGATGGCTGTTAAAGGAGCATAGGGGAGCCGTGGCTTTATAAACAGAGGCATAAAGTACAAAAGCAAGGAGGTTATGCTAAACCTTTAAAAAAACACTGGTTAGGCCTCAGCTGGAGTATTGTGTCTACTTCTGGGCATCACACTTTAGGAAGGATGTCAAGGCTTTGGAGAGGGCGCAGAGGAGATTTACTAGATTGGTATCAGGGATGAGGGACTTTAGTTATGTGGCGAGACTGGAGAAGCTGGGATTGTTCTCCTTAGTGCAGAGAAAATTAAGGGGAGATTTAATGAAGATGTTCAAAATTATGAAGGATTTTGATAACAGTAGATAGGGAGAAACTGTTTCCACTGGCAGGAGGGTCAGTAACCAGAAGACACACATTTAAGATAATTGGCAAAAGAACCAGAGAGCAGATGAGGAGACAAATTTTTATGCAGTGAGTTATGATGATCTGGAATGCACTGCCTGAAAGGGTGGTAGAAGCAGATTCAATAATAACATTCAAAAGGGAATTGAGTATATACTTGAAAAGGAAAAAAATGCAGGGAAAGAGCAGGGAAGTGGGACTAATTGGATAGATCTTTCAAAGGGCCGGCACAGGCACAATGGACCAAATAGCTGTATGACATATGATGATCTGTGCTGTATGATTCTATGAGATCTACTTTATATCTGCGTGGGAGAAAGAAAACAAAAACGTTAAAGAGCAAAGCAGGACCATGCCAAATTTAAACCTATTACTATTGGCATCCTTAGCTACCTTGATGACACTCATCACAGCTACCACCCTAATCTACTGGCAGGCAGAACCATATTCCTTATACACTGTTGAATTTAGTTGAGGGACAACCTTCTGGACAGGGTTTACACTATCCAAGTTAGAATGGTACTGATGTACCAGCACAAGAAGGACCCAGGTTTAATCCCTGGATTGTGCTCATCTCACCCAGGGTGGTAGTTGGGAAGTTACAATAGGCCCGTGTCCGAGGATTAAGGATGGGGAAATTATAAAATACATAGCACGCTCGAATGCTCCGATTGCTATCCAGCAGTGCTTGCTGGGAAGTGAGTGCATATGGACATCAGGCGAGTATGTAATTCGGCTCTCATGGTTGAGCAGCCTAAAATACACAGCATCTAGGCTTACAAGTGAGGAATGGGCACTTGGATGAAGCACCGGAAGAGTGCCTGTGGCGTCGCACAGCAGCAAAAGTCAGCAGCCTCAGAAGACGGGAAGGAGCAATGCTAACATCTAGAGGCCGTAAAGATAAGATAATCACTAATCAATCAAATAAGGAATTCAGGAGAAACTTCTTTACTTAGAGAGTGGTTACAAAAAAAAGCTGTTGAGGCTGGGGGGTCAATTGAAAATTTCAACACTGAGATTTATAGATTCTTGTTAGGCAAGTGTATTAAGGGTTAGGGAACCAAGGCAGGTAGATGGAGTTAAGATACAGATCAGCCATGATCTAATTGAATAGCAGAACAGGCTCGAGGGGCTGAATGGCCTACTCCTGTTCCTATGTTCTAAGTTCTCATAAATGTGGAACTCGCTACCACAAGGAGTAGTTGAGGCGATTAACATGGATGCATTTAAGGGGAAGCCAGATAAGCACATAAGGGAGAAAGGAATAGAAAGATATGTTGATAGGGTGAGATGAAGTAAGGTGGGAGGAGGCTCGTGTGGAGCATAAACACCATCACAGACCATTAATGGCCTGTTTCTGTGCTGCAAGTACTATATAATCTTATTAAGAGAGGGGGGAGCACAAAGATTTTCACTCTGAATGGATAGATTGCATAAAGTACCAACAGACATGCATAATATATGATGCATTTTAACACTGATTTCAATATTGCCACATCAGAGGTGTTTACAACACTGATCTTATACTGGAGTCCGTTTAGTCATTCAGCAAATGGGACCTTCCTTGCTACTCAGCCAACAGTGGAACCAATACTATTTTCATAAACTAAAACTAGTGTCTGCTTACATCGCGATGCACAGTTACACAAACATGCATGACTGTGCATGCTAATCTCTCTCCCCCAGAGCACACAGAGCAGTCCTGCTGGGAGTGAAGTGTGAACGGAACAGCTCAATCACATCAGCACAACATCCTGGACTCAGACAGCACGCGGTCAGGTGACAACTATAAATGAGGCTGCAGGGATAGTACCTTCCTATTTCAGACATTAAGCATTTTCAGTCACTTCACAGCAAAAAAATAAATTTCAAAACAGCCTGGTCAAAGTTAGAGCATGGCAGTTTTAATAACTGTTTAATATCAACATCCAGGACAAAGCAGCCCACTTGATTGGCACCCCATCCACCACCATAAACATTCACTCCCTCCATCACCGCGCACCGTGGCTGCAGTGTGCACCATCTACAAGATGCACTGCAGCAACTCGCCAAGGCTTCTTCGACAGCACCTCCCAAACCCGCGACCTCTACCATCTAGAAGGACAAGGGCAGCAGGTACATGGGAACACCACCACCTGCACGTTCCCCTCCGAGTCACACACCATCCCGACTTGGAAATATATCACCGTTCCTTCATTGTCGCTGGGTCAAAATCCTGGAACTCCCTACCTAACACCACTGTGGGAGTACCTTCACCACACGGACTGCAGCGGTTCAAGAAGGCAGCTCACCACCACCTTCTCAAGGGCCATTAGGGATGGGCAATAAATGCTGGTTTTGCCAGCGACGCCCACATCCCATGAATGAATTTTTAAAAACTGCCATGCCCCGTTTAATCACATCAGTTCACATTACAGTGAACTGCCTTTATACCACTTCAGCTGGACTAATATACATTGCAAATTATGTCCTTCCCACCTTCACTGAAGTCACCACCTTGGATCATAAATTCTTTTACAATACGATGGAAAGTGGAGCCCTTATAACAAAGCTGCTTTCGAGTTTTTTTTCCTAATCCTTTTTCACCTGTAAGAGATAAATTAATGTTAGTACACACAAAACAGGATTCATACAAATATATGTGAGAGTGAAGGATAATTTATTGCAATAGTTTTCAAACTTTTCTGGACGGGTGACTCCCTGCAAATATTAACACACTCCCAGGACTCCCTGCAAATACTGCTGCACTACCGAGGCCCTCCTGTGAGTACGAACACACTCCCAGAGTCCCTCGCAAATTGCGACACACTTCTAGGCCCCTTACCTACAAATATTGAAACACTCGGGGTTGGGTGGGGGGGGGGGGGGGGGTGGTGTCTCTTGTCCTAACTTCTAGAAGACACTGCTGACTATCCAATGGAAGAGTGTGTGTTACCACTACAGGAATTTTTTTTTTAAAATTACTTTACAACACAGTTTACAGTGGCAGAAATAATATGCTAGTAAGTCAAATACAGAATGCTTGGGACCAGAAGGACAGAAATCTGATGAACTCACGCCCTCTCCCCACAGTCCTACCAGGGTGCGGGGACCCCAGTTTGAAAACCAATGCCTTACAGTGATCGGGGAAGAGCTGCAAAGCAAGGAGAAAGAGAAAAAGAAAACAGTAGCTCTTCAATGGAATCATTTATCAATTGAATGTGTAAAAAGAGATACAACCAAAACCAACACCATACCATGGAGGAGCTCAGCTTGCTCTGGCTATCCCCCTCCGCGCCCCCCCCCCTCCATTCTTGCTGATCTACAGTGACTCCCTGGCTTCCTCAAAATCCTTACCATCATCTCCAAATCCCTCCTCGGTGTGATTCCTTCCTGCCGTTACAACCTCCTCCAGCCATACATCCTCTTAACTCTGGCCCTTCCCTTCGTCCAATCATCTGTGACAGAACTTCAGACTGCCTGGAGCTCCTTCTGCCTCTCTACCTCTCAGTCCTCTTAAAAACCTTCATAAATCTCATCTTTGTGATCTAGCCATCGGTCAGTTCTCCTAACCTCTCTCCCATGACTCAGGATTCAGTCCTCATTATTTCTCTTAAAGCATCTTGGAATATCTTGTATGTTAAAGCGATGTATGGGTCAATGCAAAGGGCCAAATCATACAAACACAGCCCTGCTAGAGTGTGCGCTCTACATACAGTGTAAAATTCATAATTTTGGTTTTAGTCCCTTGCATGTCAATGCTCTTGTTTGCTGCCTAAGGAATATAGGTTGGTGTTACCATAGGACCCAGAGAGCATGGCTTTTCTTTCTTTTGTATGCTTTTCCTGAAAAGAATTGAACTAGGATATTTTCTGGAGGTTTGTCATCCGGCACCAATTGGTGGAAGTCCCACAGATTCCTGAGAAATCTGAAAACGGTGATAGGAGGTCCAGCACCAGGAACAAAGAAACTATAGCTGAGGAAAACTGGTGAACTGGTGCAGGTCCTGTGGATTTATATGATGGGTAGTAGAACTATCAAGCAAGGCTATAATCCTAATTTATATGGAGGAATTGGGAATACAAAGGATGCCACACCAATAAGAAAGGAAGAGGCTGTCAACACGAGCTCTGAGGAGACCAGTGCAAAGACACATTCACCGAGGCAGAATTAGAGAGATGCACCTCATCAAGTAGGTGCCTTATCTGCTTCTATAATAAAAACATTTTTGCATCTGTGTCGTCTGCTTAAAGTCTCACTCAGGAGCTCTCTGATTGTAAGCTTGTGTCTAATCTTTCTGATTGACTCAGCAACTCTATGGTTTGTAATTGGTGTCTATAGGGTTATTTCAGATTGGTCTTGTGATTGTTTCAATCATATTGTAACAAAACAAATTCTCTAAGATACACCTGTCATAGGAATTCTGCACATCTCAGGTCGCTATTAGACAGGTAGATTATGATAAATAAATATAATTTGTAAATTGATGTCTCCAAATGAAAATTCATCCTATTCATGCACCCCCTCCAACCCTCCCCCCTCCCCAAACATAAAGTTATAGTCCAGCAATTTTATTTTAAATTCACAAGCTTTCGGAGACTTCCTCCTTCCTCAGGTAAATGTTTACCTGAGGAAGGAGGAAGTCTCCGAAAGCTTGTGAATTTAAAATAAAATTGCTGGACTATAACTTGGTGTTGTAAAATAGTTTACAATTGTCAACCCCAGTCCATCACCGGCATCTCCACATCATGACTCCCCAAACATAGGCAGGCTTCTGCCCTCCTGGTTCAGCGCCAAGGCTGGCACCACCACGTACCACCCACTGTTGCTCCTTTCCTGTTCCCAGGTTGACACAATAGCCTTTCTATGACCTGCTACCCATAACTTGCGAACAATGCCACAAGAGCAGCCAACAGATGCACAGAACTTCAGAACACTACATAGGCAGGGACACCTTCTTCCAGGTACTGCTGCACACTCCAGTCTCAATATTGTGAAACTCTTGACAGCCTTACACTAGCTTATATAAACCCGCCCCCATCCCCAAAAAAAACCCTTTGCATGCAAATGAAACACATGAAGCTTAAAAAGAAAACAGTGAATGTCATAATTCTGAAATAAAACAATCCTGGACAGCAGGTGATGAGCATCTTAAAGAAAAGGGTTTGTCAACTGATCGACCTGTAGGGAGTTTCTAGCATTTTCTGTTTTAGTACAATGAAATGCACAGTATTCTACAAAAGTAAAATAAAATTGCCAAGATGTGTAGCTTATTGTACCCAAGTTAAACATTTAAAGACTGAAATGCCTCTAGCGACAGAAAGCCAAATGTTTCATGGGACACTGCAGACATTTCACCTGAATTACCCTCGATGACTGCACTTCATATGCACTCATCCAGGCCACTAGATTGCACTGGCTCAGTGGACTGTTCCCACTAAGCTAAGCATGCCTCCCACAAAGCAACAGGAACAGTCAACGATGGTAGCCACAGAGATGCCAGTAGGCCAGAACATCCCACCCTACTCGCTAAAGCAAACCAGAACAAAGAATATAATTTCTTCCACCTCCCTCCCCCTCCACCCGAGGAACATTGTAATTCTAACATAAAATGCTGGAAATATACAGCAGTTCTGTCAGCATTTGTAAAGGAAAAAGATAAGTTAGCATTTTGTCAAAACAAACTAAGGGTTCTGATGAAAGGACTTGAGATGGGATTGCAAACTCATCTTTTTTCTTTACAGATGGTGACTTTTTTACTTGACACGATTTCTTTTGTTGTTTAAATGGACTGCTCCCATTTTCTCGGACAGCAGGTGCTGGTATTGGTTCTGCTGTTGCCATTTACATCTCTATTGTTTCTTTACTTGTACCATTATCACCCTCCTTCCCTTGCACCATCAAAGATTTTGTCATTTAATCACTCCTGCCCTCCATCCTACCTTCCCTTTAGTTCTTTAATCCCCTCCCCTTTCCCTGGCTACATACTTGCTTAAAAACTTAATTCTTTATTTCTTCCAGTTCTGACGAAAGGACATCAACCTGAAACGTTAACTCTGTTTCTATCTCCACAGATGCTGCCTGACTTACTGAGTATTTCCAGCATTTTCTGTTTTTATTTCAGATTTCCAGCATCTGCAGTATTTCGCTTTTGTTTTGTGGTTCCTTTGTGCTCAGTGCAAAAACAACCCATTTTTCTTTCTGGCCTGGCAACTCTGAAAGACCCACTGTTATCCACCTTAGAGCATGCACCTTCATCTACATACCTGTGCAGAGAAAGAGGAAATTCTTACAGGTCTTGGGGCAGACATCTGAAAATAATTCAAAGACTATGCGGCCCACTGAAACGAGAAGAAAAACTGAAGATCAACTGACAGGCTCTGAAAAAGAAAAAAGTGTAAACATATGCAGCTCAAATTTATCTATGCTCAGCGTCAGCAGCACCACAGGTACCGTGTTATTAAATGACACCGACACCCGAGCAAGCTTCCTGCTTTGCTGAATTAGCATGCTGACAACAGCATTTCCTCCAAAGGACACTATTTTCTCAGCTAAGTCTCACTTAAAATCTAATACTTTCTCCCTCCCCTCTCAAATGTCGCTAAAATGATTTAAAACGAAAACCTAACATTTAAATTACAAATCTGGATGGGTTAATGCATTAAATGTATAAATTTGGTCTGCACCAACAGAATATTGCTGTACTTAAATATTCAGAACTGGGCCATGCTCAGCTCAACAGCAGTGAACTACTGGGTGACGGGCTGAATAGGTGTGGTTAAACAGGAAGCCGCAATACAAAGTAGAGATTAAAAAAATCTTCTGGTTGATGCACAAGACGTTCGCTGATCTAAACTCTAAAAATACATTTCAGCGGTAGTTTCGCCACTGCAGTTAAGTCGGCAGCCTCCTGCGGACCGAACCAAGAGTGTGTGAGAGAGAGAGAGAGAGAGAGACAGAGACAGAGAGCGTGAATTTCCAGACCATAATATGCCCAGCCAGCCAGCTTCCAGGACAAGATAAATTGATCCTTTAATATTTTGCTCATTAAAATTTTTAATTGAGTATTCAATGCGATTATTCAGTACAGCTGCACGAAAATTGATTATAGGAGATTAAAGTGTGCAGAGTCTAACAATCTATAAATCCCGATCTTACCATACGTGAATGTTTTCACAAGGCAGCACTGGTGCTCATATATATTCCCTAAAAAATACTGCATTAATAACGCTGCTATAAACAGTTACAGATAAACATTTCTCTGTACATATTTCTTGGTGATTGGCTGTAGATTAAATTCTGGTAAACTTGCAGGTATCATCACAATTTGATTCTTCAGATGCCTGATGGCTATGCATCAACTGCGTGAGGCATCTTGGATAACAGTAGCCATAATGCCAAAGAACAGGGAGGGAAAAAGCAAAATCCTCCTCTGAACTGCACAAAAAACAAACACACAAGGGAGCATTCTCAAAGTTGTAATATCATTGGGATTCAGAGGAAGGTTATAAACCCTCCAGCTTCATTATCAGGATGTCATTTAAATTCAAAGATTCAATCCTCTTCCTGATCATCAATCATTATTCCATAATCATTACTTTCCAGTAAAATGTATTTTTTTTAAAAAACAGGAAAAAGCACCTTTTTAATTGAAGAATGAACGAATGAACTTGAATTAACGTAGCCTTTCACGTCCTCAGGACATCCTAAAGCACTTCACAGTGAATGAATTGCTTTTTGAAGTGTGGCCATTCATAACGTAGGCAAACATGGCAGCCAATTTAGGAAGACTAGAATGTGGGAATTGCTCTAGTTCGCCTTCTATCATCCTGCTAGCCACATGATACAACAATAATGCAGTTGTTGATTATTAATAACCATGATGTGGAGATGCCGGTGATGGACTGGGGTTGACAAATGTAAAGAATCTTACAACACCAGGTTATAGTCCAACAATTTTATTTGAAAATCACAAGCTTTCGGAGATTATCTCCTTCGTCAGGTGAGCGTGGGACTCCTTGAACGTTTCGCATTTATAGTCAGAGAACAATACCAAGTGATTACAGATAATCTTTCCAACTGCCCATTGTCAAGGCAATCAAAGTGTTCAGAGGTGTTACCTACAAGATCACCGAATACACAAACGGCCAGAACACAAGACAGAGAGAGGGGGAGAAACATCCGAAAGGAAGAGAAAGACAGAGAATGACCTGTTGTATTAAAAACAGATAACCTTTATTCGCTGGTGGGGTTACGTGTAGCGTGACATGAACCCAAGATCCCGGTTGAGGCCGTCCTCATGGGTGCGGCACTCGGCTATCAATTTCTGCTCGACGATTTTGCATTGTCGTGTGTCTCGAAGGCCGCCTTGGAGAACGCTTACCCGAAGGTCGGTGGCTGAATGTCCTTGACTGCTGAAGTGTTCCCCGACTGGGAGGGAACCCTCCTGTCTGGCGATTGTTGCGCGGTGTCCGTTCATCCGTTGTCGCAGTGTCTGCATGGTCTCGCCAATGTACCATGCTCCGGGGCATCCTTTCCTGCAACGTATGAGGTAGACAACGTTGGCCGAGTCACAGGAGTATGAACCATGTACCTGGTGGGTGGTGTTCTCTCGTGTGATGGTGGTATCTGTGTCGATGATCTGGCATGTCTTGCAGAGGTTGCCGTGGCAGGGTTGTGTGGTGTCGTGGATGCTGTTCTCCTGAAAGCTGGGTAATTTGCTGCGAACGATCCTGTAGGTAACACCTCTCTGTCTGAACACTTTGATTGCCTTGACAACGGGCAGTTGGAAAGATTATCTGTAATCACTAGGTATTGTTCTCTGACTATAAATGCGAAACGTTCAAGGAGTCCCACGCTCACCTGACGAAGGAGATAATCTCCGAAAGCTTGTGATTTTCAAATAAAATTGTTGGACTATAACCTGGTGTTGTAAGATTCTTTACAATTATTAATGACAATCAATCTCTATCAATTAGTCTACAGCAGACCCAGATATTAGGTGAGGAAAATCCCTAGTGGTAGAAAGCTTCGGGAACCATAGGTCCAAAGTCACATATTCCTCCCTAGCATGCTACACTTAACATATGTCTTATCTCATGTTGCTCATATACTGTATTTTCTGAAAGGAATATATCTAATTTGCATTTGAATGAATCAACACTATCTGCTTCCACCATCTCCAGAGGGAGCCTGTTCCAATTTGCGCACAAAGTCCTACAAACAGCAGTGAGTTAAATGGTGATGTTGGTCCAGGGATAAATATTGGCCAGGACACCTAGAGAACTCCTCACTCTTCTTCAAATAATTCCACAAGATCTTTTATGTCCTCATCCACAAGACAGCACCACTGACAATACAGCACTCCCTCAGCACTGCACTGAAGTGTCAGCCTAGATTATGTGCTCAAGTCCTGGAGTGGGGCTTGAACACACAACCTTCTGACTGAGAGCACTACCACTGAGCTAAGTTGACACATAATTTAAACAAAACTTGGATGAGGTGCAAACACTGGAATGATGCTGATTGTTTTAAATTTCCAGGTGTGGCCCACATTTCCCCACTGCTAAGGAGGATGTTTATCGAAGTAAAACTCGTGTCCTCCAGAGATATCGGGCAGGATTTTAATATGCTGGCGGGAAGATTCTCTGTGGGGGGGGGGGGGGGTGATTTGCGGGTGCGAAACCCGGAAGGGAAGTAGGCGGATCTCAACCCTACTGAGGCCAATCAAAGTCTCTTCCGGGTTGACAGGATGGCTGCCGACGGAAGCTGCACATCCGCGAGGTGGGGGGAGGGGGGGAGAAAGACCTCACCGACAGTTAGGATAGAGATGGGGAGGGGGGAGGATCGGAGATCAGAGTGGAGACATCGGAGATCAGAGTGGAGACATCGGAGATCAGGTGGGGTGCGCGGGCAGGGGTTAAGGCAACATCATTTTCAAGGTATGTTTATTTACTCTTTTTTAAAAAAACAATGAGAAATGTAATTTTATTTAATTTATTTAGTCTATTTTTCACTGATCCAGCCCTTCCCGTTTCACCAGGCGTGAATCGGAAGCAGTGGGCAAGCCGCCCAGGTAACGTTAAAATCTTTTTAAGTGGCCAATACACAAAAAATAAGCTACCTTAAGCACCTCAATGAGGTACATTTGCCCCTTTAATTATCGGCCCGCTGGATTTAAGTGGGAGCGGGACTTCCTGGTGACTGATGTGCGCACGCACCACAGATTTGCCAGAGTCTTGATCAAAAATGTGCGGGTTCCAGCCGGAATGTCTGCCCGCTCCCAAAAACAGCGATTTTGATAGCCCACCCCCAACCTACCGGTTTTTCCTTTTTAAAATCCTGCCCATCATATCTGAAAGTGTCACATTTTTATCAGGCAACTGTTAGTGATTGGCTGAAATAAGGACTTCTGTTAAATCACCAAATAGCCAACTGATTAAACATTAACAAGTCAAAAACAGTTCAACCAGTTGTCAACTGTCAACGAGGAATGATTAAGTAGCAGAAAACTGATCAAATTACTACAGAAGTTTTGTGAAGTTAGCTTGAGATGCAACATAAGCTTTTTCCCGACCTGAAAATTTACCAGTAAAAGTAACATTTATAACAAAAACCCATTTAAAAAAAAATCAATTCTGAATAAAATGTTTATTCTTACTTAGGAGTTGATCGTAAATCTCTGGAAAATATTTTCTCGGCGAAGCCTACTTCTGTATCAGGAGTCTGAGGTTATGTAGTGTATTGGTTATGTTACTGGACTAGCAATCCAGAGAATGCGAGTTCAAATCCCATCATAGCAGTTTGAGACTTCAAAATCAGTTTTTTTTTAAATCTCGAAATAAAAAGCTGGTACCAGTAAAAGTGATCATGAAGCTGTTGGATTGTAGTTAAAAACCCAACTGGTTCACTAATGCCCTTTAGGGAAGGAAACCTGCTGTCCTTATCCGATCTGCGCTTCGTGTGACTCCAGTCCCACACCAACATGCCTCCTGAGGTGGCCTAGCAAGCTATCAGTTGTGTCAAACCGCTAGAAGGGGAAACAAAACAAAAAAAAAGATAGACCACACGGCTGTGACCTAGGCATTGAATCAGGACATGACAAAGGCACACCAATCCCAATCAACCATACAAAGTCCTCACTAACATCTGGTGCCAAAGTTGGTAAAGCGGTCCCACAGACTAGTCAAGCAACAGCAGTGGACCAAACATGGACACAAGAGCTGAATTCCAGAGGTGAGGTAAGAGTGACTGCCCTTGACATTAAAGCAACATTCGAATGAGTGTGGCACCCAGGAGTCCTAGTAAAACTGAAGTCAATGAGGATCAGGAGGGAAAATGCTGCAGTGGCACAAAGGAAGACGGTTGTGGTTGTTGGGAGGCCTCAGGGCAGCGGCCTCAGCTGAACAATCTTCAGCTGCCTCATTAATGACCTTGTCCTCCGTCATCAGAATTATTTAAATTAATCTACATAAGGAAAACACTAATCATTTATTTTTCAGGAAATAATCAAAATACAATTACTTCACAGCCTCCAAACAAAAACTTCTTCCCAAAACCTTTCAGTGGCAATGTGTAACCCTGCACTCCTCCTCATCACCTCCTTCCTTGCAACAGGGCAACCTCCAACTGGCCGTGAGGAATGCCACACGAGATCCACTAATGCACACAATTAGAGTTTTCTTCAGCTCTATTTCAAAAGTTTTCCAGTATCTCAAGGTCATGCATCCTTGATGTTGACAGGGTAGACTGATGGGAAGATAGCTGACCTGTTTCATCAAGATGTCCAACAGCAGTGTCTGTGCACAGATAGGGATAACTCACTCGAATCACTCCTCCACCCAGATGAAGTGCCTCTCATTGATAATAGAGTAGGAATTGCGAATGTGAACTTGCCACATGGGGAACCCATTCTACCACTCGGTAGCACATTAAGTCACCTCATGGTGCCCAACTGTTGTTTGCTCTTTAGGTGTTCTGCTAAAAGCATTTCTTGAAGTTTATAAACAGTTCACAAATAATCCAGAACAAAGATGGAAAAAATCCATCACAGAACCTCCCTATGATTTTTCACATCGGTATTCTTGCTTTCCCTCCTCCCAAAGGCAAATGGTTAAATGTGTTACATATAATGAAATTGTGCACATGGATCATTTATGCTCCAACTCCAAATTGTGATGCTCCAATTGGAACCATTACCAGCCCCTCTCACTCCAAGGGAAAACCAAGCAAACAGTATGAAGGAGTCACGGTTATGAATACAACTACTATACCTGGTGGCAGCATTAAAAGGCAGAAAGAATCTGAGGAAAGCCTGGAGAGGTGGCGAGAATCCGTTACTCATTCAGCTTTTGTTTTTTTTCAGTACATTGTGGAGTTTTACTTGGAGCTGGTGTACTTGGTCCTGTCCTTGTCCCTTCCGACACGCGTGCTTGGCCAACTCCCCCGGGTGCACGGCGATCTGGATCTCTCGGGAGATGATGGTGTGGCGCTTGTTGCAACGGACAAGGCGGGAAGCCTCACCCGCGATCTGCTTGAAAATATCATTCACAAAAGGAGTTCATAATGCTCATGGCCTTGGAGGAGATGCAGGTGTCGGGGTGAACCTGTTTGATCACACTGTAGATGTAGATGGGAGTAACTTGCCTTTGACTTTCTCAGCTTCTTGCCGCCCTGTGCTGGCTATTTATTCACAGTTTTCTTGGCGTCCTTCTTGGGAGCTGCTTTATCATCCTCGGGCATTTTCAAACTCAATTTTTATCCATTTAATACTAAACTCTATCTTCAATCTTGAGTTCAAATAGCCTGTTGACCATCAGTTTGCACGGTCACACATGAAAAGTTGCCACTTGAACGAGGTGCGAGAGGGCAAATGACACGCACAGAACGTGACCGCAGCATGGGTCAGCGCCTCCGGGATGAGGGGAGAGAAAACTGGAGGGGAAAAACACAAGAGACACAAAAATTGGAAGGCAGGGATATCACCACCACCACACAAATGAGTCTTTCATCTCACCTATCCTACCAGTGGTGAATCAAGGAGGCAGAGAGGGGAGAGACAGTCATTCGGCTACTCTCCTACAAAAGCTGCTGATGGAGCAGCATTAGTGGAGACCTGCAGGCAGATTTCTAGCCCACCCTCTTGCCTGGAGGAAGATGTGTGACAAAAGGGAGAAGAGAAAAACTAATTTTAAAAATATGAATAAAATAAATACTCCATCTCCCCCAGGTTACAAGCATTGGGGAGAAAATGCTGCATTATATTAGAAAACTTAAACTTGCATAGATATATATTTGACCTTCCTGTGCCTTCCAGCAATTTTCATAAACCATCTCCTGCTACAACAAAGCATAAACTTCAATGTCTCTTTTTCCAGCATAATTTAATGTTGGTTTATAAATACACAACGCTTTACTAGAATTCATGTCTGCAGGGATATTATTAGCATCTAGTCTGGTTTTTCCCGGACCAGACTGATCTGCTCTGATCTTCTGACTGCTTGTCTCAGTTTCCTAGGTAACCAGCATCTCTCGTTACCATTCTACGATTCTATGAATAAGGGTCCAGGAGATGGGGCTGGAGAGAGAAAGCCATTTTTGGAAAAGTTTTAAGCAGAATAATAATTTATTATAATAACCTACAATGAAGTACAATCCATAAAACATTAAGTAATTGTAAGATGTACCTCATCCGCGTGACAATCTCTAGCAGTTCTGGCGTTTTACTGGTTATTGTACAATGAAGTACTTTTATTGGAAGCACTGCTTTCAGGTCATATTACTTATTGAACAGCTCTTGTACGGATCAAAACACTTCAGGCTACAAAGGAGCCATAGGCATACATTTTTACAATTTCACTGACAAGAAATAGGCATATCTTGGCCATGAACCATCGCCACGTAAAATGCGGTGCGTGTGCGCTGTATTGGATCCAACTCAGTTTCCATAAAGCCCTATATTTTGGATCATGTCATTCAAGTTCATGGTTTGCTCATTGTTAAACAGTATGTAAATACCACTTAAGTTTCAAGCCAAAATAAAACTTAACAGCCATTATGCCTGCAAATCCCTTGTCCCTTTCCCCCACCCCCCACAACTTTAGTCTCTCTAAATGCATCAACTTGCATTTATATAGCATCTTTAATGTAGGAAAACATCCCAAAATGCTTCACAGGAGCTTATCAGACAAAACTTGGCTGAGCCAAAAGAAGAGATACAAGGAGGGGTGACTAACAGCTTGACCAAAGAGGCAGGTTTCAAGGTGGGTCTTAAAGGAGGAGAGGGAGGCAGAGAGGTTTAGGCCAGTTACAGGGATAGAAACCCGATTGGAGAGATTCAAACATGGAGTTGCAGGAATGATGGACATCGCTTTGGGACGAGACAACATGTTCATGGACTATGAAAAGGAAATGGAGGTTGGAGATGGGGTGGTAGTTTGTAAGGATAAAGGGGTTGAGATGGGTTTTTGAGAAGGAGGGAGGTGATGACAGCTACTTTGAAAGGAAGAGGAAACTGTTTATAATGTCCGCTAGCATGGGGACCAGCAAGTAAGTTGGGTGGTCAGCAGTTTAGGGGAATGGGGTCTAGGGAGCAGGAGGTGGGTCTCATATACATGTTGTGCTTGGAGAAGGTATGATGGGAAATAGGGGAGAAACTAGAGAAAGATGTTTCTATTTCTGTTCCTTTCTTTCTTTCCCTCTCCTTGTTACTTTCTACGTGGAAAGGGCACTAGGTGAGAACATATGAGAAAACTGTTAAGAGGTCTCATAAGTCACAGGAGAGAGCGGTGACCGGAGCCAGCATCAGAGGATAGGGGAGATGGAGGCGTTGGAGTGTGCATGGCCTTTGGCTCACCGTACATCTGTTCTTTATGTCAGGTCATAGGATGTTGAGCCTGAGTTGGCCCAAGGCCTGAAGAACAGGGCTGTGGATGTGTGATGCTGTTTAGTAACAGGAAAGGTGGGATTGTGTAAATTATTGAATTTTGTATGTGCTACTTATATAATAAAGTTTATTTCTAGGGGTGGATGAGGAACAGAAATATATTTTGGTAGAATGTGATTCTGTGAATAAACCAAATGGTCCATGGATCTGACTGGTTCAACAAACAGTTGAAGGCACAGTGGTCTCTGGGCTCTCATTGGCTGAACAAACAGTTGAAGGCACAATGGTCTCTCGGCTCTGACTGGTGTGGAATGTGAATGGTTGAAGTGACAGTGGTCTCTAGTTCTGAAATCTGATTCATGAAAGGATTTCTGCAACACTACATTCACAAAAACACAAGGCACGAGATTTTTAAAATGTTTTTAAATATTTGCATTTATATGGCATCTTTTGTCAAAACTTCTCAAAGTGCTTCATACAGTGAATAACCTTTGACGCATCAGTGGCATGTGTTGCAACCACAGTGGACACCCTGTGCCAGCAACACCCCAAAGGATCAAATTATTTGCGTTTTTTTTTTAGTGGGATGAAAATTGGGTGGGTGTTCAGTTCCACCAGATCACTGCCCAGGCGGTGCAGGTGAATTTTACCCTTTATGACACTGCACCATGCCTCCTCAAGGAGAATCATACAACATTTGCTTAGACTACCCACATTGATAGGCTGTCCTGGCACATCAGCAAGTGCAGACCTAAAATAAAACGTGATCACGCCATAAAATGATTTGGCATCACTGCTGGCAGAAAGAATACTGATCCTTTAATTTTGCATAAAGGGGAACTTTAGTGCATGGATGATGTTTAACAAAGGACATGCATTCATCCAAATGACCCTACAAAGGATATTTTAAAAATTTGTTTTTAATATAACTGCAGTTGCAGGGCTTGCCGGTGGAGCCTTGTGCACGTTCATATTATTACAGCGGAAGGAAGATTACCCTGCACAGGCACCGTCTGCTCCAAAGGACTGAGAATGCAGGATTTGTTTTATTGATTTCTACAGACCAATGAGAGAGCATGTTTTTCGTCTCTTCTCCAATGACTACCCAAGATGTTTTAGAGAAAACGTTGCAGGGACTAGAGGCAAAAATAAAACCCACCAAGGTGAACCTATGAAATGGCATAAACGATACAAAAAAGAAACATGCATTTATATAAAGCCTTTCATAACCTCGATGTGGAGATGCCGGTGATGGACTGGGGTGGACAAATGTAAGGAGTCTTGCAACACCAGGTTATAGTCCAACAGTTTTACTTGAAATCACAAGCTTTCGGAGCTTTCCTCCTTCGTCAGGTGACAAAGGAGGAAAGCTCCGAAAGCTTGTGATATCAAATAAAACTGTTGGACTATAACCTGGTGTTGCAAGACTCCTTACATTTCATAACCTCAGCACGCCTCAAAGCGCTTCACAGCTAATGAAGTATTTTTTGAAGTGTAGTAACTGTTGTAATGTAGGGGAACACATCAGCCAATGTTGGTTGGGGGATAAATATTGACTAGAACATTGGGAGAACTTCCCTGCACTTCTTCAAATACTGCCATGGAATCTTTTACGTCCATCTAAGAGGAGAGATGATACAAAACCCATGTTCTGTCCACATGGAAAGTTTCCTTCCTGGTCTATTGTCCATAACTGGAGTTCCAGGACCCTAGAAGTCACGAATAGATTGCAGAAGGTCCTGGAGACCATCAGATTCCTGTCCGTCTATCAACAGACTTCAATATTTATCCGTGTTGACTCACTAGCACTCTATTTCTGTTTCTTTGTACTAATTATTTTAAATTCCACAATAATTGCACTGTTTTCCATCGGGTAGCTGACATGGTCTTTCAGACATTAGGTCAGGAGCTTCCTGGGAGTACATCAATATGTGCAGAGGGTCCACCACACACTGATGTCTTAAAATCATTGTTGCAGTCCATTCTAATAATTCCATTATAATGGGTGTACACAAGTTGCCATTAGAGAATCGGTTAAAGTAATTTACAGTTAAGCCTGTACAGCTGCTAGTTAAGTCTCCCAAAAGGGCATCCAGAAAAGGGCTGCCTGATCAACCTGCTATTGTGTGCCATCCACTAGCATCAGAATGCATTCTGCTTGGGTCCAGTTGCTGTGGAAAGTAGTCCAGGCAGAGCAGACCGTTTATTCACACCATCTTAAATCAGACGAAGTTTCACCGAAGCCACGCAGACAACACCCTGCATCTCAAGTTCCTCCTGCTTCACAACCTTCTTGAGCTGGAGTGCTCTCTATGCTTTTTGGCTGATGTCCAGTTTGGTAGTGTTTATCTCGTGAGCTTGGACAAATGGGACTGTAGAGGAGGATCCATTTTGATACTCAAATAGTCTCATTTTTCATGCTCCCTTCTCAATGGTGGCCCCTAACTTTGTTGTTATTCATTTCCCAAATGTTTACACATTCATACTGTGCATCAACTATGCTAGCTCTGTTGGACACTTATCATGTTGAAAATACAACTTTATATTGCATTACTGGCCTTCATATTATCTGAATTTATATTGTTGGAAATCATAAATAATTTACTAAAAAGGTGATGTGTCTAGTCTTTCTTGTCTACTTTTACTGATCGAGCTCAATTAGTGCTGAGTTGGATTATCCCAACAGCTAGGACCCTCAAGTATTCTGCACTGTTAAATATTCATAAGTGCTAAATATCTCAAATCCAAAAACACTTCACTGCTGTGGAGAAGGGGCAATTTTTCCCACAAGGATGCCTTGCTTTGTAACCAAGGCAGCTAGAACTTTAAACTTCTGACAGATTACATTTTCAGTAAAGGTTCTGGAACATGATCTGGAAAATTCATAGGCCACAATTAGGGGCTTAAATGATTATTACCAAACACACCAGTGTAAAGGACAAGGAGGGGGAGGAATTCCTGAAATGTGTTCAAGAGAACTTTCTGGAAGTGTGTTCCCAGTCCAATCAGGAAGGAAGCAGTGTAGGATCTAGTTCTGGAGGATGAAGTGGGGCAGCATTTGGGGGGAACAGTGACCATAATACCATTAGGTTTAGAATAGTTATGCAAAAGAAGGAACAATCAAATGTGAAAATGCTTAACTGGAGGAGGGCTAATTTCAGTGAGACCATAAGAGATAGGAGCAGGAGTCGGCCATTCGACCCATCGAGCCTGCTCTGCCATTTAATGAGATCGTGGCTGATCTGATTTTTACCTCAACTCCACTTTCCCGCCTTTTCCCCATATCCTTTGACTCCCTTGCTGATCAAAAATTTGTCTAGCTCAGCCTTGAATGTATTCAATGACTCAGCCTCCACAGCTTTTTGGGGTAAAGAATTCCAAAGATTCACAACCATCTGGGAGAAGAAATTCCTCCTCATTTCTGTCTTAAACCGGCGACCCCTTATTCTGAGACTATGCCCCCTAGTTTTAGATTCCCCCATGAGGGGTAACATCCTCTCAGCATCTACCCTATCGAGTCCCCTCAGAACCTTGTATGTTTCGATAAGATCTCCTCTCATTCTTCTAAACGCCAATGAGTATAGACCCAACCTGTTCAATCTTTCCTCATAAGACAACCCTTCCATACCCGGAATCAACATAGTGAACCTTCTCTGAACTGCCTCCAACGCAATATGTCCTTCCTTAAATAAGAGCACCAGATCTGTATGCAGTACTCCAGGTGTGGTCTCACCCGCACCCTGTACAGTTGTAGCATGACTTCCCTGCTTTTATAATCTGAGTTAAAAAGGGATCTTGCCCAGGTGGATTGGAATCAAAACTTGGTAGGCAAAACAGTAACTGAACAATGGGAGGCCTTCATGGAAGAGTTGGTTCGGGTGCAGAATAGACACATCCCTACGAGGGGGAAAGGAAGGGCATCCAAAGCTAGAGCTCCCTGGATGACTAAAGATATAGAGATTAAAATGAAACAGAAGGAGGCTTATGACAAATGTAAGGTTCATAATACAGTAGATAACTAGGCTGAATACAGAAAGTACAGAGGAGATATAAAAAAGGGAATAAGAAGGGCAAAGAGAGAGTATGAGAATAGATTAGCGGCTAACATAAAAAGGGAACCCAAAAGTCTTTAATAAACATATAAATAGTAAAAGGGTCGTCAAAGGAAGGGTGGAACCGATTAGGGACAAAAAAGGTCTTCTTGTGGAAGCAGAGGGCATGGCTGAGGTACTAAATGAATACTTTGCATCTGTCTTCACTAGAGAAGAGGATGCTGCCATTGTAGTAGTAAAAGAGGAGGTAGTAGTGATAGGATAAAAGTAGATAAAGAGGAGGTATTTAAAAGGTTGGCAGTACTCAGTAGAAAAGTCACCCAGTCCAGATGGGATGCATACTAGGTTACTGAGGGAAGTAAGGGTGGAAATTGCAGAGGCTCTGGCCACAATCTTCCAATCCTCCTTAGATATGGGGACAGTGCCGGAGGACTGGAGAATTGCAAAAAGTTACACCCCTGTTCAAAAAGGCGGTGAGGGATAAACACAGCAATTACAGGCCTGTCAGTGGTGGGGAAACTTTTTAGAGCTAATAATCCAGGACAAAATTGGCATTTGGAAAAGTATGGGCTTATAAATGAAAATCAGTACGGATTTGTTAAAGGAAAATCGTATTTGACTAACTTGCTTGAGTTCTTTGATGAAGAAACGGAGAGGGTTGATGAGGGCAGTGTGGCTGATGTGTATATGGACTTTCAAAAAGGCATTTGATAAAGTACCACTTTATTAGACTTGTTAGCAAAAATAAAGTCCACGGGATTAAAGGGACAGTGGCAACGTGGATACAACATTGCTTTCTGTCCCTTAACCAGAGATTGATGAACGGCTGTTTTTCATACCGGAGGGAAGTATACAGTGGTGTTCCCCAGGGGTCAGTATTAGGACCACTGCTCTTTTTATATTAATGACCTGGACTTGGATATAGATGGTATAATTTCAAAGTTTGCAGATGGCACGAAATTCGGAAATGTAGTGAACAATGTGGATGATAGTAACAGACTTCAGGAGGACATGGACAGACTGGTGAAATGGGCAGACGCATGACAGATAAAATTTAACACAGAAGTGTGAAGTGATGCATTTTGGTAAGAAGAATGAGAAGAGGCAATATAAACTAAATGGTACAATTTTAAAGGGGGTGCAGGAACAGAGAGATCTGAAGGTGCACATACACAAATCTTTGAAGGCAGCAGGACAAGTTGAGAAGTCTGTTTAAAAAAAAAGCCTCTCCGGGATCCTGGGCTTTATTAATAGAGGCATAGAGTACAAAAGCAAGGAAGTTATGCTAAACCTTTATAAAACACTGGTGATGCCTCAGCTGGAGTATCGTGTTCAATTCTGGGCACCACACTTTAGGAAGGATGCAGAAGAGATTTACTAGAATGGTACCAGGGATGAGGGACTTCAGTTATGTGGAGAGATTGGAGAAGCTGGGGTTGTTCTCCTTAGAACAGAGAAGGTAAAGGGGAGATTTGATAGAGGTGTTCAAAATCATGAATAGTTTTGATAGAGTAAATAAGGAGAAAGTTTCCAGCAGCAGGAGGACACAGATTTAAGGTGATCAGCAAAAGAGCCAGGGGCGACATGAGGAAACATTTTTTACGCAGCGGGTTGCAATGATCTGGAATGTACTGCTTGAAAGGGTGGTGGAAGCAGATTCAGTAGTAACTTTCAAAAGGCTATTGGATAAATGCTTTAAGGGGAAAGATTTACAGGATTATGGGGAAAGAGCAGGGGAATGGGACTAATAGGATAGTTCTTTCAAAGAGGCAGCACAGGAACATTGGGCCGAATGGCCTCCTACTGTGGTGGCCTACCCGCTATACTATGAAACTAATTGCAGCGTAAATGCCTTGCAGCAACTATCAAAATGTAAAATGGTTTCCGCACTAGATGATTATGCTTATATTTAATGTACATTTACAAAACTCCTTTGTCTAATTTTGCACGATAACCTGTAATTCTCTGTTTCATCACACAGCAAGGAACAAGAACAGATTCTATCTGCAGGGAATCTCATTAGTTAAATGCTAAAACGGTGTGCTTTCAAATCACCTTACCACATGCTGCCTTTAAAGAGAAAAAATTCACTGTAACAAGATCATGGACATGCAATAAGATCATCTTTGATTTACCGTTTTAAGAATGGATTGTATACAGAATTTAATCTGGTTAGGACTCAATTGCGGTTTTAAAACATAACTGCAAGGTTCATTAAAATGACATTATAGTAATTTGTCTTCTCCCTCCTCCCCCTTCACAGTCTATTGATGCTCTTATAGGATAACTCCATCTTCAGCAGAAACTAGAGGTCCTTTGATTTAAATTGTTCCTGGGATTCTATTTTATTTTCTGATTCAGGTCTTAAGTATTTCCAAATAGTGGCCTGAAGCTCACAATTAAAACGGTCATATCATCAATTCGTTACCAGGTTTGGGCAGCCTGTAATTAGAGCGAAGCCCAAAAATTGTGGACTTGGAAGGACATATGGACATACGAATTAAGAGCAGGAGTAGGCCATTCGGCCCCTCGAGCCTGCTCTGCCATTTGATAAGATCATGGCTAATCTGATTGTGACCTCAACCCTATTTTCACGTCTACCTCCTATAACCTTCGACTCCCTTGTTAATCAGGGATCTATCGATCTAACTCAGCCTTAAAAATATTCAATGACCCTGCCTTCACCGCTCTCTGGGGGAGGGAGTTCCACAGTCACGCGATCCTCAGAGAAAAAATTCTCCACATCTCTCAAATGGGAGACTCCTTATTTTTAAACTGTGGCCCCTAGTTCTAGTCTCTCCCACAAGGGGAAACATCCTCTCAGCATCTACCCCTTTAAGTCCCCTCAGGATCTTATATGTTTCAATAAGATCACCTCTCATTCTTCTAAACTCCAATGTATACAGGCCTAACTTGTCCAATCTTTCCTCATAAGATAATCCTCTCATCCCAGGAATCAGTTCGAGTGAATCTTCTCTGAACCGCCTCTAAAGCAATTATATCCTTTCTTAAATAAGGAGACCAAAACTGCACACAGTATTCTAAATGTGGTCTCACCAATGGCCTGTACAACTGTAGCAAAACAGCTCTACTTTTATATTCCATTCCCCTTGCAATAAATGACAACATTCCATTTGCCTTCCGAATCACTTGCTGTAACTGTATACTAATTTTTTGTGATTCATGTACTAGGACACCCAGATCCCTCCGTACCTCAGAGTTCTGCAATCTCTCTCTATTACAAATAACTCCCACATAATATACATTTAGTCAGAAACTGAAACAAATGTAATGATGGTTTTATTCATAACTTCAGCAGTTATTTTCTGATAAACTTCTTAAAAGAGAAGAACCGATTAAAGGAAGAAAATCCTTCAATGGAAAGCACCTTAGTTTTTAAGATCATAATTTGGCCTGCTCAGAGTCAGGTCGGCGGAGCCTCCTGAGATGTACTAATTATGGCATTCTCTGATTTAACGAAGGCGTTTGCTGCTAAAACAGCGGAGACTGAGAGCTGCCACTGATTCTTTACTACCTATACATTAAGTATTCAAACCAGTAGTAGGTGTGCCTTCAGTCACCTTCCCTAATTTGTCTCCTACCACTGCTTGGCATCTGTTCCTCCTCCGTGAAATGCTTTGGGATGTTCACTATATTAAAGGTGCCAAACAAATACAATTGGTTAGGGAATGAATAACCACTCCCAGTCAGTCTCCAGGAATACGGTGATACCGTTTGTGTCAATTTCTCCTTATCGCCCCTCTGGCTCTTTTGCCAATTATCTTAAATCTGTGTCCAATAGTTACCGACCCTCCTGCCAGTGGAAAGAGTTTCTCCCCATCTATACCAAAAACTCAATTTTGAACACTAATATTAAATCTCCCCATAACCGTCTCTACTCCAAGGAGAACAATCCCAGCTTCTCTACTCTTCACATAACTGAAGTCCCTCATCTCTGGTATCATTCCGGTAAATCTCCTCTGCACCCTCTCCAAAGCCTTGACACCCTTTCTAAAGCATGGTGCCCAGAATTGGACACAATAATCTAACTGAGGCCTAACCCGTGATTTAGAAAGGTTTAGCATAACTTTCTTGCCTTTGTACTCTGTGCCTCTATTTATAAAGCCAAGGATCCCATATGCTGTTTTTTTAAAAACAGCCTTCTCAACTTGTCAACTTGTCCTGCCGCCTACAAAGATTTGTGCCATGAGAACCCTCAGGTCTTTTTGTTCCTGCACCCCCTTCAAAATTGTAAATATATATATATATCTCAAGATAAACAATTCTATGTCATGAATTGATAGAAAACTACTTCCGGGCCATAGCTGCATCAGTTCTGATGAGGTTAATGCATTTCCTTCCAGTTTCTTTTAAAAGCTCAGGTGAGCAACAAAACAAAATCGGAAGCTGACAAACCTGGGTAACGAATTGATGATCCGACAATTTTAATTGTGAGCTTCAGGCCACTGTTCGGAAACACTTAAGACCTGAATCAGAAAACAGGATAAAATCTCAGGAACAATTTAAATCACCCGCTTCAAGTACGAGTCGCATTTGACAGTCGAGATTTGCACTCGACGTTCAAAGTAAATCTCCTGCTATTCATACAAGTGCAAATGCAATAGCAAGACACACATATCATAAATAGATGAAAAAAATTCCTTTCCCTAACCTCCCACCCCTCCACGCAACTATCAGTGTCATGCAACATTCCCCAACAGCGAGGATGAGTGTGCAGGCTGCTCCCCAGCTTTGGATAACCTTTGCTCAGTCCAACCCCTAATAGCATTCCAGCAATAATTCACCCACCCACCAATTTCCCATCCTGATTGATAGTGTCAATCGAGATCTTATTGGGAATTTTAAGCAAGAATCTTTCTGCAAAGCTGAATACAATTTGGCAGATTGCCATTGAAACAGTGCTTTTACTGAGGTTGTAAAATTCTACAGATGAGTTGCAGCCCCTTGCTAAATTCAAAACAAGACTGCATCGGCATATTCTAGAGGATCTTCAACCCCCTTTCATATATGCAGGATCTGAAGTTAATGTACTTCTAACGACTGCTAAATGAATTATTTTCATTTGAACGAAGGAACCACCTTAGTTTTAAATTATGGCTCATTTGAACTGAATTTGCTATTATTTAAACTGAATTTCAATGAACTCAATAATAAATTAGCAAACCGACATATGTCACAGGTTGTGTCTTGTTCAGGTCTGTATGAATGTGCAGGATTCCATCCAGGCCACAACAGGAAGGAGCTACATAATGAAACTGCCTCAAATTTGGTGTACACACTACTGATTGTTACTAATATCACACAGCGGGATTTCAAACACATTAATTTGTCTGCATGAAATTCTTCTGTCTGCTGTTTTAACAAAGGCATTGACACAGGTTAAAAGAATGGGCAAAAGAATTTCATGTGAACATGTTACATATCACACAGCATGATGTCAACCCATATTTAATCTGGGAGAAATGACCTTTCCCTAATTGTGTGAACTCAGTTATTTAACAATGTAACTGCACTAGTCTACTTGTATGAGGATGATTTAAAAGAATATTCGTTCTCAGGATGTGAGCGATGCTGGCAAGGCTGCATTTATTGCCCATCACTAGCAGTCCTGCTTTCCAGTAAAACAAAAGTTTGACCTACTTTGTGCTTAGCAACAGCTTCAAGCTCTTCAAATCAGGTTCAGCGCAATTAAGATGACATCAGTAAGATATGTGAGCAATCAAATTACGTCCCGCCACCAGTGGCACTTCAGAGTGATCAAAAGTCCGATGTTGCCTGATTGCCCACACCTGCCAAGATATCACTGACCATTTCTGCAGGCCCTGGCACATCTTCCTGACAATGACTGTGAAAAGTTGGCTCCGAACTTCTCTTCCTCCTGCAATTCTCAGGTTCCTCAAACTGATTCTTGGTATCATCCAATCAGTACGTCCTGATTTGTCTTCTCTTTTACTCTTCCCAACCGTGATGGATTCCTGGACTGTCGGCCTTGGCCCTTCTCAATAAACTGTTACGGCCACGTGGACGCTGCAGCAATCCACACCATATCCAGACACAGTGACCCTTGTGTTTACCAGGTATGAAAAGAAGCCTCGCCAAAACACCACACAAACACACACACACACACACACACACACACACACACACACAGAGCTGCATTTAATGTTGGCCCTCAAGGAGCCTATTATCATCCAGAACATGAACCTTTGACTTAACTGGACACAAATGTCACTGTTTCCCAATTTATAACCTTTTTATAGTCCCAGTTGCCATTAGCAACAAAGCTGGATTGATAAAATGTGAATCATTAGTTCCTCCTGCCTAAAACTCATACGTTTGCATTAGCCTTTCTATTTTTAACATAAGTAAGTTTCACTAACCTTTGGGGGAGGGGCATGAAAATATTTATAATGCTGATGGATTTTTTTTAAAAGCCTCGTATTCATTATTCTCCACATGCCAACTGAATTTGTCCACGCTGAAGTATATTTGATTTATTTTCTATGTCAATAGATGTAAAATTTAAAAGCTTTTTTTTATAAACTACTATAAATCTCTGCAGAGTGAATGTCACCTTCAAAACAAGTTATGAGGAAATATCAACCACATGAACATCTTTGTTTCTTTTCTAAGTAGTGGGTGTTGATAATACTGATGATGGGGAGCAGTTACTGAGCCTGGCAGCATGAGGGAGCTGAAAATACACACTGATTGCTGTAGCACTCTCGGTTTAATGCCTCGAGTGTCTCTAATGATATTGATTCAGCTCCCTCATTCTGTCTCAAATTAGCTCCCTCAATTAGCCCATTATTCAGCAGTCACAATATTTTTTTTTAAAGGGAGCAAGGAGGTGATTAAAGTTGCCCGTAATTCTTTGTAACCGTTTAGTTTTTAGAAACAGAGGCCATAACAGTGACAGGGGAACTCAAAAGATAGGACTAAAAGGGAAGGAAAGTCTCTTTTGGATCAAACTGTTTCCCCATTTTATATATAACAAAATTATATACATATGACATTTTAAAATGTTTGTAAAAAATGCACATTTTATTACCCCCAAGAAAGACTTTGAAATCAAGGCTGCCTCCCTGCCAGAACCCTCCGATGTGGTAACCGATGGGAAGTGCCCCAGAACGACAATGTAGGAAACGTGAAGGGGAAGGAGGGGGCACGCTCAAGCTGCAGAACTCTGAAACCAGGATGCCGGCTAGGGTTGCAAATTCCAAGCCTGTAGCAAGGTTTCTTTGAAGTCCTACAGCTGTGGATTCACTCCTGCAGCAGCTCTGGGATGTTGCCCCGGTGAGCCTAGCAGGAAGGGAGGACATCACTTGAGGGTCTCTTTAAGGATGAGGAAATACACATTTTTACAAAAAGTTCAAACATGTCGTGAGTTTATAACTTTTCTATATATAAAATGAGGGAATAGAATTACATAGAATGTACAGCACTGAATCAGGCCACTCGACTCAACAGGTCCATGCCGGTGTTTATGCTCCCCACAAGCCTCCTCCCACCCTTCTTTATCTAACCCTATCAACGTAGTCCTTTCTATTTCATGTGTTTATCTAGCTTCCCCTTAAATGCAGCAATGCTATTTGCCTCAACTACTGCTTGTGGTAGCGAGTTCCATATTCTCACCACTCTCTATGAGTAAAGAAGTTTCTCCTAAATTCCCTATTGGATTTATTAGTGACTACCTTATATTTATGGCCCCTAGTTCTAGTCTCCCCCACATGTGGAAACATCTTCTCTAACCTATCAAACCCTTTCATAATCTTAAAGGCCTCGATCAGGTCAGCCCTCAGTCTTCTCTTTTCTAGAGAGTACAGCCCCAGTCTGGTCAATCTTTCCTGATAGATATAATCTCTCAGTTCTGGTATCATCCTAGTAAATCTTTCTTGCACCTTCTCCAGTGTCTCTATATCCTTTTTATAATATGGAGACCAGAACTGTTCGCAGTACTCCTAAGTGTGGTATAACCAAGGTTCTATACAAGTTTAACATAATTTTCCAGCTTTTCAATTTTATCCCTCTAGAAATGAACCCCAGTGCTTTGTTTGCTTTTTTTTTAAATGGCCTTATTAACCTGTGTCGCTACTTTTATTGATTTGTGTATCTGTGTACCCTCCAGGTCCCTCTGCACCTCTACCAATTTAAACTCTTATTTTCCAAGAAGTATGTGGCCCCCATATTTTTCCTACCAAAATGTACCACCTCACACATATCCATGTTGAAATTCATTTGCCAATTACACACCCATTCTGCAAGTTTGTTAATGTCTTCCTGTATTTCATCGCAATCCTCCTCAGTATTAACTATACCCCCCAATTTGGTGTAGTCTGCAAATTTTCGATTGCCGAGTCCAAATCGTTTATATCAATGCTGAACAACAGTGGTCCCAGCACTGATCCCTGTGGAACACCACTTCTCACCTTTTGCCAGTCCGAATAACTACCTTTAACTCCTGCTCTCTGCTTTGTAGACAGCTTACTATCCATTCTGCCACTTGTCCCCTGACTCCACATATTCTGACCTTAGTCATGAGTCTACAATGCGGTATCTTATCGAAGGCCTTTTGAAAATCCAAATATATTACATCTACTGCATTCCCTTGTCTACCCTTTCTGTTACTACTTCAAAGAATTCAGTAAGGTTGGTCAAGCATGACTTTCCCTTTTGAAATCCGTGCTGACTATTCTTTATTATATTTTCAGTTTCTAGATGTGTTTCTCTTACATCTTTGAGTAAAGATGCCATTATCTTTCCTTCCACCGACGTTAAGCTAATTAGTCTATAGTTCCCTGGACTTGTACTATCTTCTCTTTTTAAATATAGGAATCACATTAACTGTCTGCCAGTCCTCTGGCACTATTCCCTTTTCTAATTAATTTTTATATATATGTAACAGTGCCTCTGCTATCTCTTCCCTAACTTATTTTAATATGCACGAATGCAATCCATCCAGACCAGGGGTTTTAGTCTCTCTAAGTTTGATTAGTTCATCTATTATCTCCCCCCCACTCTATCTTAAAATGTCTTTATATCTTTTTTGATCATGTTAGTCTCCCAGGTAAATACTGAGGCAAAGTAATTATTTAATATTTCTGGCATTTTGCTGTCATTACCTGTGAATTTATCATCTGTATCCCTTAATGGCCCTATCCCTATCCTGATTTTTCTTTTGTTATTTATGTGTCTGTAGAATACTTTACTATTTCTTTTTATATTCCTTGATAATTTAATGTAATACTTTGAACAAAAATACTCACCTAGAATTTCTTTCTCATTTAACCTCAAAATGGTACTGTTACTTTTGAACATACAAAATTATAAATCACAATGGAACAAACAGTAAGTACGATTCACTTAACACAGTATGAAACTTACAATAGATTTACTGGTTAGGAGGAGGAAAGTATAATATATAGTACTTGTGAGAAATTTTTTTCTTACACAAGACCTCTAGCATCAGACTATAAATAACCAAACTTTAGAAATACCAGCACTGAGTACCCTAATGACATAGGAGGTAAAAAGGCATTGCCCAGTGCAATACTCAGCTATATCAATCACAAGGTCCTAGGTTCGACCTTCAGCATGAGTTAGCTGATCTAAGCCAGGGCACTACAACAGTTGTGATCTGGAATGCATTGCCTGAAAGGCTGGTGGAAGCTGATTCAATAGTAACTTTCAAAAAGGAACTGGATATATACTTCGAAAAGTTAAAATTTGGAGGGCTATGGGGAAACAGCGGGAGAGTGGGACTAATTGGGTAGCTCTTTCAAAGAGCCTGCACAGGCATGACGGGCTGAATGGCCTCCATCTGTGCTGTATGATTCTATGAACTAGCTCCATCGATAGGAAAGTGGCATTGTGGCCGGGGGCGGGGGCGGGGGGGGGAAATCCATGAGGGTACGGTTTCTGCTCATTGCCCATTGACTCCTACTGGAAAGGATGTGCAAGTGTTGGATGAAGACAGATCAGGCTTGCCTTACATAACCCCTCCCTCATGAAAAAATAGACTGTTGACACTGTTTAGGCTCACTCATGATGAATGGACATTTGGTTACGGTGCCGCAGAGCTTTCTAGCAAGCACAGAGCTGTAACCCAGCCTTCGGGACGGAGTGGGAGAAAAGGGTAGAAAGGTGGAAAAATAATGCATTAATAGAACCATTCGGTACCTCACATTATTATCCAGTGGCAGCCCTCCACATTCCAACACATTCCCACAAATACACATGGAGACTGGTACCTATAAATGCAGGTATGCAATAAAGCAGCTCTGCAAATTTCATTCTGTAGCTTTTTTACGAGAACATTTGGAGTAAGGATTCATTTTTTTGAAACAAGCAAACTTTTGACTCCAGCTTCATCCAATGATATATGTTCATAATCAACACTGCAAGATTTAGCATCACAATTTGTGTCAAGGTTATATTTCTGATCTTCCTATACCTCGGGAGAGCAGCTGGGTAATGAAGTCATTGCATGAAAAAGTGATTCAGGGCTGCAAAAATCATTCTTGCACCTTCAGTCACACAACTGAAACTAAAACAACTGGGTTTTGGGTAGCTGGTGTTTTGGTAGGAAGATCAGTTAAGATTAGCCTTTTCCTTGCAAATCAGTTACTTCTGTGTTCATCTGAAGTACCGCTGCCAAGTTTGTGAAGGTGCTGAGAGCTGACAGCTCCTGAACTCAGGAGGAGGAGGAGGAGGAGTCATATGATGAACACTGGGATCCACATCTTAATAATGGAATGTTAATGGTAACGGTACTGGCTTACTAACAATAGAGTGTAAGTGGTTAAATTATTGTACATCAGACTGTCGAAGTTAACGTGAATCATTTAACAAAAGCTAAACATGGCTTTGATCTATTCACTGGTCCTTGGGGCGGGCTTGAACAAAACACCCTCAGGCAGCATAAACACAGTTTTCAATTCATGCGCTTAGCTTCTGAGTAACAACATTTCATATTTATAAAGCAGTTTAAAACACAGTCGAATAATAAAAAAATACAATACAAAGACCGTTCACAGATCTGTTCTAAAAAAACAATACACCAAAAATGTTATATGTAATCAAGATAAAAGTACTTGCTGGGAATAAAAGGGGAACAAAAGAGCCTTACCTGGAGTCCTGTTTATTTCCACATCAAAGTAGCATTGCGGGCGGTTCTTCACCCCCATCACGGTATACACTCTGTGCACACCTAGATCAGAACAAAGAGGAGCAGGTTGGCAAGATCGTTGTACGAATCCCGGCTGAAACTCAAAGCTGCTTTGCTATAGAAAGAGGCCTCCTCTTGAAGTCTTGCAAGCATCTATTCTCTCTCCATCCCCCCCACCCCCACCTTTCTGCTAAGCCAATTCTGATGCAAGCAAAGGCAGCACATCCCTCCTTCCTTATGCTCATGCCTCGCAGCACGTGAATGAACTGCTCAGAGGAAAGGGGAGGGGGGTGGGGGTGAAGATACAACTCTGCGAGAGCGTGAGAGATATAAATTTATATATGCAAACTCATCTATTTTGAATAGCGTCCCTACCAGCCCATTAAACAGGCACTTGAAGACAACCACTGTTCTGTAATTAAGCAGGCTGTTGTACTGAACTGGTGAAGGAGCATTAATTGAAGGAACTAAACAAGAAGGCAGCACAACTGTATGAAATGAACTCATAAATATACACAACCATTGCATATGCAGTGTTATGGAAAATGAAAAGGACTTTTGTAATATAAAAAAAATCACAGCTCTTGAATCTTGACTGCCAACACTTTACGCAACCGGCAAAAAAAGTGAAATTAAGACTTGTAAAATGAAACTGAACCCAAAAGAAGAGTTAGAAATAGAAAGCTTAGATTCATTCTGACTGCATTTTTAAAAAAATTTAAGCGTTGAAACAAACTACCAAAAGGACTGCTCTGCTCCCTCTGGGTATTATACACGCACATTTTCACAAATTTATTACCGTAACTCTGGTTGCCAATAACAGTAAAAGGGTCTTCCCAGGAGAGTTGAACATTCTTTCTGCTAACATACTGAGCTGCACTGAACTACCAAGTTCACAAGTTATTTTTACACAGGTGCCTGGGACTATGGGAGAACCAGCTCGAGCAAAGACTCTCTAATCCACAAGCACCACATCCTACTTTTTGTACCGACAGTGGGGAAGGTTACCACTGGATCTCGTGCTGCAAAATTGTTTTTAAAAAATGTTTGCAAAGAATGGATTTAGAATTTTGCCACAGGTAGTGCACAGAGGGACCACCCACGACTGGGCATCACCACCCACGTTGCAGGATTGACAGAAAGTGGTGCTCGTTTTCTAAATCTCTGACCTGCATCCTTGGGAGTGCAGGGAAAGTTGGGTCCCTGTTGGAGGCGTGCTGCTTGTATGGTACAGTTGCTGTTGGTGCCAGGAGTGATGTGCTTCTGCCACCGATAGCACGCTACCAATGTAAAAATACCAACAGTGTCGCAGTATCAACAGAAAATCTACCAAAGCCACATGTCCTCAACTCTGATGACTCCAGACTCAAGTGGAGTCTTAAAGGCATGTTTACACGACCGAACTGTGTCCGGTGGAAATGTTTCTGCACTGGTGAAGCTGCTGGGAATCTGGGTGTAATCATAGCACCAGTGAAGCTATGAGTTGTTTAGAAATCTTGTTTGCGATTTGGAAGATTCTGACCCTGCACGTTCCCCGCTATCATTCTGACCTGTAGGATGGGGCTTAGCTCTGCGCCCACCCACACTCGGGAGACACATTGGACGGTAGTGTAGAGCAGCAGCGAAGACAGCCACTGAGGTTTGCTTACTGTGGTACTCTCCTTCTGGGGATCCAATGGAAAGCTCCCCTGTGAGAGGGCGGGCTCAATGTCACCACAGGCACGAACTTACCTTGCTTATATTACAAGGCTGTCTCCAGAGGCAATGCTGCGATATAAATGCAGCATTATTATGTAAAAAGGCCTTGTCCAATCATAGTATCATAGTAGGTACAGCACAGGAAGAAGCCATTTGGCCCATCGTGCCTGTGCTGGCTCTATCCAATTAGTCCCATTCCCATCTCTTTCCCCATTGCCCTGTAATTTTTTTCCCTTCAACTATTTATCTAATTCCCTTTTGAAAGTTACTATTTAATCTGCTTCCACCGCCCTTTCAGGCAGTGCATTCCAGATCATTACAACTTGTTGTGTTAAAAAATGTTTCCTCATGTCACCTCAAGCCCTTTTGATGATCACCTTAAATCTGTGCCCTTTGGTTACTCACCTTTCTGCCACTGTAAACAGTTTCTCCTTATTTACTCTATTAAAACCATTCATGATCTTGAACACCTATATCAAATCTCCCTTTAACTGTCTCTGTTCAAACAGCAACTTGCATTTATATAGCACCTTTAACGCAGTAAAGCGTCCCAAAGTGCTTCACAGAAGAGTTATCAAACAAAATTTGGCACCGAGCCACATGAGATATTAGGACAGGTGACCAAAAGCTTGGTCAAACAGGTGGGTTTTAAGGAGCGTCTTAAAGGAGGAGAGAGAGGTAGAGAGGCGGAGAGGTTTAGGGAAGGAATTCCAGAGCTTAGGGCCGAAGCAGCTGAAGGCACGACCTCCAACGGTGGAGCGATTAAAATCGGGGACGCGCAAGAATTGCAGGAGCGCAGAGATCTCGGAGGGTTGTAGGGCTGGAGGAGTTTACAAAGATAGAGAGGGGCGAGGGATTTGAAATCAAGGATGAGAATTTTAAAATCGAGGCGTTCCCGGACCAGGAGCCAGTGTAGGTTAGCGAGCACAGGGGCGATGGGTGAACGGGATTTAGTGCAATTTAGGATATTGGCAGCACAGTTTTGGATGAGCTCAAGTTTATGGAGGGTGGAAGATGGAAATCTGGCCAGGAGAGCATTGAAAGAGTCAAGCCTAGAGGTAACAAAGCCATGGATGAGGGTTTTAGCAGATAAGCTGAGGCAGGGGCGGAGACAGGAGACATTATGGAGGTGGAAGTAGGCAGTCTTGGTGACGAAGCGGCTATATGGTCGGAAGTTCAATTCAGAGTTAAATAGGACGCCAAGGTTGCGAGCAGTCTGGTTCAGCCTCAGAAAGTGGCCAGGGAGAGGGATGGAGTCGGTGGCTATGGAACGGAGTTTGTGGCGGGGACCGAAGACAGTGGCTTTGGTCTTCCCAATATTTAATTGAAGGAAATTTCTGCTCATCCAGCATTGGATGTCAGACAAGCAGCGTGACAAATCAGCGGCAGTGGAGGGATCCAGGGAGGTGATGGTGAGGTAGAGCTGAATATCGTCAGCGTACATGTGCAACCTGATGTCGTGTTTTCGGTTGATGTCGCCGAGGAACAGCATGTAGATGAGAAATAGGAGGGAGCCAAGGATAGATCCTTGGGGGACTCCAGATGAGAAGCCATTGCAGGTGATTCTCTGGCTACAACTGGATAGATAAGAATGGAACTAGGTAAGCGCAGTCCCACCCAGCTGCACGATGGAGGAGAGGCGTTGGAGGAGGATGGTGTGGTCGCGAAGGATGAGGAGGGATAGTTTACCATGGTCACAGTCACATAAGATGTCATTTGTGACTTTGATAAGGGCCGTTTCAGTAACAGTGGCAGGGGCTGGAACCTGATTGGAGGGGTTCAAACATGGAGTTGTGAAAGATGGGTACAGATTTGGGAGGCGACAACACGTTAAAGGACTTCGGAAATGGGGTAGTAGTTTGCAAGGACAGAGGGGTCACGGGTGGGTTTTTTTTGAGGGGGGTGAAGACGGAGAACAACCCCAGGTTCTCCAGTCTCTGCACATAACTGAAATCCCTCATCCCTGGCAACATTCTAGTAAATCTCTTCTGCATTCTCTCTAAAGCCTCGACATCCTTCCTAAAGTGTGGTGCCCAGAATTGAACACAATACTCCAGCTGAGGCCTAACCAATGTTTTATAAAGGTTTAGCATTTACTTTTGTACTATATGTCTCTGTTTATAAAGCCCAGGATCCCATGTGCTTTTTTAAAACTGCATTCTCGACTTGTCCTGCCACCTTCAAAGATGTATGTGCACCCCCAGGTCTCTCTGTTCCTCCATCCCCTTTAAAATTGTACAATTTCATTTATATTGCCTCTCCTCATTCTTCCTACCAAAATAGATCACTTCACACTTCTCTGCGTTTAATTTCATCTGCCATGTGTCTGCCCATTTCACCTGTCTGCATGTCCTCCTGAAGTCTGTTACTATCCTCCACATTGTTTACATTTCCAAGTTTCGTATCATCTGCAAACTTTGAAATTACACCCTCTATACCCAAGGCCACATCATTAATATATATCAAAAAGATGTAATGTAATTTGAATTATTTCGTAACTTAAATCTTATCTTTTTAAAAGAGGGTGGTGAAGAAGAAAAAAAAAGATATAGTAAAAAATAAACAGACACACATTGCAGGAGCGCAGCATACAACTGCAATCTGCGGTGTAAACGGTCTGACGCTCAGAGAAGTGATGGCATTGTAGACTCAAGAAAATGTGGGTTCATGAATCTGCCGCTGGATTAAAGTCAGCCAATTCTCAAAACAAACGGAGGGAGCCAGTCTTCCAGTTCTGCATTCAATCGCAATCAGGCCTGCACATCGCACAAAAGAGCCCCACAGATCAAGAGCTGAATGAAACGTGTGAAATGGGGAGAGTGGCAAACATAGTTTGCTCTCCCAAGACTAGAACAATTTTATGACACAAGTATGAACCAAGCAAGATGACCTTTCCTCTCTCATTTGCCCCCATCTACCACGCACTTTTAATTTAACTGCCTCCTACCTTTACTGAACAACCCAGAGTCCATGAGACACATTTAAATCAGGAGCGGAAGTCACATTTATCAGGACACTTTGCATAAACTTAGCTTGTGTTCCCTTGAGTTTAGAATGTTGAGGGGGTGATCTAATCAAGATATTTAAAATTATAATAGGATTCAATAGGGCACATACAGAGAAACTTTCCACTGGTGGGGGAATCCAGAACAAGGGGGCATAACCTTAAAATTACAGCTAGGCCATTTAGGAGTGAAATCAGGAGTCACTTTTTCACAAAACAGTAGTGAAAATCTGGAACTCGCTCCTCCAAAGGATGTGGATGTAGGGTCAGTTAAAATCTTCAGACTGTGATCCATATATTTTTGTTCGGTAAGGGTATTAAGGAATATGGTTTGAGGTACATTGAGCCATGATCTGATTGAATGGCAGAACAGGCTCAAAAGACTGAATGGCCTACTCTTGCTCCTATGTTGCTATAGCAAACAAGCTCTGCTGACAGCCAGGAGAAGTACTGTGGAAGATATCACTATCAGACAGCTGTTACTGCATAATTGTTCTACTTACAGACCAATGGGGAGCCACCTTTTCATATCGTTGCTTCTACAGCAAAAAAAACTTTCATACGGACTGTGCGTTAAAGAGAAAAAATTCCCTGTTCAGGTTGTTTTTTTTTTAAAGCAGATCAACAATGTGGCAATTAACTGTGGCTCAGCTGACATGCTCTACAAAGATTCCCTGCCGATGTCCATGGAATATTTCAGCTGGCAGCAGCAAGCTAGATACTGAGACATCATCAGCCCAGCCTCTATACGAGTTGGGAATTAGGTGCTGTTCCATCCAGAAAGCATAGGAGATAGAACTTAAAAGTGAAATAATTACAGGGTCCCATTTTAATTACACAAATCATGGTGTTGGCTAAATAAAATGTAAATACATGAACAACAACATTAACCCATTAGCAAGTCGGTTTTATGCTTAAAAAATGTTTTTAATTTGCTAGACGCATACAGACGTACCAAGAGGCGGCAAGTAATTTTGTGCAGAGGTTGCCGCAGAGCGCCCATGTAAAATACAATGAAATGCGAGTAGTGGTGCTTCACACACAGCACTCCTATCGTCTCAGCCTCCTCCGAGTGGGGGCCATGGAAATTAAATACACTGTGGGGGGGCATGGTGCGATAGGATCTAGGATTGTTACTGTAGCAAAATACCAGACGTGCGATCCCTTGATGGAGCAATGAGTACAAATACATACATCTTAGTGGGGCTTTCTTTGCATGCAACTGAGTTTTGCATGCGACAGTCTGCCCACTCAGGTGGACATAAAAGATCCCAAGGCACTATTTTAAAAGAAATTGGCTGCTGCGTTTCCTACATTTTAACAGTGACTACACTTCAAAAGTACTCCATTGGCTTTAAAGCGCTTTGGAACATCGTGAGATCATGAAAGGCGCTACAGAAATGCAAGTTCTTTCTTTCTTACCAGCCTAGTTTATCTGGGTAATCGGAAATGATCCAAAATGTTCTCTCCGCCTGTACTCACATCTTGAGGGGAGTGATTTTTAAAGTTTTTTTTTGCAGTTTCCAAGTATTTTCAGTATGGAGATCAGACTAGTACCAATCAGAATTGAAGTAAAACAGATAACTAGAGAGAGGATGACACGTACACAATACCCTGCACATAATACGTCCCTCTTCACAGGAGACTGAAAGACACCAAGCGGGAGGTGGGGGAGAAATTACTGGAGCTGACCGGATGGACTTTTGGAGAGGCAGGTTTTTAATGAAGTGTGTGAAGGTGATGAGAGGGGTTAGAGAGCAAGGCAGAGGGGTTAGGAAGACAGTCTCAGATTGCATAAATGAGCGGTTGAAAAATAGAAAGTACATTTATGTAGCGCCTTTCATGACCTCAGGGCGTCCCAATGCGCTTTACAGCCACTGATGTACATTTGAAGTGTAGTCACTGTTGTAACGTAGGAAACATAACAACCAATTTGCGCACAGCAAGCGATGTTGATTGAGGGATAAATGTTGGCCCTGCTCTTCTTCGAAATAGTGCCATGGGATCTTTTACATCCACCTGAAGGGGCAGATGGGGCCTCGGTTTAACATTTCATCTGAAACGTGGCACCTCCGACAAGGCAGCGCTCCCTCAGTACTGCACTGGAGTGTCAGTTTAGATTTTTGTGCTCCAGTCTCTGAAGTGGGACTTGAACCCGCAACCTTCTGACTCAGAGGCGAGAGAGTTACCACTGAGCCACGGCTGACACTTTGAAGGCAGAGCAGACTGAGGGATATAGAAATCGATCAGAGGGATAGAAGGGACTTGTTATGGAATAGGAAATGAGCAGCCGAGTTCTTGATGAGTTGGAGCTTATGTAGGGCGGAGCTTGGAAGCCCGGCAAGAAGCATGTTGGAGCAACAAAGTTTTGAGGTGACAACGGCATAGATGAAGGTTTCAGCAGTAAAAGCAATAACTAGAAAACGCAAAGCAAAATTTGGGAACTGCTTGTCGTACTGAGGGGCAAAGAAACTATGACGGAAAAGTTGAAATAGACAAGAAATATACCCTTCCATCAACTTTTTAAATCCCTGTCTTTCAAAACAGGTGAGACCAGCAACTCAGATTCCTCAATGGCTTTCAACATTTCTGCTTCGCCACAAGGCATTCAGCAGATAATGAATGGCACTGGCAAAAGAAAAAATTCACCACGTAAATCATTTATGAGGCACATCACAAACACCAATACCCTCATTATAGCAGGAATTAGAATCACAGAAAGGTTATAGCACGGAAGGAGGTCATTCGGCCCATCGAGTCTGCGCCAGCTCTATGCAACAGCTATCCAGCTAGTCCCGCTCCCCCGCCCTATCCCTGTAGACCTGCAATTTTTTCCTTTCAAGTACTTATCCAGTTCCCTATTGAAGGCCATGATTGAATCTGCCTCCAACAACCCCTTGGGCAGTGCATTCCAGATCCTAACCACTCGCTGTGTAAAAAAGTTTTCCTTGTGTCACCTTTGGTTCTTTTGCCAATCACCTTAAATCTATGTCCTCCGGCTCTTGACCCTTCCACCAATGGGAACAGTTTCTCTCTATCTACTCTGTCTAGGCCCTTCATGATTTTGAATACCTCTATCAAATCTCCTCGCAACCATCTCTGTTCCAAGGAGAACAACCCCAGCTTCTCCAGTTTGTCCATGTAACTAAAGCCCCTCATCCCTGGAATCCTTCTAGTAAATCTCTTCTGCAACCTCTCTAAGGCCTTCGCATCTTTCCTAAATTGCGGAGCCCAGAACTGGACACAATACTCCAGTTGAAATAGGAAATTTCCCTAAATCCAAACCAATTATAGTTCGGAGAGTTTATCGTGGCAAGTTCTACTAAACGTGCACACAAGTAAAGAAAAACCAGCTATGGGAGGAACGAACAAGCCAGTGTCAATTCAGACACCTTTTACTGCAATTGAGGAGCAAATGATTTACCACATCAACCCCCAGCTCGACTATGTTTTATATACCTGAACAAGTATTCAGCAGGGATAGGGTTCTAATCAAAGAAAGACACTCCAGATGACTGATGTTAGTAAATATATACCATTCCTTGTACACCAAGCATTTCCCTTTAAGGCACTGCTCAAAGTCCCAAACTGGGTTCAAAAAACACACGGGACATTTGGCTTCCATTTCTCACTGCAAACATGCGGATTTGCAGTGGTGAGTTAACATGGCCAGTGTGCCTGTTTTCATATATCTAGCTTGGGATACAGCTTCTTTTAGCACGTTAAAAGTAGCTTTTAAAAATAAAATTTTTTTAAACTTGAAGTATCTTGAATCGTGCATTTCTTTTGTTCATTTATTAAAAAAGAGGAAAGCTTTTTAGTAGCAGTCATATCCAAGGTAGAACCTATGGAAATGACTCCTATAAATGAGCCTGTGCAAAGTGAGGGGCATGTGTGATTTACTTTTTTTTTAAAAAATACTATTTTTTTTCCCTGTGTTGGTAAAACTGCCTATTTCACCAACAGGAGGCAGAAACTACTGCACCTGGAATGTAGCTCTGAGCAAAATCACAGGCTACAAATCCCATTCCTCACCAGCCAGATTTTTGTTTCAAATTTTACATTTCTTCTGCAAACTGAGGGATGTTCATTATGATTTAGGCTGCCTGTGAAGCACAGATGTTATCAGTAGAGTGAGAGCAACACAGAAATAAAAGGCAAATCATTAAAAAGTCACTTAAAACTTTCTATTTTAGCACCTCCCAAATTAATCTCTGCAATTCTTAAAGTAAATTATTTTGGTGAGCATCGATTTAAAAACAAAATCACTGGAGGTCACATGTACATAACAAAATAAGGAACTTACTCAGCTTAAAATAATTTGACTGATCCCTTTAAAAGGCATCAACGCAACATGTAGTTTTCCAGTGACTGAGGGTTGAGATGGCACTTGATTATTTAACCAGGCACCATCAACATTGTGCCCTCACAAACATACACATGATTGACTCGGACATCATAGTGGGCTCTTAACATCAATCTTCATCTGCCTCCCGGTCCTCGGTGGGCTCTGACTTCAATCTTTCTCCTCTTCTCGGGCATCATGGTCATGCTCTGGAGCCAGTGTTCATCCACTTCACACTCCCAGTGCAACAGCACAATGAGTGGTTTCAGGGCAAGTCAAGCATTTATAAAAATTGTTCCTCGCAGTTGACCAGTCATTTATCGAGCTGAAGATCCTCCCCCTTGTATTTATTTCCCAAAGTGACAACATATTGGGCATTCAGCCAATAACGAATGAGAAGATATGCCTGTATCATGGGGTTCTATGAAGCAAATGCCTGTTGCAGCATTTACACCAGATACAACATATAATAGGGGACTGGATGAAACAGTTCCTGTGCAATATTCACAAAACGGTTTTACAAATGTTGCATTACTAGCCTGTTGGAGCGTTGGTTTCAATTTTACCATGATCTAGTTACTACCACTCCCATGTACTTCAACTCTGGTTAAGCATGTACTTGGCCAAAAGGTTGTCATGCCCTACAAGTGCTGTTCCACCAAAGTATAATCATTAAATTTTAAGTTTTGTACTGATTTTGAAGCGGGTCCATAGGAGCACAGAATTAAAATCGCAATCTCCTTTACTCCGCTGTTAATGCAGTGTCAAAATGTACACCATGTGCTGCCAGCTTTAAGCCAGCTGCACATTAAATACATCACTGAGCAAGTTGACTGATTACAAACCAAACTCTTCTGAACACAGCAGGTAGTGGACGTCAACATCATGGAGTCAAAAACAGAAAGCCATATAATTACATTATCTTCCAGAGAGAGAGAGGGAGAGAGAACACACTATCCTTGTTAGAAATTGGTAAGAATTATTTATTAACTAAGTTGACAGCTAAATGATTATGATTCTTGTATTTCTGTCTTTTCCATGCTAAGCTACATGCTGTTGGAACAAGGATTGGAAAAGTTTGACGTTAACTTCCCAGCTCAGGAAGAAAAAAGACAACTCACTTGCTCACAAGGATCTTTTCTCTCCCAAGCCAAAACTTCCTAGTTTCCAACTTTTCTGTGACTGAGTCAGATCCTGCACGTCCTGTTGCGGCTCCTCCCTATCCTACAACAAATCCATCGCTCATTCCTTTTTATTTTTAAAGATGACTTCTGCTGGGTAATATTCTACAGTTCCCGGGCAATGAGCTTTGGCAAGTTCAAAAAAATAATAAATACTTTTCTTAAAAGTTTGTGCTCACCCAATGGTGAATAACTTAAAACATCTTTTTCAGGGTTATGCTTGATTATGTACAACTCATGCTCTGCTTCATGACGGGCAAAGAACAGTACAAACTCAGCAAAAAAAAATTACGTTCAGTTTACAGCAAACAGGTATGAAATGAATTTGACTTATGCGGAGAACTTGAAATCAGACTTCAATCCCTTTCATAAATAAAGGAAGGAATCTTACAACACCAGGTTATAGTCCAACAATTTTATTTTAAAATCACAAGCTTTCGGAGATTATCTCCTTCGTCAGGTGAGTGAGTGACGAAGGAGATAATCTCCGAAAGCTTGTGATTTTAAAATAAAATTGTTGGACTATAACCTGGTGTTGTAAGATTCCTTACATTTGTCCACCCCAGTCCATCACCGGCATCTCCACATCATAAATAAAGGACACAGTCACAGTGTCCTTTTAACAGCTCACATAGTGGAATCTAAGGCAAACAGGATAAATTTCCCATTTAAAGTAAGTATAAAAATGTAGCATGAGGCAAGAGAAAAGAATACTTTTGCTGACTGAAACTCATCCTTTAAAGTTAAGTAGCTACCTAATGCAGTTAGCATCGCTTTTCCACTAGAAGTCACACCATCTCACCACCAAAAACACAGCATTTCATAATCCATTTCTTTCCCAGAAACTTTAACACCCTTTGTTCCTGTGAAAGTCACCAAGACAGCTGATGTCCTTGAAACACAGCTTGCAGTTTTCTCCATACATTGTGTACAGGTAGAGTTCACAAATAGTTTTACTCTGTTCTCAGTGACACTTTTCAGCTGCGGGCATCACGACAAAAGGCAATTTAATCCCATCATTTGAATCAAAGCTGCATGCGCACCATCCCATTGAACTGCAGTGATTCCAGGCCTTATTTCCCTACACATTGAACGGGAGCGGCACACCCTGCATATGACATTATCAGCACAGCATGGTCTCTGGGAAAATTTGACTTGATGGAATCGCAAAAAACTCATCGAGTGGAAATTGATGTTAACTAAGGTTGGAAAGGTCGGACCAAAAATATGGTGCAAACCAGACTCCTTCCCACAGTACCACTGCAACCACATACACAACTAAAAACTAGAAAAATTCTCAGTGCCAAACAGTGGTCTTATTATGTATGGAAGCCACGGTGTCAATGAAGGCAGACAAGATACTGGAAATGCTGGAGGCTGAACCAATAAGATTTCTTCGATAACTGATTATTTACTGCTAGCTTTCAGAGATAAATATAACATTCTACTTCAGGCAATAGGCTTAATTCAGATGGCATTCCACTCAATTTCATGCTTGAAAAACATATTCACTAGTCTGACAGAATATTCTATATTCCCCCATCCCCTTCACACCTACCCCAATTCCATTGCAGAAATTGAGCCTACTTCAGGAAACCAAGTGGGGAAAAAGTTTAATATAGTTGGATAACCGTTGTCCCAGTATTTAGACCCATTGACAAAAATATAAAATGCTGTAAATACTCAGCAGGTCAGGCAGCATCAGTGAGGACAACAGACCGGTTGACATCTCTGTAATGAGCCAGGGTTAATTAATAATGTCCTAGTTAAGGATCCCCTTGGAATGAGTGACCATAACATGGTTACATTCCATATCCAATCAGAGGGTGAGAAGGTTGGTTCTCAAACAAGCGTACTGAGCTTGAATAAAGGAGACTATGATGGTATGAGAGCGGAATTGATTAAAGTGGACTGGGAAAATAGATTAAAGGGTAAGACGGTACATGAGCAGTGGTGTTCATTTAAGGAGTTATTTTACAACTTTCAAAAAATATATATTCCGCTGAGGAAAAAAGGGTGTAAAAGAAATGACAGCCATCCGTGGCTAAGTAAAGAAATTAAGGATAGTTTCCCACTAAAAACAAGGACATATAAGGTAGCTAAACTTAGTGGGAGGATAGAAGATTGGGAAGTCTTCAAAAGACAGCAAAAAGTAACGAAAGGATTGATTAAGAAAGGGAAGATAGATTATGAAAATAAATTAGCAAAAAATATAAAAACAGATAGCAAGAGTTTCTACAGTTATATAAAAAAAAGGGCGGCTAAGGCAAACGTAGGTCCTTTAGAGGATGAGACCGGGAAATTAATGGTGGGAAACATGGAGATGGCAAAAATGCTGAACAAATATTTTGTTTCAGTCTTTACGGTAGAGGACACTAAGAATATCCCAACACTGGACAAACAGGGGGCTCGAGGAGCTAAATACGATTTGTACTCAGTAAATTAATGGGACTCAAGGCGGATAAATCCCCTGGACCTGATGGCTTACATCCGAGGGTCTTGAGGGAAGTGGCAGTAGGGATTGTGGATGCTTTGGTAATAATTTTCCAAAATTCTCTGGACTCGGCAAAGGTCCCGGTAGATTGGAAAACTGCTAATGTAACACCCTTATTTAAAAAGGGTAGTAGGCAGAAGGCTGGAAATTATAGGCCAGTTAGCTTAACATCTGTGGTGGGTAAAATTCTGGAGTCTATTATTAAGGAGACAGTAGCAGAACATTTGGATGAACATAATTTAATAGGACAAAGTCAGCATGGCTTTACGAAGGGGAAGTCATGTCTGACAAATTTGCTTGAGTTCTTTGAGGATATAATGTACAGGGTGGATAAAGGGGAACCAGTGGACATAGTGTATTTGGACTTCCAGAAGGCATTCGACAAGGTGCCACATAAAAGATTATTGCTCAAGATAAAGAATCACTGGATTGGGGGTAATATTCTGGCATGGGTGGAGGATTGGTTATCTAACAGGAAGCAGAGAGTTGGGATAAATGGTACATTCTCGGACTGGCAACCAGTAGCCAGTGGTGTTCCGCAGGGGTCGGTGCTGGGTCCCCAACTCTTTACAATCTATATTAATGATTTGGAGGAGGGGACCGAGTGTAACATATCAAAGTTTGCAGATGATACAAAGATGGGAGGGAAAGTAGAGAGTGAGGAGGACATAAAAAACCTACAAGGGGATATAGACAGGCTGGGTGAGTGGGCGGAGATTTGGCAGATGCAATACAATATTGGAAAATGTGAGGTTATGCACTTTGGCAGGAAAAATCGGAGAGCAAGTTATTATCTTAATGGCGAGAAACTGGAAAGTACTGCAGTACAAAGGGATCTGGGGGTCCTCGTGCAAGAAAATCAAAAAGTTAGTTTGCAGGTGCAGCAGGTGATCAAGAAGGCCAACGGAATGTTGGCGTTTATTGCTCGGGGGATAGAATATAAAAACAGGGAGGTATTGCTGCAGTTATATAAGGTATTGGTGAGACCGTACCTGGAATACTGCATACAGTTTTGGTCTCCATACTTAAGAAAAGACATACTTGCTCTCGAGGCAGTACAAAGAAGGTTCACTCGGTTAATCCCGGGGATGAGGGGGTGGACATATGAGGAGAGGTTGAGTAGATTGGGACTCTACTCATTGGAGTTCAGAAGAATGAGAGGCGATCTTATTGAAACATATAAGATTGTGAAGGGGCTTGATCGGGTGGATGCGGTAAGGATGTTCCCAAGGATGGGTGAAACTAGAACTAGGGGGCATAATCTTAGAATAAGGGGCTGCTCTTTCAAAACTGAGATGAGGAGAAACTTCTTCACTCAGAGGGTAGTAGGTCTGTGGAATTTGCTGCCCCAGGAAGCTGTGGAAGCTACATCATTAAATAAATTTAAAACAGAAATAGACAGTTTCCTAGAAGTAAAGGGAATTAGGGGTTACGGGGAGCGGGCAGGAAATTGGACATGAATTTAGATTTGAGGTTAGGATCAGATCAGCCATGATCTTATTGAATGGCGGAGCAGGCTCGAGGGGCTGATTGGCCTACTCCTGCTCCTATTTCTTATGTTCTTATGGTCTGGATCCTTCATCAGCCCACATCTGAAACGTCAACTTGTCTGTTCTCTCCACAGATGCTGCCTGACCTGCTCTGAGTGTTTCCAGCTTTTTCTGCTTTTGATTCAGATTTCCAGCACAGAAAGCAGCCATTCGGTCCATTATGCCTGTGACAGCTCTTTGAAAGAGCTATCCAATTAGTCCCACTCCCCTGCTCTTTCCCCATAGCCCTGCAAACTTTTCCTCTAAGTGTATATCCAGTTCCCTACAGTATCTGCAGTTTTTTTGTTTAGAGCACTTATATTCTTTTCACAAGTTTTGTACTGCAGTGCACAGAGGGTCTCAATCAGCCTGAGGACAATGCTTTTCCCCAGCAGACAAAACACAAATGTGTGCTGGGATTTTAAAACTGGAAAGTTTTTAACGTGGGCTGCATTTTTCGTCAATCTCAATCTCGCCCTTTTGTTGTGAAAATTAAACCATCGGGAATGTTTCTGTCAGATTTCTTACCAAATGATCTGTGCCCGCTCGGCTCAAAATTAAAGCCATGTAAATGTTTTGCTATTCTCACTCATTAAAATTTAGCCATAAATTTAAACTGCCCTATTTTTGCACTAAGGTAATGTGGAACTTGCTACCACATAGACTAGTTGAGGCGAATAGCATAGATGCATTTGAGGGGAAGCTCCCTCATAAGTACATAAGGGAGAAAGGAATAGAAAGGATATGCTGATGGAGTTGGATGAAATGGGGTGGGAAGAGGCTCGTGTGAAATACAAACACTGGCAGAGACTAGTTGGGCCCAATGGTCTGTTTCTGTGCTGTAAATTCTAATGGTTTGCGGTGGGGTGGATTGTATTGGTGGCATGACCCCTCTTTGCACAATTTATTTTTTAAATAAGTAAACTTTCAGATAATATTTTTTAAAAGGCTAAAAATAGTAACATTTCTGCTAAATATGCCTTTCATAACCTTGGAGTGAGATGCAGTCACCTGAACACGTTTTCCTCATAGGATATCTTTCTGGTCAATTTCCCAGCTAGTAGCAACTGCATGGTGAAAATAAAATGTTGCTGTTTTGTTAGTCTAGGGAGCAGTGTTGTGTTGAACAGGGTCAGAATGACCAGCTTCAATGTACCATACTGTATTGTACCCTGCATGTTGTTCTTGGCTCAAAGACAAGCTCAGCTTCGCAGAATGAAATAAAATGAACACAAACCTGAATATTAACCAATTTTTAAATGGAAAGTCTACCTCTTTTGGCTGAAGACTTAGTTGCAACTGAATTTTCCACATGGACACACTAAAGAGACAACATTTGGAAGTGGGAAAGAAAAACTCAACAACTTGCCTTTAACGTAGTAAAAGGTCCCAAGGTGCTTCTCAGAAGCATTATCAAACAAAATTTGATACCCTTTTATATAGCGCCTTTCACAACCTCAGGATGTCCCAAAGCACTTTACAGCCAATGAAGTACTTTTGAAATGTAGTCACCATTGTAATGTAGGAATAACTGCAGCCAATTTGTGCACAGCAAGATCCCACAAACAGCAATGTGATAATGAGCAGATAATCTGTTCTAGAGATGTTGGTTGAGGGATAAATACTGGCCTGGATTCCAGGGAAAACTCCCCCGCTCTTCTTTGAAATAGTGCCATGGGATCTTATGTCCACCTGAGGGGGCAGACGTCTCATCCAAAAGTCGGCAACTCTGACAGTGCGGCACTCCCTCAATACTGCACTGAAATGTCAGCTTAGATTACGTGTTCAAGTGTCTGGAGTGGGACTTGAACCCCAACCTTCTGATGCAGAGGCAAGAGTGTTACCGATGTCAAGGCTGACAAGTATGCCACAACATGTATAATCTGCTGCCAGCTCAAATGGACATAAAAGATCCCATGGCACTATTCAAATGAGTGTAGGAGAGTTCCCTCAGCATCTTTGCCAATATTTATCTCTCAACCAACATCACTAAAGGATTATCAAATCATTTATCTCCTTGCTGTTTGTGGGACCTTGCCATGCACAGATTGGCTGCTGCGTTTTCCTACATTACAACACTGACTACACTTCAAAAGTACTTCATTTGCTGTAAAGCGCTTTGGGATGTTATGAAAGGCACTATATAAAGGCATGTTCTTTCTCTCTTTCTTGTTTAATCTGGCATTTGTGTGAGGTTGCCACGGCATTTTTGAACGATATTCACACACTCCACAGCTACATTAAAAAAATGTAACATTTTCACAGGTTAAGTGGCTCATTAACTACTAAAGTATTGAAGGATTATCGTGGGTAAATTGAACTGGCACTTTCTTTTACCGCTACTATTAAATGAAATTGCATTCACAGAACTATGTTTCAGAACAATGCAATCCTTCCATTTTGACAGTGAACTGAGAGTAATGAAAAACATGCATTTAATCTTTTTTCTAATGGAAAATATGGCCCTAGTCACTGCATAAACAATATCCACGTTAAGATCCTGTTAAGAACAGGATGTGCAGTTATGTTCCCTTATACGCACAGCTCATTGTCTTATCGCTGGAACAGATTTACCATTGGCTACCAGATACTGCACAAAGCCACGGTCAAGAATGAAAGTTGAGAAGAAGAAGAATGGTTTGGCAATTGGGAGATTTGAAAAGGAAAGAATCGGAGGCACCGCAATAAGAACAGGAACCTATTGCACAGAACGTGGAAAAATGGCAGCGCAAGCCCAAATAGTGGTATTGGGTTCCAATCTACACAGTTTAATGAAGGTTTAAAATGCCCTTAGATCAGATTCCCATTTCACGTGCCACAACTTGATCCAAAATTTTTGTCTTATAGAACATGCTACAAGATAATTGACATTCTGACACAGAATTACAAACCAACACAGAGGTCAGAGCATTAAATTATTTTTGGTACAATTCGCACCAAAAACTTCAAAGCCCTATAAAGGTTGCACCCCAGGATAAAGTAGTGCAAATGGGGTTTAAGGGCTGTGTGAAATTCATTATTGAATTGTGTTGGATAATTTATGATTCTCAATTAAACAGTTGCAAACACACCCATTAGCTCTGGGGTGCAAAAATGTCAAGAAATCATTTTTCATCACAGAAATCTCAACTGCAGATGATCCACTGCACAGTCTACATAACAACATAAGAAACTGGAGCAGAAGTAGGCCCCTCGGTTAATCCCGGGGATGAGGGGGCGGACGTATGAAGAGAGGTTGAGTAGATTGGGACTCTACTCATTGGAGTTCAGAAGAATGAGAGGCGATCTTATTGAAACATATAAGATTGTGAAGGGGCTTGATCGGGTGGATGCGGTAAGGATGTTCCCAAGGATGGGTGAAACTAGAACTAGGGGGCATAATCTTAGAATAAGGGGCTGCTCTTTCAAAACTGAGATGAGGAGAAACTTCTTCACTCAGAGGGTAGTAGGTCTGTGGAATTTGCTGCCCCAGGAAGCTACATCATTAAATAAATTTAAAACAGAAATCGACAGTTTCTTAGAAGTAAAGGGAATTAGGGGTTACGGGGAGCGGGCAGGAAATTGGACATGAATTTAGATTTGAGGTTAGGATCAGATCAGCCATGATCTTATTGAATGGCAGAGCAGGCTCGAGGGGCCGATTGGCCTACTGCTCCTATTTCTTATGTTCTCAAGCCTGCTCTGCCAATTAATCAGATCACGGCCGATCTTCGACCTCAACTCCACTTTCCCGCCCAATTCCCATATCCCTTGATTCCCCTAGAGTCCAAAAATCTATTGATCTCAGCATCCACAGCCCTCTGGAATACAGAATTCCAAATATTTACAACTCTCAGTGAAGAAATTTTTCCTCATCTCAGTTTTACTTGATCTCCTGCAGAAAACCCTCTCAAACCCAGGGCTGAAAGGGTTAAATTAAGAAAGCAGATTGCACAAACTTCACTTGTATTCCTTTGAGTTTAGATAGTTGAGGGGTGATCTAATTGATGTCTTTAAAATCATAAAGTGATTCAATTTCCTCTGGTGGGGGAATCCAGAACAGGGGGGCATAATCTTCAAATTTGAGGCAGGCCATTGAGGAGTGAAATCAGGAAGCACTTTTTCACAAAGGGTTGTGGAAATCTGGACTCTCTCTCTCCCAAAAGGCTGTGGATGCTGGGATAATTGGAGCTTTCAAGACTGAGCTCGATAGATTTTTGTTAGATAAGGCTATCAAGGGATATGAAACAAAGGCGGGTAAAAAGGAGGTACTATCAGCCGTGATCGAACTGAATGGCGGAACAAGTTTGATGGTGGAGTATTCCAATGATGTGGTGCCAGGGCCAACGAGGTCCACGTAGATCTATAACCCAAAGAAAATCACAACTGAAGCGAAGATGCTGGGATCAGTTTCTTCAACTGCTCTCCCGAGGGTCGTCAGACTTACTAAGCTGCCTCACTCAGTGATTAAACAAATTTGGGAAATGTATTGGGGCAATATACAATAGTGTCACTGGCATTGACAGCTAAACAAACACAGAAAAAATATCTCTTGGCTAGTTTGCGTCTGGTTTGCCTGAAACTAACAGTTAGAAACTGGCTGCTGTGTATCTGTAAAGGGATTTCAATTTCAAATGATGCAACCCAGAATACACCTCGCTCTGACTTGAAATTCAGTCCGATCGCATGCCAAGTGCATGTGTAGACAAGGTTTTTTTTCCAAGCGACGAGTTTGAGTTGCCAATGCTGACCACAGCCTAAAAGAGCAACTCAGGATTACTGAAATATGCTTTTGGGACTATCCAGGATGGAGCTATCAGAAGTCTCAATAAGTGAGGCACAAGTTACCAGCAATTAACGCAACATAACATAAGCATAGGTCACCAACAGGGTCAGATCACCAGCAACACCTTTAGGATGCTTTTGAGGCTCAAGAACTCTTGAAAAATACTGGAAACTTTTCTGAAAAGCACCGGAAGATATAGTGAAACGATCACAAGCTGTTCATGGTCAAGTACAGAACAAAAAACTTCAATGCAATAAAATAAAAAAAAGTGAGCTTGGAGCTATGTTAACACTAACACCGACTGAAGGATGAATTGTGGATTGGAGTGGGGGAAACTTACTGTGCACACTTTGCGACCCATGGGGTCGTGGGTGGGGAACAAAGTAGAGACCATTTCCTGTGCCGCACTCAGAAGACAGTCCAGAATGTCACCCGAGCACAACGCAACGCCATCAACGCTCTCAAGACCAACCGCAACATCGTCATCAAACCAGCGGACAAAGGAGGAGCCATAGTCATACAGAACAGAACGGACTATTGCAAAGAAGCATACCGACAACTGGACAACCAGGAACACGACAGACGGTTACCCACAGACCCGACCAAAGAACACACCCACCAGCTCAACAAATTGATCAAGACCTTCGATCCAGACCTTCAAAGCATCCTACGCACTCTCATCCCACGTACTCCCCGCGTGGGAGACTTCTACTGCCTCCCAAAGATACACAAAGCCAACACACCCGGACGTCCTATCGTATCAGGCAACGGAACCCTGTGCGAGAACCTCTCTGGATACATCGAGGGCATCCTGAAACCCATCGTACAGGGAACCCCCAGCTTCTGTCGCGACACTACAGACTTCCTACAAAAACTCAGTACCCACGGACCAGTTGAACCAGGAACACTTCTCACCACGATGGACGTCTCGGCACTATACACCAGTATCCCCCACGATGACGGCATCGCTGCGACAGCATCAATACTCAACACCAACAACAGCCAATCTCCGGACGCCATCCTACAACTCATCCGCTTCATCCTGGATCACAATGTCTTCACCTTCAATAACCAGTTCTTTACCCAAACACAAGGAACAGCCATGGGGACCAAATTCGCACCCCAATACGCCAACATTTTCATGCACAAGTTCGAGCAGGACTTCTTCACTGCACAAGACCTCCAACCAACACTATACACCAGATACATCGACGACATTTTCTTTCTATGGACCCACGGCGAAGAATCACTGAAGAGACTACACGATAACATCAACAAGTTCCATCCCACCATCAAGCTCACCATGGACTACTCCTCAGAATCAGTTTCTTTCTTGGACACACGAATCTCCATCAAAGACGGGCACCTCAGCACCTCACTCTACCGCAAGCCCACGGACAACCTCACGATGCTCCACTTTTCCAGCTTCCACCCTAACCATGTCAAAGAGGCCATCCCCTATGGACAGGCCCTGCGAATACACAGGGTCTGCTCAGACGAGGAGGAACGCGATGGACACCTACAGACGCTGAAAGACGCCCTAGTAAGAACGGGATATGACGCTCGACTCATCGATTGACAGTTCCGACGGGCCACAACGAAAAATCGCATAGACCTCCTCAGAAGACTAACACGGGACGCAACCAACAGAGTACCCTTCGTCGTCCAGTACTTCCCCGGAGCGGAGAAACTACGCCATGTTCTCCGCAGCCTTCAACATGTCATCAATGACGACGAACACCTCGCTATGGCCATCCCCACACCTCCACTACTCGCCTTTAAACAGCCACCCAACCTCAAACAGACCATCGTTCGCAGCAAATTACCTAGCTTTCAAGAGAACAGCGTCCACGACACCACACAACCCTGCCGCGGTAACCTCTGCAAGACATGCCAGATCATCGACACAGATACCACCATCACACGAGAGGACACCACCCACCAGGTGCATGGTTCATACTCCTGTGACTCGGCCAACGTTGTCTACCTCATACGTTGCAGGAAAGGATGCCCCAGAGCATGGTACATTGGCGAGACCATGCAGACACTGCGACAACGGATGAATGGACACCGCGCAACAATCGCCAAACAGGAGGGTTCCCTCCCAGTCGGGGAACACTTCAGCAGTCAAGGACATTCAGCCACGGACCTTCGGGTAAGCATACTCCAAGGCGGCCTTCGAGACACACGACAACGCAAAATCGTCGAGCAGAAATTGATTGCCAAGTTCCGCACCCATGAGGACGGCCTCAACCGGGATCTTGGGTTCATGTCACGCTACACGTTACCCCACCAGTGAACAAATGTTATCTGTTTTTAATATAACGGGTCAGTTGCTGTCTTTTCTATGTTTCTACCTCTCTATCTCTGTTTTTTTTGTTTGTTGTTTTTTTTGGTGATTTGTATATTCTGTGAGACCTGGCAGGTAACACCTGTCTGTCTGCACACTGATTGCCTTGGCAACGGGCAGTTGAAAAAACTGTCTGTACTCACCAAGCATTGTTCTGTGAATTATAAATGCGACTTCATTTCGAGGATTTCATTTCCACATCGTTCACCTGAGGAAGGAGGTAGCCTCCGAAAGCTTGTGAATTTAAAATAAAATTGCTGGACTATAACTTGGTGTTGTAAAATTGTTTACAATTGTCAACCCCAGTCCATCACCGGCATCTCCACATCAGTATTTCCAAGGGAGGAACAGATCTGCATCATCACAACTGGAGCCAATGTAACATGTATATATCACAGCATCCAGGTTTGTAGTGTGATCTAGACGATAGACAATACTGTGAAGGGGGAGGAAGAGGAGGACTGGGTAGAGGTATACCTCACAGCACATTCACAGGCCACAGATATTTTTATACTCCTCAAAGGCTAAAGCAAATGGATAACACTGGCAAAAATGTAGAAAAATTCCAGACATATCCATTTTTAAAAGAAGTTTTGAATTGGGGTCGTCTCCACCATGCTGGAATCGATGCACCTGTGAACCCAGTTACATTCTGGCTTCACCATCTCCACTAATTAACACTTCTCATATATATAAACTGCTGCAATTTTTGTTTGTAAAATGAGCATCATTTTATGGCTTAAGGCAAATCCTCCTTAAAGGTGGTGCAATGAAGGTTCACTAGATTGATACATGGGATGAGCAGGTTGTCCTGTGAGGAGATCGAGTAGAATGGGCCTATACTCTCTGGAGTTTAGAAAAATGAGAGGTAATCCCATTGAAACATATAAGATTCTGAGGAGGATTGACGGGGTAGATGATGAGAGGTTGTTTCCCCTGGCTGGAGAGTCTAGAACTAGGGGGCACAGTCTCAGAATAAGGGGTCGACCATTTAAGACTGAGATGGGGAGGACATTCTTCACTCACAGGATTGTGAATCTTTGGAATTCTCTACCTCAGAGGGCTGCGGATGCTGAGTCATTGAGTATATTCAAGGCTGAAATTGATAGATTTTTGGACTCTATGGGAATCAAGGGATATGGGGATTGGGTGGGAAAGCGGAGTTGAGGTCGAAGATCAGCCACGATCTTAGTGAATGACGGAGCAGGCTCGAGAGGCTGTACAGCCTACTCCTGCTCCTATTTCTTACGTTCTTCCACAATGACTGTATTGCTGAAAATATTATGGAACTCTGGCCATGGGATGCAGTACATCCTGCCTTTTACCCCACTTACTGTGGCACTAATGCCAGCAAACAAAACAATGCAGAACTAATGCCATCAGAGGTTGACAGCACACCACTAACAGTGGTGTTAACCCACACTTCTGACAGCAACATTTGCACCTGTCATGTACCAAACTGCTCACACCTATCCTGTATAGATTACTGAAATCACTTTGCCCTTGCTGTCCTGCCTGTACGGTACTTTCTCCATCTAATGGCAAATGCAGCTGTCAAAATGTGGATCTGGTGGTGTAAGAACAATCCAGCAACATAAATAGGCAGCTTCCGCAGCACTGCTGGCATTGCACAACCACTTGTTGCAATGACCTGTAGCATAGAGTCATAGAGTTATACAGCACGGATAGAGGCCCTTCGGCCCATCGTGTCCACGCCGGCCATCAGCCCTGTCTACTCTAATCCCATATTCCAGCATTTGGTCCGTAGCCTTGTATGCTATGGCATTTCAAGTGCTCATCCAAATGCTTCTTGAATGTTGTGAGGGTTCCTGCCTCCACAACCCTTTCAGGCAGTGAGTTCCAGACTCCAACCACCCTCTGGGTGAAAAAGTTCTTTCTCAAATCCCCTCTAAACCTCCCGCCTTTTACCTTGAATCTATGTCCCCTTGTTATAGAACCCTCAACGAAGGGAAAAAGCTCCTTAGTATCCATCCTATCTGTGCCCCTCATAATTTTGTACACCTCAATCATGTCCCCCCTCAGCCTCCTCTGCTCCAAGGAAAACAAACCCAATCTTCCCAGTCTCTCTTCATAGCTGAAGCGCTCCAGCCCTGGTAACATCCTGGTGAATCCCCTCTGCACCCTCTCCAAAGCGATCACATCCTTCCTGTAGTGCGGCGACCAGAACTGCACACAGTACTCCAGCTGTGGCCTAACCAGTGTTTTATACAGCTCCATCATAACCTCCTTGCTCTTATATTCTATGCCTCGGCTAATAAAGGCAAGTATCCCATATGCCTCCCATAGATGCAGAATTAGTCTATAATTTGATTTAGATTACAAATTTATTTGGGGGACTGGCATGCATGAAAATCCATCATCGTGTTGAACTGTCCCTACACCAAACTACTAAGAAATCCATGCAGGAAGAGTTTTTGTTTGCTCAATGCAGAGTTAACACTGTCCCTGTAGAAACACAAACCGTTTATCTAAACCCAGAGAACTTAGGCAAACGTTGGCAAGACCTAGGATCACCAAAGAGCAGTGGGAGGCATTCAAGGGGTTCAGAGTAAACATGTTCCCACAAAGAAAAAGGGTGGGACTGCCAAATCTAGAGCCCCCTGGATAACAAGCAGCATACAGGGTAAGATAAGACAAAAAAGGGAAGCTTATGTCAGACACCAAGCACTCAATACTGCAGAAAGCCTACACGAGTATAGAGAGTGCAGGGGTGAAATTAAAAAGGAAATTAGGAAAGTAAAGAGAGGGCATGAAAAAATACTGGCAAGTAAAATTAAGGAAAACCCAAATATGTTTTATAAATACATAAAGAGCAAGAGGATAACTACAGAAAGTATAGGGCCTATTAGAGACCAAAAAGGTAACCCAAGTGTGGAGGCGGAAGACGTGGGTATGGTTCTTAATGAATACTTTGGGTCTGTCTTCACAAAAGATTCAGAGATTGTAGTTAAGGAGGAGGAGTGTGAAATATTTGATGGGATAAATATAGAGAGAGGAAGTATTAAGGGTAATAGCATCTTTGAAAGTAGATAAATCGCCAGGCCCGGATGAAATGTATCCCAGGCTCCTAAGAGAAGCAAGGGAGGAAATAGCGGAGGCTCTGACCATCATTTTCCGATCCTCCGAAGCTACAGGTGTGGTGCCGGAGGACTGCTAACATTGTACCATTGTTTAAAAAGGGAGAAAGAGGTAGACCGAGTAATTATAGGCCAGTCAGTCTAACCTCGGTGGTGGCAAATTATTGGAATCGATTCTGAGGGACAGCATAAATCGTCATTTAGAAAGGCAAGTGTTAATCAAGGACAGTCAGCATCCATTTGTTAAGGAAAGGTCGTGTCTAACCAACTTGATTGAATTTTTTGAGCAGGTAACAAGGAGGGTCGACGAGTCTAACCCGTTTGATGTAGCGTACACTGATTTTAGCAAGGCTCTTGACAAGGTCTCACATGGCAGCCTGGTCAAAAAAAGTAAAAGCACATGGGATCCAAGGGAAAGTGGCTAGTTAGATCCAAAATTGGCTCAGTGGCAGGAAGCAAAGGGTAATGGTTGACGGGTGTTTTTGCGATTGGACGGCTGTTTCCAGGGGGGTTCCGCAAGGCTCAGTACTGGGTCCCTTGCTTTTTGTGGTATATATTAATGATTTGGACTTGAATGTGGGGAGGCTTGATCAAGAAGTTTGTAGACGATACAAAAATTGGCTGTGTGGTTGATAATGATTTCCTCCTGAATTTGAGGGGGGGAAGCCCTTAAATTCACTTTTTTTAAAAACCAAAAATCAGGTCTTGGGTTGTGCATGGATGACATCTCTTTAGAATCAACTATTTTATATTTCTGTCAGACTTTTAAAATATTTATGATACGATGGTGCGATGTGCTACATTAGACATTTCAGCGGTCAACATTGTGCATCACGACAGCTATAAATATATTTTACTGTCAAAATATGTCAACAGCATTTTGTGATCATGTAAACTTATATCACATTATTTTTGCAACTTTCATTGAGGCCTACAAAAGTGGTGTCTGTAAACTGCGTACATAATTGTGGGTTCTCATTTAGCTTGAGTGTGCCATCTTCGTCTCTTGCTTTTTTTCTTGATGTTCAAAAATAAAAAATGTATTCTCTGAATTTACCTGAGTTTTTTTATAAATCTAATTTTCCCCTTGATGTTCTCCCAGTTTTTGATGCTAAATATAAAATCTGAAAAACTCAAGTTTTTAAATCAACAATAAACAATGACTTTATTTATAACATATGGTATTCCTAAATACCCTTGGCGAAGGGGGAAACGAAAGCTGGATATCCCTTATGGTTAGGATCTAGAATGCTCTGCCAGAGTGGGTGGTGGAGGCAGATTCATTCGTGGCTTTCAAAAGAGAATTGGATAAGTACTTGAAAGGAAAATATTTGCAGGGCTACGGGGAAAGGGCGGGGGAGTGGGACTAGCTGGATTGCTCTTGCTCAGAGCTGGCACGGACTCGACGGGCCGAATCGCCTCCTTCCGTGCTGTAACTTATAATTCTATTTGTAAGATACCATACAAGCAGGGAGGGCAGGCAGAGCAACAGGAAACATGGTGCAAATCTGGGAAGACACCTCACCAGTGACATTTACCAGTAGCACCTCCACTATTTTAACGCCACCAGATTAATGGATATTAAAATGGTATCTTTCTTCTCCTCATCCTCTCCTGATATCTACATTCTTCCCTCCTCGGGCCATTACTTGTATGTAATTCTGCAACCCACAAAGTTATGCCAGAGCAAAGTTGAAGCTTGATAAGCCACACACACTTCTGTGAAATGCTATACGGATGTGATATCCTGGTTGTCCACTTGATTAACATATTGTTGCAATGTATTTTATTTACAATGAAAAAGGTACAAAGTTTTCAATCCACACCTTATCAACCATAGGCAAGGTTGTGATTGCTGATGTCAGGAAAGGGCTTCCTAGAATTTTAAAGTCAAGACCTGGCACCAATTCAAAAATGTTGATATTGTTACTCAAAATCAGTTAAAGTATTTCCAAAAGCTTACAAAGCTTGTGCATGCTGATAATCAAAAGGTGAAAAACAAATTGAAGAGATAGCGTGAAATGTGGGAAGGTGATGCTGGAAAAAGTCAAATAATGGAATCTCTTAAAAGGGACAGGTGCCCTGAAAATGCCTCCTCTCCAATGGGTCTTTGGATCATGATATGGGGAAAGCAAAAGAACAATGGAAAATTCCAGTCATAGCCCACCCCATCAATTCCCCGGGATAGATTGCAGCACGTGGGTAAGTACTTCCGCCTGCACTGCCAACATGTTAGGACGTCTTCTGCTTTTCGTCACCGAGTGAGCCGGAAAAGACGAAAGCAACTTGGTTTGTTGTGCCAACGAAGCGACCAGACATTCACTGAGAACGTCTCTTGTCCCTGACCAAACAGGTTTTTGAACCAGTTTTCAGCCTGAAACGGATTGTTAGCAATGTGGAGTGAAGCTGGATGGAGGAGTCCGTAGAGGCAGAGGGAAACCGGTGGGTTTATAAGGTTTAAAAAGAAAAATCAATGGGAGATTAAAGGCAAAAACAGAGAATTAGAAAGAGAACAGGAAACTTGAGACAATGGTTATAATCTACAACTATTCACTTTTAGGGTGTAGTATTTTACTACGGTAATAAACCAATTCCAAACATGTCCGTAGCATTGTTAAGTAACATTAAAGAATTCCTCAGCTTCACAATGTATGGAAGTGAAACATTAATGGCCAGCAAGGGGGTGGCGGAGTAAGTGCACCTATTCCTGCCCCACAAGATCTCAGCACTGTAATAACAGTTAACATTTATATATTGCTGTTAATGTAGAAACACGCCCCAAAGCGCTTTACAGAGGCACATGTTTTTTTAAAAATTGATGTTGGCCCAAAGAAGGAGATCTCTGTAGGGGTGACCAAACACTTGGTCTAGGCTTCAAGGAGTGATTTAAAAGGCAGAGAGGGCTGTGAAGATGCAAAGAGGGGTTTAACAGAGGGAATCCCAAAGTATGGGTCCTAGGAGACTGAAGCCATGGCCGACACAACGCGACTAAAGTCTGTGCTGAGCTAGTCGTTTGCAGATGGGTAGTAGTAGTAGTGCTAATCCCTGAGCTGGGGAAGGTTAAAATGTCTCGTCAGGATTCTCATTCCTGATTGCTATCCAGTGACCCCTGACAGAAAGAAGTGTGCAGACATTGGGTGAAAACAGGTTCAGGCCCAGCTGTGAGGAGGACAAGCAACTGCTTTGCCATCATTTCCTCCATGATTAAACCTGCCAACATTCACTGTTGATGCTCATACATGAAAAATGGCCACTTGGGGCAATGTGCTGGAGGACAGTTGCTGACACCTCCAGAACCATAAGCACAAGTTATCAATTTCAGCAGAAAGAGGGAGAGAAGAAAATGTGGGGAAGGGGGTGTTCAGGAAAGAGCAAATGAATTTTAAATTAAACAAAAAGCAGTATCAAAAATAATCCAATTATAGTCAGCTGTTCTCTGGGTTATGGGACTGTCATGGGAAGGATGAGGAGCTTAGAAATAATGGAAAAGAAACTATTGTACATGGTTTGCTTTGACCATTACTTGTTTTAGTATTGACTGAAGCTGAAACCAGTCACCAGATAGTTTAATTTATAAGTACTAAATTAAAGTTGCTTTTATACTGATTTAATGTCGCCAGCTCCTCCGTAACCTCAACGGAAATATAGTCCCTTCAGCCCGGAAAAATCTATTTTTAAAAATTATTTTTACACAGGGTCTTTATAGCCCCACCAACACCACTGATGTGCATTCAGGATATACAGCCCCTTGTGGAGACAGGCTCCCCGCACACTCGGGACTTAGTGATGCACTGTTTTGATTGCTCTGCCCATCGATTTAAATGAGCAGCTCTCCTGTGCTGATAAGCACAGGGTGCAGAGAAAGTTCCAGTGTAGATCAACTGCAAACTTAATCCTGTGACTGACAGGGCAGTGTGGCACTGGATCACTGGATTCCAACCCCTCCACCCCCCCCACAATCATCCCGAGGACGTGGACAATGCTGGGAAGGCTGCATTTATTTCACATCCCTAGTTACCCTGAAAATTGAGTGGCTTGCTAAGCCACCTCAGAGGGCATTGAGTCAATCACATACGGAGTCACATGTCAGCAGGACCAGGTAGGGGTGGCTGCTGGCTCCCTTCACTGCAGGATATTATTGAATCAGTTGGGCTTTTACAGCATAACAGCAGCTTTCATGGTAGTTTCTTGTACAAGCCCACAAATAACCAGATTCACTGAATTTAATTTCACAAATTGCCATGGTGTGATATGAATCCACGACCTCCAGATTGCTGGCCCAGTACCACAACAACTACATAATGTACCCATGTCACAATCAGTCGTGCTTGTGCACAAATGCTGGGATTAGGATCACAATGGTCTGTACTAAGTCCAGTTGTACTATGAATGTGGGAGAGTGGCACATATTGGCTGCTCTCCATAGACACCCCCCACCCAAAAAAGACACACAGAAGCTCTTATTTTTAAAAAAAAATTAAAAGAAAAAAAACCTGCAAATATTGGAAATCTAAAACAGTAAATGGTGTAAATACACATTGGGAGAGAAAAACTAGACGTTAACATTTCAATAGACCCTGCACAAAAGTTCTGATGTAGGATCCAGCTGTGAAACATTAACCTGGTCTCTTTTTAGATGTCGATGGCTGATTTTTTTCACTGCATTTCATTTGAAGAGAGAGAAAAAGCAGAAAGCTTGTTGTACAAGCCAGACAAAAGGGCTGTTGCATGGCATGGAGAAGGGGGAGTGAGAAGGCAAGACAATGTCAAAATACAAGGCAAGAAAAGGGGCAGTATACAGCCTGCTCCCACACCTCCATGCCCATTTTGTCTGAATCACAAGAGGCACCTGACAGCAACCTAACCTGGCAACGATCACCCTATCCCCTTCTCCCTGATCGTCCCTTCTCTCTGCATGAAGGCAACACACAACTCCTTGAAGTTTAGAGTAAATATATTTTTGGCTTAGTTAAGCTAAAATCTAACTTTGGCATTATACCCCTAATAGTGGATCACATTTTAATTCAATTAAAATACTAACAAATATCAAAAAAAAAATTCAAGTACCGCTACAATGAACACAAATATCATGCAAAAGCTATTTTTAGTACAATACCTCCAAAAAGTATTATCGGCAATATTTGATCAATTTAATAATGGGAGGGGGGCAGAAACAAGACAACAACAAATATAAATATTTGATCACAGGGCCTTCTAAAAGTTTGCTATTCATCAAGGCTGCATATAGTGACACCTCTATTCCTGGCCAGAATGGAGATGATGGGGGAATTCCCCCGTCAATCACGCCTGGAGGCCGCTCTGCTGTAAGTGACTGGGATTGATCTTATGCACATAATTTGTATTATGTAACTATCCTCCACTCACTGCATTTTGCTGGAGAAATAATCCTGCTTTTATCGGGAGACTTTGCTGTAGTTTCAGTCATGAGTTCTGTTTGCTATAGTTCATAGAGACTCTTTTTAAATAGACTTTGTTTGCTGTAAAATAATCTGTTGGCGGTAAGTCCTGCCGCAAGTCTCGCCCCGCTTCCAACTCATTGACAGCAGTGTCAATACTCACTTTGATTCATTAAAAGGTGTCTAGGGGCTCAAGAGTGATGGTTAATTTACACTGTAAAGCCTCCTAGGTCTCGTCTTAAACACTTATGCAAAACCTTCCAGTCATGCTTCTCCGGCCGGGCATAGCCTACAGGCAAACCTTTAAAACTTCGAACACGTTATTTTTGAATATCTAAACTCCAAATTAAGATCAACTCCACCAAATTTTCAGAGAATTGTCCAAGTAAATAAACATTTAAAACATATACAATAATGGATACCTGGACTGTAATTTATATTGAATGGTTTAAATTGATATTAAGCTGCAAGACAGAAGCTTACGGTGAATCTCAAAGTTAAATCAGTGTATTACAATCACTCTCCTCTCCCACCCCCTCATTCAATAAAATGTACCATTGTCTTAACAGTATGAAGTGACTGTCATATTCTGTGCGTACATGATGCAGCTGATATCAATGCTCTATTTCTTCATTAACCTAATTTACAGGTTATAATTAGGGCACTGTGTCCAGTATAACAGCAGGGAGAGGGATCATTAAAAAAACAACCAGATGTGGGAAGCTGTTCGGCCCATCTAGCTCATCCTTCCATAGAAATCCATTATCTCACCATCACCGTGCTCTACTGCCCCTTAAATGATTCCACAGTTTTGCTTCACTACTTTAGCTAGAAGACCATCTCCAAACAGCCAGTGGAAACTCCAATATAAACCTACTGAGGCTGGATCGAGAAAAACTGGATATAAGCGAATTAAGACAGGTTTACTTTGGGGTAAAACTGCCCGAAACCCACGCTTCGGGAAGCACAAACTCTCCCTGCTGTTATACTGAACACAGTTCCTTAATAATAATCTGCAAATTAGAAAGTTTATATACCCATTGACGTCAATGTAAAAACAGCTTTCATGTGGAAAGAGAGGGAAGAAAATCAAGAGTGTGGATCATAGAAAGGTTACAGCATGGAAGGAGGCCATTCTGCCCATCGAGTCTGCGCCAGCTCTATGCACGAGCAATTCAGCTAGTCCCACTCCCCCACCCTATCCCCGTAGCCCTGCACATTTTTCGTTTCAAGTACTTATCCAGTTCCCTTTTGAAGGCCATGATGGAATCTGCCTCCACCATTCCATCGGGCAGTGCATTCCAGATCCTAACCACTCGCTGTGTAAAAGTTTTTCCTTATGTCACCTTTGTTTTTTTTGCCAATCACCTTAAATCTATGCCCTCTGGTTCTTGATCCTTCGCCAATGGGAACTGTTTCTCTCTATCTAGTCTGTCTAGACCCTTCATGATTTTGAATACACAAACACACAGATCAAGGTGCCTTCAAAATGATGTGGCGATGCCAGTGATGGACTGGGGTGGACAAATGTAAGGAATCTTACAACACCAGGTTATAGTCCAACAGTTTTATTTTAAAATCACAAGCTTTCGGAGATTATCTCCGAGATCACTGATCACTTTCGGAGATCAGTCACTCACCTGACGAAGGAGATAATCTCCGAAAGCTTGTGATTTTAAAATAAAACTGTTGGACTATAACCTGTTGTAAACAATTTTACAACACCAAGTTATAGTCCAGCAATTTTATTTTAAATTCACAAGCTTAAATTAAAATAAAATTGCTGGACTATAACTTGGTGTTGTAAAATTGTTTACAATTGTCAACCCCAGTCCATCACCGGCATCTCCACATCAGGACTATAACCTGGTGTTGTAAGATTCCTTCAAAATGAAAGGACTTAGTAGAGAAGGAATCTTCATAAATATCAAGTTCACAACAATGAGAAGACGAGCCATCAGATGGGCAAACGTGAGCTTGTACAGAATGACTGATTAAAGACTTCAGACTGAGCCAAACGCAGATTTTCCATAACCTGGTCATAGACCAAAAAGGATTAGAGTTTGACATGTTCTTATGAAACTGACTGTGGCTCAGCAAGTTTACACCGAGTAAATAGCTGAGCCACGCAGACCAGGGATATTTTAGGTTCGATCTGGGGTCTGTGCAGTGTTTGCTAATCTCGGACAACAGTTGCTAAAATTGGCATCAGCGCCCCTAGGCTGGGAATGGGGGAGTGACAATCAAATCTGAGTCTTTGAGTCATCTCTATCGTCAGCAGTCAGATGCAGATATCATATTCTAAGCCGTCCCTAAATGGGTAAAGTGAAAAACAGGATACACTGGTGGTAGATTGGAAAACTGCTAATGTAACACCGTTATTTAAAAAGGGTAGTAGGCAGAAGGCTGGAAATTATAGGCCAGTTAGCTTAACATCTGTGGTGGGTAAAATTTTGGAGTCTATTATTAAGGAGACAGTAACGGAACATTTAGATAAGCATAATTTAATAGGACAAAGTCAGCATGGCTTTATGAAGGGGAAGTCATGTCTGACAAATTTGCTTGAGTTCTTCGAGGATATAACATATAGGGTGGATAAAGGGGAACCAGTGGACGTAGTGTATTTAGACTTCCAGAAGGCATTCGACAAGGTGCCACATAAAAGATTATTACTTAAGATAAAAAATGATGGGATTGGGGGTAATATTCTGGCATGGGTGGAGGATTGGTTATCGAACAGGAAGCAGAGAGTTGGGATAAATGGTTCATTTTCGGACTGGCAACCAGTAACCAGTGGTGTTCCACAGGGGTCGGTGCTGGGTCCCCAACTCTTTACAATCTATATTAACGATTTGGAGGAGGGGACCGAGTGCAACATATCAAAATTTGCAGATGATACAAAGATGGGAGGGAAAGTAGAGAGTGAGGAGGACATAAAAAACCTGCAAGGGGATATAGACAGGCTGGGTGAGTGGGCGGAGATTTGGCAGATGCAATATAATATTGGAAAATGTGAGGTTATGCACTTTGGCAGGAAAAATCAGAGAGCAAGTTATTTTCTTAATGGCGAGAGACTGGAAAGTACTGCAGTACAAAGGGATCTGGGGGTCCTAGTGCAAGAAAATCAAAAAGTTGGTATGCAGGTGCAGCAGGTGATCAAGAAAGCCAACGGAATGTTGGCTTTTATTGCTAGGGGGATAGAATATAAAAACAAGGAGGTATTGCTGCAGTTATATAAGGTATTGGTGAGACCGCACCTGGAATACTGCATACAGTTTTGGTCTCCATACTTAAGAAAAGACATACTTGCTCTCGAGGCAGTACAAAGAAGGTTCACTCGGTTAATCCCGGGGATGAGGGGGCGGACATATGAGGAGAGGTTGAGTAGATTGGGACTCTACTCATTGGAGTTCAGAAGAATGAGAGGCGATCTTATTGAAACATATAAGATTGTGAAGGGTCTTGATCGGGTGGATGCAGTAAGGATGTTCCCAAAGATGGGTGAAACTAGAACTAGGGGGCATAATCTTAGAATAAGGGGCTGCTCTTTCAAAACTGAGATGAGGAGAAACTTCTTCACTCAGAGGGTGGTCGGTCTGTGGAATTTGCTGCCCCAGGAAGCTGTGGAAGCTACATCATTAGATAAATTTAAAACAGAAATAGACAGTTTCCTAGAAGTAAAGGGAATTAGGGGTTATGGGGAGCGGGCAGGAAATTGGACATGAAGCTGAGTTCGGATCGGTCAATGCCCTGTGGGTGGCGGAGAGGGCCCAGGGGCTATGTGGCCGGGTCCTGCTCCGACTTCTTGTGTTCTTTAGATTTGTGGTTGGGATCAGATCAGCCATGATCTTATTGAATGGCGGAGCAGGCTCGAGGGGCCGATTGGCCTACTCCTGCTCCAATTTCTTATGTTCTTATGTTCTTATGTAGAACAGTTGTAGCATGGCATGAGTGTAAATGTGCAATGCTACCAATTTATTACGATAGTGCCATAGGTTTTATGATCACTGTAGATTTTGCTTCTGAAATTTTAATTTGCAATTACTTAGCTAGCAACATTAATGCCACTTGGTCACTGCAAGTGACTTCAGTGCCACTAGGCTGGGGGAGGTAGGGAATGCTTGGTGCTCCCACTCCTGATCAGTATCTAACAACCCCTCCTGAAAGCATGCAGGTGGATAGCATTGGGTTCAGCTGTGATGCCATTTGCAGTCAAATAGCCAGTCAGCCCTTGCAATCAAAGTTCACAGAGGAATAATAGCCACTTCGGTGAGGAAGTGGAGATCCCAGGTGGAACCATACCCCAGATAGGAGTCAATATCTTCGGGAAAGGACAGGAAGAGGAGAGAGAAAAAAATGCTTAGAAGCTGAAGCAAGCCATTACTTCTTTTTCAAAATGAATTATATAGAAAGAGGCCATTCGGCCCAAGCCGGCGTTTATGCTCCACACAAGCTTCCTCCCTCCCTACCTCATCTAATCCCATCAGCATCCCCTTCTATTCCTTTCTCCTTCGTGTTTATCCAGCTTCCCCTTAAATGCATCTATGCTAGTCGCCTCAACTACTCCATGTGGTAGCAAGTTTCAAAATGAGTTTGAACACCGTTCTCAGCCAATCTGTAATCTTTATAACCTCACCCTCAATAAGAGTTTTAACATGTTCACATATAGCCACACATTCAGTTGTCAGCACACAATCCCAATTTGCAGCATGCAGACAGCTTGCCCCAGGTTACGGGCATAAGCTGGCAAATGGAACATTTGTGTCAGCAAACCTCAGACATTACACCCAGCCAGATGCAGACACGTGTGGAACATTGTTACAAGTAAAAGGAATTTGTTTCCTGGTATCAATGTTTGTTTGAAACTTACTTAGCTCTTTCGGTCTTCAAGAGCTAAGCAAGTTTCAAATGGCATGTCAGCCGTGGCTCAGTCGGTAGCACTCTCACCTCTGATCAGAAGGTTGTGGGTCCCACTCCAGAGACTTGAGCACAAAATCTAGGCTGACACTTCAGTGCAGCACTGAGTGAGTGCTGCACAATCAGAGGTGCCATCTTTCGGATGAGGCATTAAACCAAGGCTCCGTCTGCCCTCTCAGGTGAACGTAAAAGATCCCATGGCACTATTTCAAAGAAGTGCAAGGGAGTTATCCCTGGTGTACTAGCCAATATCTATCCATCAACTAACATTGCTAGAACAAATTATCTGGTCATTAACACACTGCTGCTTGTGGGAGCTTGCTGTGCACAAATTCCTACATTACAACAGTGACTACACTTCAAAAGTACTTCATTGGCTGTGAAGCGCTTTGGGACATCGAGGTCGTGAAAGGCGCTATAGAAATGCAAGTCTGCCTTTTTCTTTTTTCCAATACTGTTGAAGGTTAAATTTCAAGGACTGAGCTGGTCACAATTTGATATATTACTTTTTTATTTCACTACTTTTACATTGTAAAGGATAATACCAATCAACATAAATCACAAACAGAAGAATAACTCGATTTGGAATTCAAAACAGGTTAAAATCTGAATTTATTTGGTTCCACAGCACAAATCAGCAAGTTAATTAGGCTTGCATTTGATGATGGTTTGGCCAATGCCCTGATTTTGGTGAGGGAGACAGCACAAAATTCTAAGATTCCCCCCCCCCCACCAACATTTGTCTTCCAGGCACTGGTTTTAGCTGAGCTTCGTACCACTCCTCAGGCACGACAGGACAGACAGCCTACTTCCAGGGCTTAGCGAGCAGCATGTCGGAACTGGATGCTCGGATGTGTGTGAAACTGCACGTAGTGACACATCCGACACTTTCCCTTTGCCTACCAAAAGTGCCTTGCTGAGACCAGAAAAACTTACCATGTGGAGCCAAGCTCTGGCACATCACTGCGGCAAACCAGTGGTTTCCAGTTTAAAATATATATATTTTTTTTAAAGTGCAACTCCTCATTCTAGTATACTGTCCAGAACAATTCAGCAAAATCAAAGTGGTGACAGGAGAGAAAGGGAAATAGTTTTTTAAAAATGGCTCAAATATATTTCTTTTTAGCAGCCTCCCAAGGTCACTTTCAATGTCAGCATACAGGCTTGCAGCAACAAAATTAAAATGTGGTAACAGAAGGCTTAGGAGAAGGAGCTGATCTCTTCATCAATGCCTGAATTAAAATTCTTTATAAAGAAACACTTACAATAAGGTCTACAACTTAGCCTCAAGCCTTCATTGCTTCCTCTGAGATTTAACGCTGAAAATTAGACTTTGAAGCTCCATTCCTGCACACTTCTCACAGCCCAGAAGTCACTTCTTCACAACCCCCAGGCACTTCTTTAACCTAAAAACAGAGGCCAGTGCTTCAAAGCTTGGTTGTCCCATTGGAGTGAGAGAGACAAAAAACAACACAACACTTGGTTTCAAACTTTTGACCAATAAGAACCAGTGAATGCTGCTTTCCTTATTTGACTGTTTTGAGCAGAAAGTCAGCAACTAAACCATCTGTTCTGAGAAGGGTACGAACCCAAAACGTTAACTATCTGGTCCCTCCACAGATGCTGATTGGAAACCTACAGCAGGCCAGTTTTTCTGCTTTTGTTTCAGATTTCTAGCATTTGCAGTATTTTACTTTACGGTCACTGCACATCATTTTTAATTTATTTAAACTTGGTTTTTTTACAACTAATAAAACCCAAATCATTAAAAAAAGGAAAACTTATCAAATTAAATCATAACGTTATTACTATTATCCACTATGCACTCTAGTCCTTGTAGTGCCTGCTGGTCGCAGAAGGCCTCAAGCGTACCAGCGGACGCTGCATGCTCCTTCTCCAGGGTTCTACTGGCTGATAACAGCTAACTCAGCGCAGACTGGGAATTGAACCTGTAACCTTCCCAATCTGTGCGGCTCAGCTTTAGACTGTCATAACTAGCTGCACCACAAGGAGAACTTCCCACATCATTAAAAGACCGAACTCCCCTCTCATCCAATTGTTATCTGTAAGCAGCAAGTATAAAAGCGTTTCTGCCCATAATTACATCTGCTAAAATTCCTTTATCCTAGTGGCAGCATCACAGACCCACCAGGTTAAGGTATTGCCATGATCCCCACTACAGAACACCACCACTCCGCATTTATATAGCGCCTTTAAAGTAGTACAACCTCCCAAGGCACTTCACAGGAGCGCAATCAGACAAAAAAAATTGACAGCAAGCCAAAAGAGATATTAGGACAGGTGACCAAAACCTTGTTCAAAGAGGGAGGTTTTAAAGGAGCGACTTAAAGGAGGAGAGGGAGGTGGAGAGGTAGAGAGGTTTAGGAGGGAATTCCAGAGGTTAGGGCCTAGACGGCTGAAGGCATGGCCAACAATGGTAGAGCGAAGGAAGTCGGGGATGCACAAATGGCCAGATTCGGAGGAACGCCGAGTTTTTGGAGGATTGTAGGGCTGGAGGAGGTTACTGAAATAGAGGGACGAGGCTGCGGAGGGATTTGAACACGAGGATGAGAATTTTAAAATCAAGCACCAAACATAAAAACACCTTCAGCGAAATGTCTGCTCTCTGTCACCTAACACACCAAGAAAGCAGCAGGTGGATCACCAAATGCTGAAAGCTCACAGGAAATACCGGCTTCTTTTCCTCTTGGAAAATTTCTTTGTCTTCTTTTATCCTCAACATGAGAAATCACGGGGTAAGAAACAAATAAACTAACACTGGTCGGGTGACTGGGTCCACATTGGCTGCAAGCTCTGGCTCCTCCACAATCTCTGCCCTCCAGTACTGATCCCCGAGCAAAACCTTCAAAAAAATCCCTATAAAGAAATGAGTTTAAGAGAGTTGCCATAGCTAAGAAAATGGCAGAGCCAGCTCAATGTCTCACCCCTGTTCCTGAGCATGCACTTTACTCAGCCATGACACTCTCCCCTTTCATCGTCCATCTGAGCACGGAGATGTCCCATTCAGCCGCTACTTCTCCACTCTGCCCAACTATTACTGTATCTCCCCTCCTCTTGGAGTGCAGTGGCAGCGCAGTGAGTATTTTGATGTTTTGTTTTTTGTTTGGAGCACGGGGAAAGGGGTAGCTACACATCCTGGCTTTAATAAAAGTTAGCTATAGAAAGGAGTATGCGCAAGAGGCACACAGAGACAGTAGCAGAAATGCAGAAGAGACAGACATGCAAAAGAGACAGAGAGAAGGATAGAATTACAGAAACAGGAAGAGAGAAAATGAAGTCTGAGACAATGAAAAACTGTGGAGAACCAAAGAAAGAAAACGTTGAAAGCAAACAGAAAGACAGAAGAAAATGTTAAAGAAAGGCAGTGAAAAACAGAAACAAACAGTCACAGGCAATTTTAATTTTTTTTTTGCGAGCAATCCAGGAGACTCACCTGATACATCTAGGAACAACAGGGCACCATCATGAAAATCTGCACGATTACTAAGATTACAGTGGCTGCGTAGGCAGAGTATTTGAGTGCAATCCTATCCTCCCAACTCGTGCACTTCCAGCAGGGTTTGCTGGAGAGTGATCATGTGCAGGAATCCTGGCTAAATATCCCATCCCTAACCTGGGGCGCTGAGGCCAATAGTAGTGACCTATTGCTAACCAGGTTGGTTCAGAAAAGCAACACAGACAAAGAATCAACGTGGAGGACCCTCACGATCTATGTGGCTCAGCTCAGCTACCCAGTGAACTCAATGATAGATGTTCTTTACCTTTGTGTGGAGACGAGAGAGAGAGAGAGAGAGAGCGCATACACGAGGGGTGGGGTGCCAGAGAGAGGAGTGGGTGCAAGAGGAAAAGAGAGAAAGAAAGAGAAGTACTTAGATTAAAGTGAACTTGACTGACAATTTCTGACCTTCAATTTTATTGATGGAAAGGTGAAGAGTCTCCAATAATTGCAAACAGTTGTAAATTTTAAGTTTAGACTTGCTTGGTCGGAGTATTAATTACATTGTAAATCATTTTTATCAATTATATTTCATAGCTTGAAACCTTACTCGCTATGGGAACACATCAATGAGGTCTATTACACGACTGAGCCCAAACCAGCCTGTTATAATTTTTTCCTTATATGCTGAGTGAAGGTCCAAATATATTTTAAGCTACAGCGGGTCAGAGCAAGTTTTGCTATCAGGCTGGCTTGCCCTTTCCCTGACAATCAGTGAAATAAATTATGGAAAGGGAACAGGGTCAGCTTATCTTTGAAGTGGTTTAGCTAAACAGTAGCCCGATAAAAGTAAAAACCAGATAATTCTGTATCGTAGGGAAAGGAGAAAACAAAGAAAGCAGAAAAACATCAAAATAAGATGAAAAACCAAGATGTGAAGGAAGCTGAAAGAGAGAGAAAAATATGCATGAGGAAATTTTATAAAGAGCTCAAAACAATAGACGATCAATAAACCTGCTGTTCTTCCTCTCCCAAAAGGTCAGAAAGGTGAAAGACACAGAACTGGTTACAAATCCACAAATACAAGGAACAAAGGACTCTGGAACTCCATTTCCACACACTGAAAATAGGTGTCAGTTCCATCCATCTCAAACAAAAATCATCTGAACAGAAGTGTCTGAAGGACAGCATTAACTGATAGAGGATATTATCAAGTGGCTCTTTCTGATAAGAGAAGCAAATTAAACTGACCCACTTCACTGGGAGTACAATAGCTCATTGAAAATTAAATAAAATGAGAATGTTAGCTGAAGGGCCATGGCCTGTAGTGGAGGACTTTACTAATGCTGCATTGATAACGCAGCTACCGATCTCGGACCTTGTTTACACCGCCTGGCTGGACCTCTGATTCACCTGCTCTGTGAATTTAGACCTATCCCAGTGTGGTGCATGCACAGAGCTCCTCTTTCAGCAACTAACAGTTAAATGTTTACAGAGCACTGGTGGCACTGTCTAAACATTCAAATGGATCTCAGCTAGGTTGAAATAAAGTGCACAGGGGACTCCCTGAGCACTTTTTAATCCTGGTTTAACGACGCGCAGGAGTTACGTGCCATTCTGGGAGACTGCTCCTTCCAGGGAGAGTGACAGCACTTGGGTTTGAGTTCAGTTTGAAGTCAGGTCAAGCCCGACTCCAGATTTATGCGATAACTATAGAGTTGCTGAAGTTACAGTGCAAATGCAATCTTTGTAGAGAAAATCAGATGAGTCAAGAGATACTAATTCAACTGTAATAGCCTTTACATAGTAAGAGAAAGGGGTGTAGAATGCACTAAGTAGTTCCACAGTTTGAGGTCTGGGGAAACAAATTGAGTTAAGTTAGGAAATTATGTGCTGAATCTCAATTTCAAAGTAATGAGAACGCAAAGCATGTTGGACGTATGCCCCTTGATTCCATCAACCTCTAGGTGAATTAGGAGGTGTGGAACCCAGGAATACTGCTCAGCCCCCTCCTCCAAGCTCCTCTGGTATTGACTGCTTTCTTCCATCTCCACTCCCACCGCTGAAACCCTAGTCCATTGCTAGCATCCTCATACTCAAAGTGGTACACTCAGATCACCCCCACCCTCTCAAAGCCTCCACTGCCCCCCCCCCACCCCCCCCCGCCCAGGTCCCAGTGAGGTGACCCTGAAATTCTCATCCTCAAAACCCCATGGCCTTACCCCACCCTACTTACTCTAGCCGTACACTCCTAACAGCAAGCGACTCCACTCCACCATAAGCTTTTGCTCTCTGAAACCCTCCTAGCTAAATCCCTCCACTTTGTCATCTCCCTCTCCACATTCAAAAACTTCCCCAAAACATTTTTCCTTCACTGTGTCTTCAACCCCCACCCTAACAATTTACCCATTTCCTGTTCAGCCTCCACTGTTGTTTTCCTTCTGTGAAGCACTTCCTCCTAATGTGAGGAGCTATATGGAAATGCAAGTTTTTGTAGTAGGGCGGTGTATTTGTATTGAAGGAAAGAAAGAGGAAAGTTCACAATAGTAATGATGACCATCTTAGTATCAATAATATCCATGACTTGCTTCCACTCCCGCATTTAAGCACACAATCAGGCTCGCATTTTAGTGAAGTACTTACTGAGGGAGTGCTGCATTGTCGCAGATACCGACTTTTGCAGAGATGTTAAACTGATGTCTGTTTGCTTAGATGCATGTAAAATATTCCATGGCATTGTTCAAAGGGCAGTAAGTTATCCTGGTGACCAGAGAACCACAGAAGTTTACAGTACAAAGAAGGAGGCCATGTAGCCCACCGTGTGTATGCTGGCTCTTTGCTAGAGTAATCCGAAATTAGTTCCGCTGCCCTGCTTTCTCTCTATACCCCTGTATCTTCCTCTACTTTAAATATTTATCCAACTTATCTGTGAAAGATTAATAGGCCTCTGCCTCAACCACTCCCTGGAGCAAAGTATTCCACACTCCAACAACCCTCTGCATGAAGAAATTTCTCTTAACCTCTCTCCTCACTGAGGATTTTAAATTGATGACCCCGTTGCAACTGACTCCCCAATGAGAGGAAATAGTCAATCCCTATTTGCTCTATCAAAACCCTTCATTTTATAAACATTTATTAAATTTCCTCTGTTCAGCTCCAGTGGAAGTAGTCCTAGTATCTTAAGACTCTCCTCATAACTATAGTTTTCAATCCCTGGCATCATCCTGGTGTATCTATGCTGTACACTCAATCCTTTCTATAATGGGGTGCCCAAAACTACATGCAATATTGTAACTGGGCTTAATCAATGTGTTGTATAAATTTATTACTTCGTTATTCTTGTACTCTGTGCCTCTTTTTTAAAAAATGCTGATGACCTGTTTATGGCTTTACCTAACTGCAGTCACACATTCAAGGAATTATGTATTTGAACCCTTAGGTCTCTGTGCACCTACACCCTTCAGTGTCTTTTTATTGCGTGCATATCTCCCATTTCTGGTTTTTCCACCCAAAATGTCTTACCTCACACATAAACATTAAATTGTATCTGCCACCTGTCTGTCCAGTCCACTAGCTATGTACTCCTGAAGTCTTTTAGATCCTCCTCAATGATTACAAAACTCCAAACCTTTGTGTCGTCAGCAAATTTCAAGAGTTTTGCTTACTGACCCAAGTCCAAATCATCTATATATACATTGAGAAGAAAAGTAGACCTTGCACTGACCCCTGGAGTACACCACTTCCAACCCTTCTCCAATCCAAGCAACATTTATTTACCCTAATTCTCAATTCCTGACTGCCAAGTTTCTAGCCATGCGGCTCCATTTCCTTTTATACCATACACCTGGATATTTGTAATTCACCTCGTGTGATACTTTATGAATGCCTTCATTATATCTACTATATTCTCTTTATCTATCAAATCAGTCCAGTCATTTCTTCAATAAACTATTAAATTTGTCAAACGCGACTTGCCTTTAACAAATTCTGGCTGGCTATTCTCAATTAACCTGTGGATTTATAAATATACTCATTTTATCCTGAATTATGGGCTCCAAGAGTTTGTCCACAGCTGGCGTTAAACTTATCTGCTTTATCCTTCTCTAGCTTCTTCAGAGGTATTACATTGGATACTCTGCAGTCGGATGGCACAAGCTACATTTTTGAGGACTGAAAAATTGTGATCAGAGTCTCTGCTAGCTCTTTTCTGACTTCTTTCAATAGCATAGGGTGCATGCCATCAGTACCCTGTGATGTATCCACCTGCTAATTTTTTCAGAACCAATTCCTAGTCAACATTCCTCCCTCAACCAACACCAAAAAAAAATATCTGGTCATTCATTCATTTACTGTTTGTGGGACCTTGCTATGCACAAATTGGCTGCCGCATTGGCCTATATAACAATGACTGCACTTCAAAAAGGTACTTCATTCATTGTAATGTGATTTGGGGCATCCTGAGAACTTGACAAAGTTCTACATAAATGCAAGTTCTTCCTTTCTACAGAAAAATGTTGCAAGCTTGGCAGATCTTAAGTATTCTCTGGCTTTATAAAAGTCGACATTCCTATTTTAAAAGCATTATCTCAGAAGACAAAAAAAAACTATGGTTACGTGCATCAAAACTGAAAAAAACAAACAATAAATTTCAATATCCTGTGGGCATTAATCAAACACAAACCATCAAATTGATAATTATGGTATTTGGACATTAAGGGGGTGATTTTAAACCCCAAGAACGGGTGGGTGGGAGTTGAAAATAGTTGTTTTTTTGGGTCTTAACTGCAAAATTTTCTGACTTTGCATTCCCAGTGGGAAGCCTGTACTTTTACCCGCCGACGTTAAACCCGGAAATAAAGCCGGGTTGCAGTTGCAACCCAAAAAACAACTACTTTCAACTCCCACCCGCCCCGAACTCACCCATTCTTGGGGTTTAAAATCACCCCCTAAGAACCAAAAGGGAAAGCTGAAACCAATTGCCAGTAAGGGTGGTTGAGGCTTTGTTTAAGTGCTGGACTTGTTTAAGCTGTTTTACACTGCACGAGTTCCATACCAGCTCCCAAGGTGTTAACCCTTTGCAGCAGGGTGGAACTCGACAGTGTCACTATGGTGGGCAAATTAACCTTCGGGTAGCAGCCAATTGCCGCTGGGAGTGCAATATGAAGACACTTTTGGAAATTGGTAGAGACTGTGACGGAAAGGTGAGGGATTGGTGTTCTGGAAGGATGAGATCAAATGAGCCAAAAAGCCCTCTCCATCCAAAATGTTCTTGTGATAATAACAAATCTGTTGTTTAAATATAAGTTTAGCTGAAATTGGGTATTTAATCTCATCCGCAATGTTGAATATATGGGATTTAACTCATGACATCAATCTGGTCATTGCTGGCTGCGTGTTCATCTCATGTTGGATCAAGAGTGAAAATGAAAAGACCTTTTGATTAGATGTGGAATCACCTTGGCTATAAAGTTTAACTGCAAATTGGGCATTGACTAGGTCAGCTTTATTCCTGTTAAGACCCAACAGGATTTGCGGTTTAATGGTATGGATCAAATATAAAATAAAATTCAGACCACAAACCAAACTAATAGATGGGTGTCCATACTTTAAAATATTTATGTAAAATCTAAAATACTTCCATTACCCCTTTCATTTCATCTTTTCATTTTACTGGATGGCTGGTGTAAGAGACCAGATTGCTCTGATTTGCAACTCCAAAACCACACGACAGCACAGCCAGACAGATGGTGCGTTTGCCCACAGGGTGACAAGATATTCAAGAGCAGTCACAAGCCAGTTATAGTTGAATACCGCACTCCCGCATTTAGTAAAACCAGTCACATCTTTTCTAGACTTTAAAAGTTAGTATCTTACGACTGATAGCCCCCAGATCGAAACAATTAAAAAGCCTAACCTGAAAGCTACTTTCCAGAGCGCATTTTGTGCAGCACACTTGAGGCATTGATTATTGAGCAAGTCTGTGGTGATCACAATGACCTTTGAAATGTCCTTCACGATCTAAAGGCAGGGTCCAGGGAATTTTAACAAGCCTTTTAGATGTCAATATGCCCTGAAACAAAATAGAATAAAATTGCTTTCTTTTTGGGATTAACTAATGTCAATTATTATTGAATTTTGACTTGACAGGAGTACAGCTTTAATGTCTGGCAAGTTTCAGTTAGTTCTACCGCATTTCAGTTTCAGCCAATGCATGTCATTTGCTCAAAATTAAATTGAAGGTTACGTATACTGGAGTATTTGGTTATTGTGTTGAGACAGTATGAGAAGCTTTCCCATAGAACAGGGTCTAAAGATCTATCAAACAAAACTGTGTCAACATCCATTTACTTCACAAATTTTAACTGACGGGAAATCAATGTTTGATTAATCAGCCCGGTCTTAGAAAGTAGCAGCCTTCCCTTCAAAATAAGACTGTTAGAGGCAGCACATACTCCCTCTGTACCTTGTGAATTATCCATGCATACTGGTGGTAGAGGTGCGAAGGTAGCCATTTTGCATCCTATATTGGCTTAAAAAAAGCTAGTCATTTTAGAAAGGCAACATTCAATTATGGTGGTATCATTCAATTGTGGAAAAATACTGTTCAATTTGCTTCCACATCCTGAGCTGTGGGGGGGGCAGAAAGGAAAGGAAAAATGGATCAGGCAGGATTCCCACTCTTGATCCGCTAACCTATTGGAAAACACATATATATATTTGTGTAGTTGTTGCGTGCAGACATGATTAGGCTCGGTTGCAATGCCTTCCTTGATCAAATAGTTTGCTGGTCAGCCCAATCTAGGCTCAATCATGAACAATGGCACTTCAGTATTGGAGGGCTGTCAACACCAGAGCCCAACAGGCAGGATCTCCGTGAGAGAGCGGGTGAAAGCTGAATACCCAAACACAGTTACCACAGCTTTTATTTTTTTCAATAAAGCTACAAAACTTCTGCTCACCTGTCCAATATAGATTAAAATATAAAGCTACCCTACTACACGTCAGCACTTCATCCCCTTAATCAGCACATTTAAAGTACCCTGCGCAGACTTTGAAAGCAAAAAAACCTGTCAGTATCAGCGTGATCAAGTGAGCCATGAATAAAACATGATCGCTAAAACCTTGTAGCCTCAAAGCTAAATTCAATTTTTCCACCAGGCTTCTTGGGAAACCTTTTAATAAATGTTCCTGAAATATACATTTTAAATATATAAAAAGTGTTCAAATTTTTGGGTCATGCAGTGTTTCAAAGTTTTGCAGGGCCGATAAAAAAAAGTTAAATATTGGATTTCTGTCAGTCATTCAGGCAATGTAATTTACACTGCAATGCAGTAAAGAACTTTAAGATGTGTTTTCAGAGGATGCATGCAGTTGTGTAAAAATGCTGAATTGAGAATTTATCATACCAGCAGCTCTTTGCCACAATTAGTACTGTGATCAGCAGAACTGTAATTCTGCATTCTACCAATGCAATATTAAAAATCAGAACAAGTGGAGTAGCACTCCCAATCCAGCACAAGGCAGGCAGCTGTGCATTTCCACCCACCTACAGCTGACCCAGTTTCCTACAAAATGTGTAGTGTAAAGCAATGCCATGGGCACTCCAGCTCACATAGAAATGAGATTTGGGATGAAGCAGATGAGAGGGAAAAGGGAGCAGTTGCATTAGGGGATAATTAATGAGTCAATTTTCTAATTATTGATTCTTTAAAATAACAGTGAACTCACAAGGAATAATAATGGAATAGAAAAAATGTGAAAGCATATAGCTTTTCTTCCTTTTACAATGCAGAAAGGAAAGAAATATTCAAAGAGGAGGAGGGAGATTCCACCCCCCCCTCCCCCATGTCCTGGGGAACGTGTCCCTCACAACCAACACCACCAAAAACCAAATCAACTGATATTCATCTCAAACAAAACCAAAATACTGCAGATGCTGGAAATCTGAAATAAAAACTGAAAATGCTGGAAATACTCAACAGGTCAGGTAGCATCTGTGGAGAGAGAAACAGAGTTAACATTTCAGGTCGATGACCTTTCATCAGATCAGGAAGATGTCAGAGATGAACAGCTTTTAAGCAAATACAGAGCCAGGGAAAAGGATGGGGGGGGGGGGGGGGGGGAGGAAAAGAACAAAGGGCAAGGTCTGTGATACGATGGAGGCTCTGTCAACGTTGAGGATGGAGATGTTCAGGGAGACGCCATGCTATGATAATGGTGCTGGACAACCAAGCACCTCTCAACAGGGGTGGTAGGGCTACAGAACTTTTGTTCTGTTAGTTTTGAGACCACTCAGCTGTCTATAGTTTTGCCGATTCGCATGCAGATAGTCCTGTGTACTAGCTATATTTTACCTCATTCTAAGCTATGTCCTTCAACACTCCCCACTGAACCAGGATTGACTTCCTGACTTAATGGTGATCGAGAAGTGAGGGATGTGCCAGACCATGAGATTACAGATTTTGGTGGTATAGAATTCGAATGCAGCTGATGGTCCACAGCACCTCGTGGATGCCCAGTTTTGGGCTGCCAGGTCTGTTCTTAGTCTGTCCCACTTAGCAGAGTGGTAGAGCCACACTACACATGTACTCACTGGAAACATTTTTACCAGATTTCCCTCTATTCCAATCAATCGTGATTTGACCGTTGTAAGGTGAAGAAAGCAGCATAAAGAAAAACTGAACTTGGATATTCCAACTGGGTGGTAACTCACAGTCGAGCAGTGGCACTGGCAGAGATTTGGAAGCAGGCTGCCCACCCCCTCAATGACACTGGTTTTCAGAACATGTAAATACTGAAACAATGCCAGGGGAAAATACAAAAAAAAGGTTAGATGCATATAGCAGCCTGTATGTGCAATGGCAAATGTTACGAATGACAGGAATTTGAGATTTCTTAGCCGGTGGCTTTACAAAGCTTACATTCCTTTTCAATTCTCTATTTCCCCTACCCCCAAAAACAAATAAAGAAATTCGGGACTGCTTTGTCCGAGCTATGAGCTTGGAGTCATGAACAAACAAACAGTCTTGTTTTATTAATGATTTCTGGACAGCATCTGTTCACATGATGCTTCCAGTAACAGAAAAACAAAACTGAAGACTGTTACCCTGAAGAAAAAGACTTGTATAGCGCCTTTCACATCCTCAGTATATCCCAAAGCGCTTCACAGCCATTGAAGTGTAGTCACTGTTATGCAGGCAAACACAGCAGCCAATCTGTACACAAGGTCCAACAAACAGCAGTGGGATGCATGACCAGTTAATCTGTTTTAGTGGTGTTAGTAGATGTATGAACGTTGGTCGAGAGACTGAAGGATTTACCTCTGTTCTTCAAAAAAGTGTCATGGGATCTTTTGACTGCTTGAACAGACAAACTGTTTAACATCTCAACTGAAAAGCAGAACCTCTGACAACGAAGCACTCTGTCAGTACTGTAATGCAGCGTCAGCCTAAATTATGCTTGCACAGAGCTGCTTTGTCGCTGGGCTGTGAGATGCGCTGCCCAGTGCGGCCCTGAGCCACTTAGACCAGGAAGGTCCCAGAGGCATCACATTATATTAGTCTGAGACCAGTACCTATAGTATCACACCCTAAAGCTGTTAGCATGCATCTACAAGTTTAAGCACTCAAACTTCTCAAAATCATGTAAAATGTTTACAATTCATAATTTGCAATAGCAGTAACATACTTTAAGTTGAAAAGTTTCAGGAACTGTTAGAAAAATGTTAAGCACTTTGTGCTAAGGAAAATATTCTCAAAAAGCTCTAATGTAACCTCTGATGTGCAGTCAGTAAGCAAGCTTGTTACAGGCAGGTAGTAAGATTTTACAGATCCTATGCCTCTGTCCTTTAAATTGAATTCCCAGTTATTTTACCATCATCTTTGAAATCACATTGCACCAATGCTCCCAATGCAAGAATCGCAGTTTAAATATCTGCACAATAAATGGTACCCCTTGGAACAATACAAAGGCAAATCTTATCTCTGTAATGCAAGATACGTGTGCATCTGTATAATTGTTTTAACCATAGAAGCTTTTACTATTTAGAAAGCTGTAATGCACACATGTAGAACTGATTCTAAGCAGAACAGACACACCAAGTACATTAATTCAATAATCCATCATCTTCAGAGCACTTCAGCTCCCGAGGGCCACCTACTCTATATTCTTGTGCTTTGCGCTGGCACTTGTTTCTATGGCAATGACCTTTTCAAGTATCAAGTCCTATGCTGTAAACAGTCTCCAAAATAAGCAAGCTTATTGTTTCTTAAAATGAAGAAAAATGTCAAAAAAAATTTAAAAGGTCCCCAAAATTGAAAACAATAAATTTGAGCACTTAGCTAGAATATGACACAAAAAAGAGATAGCAACAAGGACAAAAAATAGAAAAGAGAAGAGTTATGCAAGAAAAGCACTCAACATCTCCAAATGTGTTAATTAGTGATTGGAAAATAAAAGTGGACTTCCAATAATTCTTTACTTAATGCGTTAGAAGTTTCTCCAAACTTTTCTGAAAAAACTTTGTCCATTCAGGGATCTCTTAACAAGCTCCATTTCCTCCACCATCCATTCCGTCATTTCTTCTCCGCTCCCTTTGCTACAAATATATATATATATATATAAAAACTAAAATCAATTGAAAAAGCACATGAAGAAAATGCAAGACATGTTTGAAGAAGCTTTACCTTCTCTGAACACGTCCAAACAGCCTCACCACATCTCTTAGGATTGCAGTAAGATGTAGTTGGCAAATAGATTTTGCAAGATGGGTGACAAATGTACTGTCTGGTTATGGTGCACAGCACAGAGATATGAAATGAGAGTTTAAGGAAAGCCACCGACTCTAGTGACAGGACTTTCTGCAAGAAGCATATTCTGCAGTGCTCAGAATAAGTAACAGTAAAAATGCTGAAACATATATACTTGATAAAATCAGATATATATAAATCACACCTAAGTACTAGACAAGCAAGTTATGGATACACTTGTATATAGTTTAAGGGCTTTCATTAATAAGCAACCAACAGCGTGATGAACTTTAGTATCCTTTTGTCTTTCCTTTTAAAATTAACAAGCAGTCGTCAGTCAGTTAATTTGGAATACTGTGACCAATACACAAGCAAATTTTTTTAAAATGTACTTGAAAAACACACATTAGCCAGAAATTTTCTTGTGTCATACACTCAATTTATCTGCTCAAAATTGTTCTTGCCACTACCACCAGTACCTCACCGAGTGTCATACAGCTCCTGGTAACCCAAGTTTGGAAGCACACCATCTATGGATATTTTTCATGGCTTAAGTGATTCAATACAAAAATTCACATCCACCACTGGTGACAATGTTGAAATTGTATAGATAGCAAGTTTTAAAAAATGTTCTTGGGGTGTGGACGACGTTGGTAAGGCTGCCCATCTCTTGTCAAAAGTCAACCACACAGTATGGATAGGAGTCACATACAAGCTAGACAAGGTAGATGTGGCAAGTTCCTTTTTTGTGAAGGGCACAAAAGACAGGACAAATCCAGGGGACTATAAACCAGTTAGCTTAACAGGAGTGGCAGGAAAGATATTGGAATCTTGACTCAGAAGCTATAATAGAAGAACATCTAGAAACCAATATAATAAAGAATAGTCAGCACGTAATTCAAAAGGGAAGGTCATGCTTGACCAACCTTATTGAAATCTTTGAATTAACAAACAGTAGACAAGGGTAATGCAGTGGATGCGATATACATGGACTTTCAAAAGGCCTTCGATAAGGTGCCGCATAGAAGGCTCATGACTACGGTCAGAGCATGTGGAGTCAGGGGACAAGTAGTAGAATGGATAATAAACTTGTTACAATACAGAAAACAGATGGGGTTAAAAGTAGTTATTCAAACTGGCAGAAGATGGGAAGTGCTGCGGCCACTATTGTTCAGTATTTATATACACGATTTAGACTCAGGAGTCCCAAGTACAATATCAAAATTTGCAGATGACACCAAATTGGGGATACAATATTGAGCAGGACTGTGACAAAATACAAGAGGGTATAGTTAATACCAAGGAAGACTGACAAAATACAATAGGACATTAACAAACTTGTAGAATGGGCATGTAAATGGCAAATTAATTTCAATATACATAAGTGTGAGGTGGTGAATTTTGGCAGGAGGAATAAGGAGAGCTTAAATGGGGTACAGGCGCAAAAGGATCTAGGAGTACAGATTCACAAATCATTAAAAAGTAGTTACACAGGTTAATAAGGCCATAAAAAGTGCAAACAAAGCACTGGGGTTCATTTCTAGAGGAATCGAATTCAAAAGCAGAGAAGTTATGTTAAACATATATAGAGCCTTGGTTAGATCACACTTGGAGAGTATGGTCATAGTTCTGGTCTCCATATTACAAAAATGATATAGAAGCACATGAGAAAGTGAAAAAAAGATTTACAAGGATACCACCAGATCTGTGAGGATACAACTATCAGGACAGACTCTAGAGAAAATAGCCCCAGCCTGTACAAAGAATGAGAGGTGACCTGATAATTTTAAAGACCTATGAAAGGGTTTTGTAGGGTAGAAGTAGTGATGTTTCACTTGTTGGGGAGTCCAAAACTAGAGGTCATAAATATAAAAGATCAGTAAATCCAATAAGGAATTCAGGACAAACTTCTTTACTCAGAGTGGTGAGAATGTGGAACTCGCTACCACATGGAATGGTTGAGGTGAATAGCATAAATGCATTTAAGGGGAAGCTAGATAAGCACATGAGGAGAAAGGAATAGAAGGATATCCTGATAGGGTTAGATGAAGTAGGGAGGGAGGAGGTTCGTGTGGAGCATAAACACCGGCATAGATGTTACATTACTACAGCAAAAAAACAGGCCATTCGGCCCAACTGGTCTGTGCCCACCTTTATGCTCCACACGAACCTCCTCCCTCCCTACTTCATCTAACCCTATCAGGATATCCTTCTATTCCTTTCTCCTCATGTGCTTATCTAGCTTCCCCTTAAATGCATTTATGCTATTCACCTCAACTACTCCTTGTGGTGGTATGCTCCACATTCTTAACACTCTTTAGGTAAAGAAGTTTCTCCTGCATTCCCTATTGCATTTATTAACAACTATTTTATATTTATGACCTCTAGTTCTGGTCTCCCCCACAAGTGGAAATGTTTTCTCTACGTCTACTCTATCAAATCCTTTCATTTTCTTAAAGGACCTCTATCTGGTCACCCCTCAGCCTACTCTTTTCTAGAGAAAAGAGCATTAACCTGTTCAGCATTTCCTGATAAGGATATCCCCTCAGCTCTGGTATCATCCTTGTGAATCTTTTTTGCATCCTCTCCAATGCCTCTATATCCTTTCTATAATATGGAGACCAGAACTGTGCACGATACTCCAAGTGCGGTCTAACCAAGGTGCTATACAAATTCAACATAACTTCTTTGCTTTTCAATTCTATCCCTCTAGAAATGAACCCTGGTGCTCAATTTGCCTTTATTATGGCCTCATTAATTTGCATCACTACTTTTAGTTGGGTCAAATGGCCTGTTTCTGTGCTGTAAATTCTATGTAATTCCCTTTTGAAAGTTACTATTGAATCTGCTTCCACCACCCTTTCAGGCTGTGCATTTCAGATCATAACAACTCACTGCATAAAAAAAATTCTCATCGGCCCTCTGGTTCTTTAGCAAATTGCCTTGAATCTGTATCCTCTGGTTCTCGACCCTTCCACCAATGGGAACAGTTTCTCTTCATTTACTTCACCTAAACCCTTCTTGATTCTGAACACTTCTATCAAATCTCTTCTTAACCTTCTCTGCTCTAAGGAGATCAACCCCAGCTTCTCCAGTCTATCCACATAACTGAAGTCCCTCATCCCTGGAATCATTCCAGGAAATCTCTTCTGCACCCTCTCTAAGGCTTTCACATCCTTCCTAAAGTGCAGTGTCCAGAATTGGACACACTACTCCAGCTGTGGCTGAACCAGTGTTTTATAATGGTTCAACATAACTTTTTTGCTTTTGTACTCAATGCCTCTATTTATAAAGTCCAGGATCCCATATGCTTTTTTAACCGCCACCTTCAAAGTGCACATAGTGCATGTAGTCTAGAATATTCTTGTTGGATTTAATAGCACTTATGAGAGGTGGCGGTGTCACTACTCAGGTGACTGCTTACCACCTGTAAAATAGGTCACAGGTGCACCCTGCTGCACTGAATTTTCCAGTGGACTAACCCCTTCCACACACCTCACCCCTCCCCCCCCTGGACACACTCCCAAATAAAAATGGAGAGCTGCTCTGCAACATGGCCTATGCAGAGAAAGCAATCAACACCTCCTATGGGACCAGAATAATGCCTTTCCTAAAGATTAGAGATGCAGGGGACTGCAATGGTGCACATGGAGCAGGTAGTTCTAAAGGTTGACTCAAAAAAGGTGATTGGCGAAAGAACCGAAGGCAAAGTGAGGAAATTTTTTTTTTAAAACGCAGCCAGTAGTTATCTGGAATGCACTGCCTGAAAGGTTGGTGGAGGCAGATTCAATTGTGGCTTTCAAAAGGGAATTGGATATGTACTCGAAAGAAAAAATCTGCAGGACTACGGGGAAAGGGCGGGGGAGTGGGACTAGTTGGATTGCTCTTGCAGAGCCCTGGCACAGACTCGAAGGGACAAATGGCCTCCTTCTGTGCTGTAACAGTTCTATCATTCAATTAATAATAAAACTGACCAACAATTAAAATAAAAATGGAGAACTGAAATTATGACCAATGTTACCAGACAGGATATAATGTGTGAAGCTATAACCTTAATTGTACAGTGAAGAGACACACGTGAACTGTGAGGAACCAAAGAAAGGAATATAACAGCAGTATTAACGGTGCACAAATGAACAAGAACTGCAAAAATTCCAGCTCTGAAATGCAATCCATGCTTGACTCTGCCATATAGAACCATAGAAAAGATACATCAGAGAAGGGGGACATTCAGCCCATCATGTCCACGCCGCACGAAGGACAACCAGGTGCCCATTTTAATCCCACCTTCCAGCACCCGGTCTGTAGCCCTGCAGCTTACAGCACTTTAGGTGCAGGTCCAGGTACTTTTTAAAGAGTTGAAGGTCCCTGCCACTATCACCGTATATTATTCATTGGTGCTGCTGTATTATGTCCCTGCCCTGAAAATGACTGCATGGGCAAACACATAGATCAGTTTTTCAAAGTCTTAATAAGGCGGGGGAGGAAATGAGAACGAGAGAAAAGTCTAGTTGTACAAACACTGCACCCACTTGTTTATGATTGCGGAGCAGTATTTTACAATCCCTGAAATGTAACATTTCTGTATGAACAAGTTTATCAAGGCATCTGTATCAAAATGAGAACAACCAAGCAGAAATATTTATTTAAAAATATACAATGAAACAAACAGTAGGAAAGATAACAAAAAAGAGAAGAGGTAAAAGGGCAGATTGCAGGTAGCCAGAGGAATCCAAAGACAGTTTTCACTGTATATGGTAAGAGGTATGTTAAACAGGCTCCCTAATTTATATTACCAGAAGCAGGTCCATATGTAACCCAGTCCCCTTTGTGCCATGTTCACCCAGTTTGTATTATTAGACTGATCCAGCACGTACACGGTTACTAGAAAAGTTGTGAATTTCTTCGGAGCTGCTCCATCGCTGTAACTTCTCCGAAAGTAAAGGCATTTTCCACCATACGTCCGGCAGAGAAGCAGTGGAAATTCCTGGCCATATGTGTGTAACTTTCTCAATCTAGCGTCGATGTTACAACATTGCTAGTCTATGTGGGCAGAACAACATTTTGGAGCAGGAAACATGAGGCACTAGTGACAGCCATTTACCTTTGCTGTCAGAGAAGCTTTGTTTCTGGAGACAGAGAACCAAATCATCGAGGTAGTGTAGGCTGCCTCATTTATAATACAGTAATGGGACTGTAATATGTGGGAATAGTGTTAAATGAATTTCGTTCCTCAGACTTCACAAATGAAAGCTGTAAACAAACTTCAAATCTAGTCATTTGACCTCACAAATACAACACATGGAAATCAGTAAACCATAAAAGAGAAGAATTTGTATTTATGTAGAACCTTTAATTTTTAAAAAAATCACAACGCCCTTCTCGGGGCAACAATTACCAGACACAGTTACCATATCTCTCAACAGCCCAAAGTGCTTCACATATAGTAAATTATTTTAAAATTTCAATCAATGTTATGCAGTTGAACACTTCAGCCATTTTGCGCACAGCAAGGTCCCACAAACAGCAATGAAATAACCGACCAGTTAGGCTGATTTTGGTTGAGGAAAGAATATTGGCCAAGACATCAGAACTTCCTGCTCTTCAAATAGTGCCACTTCAACAGACAGACTGTATCCAAAGGATGGCAAAGCAGCAGTCTGTCAGTACTGCAGCTGAAGTGTTAGCCTAGATTATGTGGCCAAGTCCTTTGGTTCACACTCTTCTGACTCAGAGGTCATAGTGCTAAACATTGAGCCAAGCTGATGAAGAAATGCTGACAATTTACTGTCTACAGGGCACTTGGATCTGCTGGTATACACCCAAGAACCCTAAAGGAAATTAAGAGGGTAAAACTGATGAGGCTCTAGAATTCTATAAACAGAGCTATAGCCAAGGTTTGGAGGATAGCAAATGATACTCCCGATTTTCAAAACTGAAGTGAGACAAGAGCCTAGGAATCTCAAACCAATTAGCCTAATGCTGCTTATGAGGAAAGCACTTGAAAGCATTCATCAGGATTCTATCAATATAGATCTAAAAAGCAATCAAGACACTAGGAGCAGTAGCATGGATTTAGAAGTAGATCATGCTTCACTAATCTTAGGCTATTTTTTGAGATGGTTACTGAATTGGTAGGTGTGGGCAGTCCATTGGTTGAAATTGGATTTTCTCACTGTATGCTAGATTAAGGCTCGTACAGAAAGTCATGAATCAGCTCAATTGGAAACTGTCTTTTCACAGAAAACAGATGATGATGGACACGGTTCTTGGCTGGGAGAAAAAAAAAGTGAAGTACTGCATAGGCCTGTGCACAGTTCTCTGCTCTTCACACCTTTCAAAAGTGAGGAAGACGCTGCTTGTATATATTTGGTGACAACCAGCTACAAAGTCCAAGAGGTTGGAACCAACTAGATGGACTGAACACATCCATTTTAAAAGGAAAATACCGCAGATGCTGGAAATTTGAAATAAAAACAGAAAAAGCTGGAAATACTCAGCAAGTCAGGCAGCATCTGTGGAGAAAGAAACAGAGTTTCTGCCTGACTTGCTGAGTATTTCCAGCTTTTTCTGTTTTTATATCCATTTTAACTGCTATTGCCAAGTTTATGGGTATTGCAACATGAACCAGGTCCACAATGAAAGACTGTCACTGGCAGAGGTAAAAAAAGAGAAAGATTCAAGTGTAATTATTGGCCAACCACTGAAAGCATCCAGTCAGTGTGAATTTCTCATCAACAAAAAGACTGTCAAGAAACAGCATGTACAGTAAGGGCGTTTGATCAGCAGTGAAAACAAGTCACTTAGAAGTCACTTTTAAACAGTGCTTGCTAAGGTCAGATTCCAGGAGACCAGTGTCCATCAGCCAGCTCCTGGTGTTTAATGGTAGCAGATTTCTAGACTTGTTTTTTCAAAGGCCAATGAAATAAAGAAAGAACTTGCATTAATGTAGAGTTTTTCGCAACCTCAGGACTTCCCAAAGAGCTTTACAGCCAAGGAAATACTTTTGAAGTCACTGCTGTAATGTAGGAAAATACTGAAGAGCGTTCAGAGAAAAGGAACAATAACTCAAACTTAAGTTGCGATTAAAGACTTACAAAAGTGATCCTGTTTTCATTAGGGAAATGATTAATAGGGGACATGAACCAAACGTTTAAATACTGAGAGATAGGAGTAACGCAGATGTGACCAGGCTACTTGACTTAAGACTGCAAACACAAAATTAAAAGGGTATTAGTATCAAACTAAACAAAGCCTCAAAATTAAAATATTTTTTTCATACATGTAAATAGTAGTAGGGTAGTCAAAAGGGTGGGTCCAATTAGGGACCAAAAAGATCATCTTGTGGAGGCACAAGACATGACTGAGGTACTAAATGAGTACTTTCCATCTGTCTTCAGTGAACAGGATGCTGCCAATGTCGCAGTAAAAGAGGAGGTAGTGGAGAAATTGGATAGAATAAAAATAAAGGAGGTACTTAAAAGATTGACAGTGCTCAAAGTAGAAAAGTCACCCGGTCCGGATGGTTGCTGAGGGAAGGGTGCAAACTGCGGAGGTTCTGGCCACAATCTTCCAATTCTCCTTGGATATGGGGATAGTGGCAGAGGACTGGAGGATTGCAAATGTTACACCCCTGTTCAAAAAAGGGGAGAGGGATAAATTCTGAAACGAGGGGCCAGTCAGCCTAACCTCAGTGGTAGGCAAAATTTGAGAAACAATAATCCGGAACAATATTAATTGGCACTTAGAAAAATATGGGTTAATAAATGACAGCCAGCATGGATTTACAAGAGGATTTGAGTACAGGAACAAAGGTGTCTTACTGCAATTATATAGGGCCTTGGTGAGACCGCACCTAGAGTATTGTGTACAATTTTGGTATCCTTATCTAAGAAACGATACACTTGCCATAGAGGGAGTGCAACGAAAGTTCACCAGACTCATTTCTGGGATGGCGGGATTATCGTATGAGGAAAGATTGAGTAGACTAGACCTGTATTCTCTAGAGTTTAGAAGAATGAGAGGTGATCTCATTGAAACATACAAAATTCTTATAGGGCTTGACAGGGTAGATGCTGGCTAAGGAGTCTAGAACCAGGGGTCACGGTCTCAGAATAAGGGGCAGGCCATTTAGGACTGAGATGAGGAGGAATTTCTTCATTCAGAGGGTGGTGAATCTTTGGAATTCTCTACCCTGGAGGGCTGTGGCGGCTCAGTCATTGAGTACATTCAAAACAGAGATTGATAGATTTCTAGATAGTAAAGGCATCAAGGGATATGGGGATAGTGCAGGAAAATGGCATTGAATTAGAAGATCAGCCTTGATTTTGTTGAATGGTGGAGCAGGCTCACGGGGCCAGATAGCCTACTCCTGCTCCTATTTCTTATGTTCTTATTTGTTAAAGGCAAATCGTGTTTGACTAAGTTGAGTTCATTGATGATGTAATGCGGTTGATATTGCGTATATGGACTTTCAAATGGTGTTTGATAAAGTACCACATGATAGACTTATTAGCAAAATTGAAGTCCATGGGATTAAAGGGACAAAGGCTGAGTGGATATGTAATTGGCTAAGGGGCAGAAAGCAGAGAACAGTGGTGGGCGGTTGTTCTTCAGGCTGGAGGGAAGTGTGCAGTGGTGTCCGCCAGGAGTTAGTTCTGCTCTTTTTGATTTACATTAGTGACCTGGACTTGGGTATACAGGGCATAATTGCAAAGTCCACAGATGATACGAAACTCAGAAATGTAATAAACAGTGAAGAGGATAGTAATAGACTCCAGCAGGACAGAGAGACTGGTGAAACAGATTAATTCTTGGGATGAGAGGGTTGTCCTGTGAGGACAGATTGAGTAGAACGGGCCTATACTCTCTGGAGTTCAGAAGAGAGGTGATCTCATTGAAACATAAGATTCCATGGGGACTTGACAGAGTAGATGCTGAGAGGCTGTTTCCCCTGGCTAGAGAGTCTAGAACTAGGGGGCATAGTCTCAGGATAAGGGGTCGGCCATTTAGGACTGAGATAAGGAGGAATTTCTTCAGTCAGAGGGTTGTGAATCCTTGGAATTCTCTACCCCAGAGGCCTGTGGATGCTGAGTCATTGAGTATATTCAAGGCTGAGATAGATAGATTATTGGACTCTGGGGGAATCACGGGATATGGGGATCAGGCAGGAAAGTGGAGTTGAGGTCGAAGATCAGCCATAATCTTAATGAATGGAGGAGCAGGCTCGAGGAACCGCATGGCCGACTCCTGCTCCCAATTCTTATGAAATGGGCAGACACACGGCAGGTGAAATTTAACAGAGAAGTGTGAAGTGATTCATTTTGGTAGGAAGAATGAACAAAGGCAATATAAACTAAATGGTCCAATTTTAAAGGGGGTGTAGGAACAGAGAGACCTGGGGATGCACATCTTTGAAGGTGGTAGGGCAAATTGAGAAACATAGAAAATAGGTGCAAGAGTAGGCCATTCGGCCCTACGGGCCTGCTCCGCCATTCAAAATTATCATTGCTGATCGTCTAACTCAGTACCCTGTTCCCGCTTTTTCCCCATTTCCCTTGATCCCTTTAGCATTAAGAAATATATCTATCTCCTTCTTGAATACATCTAATGACTTGGCCTCCACTGCCTTCTGTGGGAGAGAATTCTACAGGTTCACCACCCTGAGTGAAGAAATTTCTCCTCATCTCGGTTCTAAATGGCATATCCCGTATCCTGAGACTGTGACCCCTGGTTCTGGACTCCCCAGCCATCAGGAACATCTTCCCTGCATCTAGTCTGTCTAGTCCTGTTAGAATTTTATGTTTCGATGAGATCACCTCTCATTCTTCTAAACTCTAGTGAATATAGGCCTATTCGACCCAATTTCTCCTCATACGTCAATCGTGCCATCCCAGGAATCAGTCTGGTAAACCTTCGTTGCGCTCCCTCCATGGCAAGAACATCCTTCCTCAGATAAGGAGACCAAAACTGCACACAATACTCCAGATGTGGTCTCACCAAGGCCCTGTACAACTGCAGTAAGACATCCCTGTTCCTGTACTCAAAACCTCTTGCAACGAACGCCAACATACCATTCGCCTTCCTAACTGCTTGCTGCACCTGAATGCTCGCTTTCAGCGATTGCTGTACAAGGACACCCAGGTCTCGTTGCACCTCCCCTTTTCCCAATCTATCACCATTCAGATAATAATGTCTTTCTGTTTTTACAACCAAAGTGGATAACCTCACATTTATCCACATTATACTGCATCTGCCATGTTCTTGCCCACTCACCCAACTTGTCTAAATCACATTGGAGCCTCTTTGCATCCTCCTCACAGCTCACATTCCATCCTAGCTTTGTGTTGTCTGCAAACTTGGAAATGTTACATTTAGTTCCCTCATTCAAATCATTGATGTATATTGTGAATAGCTGGGGCCCAAGCACTGATCCCTGCAGTACCCCACTAGTCACTGCCTGCCACCCGGAAAAAGACCCATTTATCCCTACTCTCCGTTTCCTGTCTGTCACCCAATTCTCAATCCATGCCAGTATATTCCCCCCAATCCCATGTGCTTGAATTTTGCACACTAACCTCTTGTGTGGGACCTTATCAAAAGCCTTCTGAAAATCCAAATACACCACATCCACTAGTTCCCCCTATCTATTCTATTAGTTACCTCCTCAAAAAACTACAGATTTGTTAAGCATGATTTCAGTTTCATAAACCCATGCTGACTTTGTCCAATCCTGTTAATGCCTTCCAAATGTTCTGTTATCACATCCTTTATAACAGACTCGAGCATTTTCCCCACTACTGATGTTAGGCTAACTGGTCTGTAATTCCCTGTTTTTTCTCTCCCTCCTTTTTTAAATAGTGGGGTTACATTTGCCACCCTCCAATCTGTAGGAACTGTTCCAGAGTCTATAGAATTTTGGAAGATGACCACCAATGCATCCACTATTTCCAGGGCCACTTCCTTTTGTACTCTGTGATATAGATTATCAGGCCCTGGGGATTTGTCAGCCTTTAGCCCCATTAATTTCCCTGGCACTATTTTTTTTTACTAATACGGATTTCCTTCAGTTCCTCCCTCACTTGACCCTTGGTTCCCTAACGTTTCCAGAGGTTATTTGGGTCATCCTTTGTGAGGACAGAACCAAAGTATGTGTTTAATTGTTCTGCCATTTCTTTGTTCCCCATTATAATTTCCCCCATTTCTGACTAGGGACCTACATTTGTCTTCACTAATCTTTTTCTCCTGACATATTTATAGAAGTTTTTGCAGTCAGTTTTTAATGTTCCCTGCTAGTTTACTCTCATACTCTATTTTCCCCTCTTAAATCAATCTCTTTGTCCACTTTTGCTGAGTCCTGAACTGCTCCCAATCCTCAGGCTTGCCGCTTTTCCTGGCAATTTTATATGTCTCCTCTTTGGATCTAATACTATCCCTAATTTCTTTTGTAAGCCACAGTTGAGCCACCTTTCCTGTTTTATTTTTGCTCCAGACAGGAATTAATAATTGTTGTAATTCCTGCATACGTTCTTTAAATATTAGCCATTGCCTATCCACCATCATCCCAATCTATCCTAGCCAACTCACACCTCATTCTTTCCCACTTGAGAATGCCATTAAAAAAGGCATATGGGATCCTTGGCTTTATAAATACAGGCAGAGTGCAAAAGCAAGAAACTTATGCTGAACCTTTAAAAACAGATTTACTAGTTACGTGGATAGACTGGAGGAGCTGGGGTTGTTCTTCTTAGAGCAGAAAAGGTTGAGAGGAGATTTGATAGAGGTATTCAAAAATCATGATGGGTCTAGACAGGGTAGATAGAGAGAAACCGTTTCCATTGGCATAAGGGTCAAGAACCAGAAGACATAGATTTAAAGTGATTGGCAAAAGAACCAAAAAAGTGACATGAGGAAAAAGCTTTTTTTTTTAAACACAGCGAGTGGTTAAGATATGGAATACACTGCCTGAGGGGGTGGTGGAGGCAAATTCAATCGTGGCTTTCAAAAGGGAACTGGATAAGGACTTAAAGGGGAAAATGTGCAGGGCTATGGGGAAAGAGCGGGGGAATGGGACTAGCTGAATTGCTTTTGCAGAGCTGACACGGACTCGACGGTCCGAATGGCCTCCTTCCGTGCTGTAACCATTTTATGATTCTATGATAAAGTACTGGTTAGAGCACAGCTGGGTATTGTGGCCAATTCTGGGCACTACATTTTAGGAAGGATGTCAAGATGTCAGGAGTTCCTGACATTTACCTGAGGAAGGAGGAAGCCTCCGAAAGCTTGTAAATTTCAAATAAAATCGTTGGACTATAACTTGGTGTTGTGAAATTGTTTACAGAAGGATGTCAAGGCCTTGGAGAGGGAGCAGAGAAGATTTACTAGAATGGTACCAGGGATGAAAGACTAGAGAAACTGGGGTTGTTCTCCTAAGAGCAGAGAACGTTAAGGGGAGATTTGATAGAGGTGTTCAAAATCAGGAAGGGTTTTGATAGAGAAAATAAGGAGAAACTGTTTCCAGTGGCAGAAGGGTCAGTAACCAGAGAACACAGATTTAAGGTAATTGGTAAAAGAACCAGAGGAGACATGAGGGAAAAAAAATTTACATCAGCGAATTGTTACAATCTGGAATGTACTGCCTGGGTGGTGGAAGCAGATTCATTAACTTTCAAAACGGAATTGGATAAATACTTGAAAGGGGGGAAATTGCAGGGCTATGGGGAAAGAGCAGGGGAGTGGGAATAATTGGATAGCTCTTTCGAACAGCCTGTGCTGTATCATTCTAAGATTCTATGATATAGAGCTGTGAGTTCATGGAAAATCTAACTGTGCCTCCTTTTTAAATTGGCTTTTGTACCGTGCGAGATCCATGCAAGCACCACCGATTCCATCGCACAGGTCTCACATTTTTACCGGATTTTGCACCAACCAATTTACCGGATCTTGCAGGTTTACAGCCAGCTGCACTAGAGCCGTGTGTCGGGAAACAGTGGTCTAGAATACTATAAAAGCTGCTAAAGACAGCTGGATAAATATGTGATTAGTTACGGGGTTGAAGGTCGCAACGATAAATGCAGATAGTGACTGAACACTATACAAGATCACAAAATGTATACAAATGAGGGAAACCATTTGACCCACTTTAATTTAACTGTCATAAATGATTATACAGTCCCCCATCACAGCATCCAACAGTTTCTTAAACGATTCACCTCTACAACACTGCCCGTCTCAGACCCTCTGCCGCTCAAAGCCTCATCCACACTTTCATCACAACTAGAATTGATTTCTCTAATGCCCTCTTCACTGGCCTTCCATCTCCACCCTGCACAAACTACAACTGGTCCAAAACAAAGCCTTCCATACCCTGTTCAATACATGTCATCCCGTCCTCACTAACCTACACTGCCCCCACCCCCATTCACCCAACACATTAAATTTAAAATCATCCTCACCTTCAAATCGCTCCATGACTGCAGTCCATTCCATCTCTGCAACCTCTTCCAGCCTAGAACCTCTTCTGCACCCTTCAGTCCTCTAGCCTTAGCTTTTTGCATATGCCCGGCCCTTGCCCCACCATTGGTGGCAGAGCCTTCAGGCAACTGGGTTCTAGTCTCTGGAACTCTCTCCCTAAATCCCTCTGCCTCTATTCAACCAAGATTTCAGTCACTTCTCTTAATCTGTCTATGACTCGATATCTATGCACATTGATTTTTGTTTCTCCTGCTCTTAAAGCACCTTGGGACATTTTCTACATTTAAGGCTCTATATAAATGCAAGTTGATGTTGCTGGTGTGTTCTGGGTTTTTTCCCCTCCATTGCTCTACCCAGAAGTCTATTTCAGGTGATTGATCACTTTGTGTTAATAACCTCAACATAATTTCTTGAATTTATTTCCCTTACGGTAATGAGAGCCAGAACACAATGACCCCAGCAGAAGGAAAAAGGAAATCAGTGAAGGATGAAGAGGCAGGAGTTTTATTCACTTATTGAAGGTGTAGGGTAGGAAAAGCTTTAGGCAACTTTTCCCCAAGAGTGAGTGGTAGCACTCTCGCCTCAGAGTTAGAAGGTTGTGGGTTCAAGTCCCACTCTAGGGGCTTTAGCACAAAATCTAGGCTAACACTCCAGTGCAGTACTGGAGGGAGTGCTGCACTGTTGGAGGTGCCTTCTTTCGGATGATTAAACCAAGGCTCAGTCTGCCCCTCTCAGGTAGACGTAAAAGATCCCACGGTACTATCTGGCCAATATTTATTGCTGAAACATCTAAAAACAGATTATCTAGTCACTATCACATTGCTGTTTGTGGGACCTTGCAGTGTGCAAATTGGCTGCTGTGTTTCCTACATTATAACAGCGACTACACTTCAAAAGTACTTCATTGGCTGTAAAGCGCTTTGGGACGTCCTGAAGTCGTGAAAGGTGCTATATAAATTCAAGTCTGTCTTTCTTCTTTAAATGCAATGGGGTAGAGCCTATGATAGAGCAGGTTGCACATGATTTGTGGAAGATACAACTTGATGGACTGAATAGCTTTCTCTAATTTCTTATGTATCTTATTACAACAGGAAGAACATTATTCACCTCAGTGAAATACCTTAGACATTTTTATAATTAATTTACTTTGCTGGTTACTGTAAAAAGAATCATATTTACCTGTTTCACATACATTGCAACGCCCATATTTTGTTCTAAATTGAAGCCATTATCTAGTTTCAACAGATGAGTTTCAAGCCTCAACATACACTCTGGCACATGTGGTTATAGTGTGCAGGGCTCAAAAATTAAGCACTGCTCTGCCAGAGAGCAAGATGAGTTAGAATGGCAGCATGGCTGAATTGATATACCAGTGAATAGATTCTTGTGTCAATACACTCATTGCATTGCACTCCCACTTTGTAAATCGGCACTAGCTGAGAAGTGCAAAGCATTTGGTTTTTGCATTTGTAACAAAACATTCCATCTCCAGTATGTGCAGAAGTACCAATTTTAACATGTTAGCATGTTTCCTCTGGCACAGCCCACAGTAATTCAGGTGTTTTATGAGGGCAGGAAAATGACACCATGTTAAGTGCAATTTATTACAAGATGGAGCGGTGCCCATCTAATTGTAAAGTAACCGCAGCTGTCTTTACATCAGTTTGTTTGGTGAGGGAACTATGCAGGGTGAGGTCAAAATTCAATCACTAATGTCTGGCTTTGTTCCCATCCACCCCACATCATGTGAAGGCTGAGGTTATATGTTCTGTCTCCTGTGTTGGTAGGTAGTTTATCTGCACAATCCAAATTGCATTTTTTTTAAATGGTGGAAGAAATTTACATATGGGCCAATCATCCACAAGAATTTGGCCTCGAATAAATTTCCCTATAATTAAGAGTGAGACATGCACCAAAGTGTAATGGGACCAGCCAGAGATATGTGCATACATATTTGTTTTTATTTAGACAAACAGACATGTGGTTTGTGAATTAGATGCAGTAAGACAGCAGGTCATAAACAGAGTGCTGGTCACATCACATGCCCTTGTATTTCAATTGACAATATCTTGCAGTCAACCCCAACCCCACTTTGAACTATCCTGCAGCATCCTGATGCTCTCTGCACATTCTATTAATACTGCACTGCACAGCTATTTTGTTTTTGAAGTGGGAGAGGTGATCTGGTATCAGTTAATGTCTACTACCCTAACAAGATGTTGCGCTGCAGACTGATCCCTAGCCATTTGCTCGTCATTAGCAATGCAACAGGTTATTTTTGTTTGTTGGGTGTTTTGCTTAGGTCAACCGATTAGAAGGGTTGGAGACTTCGATTTGCTGCATACAGCATTTCAGAGTGAAATTCTGCACTCTTCAAGGCACTTAACAGAGAAACATTGATGAACTACTGCGGGCACATTTAGCAACTTTTCCAAGCCTGAACACCAATATAAATGACAGCATTATTTCCTTGAAGCATTTCCATTCACAACAGTTGTATTATAATTCTCAAACACATGCCTGTGGTTTATCTGTAGTGCAGAAAGGTTATTACTGTGGGCTTATTAATACCATACATAGATTTTAGTGGTCCTTACATTTTGATATAAAATGCTAAGAAAAAAATTCTAGGGCTAAAAGGTTTAAATTATGAGGACAGGTTGCAGAGTCAAGGCTTATATTCCCTTGAATATAGAAGATTAAGGGGTGATCTAATTGAGGTGTTAAAGATCATTAAAAGATATGATAGTTTCTCTCTATCTACCCTATTTCAATGTAGCGTTTGAAAGGGAAAAAAAAGTGAGTCAGCTGCTAAGATTCTAGACTTGGGTAAGGCCGACTTCAATGGGATGAGACAGAGACTTTCCACAGTAAACTGGGCAAATCTGTTAATGGGTAAAACGATTGATGATCAGTGGGAAATGTTTAAAAAAGACATTTAACCTGATACAGAATCGGTTTATACCCCTGAGGGGCAAGAACTCTACTTGCCAAAAAAAACAGCCATGGACAACTAAAAAGGTAAGGGACAGTATAAGACATAAGGAAAGGGCATACAAAAAGGCAAAAAATGGCACAGATCCTGGCGAATGGGAATGATACAAAGATCAACAAAGGGTCACAAAACAGATAGTAAAAGCTACAGAGAGTATGAAAAGAAACTTGCAAGGGATATCAAAACCAATACGAAGAACTTTTATAGTTACATTAGGAAAAAGAGGGTGGTCAGGAGCAGTGCTGGCCCCTTAAAACTGAAAGTGGGGATATTGTCATTGACAATAGGGAAATGGCGGACATGTCGAATGATTACTTTGCATCAGTATTTACAGTAGAAAAAGTGGATAGCATGCCGGAAATCCCAAGAAAACTAATATCGAATCGGGGACAGGGACTCGATAAAATTAACATAAGTAAAGCAACAGTTATGAAGAAAATAATAGCACTAAAGAGTGACAAATCCCCAGGACCAGATGGTTTCCATCCCAGGGTTTTAAAGGAAGTAGGTAAGCACATTGCAGATGCCCTAACTATAATCTTTCAAAGTTCTCTAGATTCAAGGACTGTCCCTCTGGATTGGAAAATTGCACGTCACTCCGCTTTTTAAGAAAGGAGAGAGAGGAAAACCAGGGAATTTTAGACCAGTTAGCCTAACATCTGTTGTGGGGAAAATGCTGGAGTCTATAAGTAAGGATAGGGTGACTGAACACCTCGAGAATTTTCAGTTAATCTGAGAGAGCCAGCATGGATTTGTGAAAGGAAGGTCGTGCCTGACAAACCTGATTGAATTTTTTGAAGATGTGACTAAAGTAGTGGACAGGGGAATGTCAATGGATGTTATTTATATGGACTTCCAGAAGGCATTTGATAAGGTCCCACATAAGAGACTGTTAGCTAAGATAGAAGCCCATGGAATCGAGGGAAAAGTACGGACTTGGTTAGGAAGTTGGCTGAGCGAAAGGTGACAGAGAGTAGGGATAATGGGTAGGTACTCACATTGGCAGGGTGTGACTAGTGGAGTCCCGCAGGGATCTGTCTTGGGGCCTCAATTATTCACAATATTTATTAACGACTTAGATGAAGGCATAGAAAGTCTCATATCTAAGTTTGCCGATGACACAAAGATTAGTGGCATTGTAAGCAGTGTAGATGAAAACACAAAATTACAAAGCGATATTGACAGACTACGTGAATGGGCAAAACTGTGGCAAATGGAATTCAATGTAGACAAATGTGAGGTCATCCACTTTGGATCAAAAAAGGATAGAACAGGGTACTTTCTAAATGGTAAAAAGTTAAAAACAGTGGATGTCCAAAGGGACTTTGGGGTTCAGGTACATAGATCATTGAAGTGTCATGAACAGGTGCAGAAAATAATCAATAAGGCTAATGGAATGCTGGCCTTTATATCTAGAGGACAAGAGTACAAGGGGGCAGAAGTTATGCTGCAGCTATACAAAACCCTGGTTAGACCGCACCTCGAGTACTGTGAGCAGTTCTCGGCACCGCACCTTTGGAAGAACATATTGGCTTTGGAGGGAGTGCAGCATCGGTTTACTGGAATGATATCTGGACTTCAAGGGTTAAGTTACGAGGAGAGATTAGACAAATTGGGGTTGCGTTCTCTGGAGTTTCGAAGGTTAAGGGGTGATCTGATCGAAGTTTATAAGATACTAAGGGGAATGGATAGGGTGGATAGAGAGAAACTATTTCCGCTGGTTGGGGATTTTAGGAGTAGGGGGCACAGTCTAAAAATTAGAGCCAGACCTTTCAGGAGCGAGATTAGAAAACATTTCTACACACAAAGGGTTGTAGAAGTTTGGAACTCTCTTCCGCAAATGGCAATTGATACTGGCTCAATTACTAAATTTAAATCTGAGATAGATAGCTTTTTGGCAAAGGTATTAAGGGATATGGGCCAAAGGCGGGTATATGGAGTTAAGATCATTGCTGATCTGTGATCTATCAAATGGCGGAGCAGGCACGTGGGGCTGAATGGCCTACTCCTGTTCCTATGTCCTCTAGTGGGTGAGTCCAGATCAAGGGGCCATAACCGTAAAATTCAAGCTAGGCCATTCAGGGGTGATGTCAGGATGCACTTCTTCACAGAAAAGGGTAGTGGAAATCTGGAGCTCTCTTCCTCCAAAAAAAACTGTTGAGGCTGGGGGTCAACTGAAAATTAAACAAAAACTTGAGATTGATATATTTTTGTTAGGCGAGGGAATTAAGGGTAACGGAACCACGGCAGGTAGATGGAGTACAGATCAGCTACAATCTAATTAAATGGCAGAACAGGCTCAAGGAGTTTAATGATCTACTCCTGTTCCTGCAAAAAAAAAATCACATTTTTGGCTGAAACTTAGTAAATTTTCCAAAAAAGCACCTTTATAGCAGGACTTCATCAAATTTACTTTACTAGAGAAAATAAAGCAATTACATTTCATATAAACAAAGAAAAATAAGCAGACTGGCCTGAAGAAAAACATTGGGCTGAAAAAAAGTTAAAATTTGAAAACTGCTGAGCAAGCACAACTAGCAGATAAGCATTTTTTTTAAAAAAAGGTATGGTAGGAGCCACTTTAAAAACAGAAGTGTCTACTGCTGACTAAATGTACTTAATTCAACAACAGCATCCTGTTTAACACATTTAGTTCTATACTCAATTCCAAAAGATGAATTATTCAATAATTTGAATAAAGAGACACAAATAAAAACCAAGTGGCAATCTAGTACTTTTTATATTAAAAAAAAGTTATGATAATTTGAATTTTAAAAATTCTGATAATTCCATTTCTTAAGTACTAGATTGCCACTTGGTTTTAATTTATTCAAATTATTGGATAATTCAAAATATTGATGTAAAAAAATGCTTGAATTAATTATAGACAGACATGTAGAATATCTCAAAACTCAATTTTTCAAGCAAATTGCCTGTCTATAGCCCCTCACATATAGGAGATGTCACCTCAAAACGCTTTGCAGTGCGTAGGGCAGAAATAGACACCAAGCATCAGGGAACAGAACGGTTTAAAAGCATACTAAAGCACTGCTAAATCAGAAGGTTTTTGAAAGCAGGAAGGGTGGTGATAAGGTGAGGATATTTGGGAAAGGAGTGCCAGAGGAAAGGGCCAAAGTGACTGAAAGAGCAATCCCCAAAATTAAGGCAGGTAAGCAAGAACTAAGCCGGTGTTAACTGAAGGTCACTGTTGTAAACAATTTTACAACACCAAGTTATAGTCCAGCAATTTTATTTTAAATTCACAAGCTTTCGGAGGCTTCCTCCTTCCTCAGGTGAACGAAATGAAAGGATTTCATTTCGTTCACCTGAGGAAGGAGGAAGCCTCCGAAAGCTTGTGAATTTAAAATAAAATTGCTGGACTATAACTTGGTGTTGTAAAATTGTTTACAATTGTCAACCCCAGTCCATCACCAGCACCTCCACACGAAGGTCACTGCAGTAGAGTGAAGCGAGGTCGTGGGGGATTTGAAGGTAAGGATGTATTTACTAGGGCACAAGAGGCTAGTGGACCTCAGTAAGGACAGGATGACAGGAGTGCACAACTTTGTGCAATGTGAGGAGAGATTCTACAGTCTTGAGTGAGTTGTGGTTTGTGCTAAGTATGTCACATTGTACATCAGCCGTTCAACCTCCACCATCACATATGACTCAAAGCTATAATACCACACAAACCTATCATACTACAAGACAGTATAAATTATGTTGAATAGGAAGTTTATTTGTAAAGACAATGTTTAATGTTTTACCTTTTGCCATAGATGGGGAAAAAAGTTAGTAAAAAGCTATATTTCTTAACTTGGGAATAGAATCACTAATTATGAATCTCGAGATTCTATAATCTGCCAAATATAGAAGATTCAAATTAGTCATGTCACACCTCCAGGGCCACCATTTTGTAGTGGGCAGGTTGAGCAGACAACATCCCATGCTTATGCCCACCTACAGCACAAACCAGTTTCCTAAACAGTGCACGATACAGCAATAAGTACAATTCATTCTCACCTGTCATTCCGGCTGAAGCAGAGACAGGACCAATCAGACTAGGGGGTGGACTCCTAATTTACAGTTGAAAAAGTTCTCCTCAAGGGGAAATGTAAGATACATAATATTTTAATAAAACTACATATTAAAAGTTATTAAATTCCTTAAGGAATTCTCAGCTGATCAGCACATATGGAGCCAATCCCGGTGTAGTTTTGGATAAAAATGATTTCCAGGTAAGTTTTTATTCTTTGGTCTTTACTTTTATTGATGGACAGTATCTTTTCTTTCTCCATTTCTTTTTCTTGGCTCTTTCCCTTTCTTAGGGGCTTTTTCTCTGCCATCTGCAGTCAAGCTCTTTATTTTTAGCTTCTTTCTTATTAATGGACTACATTTTCCATGCACTGACCATAAATAGGCAGAAACTCAAGCCCCATACGCCTTATCTTGCTTAATCAGCATTTTACAAGCTTTCTGCAATCTCTCAAGCTTTAATTATTGAAGATATACAGTGTACATCTCCTTTCACAGGCCAATCCATTTAGAATCTTCCAGCTCAGTCTGTTTTCCTCTGTACTTGGTGCACATATTGAATAAGTGTTGGTGCTAGCAATGTCATCAGGACATGTTGCCAACAGCAGCAATAATGATGCAGACAAGCTGAAAATTTATCACATCAGCAACTTTTGACGGACTGCTAAGTTCACACATGATCTCAAACAACAAGTGTATGTAATATAGTGGTTATGTTACTGGACTAGAAATCCAGAGTCCTGGGCTAATCATCCAAGAACATGAGCTCAAATCCCACCATGGCAGTTTGAGAATTTGAATTCAGTTTTAAAAATCTGGAAATAAAAAAATGCTGGTATCAGTAAAAGTGACCACAAAGCAGTCAGATTATTGTTTAAAAAAAAGTTCACTAATGTCCTTTAGGGAAGAAATCCTGCCACCCTTACCCAGTCTGGCTTATGTGACCAGTTCCACACCAACATGGTTAACTCTTAACTGCCCTGTGAAGTGGCCTAACAAGCCACTCCGTTGTATCAAACTAGGGATGGGCAATAAATGCCAAGCTTGCCAGCAATGCCCACATCCCAAGAACAAATAATTTATTATTCATGGGGAGAAGTTGGGGTCTACAGATGCAGTCATCAGTACAGGTATCCCGTGTTGCAAAAAAAGATCAGTTCATACATGTGACAGAGCTGCTTCCTCCTTTCCAGGCATCAAACAGTTGAAGCACCAATCTAATCACTATCTACTTGTGTTAATTCAGCTGCAGGACTCTGCAAATTTTCCCATGATAGAAACAAAACATAGGAAGTGTGAAACAGCCAACAGTCATTTGGCCCATTGAGGCCATTCCTTGAAAAAGTCCAATTTGCAACACCACAAACCCAACTTATCTTTCAAGGGATATGGTCAACAGGCAGTTTATTTTTTTAAAAACTCTACAGATCTTCTCCCTGGCCCCCAAAGATAATCCAACCAAACGTCAGGTATCGATCTTGTATTACAATCTACATTATTGCACAGGTGACAATTCCATGGCCCAACAAGACTGGAAGCACAATGTTTCAGGCAATATTTATGTAAATAAGCCCATTCTCAACCAGATAACATTAATGGACCCAGATGAATAATCAAAACAGTATTAACTGCTTCTTATTAGACTATTGTGTATGGATAGAAAGCAGAAGAGTGGGACTAGATTGAGTGGCGCATGCAAGGAAAAACAGACTTGGATTGAACGGCCTGTTTCTGTGCTATAACATTCTGCTTCTCGAGTCTTTGTCGTATAGAAGCAAGACCTTGCATTTATATAACGCCCTTCACAACCTCAGGACGTCCCAAAGCGCTTTACAGCCAATGAAGTACTTTTGAAGTGTAGCTACCATAGAGGAAAAACATCCTGTTCAAGGGTTTGCCAATTTTGCACTACACTAATTCTACAATCACAGTTTAAGCTAAATCACATGCTTCTATTTATATTAATCTTTCATTTTAAAAATCTGGATGATGCCCCAAACATTTAACATGAAATCAGTAAGAAAAAGACAAACTGTTCTCAGCTGGGATGACATTTGGCTTCTGAAGATCTGGGCTAGGGAAGGGAGGAAAAAAAAATTCAGTTTAACCTCTGTACAATGAAGGGCTAGGCTCACACATGAAAAAAAAATTACAATCTGATCTAGATGAGATGGGGGAAAATGGGCCCACATCTGGCAGATGTCATTTAATGTAGTTAAATGCCGTGTCATGCAAGGGGGTAGCGCTAATTCCAAGCAAGTACAGACCATGTTTGGTACGGAATTGGTCTGCTGAGCGTGAAAGAGACCTAGGAGTCATAGTACACTTCTCTAATAGGTGCACAACCAATGCAGTGGGGCTATTGCGATGGCAAATAGAGTACCAGGATGTATAGCGAGGAAAATTCAGTATAAAACAAACTAGTGTCCTTGTACAGACTTTAGTTAGGTCTCATCTGGAATACTGTGTTCAATTTTGGTCCCCTGACATGGTGGGTGATAGAGGCCCTGGAAAAGGTTCAAAGGAGGGCCACTAAAATGATACCTAGTTTAAAAGCCCTTAGTTATCACGACAGGCTTAAGAGAACTGGGCCTTTTTACTCTCAAAAAGCACAGATACGGGAGATTTAATCCAAGTGTTTAAAATGACAAAGGAACTAAACTGGCTGTGTGCATAAGAGATGAACACCAGTAACAGCTATTTTATGGACTGGAAAGTTTTCTGAAAAACTTCTAAAATGCAATGTTACTATATATTCTTTAAATTAAAAAAAACCCTGAAATGCACTGCGTGCAATTATAACTAATGATGGTTCTTTTTATTTTCAATGCAGTTAATAACCACAGTGCTGGAGTGTACAATTATCATCACCCACAACCTACAAAAGGACTGAACTAACAGACCATCAGGTTTCACCCTCTCAGGTTTATTCAATATTCAACACTCAAATGAAATTCACAAGCATTTGCTCATTTAAGATAATTGGTAAAAGAACCAGGGGGAAGATGGAGAATTTTTTTTTATTCAGCGAGCAGTTATGATCGAGTAAATTAGGAGAAACTGTGACAGAAGGGTCACAGATTTAAGGTAATTGGCAAAAGAACCAGAGGAGACAGGAGGAAAAAAAATGTTACACAGCAAGTTATGATCTGGAATGCACTGCCTGAAAGGGTGGTGGAAGCAGATTCAATAATAACTTTCATTGGGGAATTGGATAAATACTTGAAAAGGAAACATTTGCAGGGCTATGAAGAAACAGCAGGGGAGTGGGACTAATTGGACAGTTCCTTCAAAGAGCTGGCTCTAGCATGATGGGCCGAATGGTCTCCTTCTGTGCTGTAAGGTTTTGTGATTCTATGAATAAGAAATTCTTCTCCTCACGTAGAGTATCGTTTCATAGGCATCAGCAGCCCTACACTACTGTGCACAAGTGATCATTACTTTTGCATTTAGCTAGAGGGAAAGGCAGTGGATTATGGGCAGCATCATATTGCCTACTTTTGTCTTTTTTGCATGTAGAGATTAGCATTTTTAAGCAGGGATTAATGGACAGCAAAGCAACACTGAGAACCCAATTTTTCCCCCACAGTCCCAGGGAGGCTGGGAGACAATTCTAGTACCCCACTGGCACTATGGAGATCAGATAATTCACAGATCACAGACTAACCTGACATATCCTGGTATGCATAGCTCAGTAGGACACAAGGTCCCACTGTGGCATTACCGCTGGGGAATACGAATAGCAATTTCCAAATATTCATTTTGTACACAGCATAATATTTACAACCAAACTAAAGCTTGAGGTACAGATAGCACATCAAAGTCATATCATTATCCAGTGGCGATTGCTGGAAAGTGGACAGGTGAGGATGGAACCAGCTGTGATGGTCATGTTGCCTGCCAATACTTACTGCTCAGGATTGCACAAGAAGAATGGCCACTTGGGAAAAGTCCCCATGGCCTGCCAGCACTCACTGGACTGCACTCCATTCTGTTGAGCAGCGCAGGTTCGGAAAGAAAATAAAAGCAGTTCATAGAAATAAACTTGAAATCTCTTTTTACCCAAACAGTTATACAGTGAGTGGAAGAGAAAACAAACTACAAGAGCACAAAATACACGAAGCTTAAGCGGCTTTGGTTACTGACCAATCTCTGGTAATGTGAAAGAGAAACTCCAGGTTCCAAACAATTATCATATACACAATAACTAGATTCTGGAAGAGTATTTTAACACCAATTATTATTAGTAAAAAAAAAGTGCGAGGGAAATTAATGGGGCTAAAGGCTGACAAATCCTCAGGGCCTGATAATCTACATCCCAGAGTACTAAAGGAAGTGGCCCTGGAAATAGCGGATGCATTGGTGATCATCTTCCAAAATTCTATAGACTCTGGAACAGTTCCTACAGATTGGAGGGCAGCAAATGTAACCCCGCTATTTAAAAAAGGAGGGAGAAAAAAAAACAGGGAATTACAGACCAGTTAGCCTAACATCAGTCGTGGGGAAAATGCTAGAGTCTATTATTAAGGATGTGATAACAGAACACTTAGAAGGCATTAACGGGATTGGATAAAGTCAGCATGGGTTTATGAAACGGAAATCATGCTTAACAAATCTACTGGAGTTTTTTGAGGATGTAACTAGTAGAATAGATAGGGGAGAACCAGTGGATGTGGTGTATTTGGATTTTCAGAAGGCTTTTGATAAGGTCCCACACAAGAGGTTAGTGTGCAAAATTCAAGCACATGGGATTGGGGGGAATATACTGGCATGGATTGAGAACTGGGTGACAGACAGGAAACGGAGAGTAGGGATAAACTGGTCTTTTTCCAGGTGGCAGGCAGTGACTAGTGGGGTACCGCAGGGATCAGTACTTGGGCCCCAGCTATTCACAATATATATCAATGATTTGAATGAGGGAACAGAATGTAACATTTCCAAGTTTGCAGACGACACAAAGCTGGGGTGGAATGTGAGCTGTGAGGAAGATGCAAAGAGGCTCCAATGTGAATTAGACAAGTTGGGTGAGTGGGAAAGAACATGGCAGATGCAGTATAACGTGGATAAATGTGAGGTTATCCCACTTTGGTTGTAAAAACAGAAAGGCAGATTATCTGAATGGTGATAGATTGGGAAAAGGGGAGGTGCAACAAGACCTGGTTATCCTTGTACACCAGTCGCTGAAAGCGAGCTTTCAGGTGCAGCAAGCAGTGAGGAAGGCGAATGGTCTGTTGGCATTCATTGCAAGAGGATTTGAGTACAGGAACAGGGATGTCTTACTGCAGTTGTACAGGGCCTAGGTGAGACCACATCTGGAGTATTGTGTGCAGTTTTAGTCTCCTTATCTGAGGATGTTCTTGCCATGGAGGGAGTGCAATGAAGGTTTACCAGACTGATTCCTGGGATGGCTGGACTGATGTATGAGGAGATCTCATCGAAACATATAAAGTTCTAACAGGACTAGACAGACTAGGTGCAGGGAGGATGTTCTCGATGGCTGGGGAGTCCAGAACCAGGGGTCACAGTCTCAGGACACGGGGTATGCCATTTAGAACCGAGATGAGGAGAAATTTCTTCACTCAGAGGGTGGTGAATCTGTGCAATTCTCTACCACAGAAGGTAGTGGAGGCCAAGTCATTAGATGTATTCGAGATAGATATATTTCTTAATGCTAAAGGGATCAAGGGGTATGGGGAAAAGGCGGGAACAGGGTACTGAGTTAGACGATCAGCCATGATCATTTTGAATGGCGCAGCAGGCCCGAAGGGCCTACTTTTGCTCCTATTTTCTACGTTTCTATGTTTAATCAAGTTGCACAATGTCATGTAAACAGGGAAAATTAGTTACTCCTTCAGCTGTACATTCCCAGCCACCAGAGCAGCTCAGGTTGGGTTCTACTTTTGAGGTGGCCATACCAGCAGTACCAGATTTTTTTGATTTTTTTTTAAAAAGTGAAAATTTGTCAGTTTACATAAGCTGCCCTGGAATATACCATGCAACAAACATACAACATGCTGCATCCTTGGGCAGGGGCACAAAATCCAAAGCAGCTGGGACAACACCACTGCATCATGTTATCTTTACACCAGTTGTCACATATATTAAGAGCAATTTTTTTTTAAACTTGCATTTATAATAGCACCTTTCATACCTCCAGGATAACCCAAAGAACTTCACAACTATATTAATTACTTTGATGTGTACTCATGTTATGAGGACAAACATGGCAGCCAATTTGCCCACAGCTAGGTCCCACGAAAAGCAATTAAAATGACTAGTTAATCTGTTTTTGATAGTGCTGGTTGAGGGATAAATATTGGCCAGGACACCAGGAGAACTCCCTGCTCCTCTTAGAATAGTGTCATGGGCTCTTCTACATCCACTTCAACAGATAGCTAGGCCCTCGGTTTAACATTTCCTCTGAACGGTGGTACATCGGACCATGCAGGATTCCTTCAGCACTGCAAGTGTCAGCCTAGATGGTGCCCTTGTGTTTTGGGCTTGAACCTACAACCTCTGAATTAGGGTTGAGTGTGCTACCATTGACACTCAATGCAATACAAATCATGCTATACATCTTTGATACTGAATTTGTTCAGATTAGGAGCCATTTCTATACTAAAGTGCACAGACGAGGTGAAGATTTTGAATGTGTTGCATAAATGACATTACACAAATTAATTTGTACTAAAGATGAGGACTACTGTATTTGACAGAACATTGCTTCGACTGTTCCCTTAATCCTGCTCCCGTCACACAGTCACCAACTCCCACAAGGGGTTTTCCAATATTAGTAACACTCATTGTTTGAGGAAATGCTGCACATACCTTACAACATTGCTCATGCCAGCAGCTCTGAATTCAGCCACAAGACTGTAAAAGGTGAAAAATGCAGTGCTACCTATTCTACAGGATGTGGAGATGCCGGTGATGGACTGGGGTTGACAATTGTAAACAATTTTACAACACCAAGTTATAGTCCAGCAATTTTATTTTAAATTCACAAGCTTTCGGAGGCTTCCTCCTTCGTCAGGTGAACGTTCACCTGAGGAAGGAGGAAGCCTCCGAAAGCTTGTGAATTTAAAATAAAATTGCTGGACTATAACTTGGTGTTGTAAAATTGTTTACAATATTCTACAGGAAACTCAGTTCAGGTTCCTCTCCACCCACCCCATCAGACCAGCAACGTTCAAGGCCGTTACCAGCGGCTGCCATTTCTCCCAGGCATAAGTACTCATACTGGTATGGGCAGTGAAGTTTCCACTTGCTGATTTGTACCTTCCCCAGCCATTAGGGTAGGTCCAGTAACCAGGAATGGAACTGGCAATTGCCACTTTCAAAGTGCAGTTGCTTTTGTGTTGCCATGGCACCAGCCCATGATCTAAATGGAACGGATTCGACCATGTTGGCAACCAAGACAGAACCACTTCAACACGGCAGTTCTATAATAAAAACCCAAAAAGGATAAAAACAGAAAATGCTGGAAATACTCAGTAAGTCCGGCAACACCTGTGGAGAAAGAAACAGAGTTAACGTTTCAGGTCGATGACCTGTCGTCAAAGGATGTTCGCAGAAGAAGAAAAAAAAAATCACCATTAATCGCAACTGTTTGATTTCTACGTGGGAGACCAAGAAATAACTTGCATTTACAATAATGCTTTATCACATCTCTCTAATGTCCCCAAGCACTTCACATATCATAAATTACTTACAGTCACTGTTATTTTGTAGGCAAATATGGCACTCATTTTATGCACAGCAAGTACCATAAAAACAGATTAACTGGTCATTCTGTTTAATGATGTTGGTTGAGGGAGGAATGTTGGCCCAGACACCAGAAGAACTTATTACTCTTTTTCCAAGTAATGCGATGGGATCGTTTACATTCACTGGAACCCTTTAATGTCTCACCTCCAATAACACAGCAGTCCTTGAGCAGTGACTGAAGATTAGGCACTCAAATTATGGAGTAAGGCTTGAAGCCACAACCTGACTCAGATGAGATTGGTATCAAACAAGTCAACTCCAAGGGCAAAATTCCCCTTTGAAGGACATTTTACCACACATGTCAAAATCCAACCCCAATTAAAATTTGATTTAAAATTTCACCCACTCAGCAAAAGTATCCCTTACACTATTTAATAGTTTTGTTTAAGAAAAAGAGGAAAGATAAAGGGACAATTCTTCTTATGCGTCTCTTTCCATTCCTTTTTCTCAGGTCATTCGGACGAAGTGTCAGGGAATCCAAGTTCAGGCTTCTTTCCAATAGCACATGGCAAACAATATTAGGTGTGATGACGCACCCTCACGTACAAAAAAAACTTTCCCCTCAACAGGAATCATATGAATTATTGTGAAAGCTACATACTATCATACACACATTGCCTCGAGACACCAACACTCAAAGCTATTTTGATACAAGCATCTGTGCTATGTTACAATTTGGTTCGGAAAGATCCCATTGCTAATTACACAAACAGAAGTATGAGGAAAGCTTCCTTTGCAGTTAGCATTTGCACACAATCCCCTAGGCAACATATTTTAAAATGTTGTTTCATCATTCCTCAGGAAAAAGCTATTTTAAATGCGTATTAGTTTATACAATTCATGATAGGATATATACGAGAGCAAAAGACAGAGCAGCAAGGAATAAACAATGGAGAAGCTACTCAAATAATCACAATATACCACAGAAACACCAATGTATATACTTAAAAAGTCACAAATCAATAAAAGCGGGGCCGAGGGGGGGGGGGGGGGGGGGGGAAGAGAAGAAAAGCAAGAAAAATGAAATAAAGACCTCAAAAGTAACCATTATCGTTTCACATCAGTACAGAAAAGTTTTTTTTTAAATAAGTCAGAAATGGCTCCATATCCCACCCATCAGATCACAGTAGCCTCAAAATATTCCTTCCAGAAATGCTGGCTTGTGCTGCAATCACATAGTACAGTAACCGTGGGACTGAAATGAGCCTCTGGTGCAATAACCCAATAAGTCTACATTTTATAGCAATATTTCAAATTGGATAACTAAGTGAAAACTTGATTAAGTTTTCTATTCACTTGAAGCATTAGATTTTATACTGTATTTATTACACACACATTATATAAATAAATAAATATCATGAGAACAAAAGGAATAGAAAGCCAGAGGAAAACAATCTCACTGTACTTAGCATTCACTGCATTTCAATCCCTAGAGTTTAAATAGAGATATACAATTAGCAATTGCAGTAGGAAAGCAATGCGAAAAAAATATTAATTTTGTATAAAACATTTTTTAGACTATAAAAACTTCCTAATATTTCCGAAAAACAGTTTTAGTTATTAAAAAAAAAGTTAAAAGCTGCTCCTCGTGGGGTGAACCCCAGCATCGGGATCGGCCTCAGGCCCGGGCCGAACTACACACACACACACACACACAAAACTTCAGCACAAAGAGAGAAGGGGGGACGGGACAGACAGCCGACCCGACCCAGCCCGGCCCGGCCTGGCCCCTAACAACCGCCCACAGTCCACCGCCCGCCCGCCCGCTCGGCCGACCTCCGCCCGCCAACAGCGACCGGGGCTCCTCCCGCTCCTCCCTCTCCTCCCCGCTAAGCCCAAGGCTATGAGACTTTGATTTCAAGCCTCTCCCCCCCCCCGGCCACCCGTTATCATTGGGCACCGCGGCAGCACCGAGCCGGGAAGGCGATCAAGAAGCAAGATGAAAGAAAGTTAAAGACGCCGCTCACCTCGGAGCCCTGCAAATGGCGCTGTTACCAACCACCGCGCCGAGCATCCTGGGACACGCCGTCCCCTTAAAGGGCACGTCCGGCGCTCCGCCACCCCACCGCCCGGCCACTATTATAAATCGGCGGACATTATTCACAACACTGGTTTTTTTTTTCTTTGGCTTGATGGTCTGTCTGAAAGGCAACCAATCATATCACAACAGTGACTCCCTTTCTTTGTGTGTTTTTAGCCCCCCCCCTTTTATAAGAAGGGGGGGGGGTTTAGGGTGTGTTTATGTGCAAAAATCCCAAAGAAAAACCAAAACGAGTTCAAATTATAATTTTATTATTCTCGTCCAGGATGCACTCCAGCCCCTGCGGTGCCCACCGGTCGCGAAAAGCCTCAAGCGTTCCGGTAGACACCGCGTGCTCCATCTCCAGGTACGACCCTGGTTTTCTTTGTTTTTGTTTAAGCCCCTTAAAAAGGAAAAAGGGGGGGAGGGGGGTATTAGGTGTGATTGTGTCCCTCCACTGATGGCACTGGGCAAACCCATGTCATCTTGACGAATCAAATATTAAACCCAATTAAATAATAATTGTATTATAGGATCATGGAAAGGTTACAGCACGGAAGGAGGCCATTCAGCCCGTTGAGTCCGTGCTGGCTCTCTGCAAGAGCAATCCAGCTAGTCCCACTCCCCCGCCTTATCCATGTAGCCCTGCAAATTTTTTCCCTTCAAGTACTTATCCAGTTCCCTTTTGATAGCCATGATTGAATCTGCCTCCACCACTCCATTGGGCAGTGCATTCCAGATCCTAACCACTCGCTGTGTAAAAAAGTTTTTCCTTATGTCGCCTTTGGTTCTTTTGCCAATCACCTGAAATCTATGTCCTCTGGTTCATGTCCCTTCCGCCAATGGGAACTGTTTCTCTCCATCCACTCTGTCTAGACACTTAATGATTTTGAATATCTCAAGCAAATCTCCTCTCTACCTTCTCTGCTCTAAGGAGAACAACCTCAGTGTACTCTCAGTGGCGATGATGAACTCCAGTCCCTGCGGTGCCCATCGGCCATGAAAAGCCTCATGTGTGCTCCCTCTCCAGGGCCACCCGGGCGTGAAGAATGCCGCGGAATAGAGGCAGACAGCCGGCGCCACTGCCCCCCATGGGCCGCATCTAGCCAGGACCTGTATATGAACACTAGGTTTCTTGGGGGGAGGGGAAGGTGTAGGAGGAGGAGAAGGAGAAGCAGATGGGAACAGAAGCGAGGTGGTAGCGAGAAAAGGAGGGACAAGTAGGAGGAAAGAAAGACTTGCAATTATATAGCGCTCTTCACAACCTCAGGACGTCCTAAAGTACTTCACAGCTAATGAAATACTTTGAAGTGTAGTCACTGTTGTAACGTAGGAAACGCAGACAGTCAAATTGCGCACGGCAAGGTCCAACAAACAGCAATTTAATAATGACCAGATAATCTTTATTAGCAATGTTGAGGTATGCATATTGGCCAGGACAACAGGGAGAACTCCCCTGCTCTTCTTTGAAATAGTGGCAGGGAATCTTTTACATCCATCTGAGAGGGCAGATGGAGCCTTAGTTTAGCATCTCATCCAAAAGACAGCACCTCTAACAGTACAGTGCTCCCTCAGTACTACATTAGAGTATCAACCTAGATTTTGTATTTAAGTCAATAGAGTGAGTTTTGAACCCACAATCCTCTGACCCAGAGGCAAGAGTGTTATCCACTGAGCCACAACTGACATCTGTGGAGCAGGAGGAAGGTGGAGGAGATGGAAAGAGGGAGGAAAAAAATCATTGACATGCACTCACTCTACAAAAACCTCACACAGAATGTTACTTCTGGTCACATTTAGCTGTCATCACACTCATGGGATTTATACTGACACTATTGTTGTACTGTATGTCATAGCTCCAAATGATAATTTTCACTTTTGCACCCTTTTTACAAGTAAAAATAGGTCCATAATAGCAGGGAGAGATCAGAGATGGATGAAGATGCCCCAACCTAACCCTCAGCCATGGTCTCTCTCCATAGCCCTGTATCTTCCTCTGCTTTAAATGTTCATCTAATTTTCCCTTAATGGATGCAATGGTCTCTGCCTCAACAGCTCCCTGTGGCAAAGCATTCCATTCTCCAACAACCCTCTGTATAAAGACATTTCTCCTAACTCTCTTAGTGACAATTTTAAATTGACGGCCCCTTGTCACTAACTCCCCAATCAGAGAAAACAGTCTTTCTCTATTCACTGTATCAAAACCCTTCATACTTATAAAAATCTCAATTAAATCTCCTCTTAGCCTTCCCTGCTCCAGTGGAAATAGTCCTAGTATCTCAAGTCTCTTCTCACAACTATAGTTTCCCATCCCTGGCATCATCCTGGTGAATCTATGCTGGACCTGCTTTATGGCTTTAATGTCCTTTTTATAATGAGTCAATCTAAAACTGTCACTAAGGGAGAGAGGAGAGACTAAGGAGAAATTTCTTACTCTCCTTATGACTGCAACCTTTCTATTCTGATCCCCCCGCCCCCCTTGGACTGCCTCATGCTCCACAGTGCCTTGGTTAGCAATCTGGGCATCTCCCCTCAGCCTTCATCCTTATCCTCACAGGAAGCAAGTACCTCATACCTGTTGGATAGGACCAGTGTCTACCGGACCTCCTTATCTACTGCTCCTAGGTTCCCATTCCCCTGCTGATTAACAGTCACATTCTCCCCTTCCTGTACCTGTGCTTTCCTCTAAGGTGTGACTATACTCTGGAGAAAACTATCCAGATATTCCTCCCCCTCCCTTATTTGCCAGTGTGTCTCTAACTCGCACTCCAGCTCAAAGACTGAGCCGGAGTGTCTTAAGCCAGAAACATTTACTCGCTATCCACAAACTCCCACATATTACAGTCCCGACACATAGCCTGTACTGCCATTTCTAGTTTTTAATTATTTATTTAATATCAGTAGTTTATTTCTAGGACTGGCCGTTAACTGTTAACTGCCACTGAGTTAAATTTCAATTTGATAACAATAAAACACACTTACTACTTACCAGTGAATTCCCACACTCACCAAATTCCCAATTGAAAGTCCTCACTCTGTTAGCAATTCACTCCACTAGAAGTTCACTCTCTGTCCTTACCAATCTCTATGCTCAAGCTCCCGCCTCTGTGCTCAAGCATTCAAGCAGAAAATGTAGGAGAAAGGAGAGAGAATGAAAAGCAAACCTATAATGAGACAGAAAAGATGATGTAATCCTTTAATCATAAATAAATTCTCAGCTCAAACCTACCATGAGTGTTGTGTACCATATTAACCCATACATGGGCTGCACTCTTCTAAGTAAAATAATCATTTTGACTTCCTGGTGTGGCCTATAAACTAGACCTTCATTTCCCTCCCAGATTTATGCAGCAATGCTGATGTATGGTCCATGTCAATGTGGGGATGGTGGGGGGATGGGAAGTCATGATGCTCCAGCCATCATAGTGTGTGAGGCAGACCTGAGGGACCAGATGGTCTTTCCCTGCCTGTCAATTTTGTATACTCATAATGGAATTCTGCCCTTCATCAATTGCAACTCAACTAAATCTCTGCCGCCTGCATCCTTACTGACACTAAGGAGGTGAATGTATGGGGAAGGCCCCCCTCCACCACCACTCGCCCACCGGAATTTCAGTGGAACAGCGGTTTTTCTGGTTACCAGTGAGAGATCAGTGGAACCCCTGAAAAACGCTGTAAATGGCTGTTTTTTTATGCACTTCCTCTAGGAGTTCCGCCAATCTCCTGCCGAAGTTACAGCGGGAGATCTGGACAACCTCCATGGAAATTCAGAGCCAGTTTACTATTTTTTTCTTTATTCATTCTTGGGTTGTGGGCGTCCTTGGCAAGGCCTGAATTTATTGCCCATCCCGAGTTGCTCTTGTACAAATGAGTGGGTTGTGAGCAAGACAGGCCACTTCTGAGGGCAGTTAATAGTCAACCACATTGGTGTGGGACTGGCATCGCATAATAGGCTAGACCAGGTAAGGACAGCAGGTTTCCTTCCCTAAATGACATTAGTGAACCAGTTGGGTTTTTACGACAATCCGACAGCTTCATGGTCACTTTTACTGATACCAGCTTTTTATTTCCAGACTTTGTTTTGAGACTGAATTCAAATTCTTAAACTGCCACAGTGGGATTTGAACTCGCGTTGTCTGGATTATTAGTCCAGGTCTCTGGACTACTACCATAACCACTACACTATCATACCCAGTTTAAATCTGTAAATTTTATAAAATTTTTATTTTAATTTCATTCCCCCTGTGTAAGGACTTGAGCCAGTCCGGTGTGCTCTATAATCAGGTGTGGTCTATGTTTGCGTCAGTACGGTAAATAGAATTTGCCTAGACCAGCCATGAGATTATAAAAAGACAAGGGCAAATTTGCATTTATATAGTGCCTTATCGTCTCTCAAAAATGTCTCAAAGCTTTACATAGAATCAATGGCTTTGAAGGTCAGTGACTGTTCACAAAGATAAGTATAAATGAGGGAGGACATTCGGCCCATCTAGCTCATCCATCCAGAGAAATTTATGGCCCTCCCATCATAGCTTTTAACTGCTTATTGAATGACTCCAGGGTTGTTGCCTCCATTACCCTATCTCATAGAATCTTACAACACCAGGTTATAGTCCAACAAATTTGTTTGAAAATCACAAGCTTTCGGAGGCTCTCTCCTTCGTCAGGTGAATGTGACGAAGGAGTCCATCACCGGTATCTCCACATCATGCCTATCTCATAGGACATTCCTGGCAGTGCTCCCTATTATCAATCCAAAACTTTCTTTTTGACTAGTTTGTACCCATCCTTAGCAGAGGGGTCAGTGACCAGGGGGCATAGATTTAAAGTAGTTGGTAGAAGGATTAGAGAGGAGCCGAGGAGAATTTTTTTCACCCAGAGAGTGGTGGAGGTCTGGAACTCACTGCCTGAAAGGGTGGTAGAGGCAGAAACCCTCAACTCATTTAAAAAGTACTTGGGTGCACTTCAAGTGCCGTAACCTACAGGGCTGTGGACCAAGTGCTGGAAAGTAGGATTAGTTGGGTAGCTCTTTTTTTAGCCGGCACGGAATTGATGGGCCAAATGGCCTCCTTCTGTGCCATAACTTTCTATGATTCCATATCCCCTTGTCCTGCAGTAAGGGTTTTAACAAAAAATAATGCTCAAAATTAAGCGTTTCTGTTCCCCTTTAGAATCTCCCATTCCTATATCAGGTTTCCTTTCATTCACTTCCTTTCAAAGCTGAAGAGTCGGAGTTTTTCATATTCAATCCTCTGACACTAGGGATCAAGTCTCCTGGTCCTTCTCTGCACCATCTTAGAACAATGCTTGTGCCCAGAACTGAACACACTATTCAAGATGTGGCCTGGCTAGAGCAGGACACAGCTTCAGCATGATGGCCTCAGTCATATAATCGTATGTGCTTTTATTTTAGGCAAACATGGCAGCCATTTTACACACCACAAGATCCCACAAACAGCAGTAATGACCAGTTAGGTCATCTGATTTTGGTGGTGTGGTTGAGGGAGGAAGGTTGGCCAGAACACCAGAGGAGCTAACTGTTCTTCAGAGAGTACCAGGGGATCTTTAATGTCCATGTGAACCACTGGAACAGGCAGGAAAGGCCTCAGCTTAACATCTCATTCAAAGTGCAGCAACTCCAAAAATGCAGCACTCCCTTAGTAACAGAAAGTCATCTTACATTATGAGCTCAAACTCCTGGCATGAGACTCAAATCCACAACCTTCTGATTCAGACGAGAGAGTTATCAACTGAGCCAAGCTCACACTGAATATAATAAGGTGTCAGCCTCGGCTCAGTGGTAGCACTCTGATAGGCCAGATGGGACCTGCACCTGCTGAGAGCGAATGTAGGTCCCAAGCTGGGCATTAAGATGACCCCAAGAATGCTGGGGAAAAAAGGTAATCGCTCTCAGAGGGATCCCAGAGGAATCAATTACCTTTTAAAGAAAGAAATACTTGCATTTATGAAGCACCTTTCATGGCCTCAGGACATCCCAAAGCACTCTACAGCCAATTAATACTTTTTTGAAGTGTAGTCACTGTTGTAACGTAGGAAATGCGGCAGCCAATTTGCACACAGTAAACTCCCAAAAACAGCAATGTGATAATGACCAGATAATCTGTTTTAGTGATGTTGGTGAAGAGATAAATATTGGCCAGGACATCAGGGAGAATACCCTGCTCTTCTTTGAATAGTGCCATAGGAACTTTTACATCCACCTGAGAGGGCAGACGGGGCCTCGATTTAACGTCTCATCCGAAAGACGGCATCTCCGACAGTGCAGCTCTCCCTCGGTGCACTGGAGCGTCAGCCTAGATTTTGTGCTCAAGTCTCTGGAGTGGGACTGCCCCTTTGAAGAGCGCACAAAAAATGTCATCAATCATTTTTCTTCAGCCGTTCCCGGCTCTCAGATTCCCTCTCATCAGGGCGGGCACCTCTGATGTATCTTGACAGGTATGGGCTGCTGGCCCTGAGTATGTCAATGTAAATCTTGTCGTGGTTTGGGACAGGATCAACAGCTGACCAAAGCAGTGGACAAAAGTCCCACTCCGCCGCACCTCCGTCCTCTTACAGAGGGTCTGTGGGATTTCGGGCTATGTGTGTGAATTCTCCCTTACACAGAGAGTGTCCAAAGTGAGAACCCCAGAAAGGTAGCACACTGCTCTGGTGAATGGGACAGTTCAAGGTATTTACAGCCAACAATAACCACAGAACCCCAAACAGTTTAACTCAGCTGGGAACTACCTACATCAACTCTCCCCTGTGCCATCACTTTTGACATTGTCAGAACTCAAGGGCAGGTATCTGCAGCCAGATATTTAAACCATTTGATTTGTTGCATGCAATGTGTTAACAGCTCGTAAATCAGGTCACTTGGCTAAGGTGCCAGAGCCCCACCATCCCATGAGTCATTGCCTGCAGCAGAGAAGCAGTAAAGAAAAAAATTCAAATTAAATTAAGCACTAAGGCTATATTGAATGATTTACTACATTTTTATATTAACTCCATCGAAATAAAGTGCAACGTGAATCTCATTGAAAATAAGTGCACCTGAGCTGGCCTATTGTTTGCGACGCTGTGACTACTGATTCATAAATATTGATTCATAATTCTCCTGAACTTGCAAGCTCAGTGTGGACTCTCACTCGACGGGATTGCCGATTGGTGAATCGGGCACAGAAGTCAGCGTGTCACTCGCAATTGCTAAAATCAACGGCCGGAAAGTCATGGGCACTGTGACCTCGGTGCCCAATTCTCAGACCAGCACTCCCACCAAGGGAGCCTGGGCTTGGTCCCTCACCTCTTAAAAAAGCCTTACAGTTGTTGCATATCCCTGAATTCCTTCGCTCCACCATTGGCGGCCGTGCCTTCAGCTGTCTAGGCCCTAAGCTCTGGAATTCCCTCCCTAAACCTCTCCGCCTCTCTCTCCCCCTTTAAGGCGTTCCTTAAAACCTACCTCTTTGACCACCTCTTTGGTCACCTGTCCTAATGTCTTCTTCTTTGGCTCGGTGTCAACTTTTGTCTGATTACGCTCCAGCCAAGCACTTTGGGATGTTTTACTACATTAAAGGCGCTATATAAATGCGAGTTGTTGTCGTTATTGTTTTCGCACATCCCAGCAGATAAACAGAAGAAGTGTAGATTGTGTGGATAGTAAATCTATACGAGACTCAGTCAAATCCTGGCATGTTAATTCATCAGTCAACACTTTTCACCTGCTGTGTATTTCCAACTCTTTTCTGTTTCTAATAATATATTTCACTGTCTGTGACGGCTTGCAGTGTTTTGGCTCATTCTATCCATGCACACAGATGGCACATTTTATTACCGTGCGCCAGTTAGAACATTTACTTCTTACTCTGGTTTTCTGACACCTGTTTGGAATTGCTGACCATTGGATTTCCACTACAGTTTGCTGCTAAGTTTGGTGCAAAGCTGGGCAGCTTAAAAAGACAAACTCCCCAGGTGTTCATCGGACGTCCTTCTCATCTTGAATTCACATGGTCCCTTTCCTATTCCCGTCGCAGCGATTGAAACAAGGTCCCTCGATTAGACTGTTCGACAGCTTTCAGCACCGTCAGAATTCTCCCCATGGTTTCAATTGCTAATTTAGACCCCGACTGGATGACTGTGCTCAACATAATTGGCCAGACATTAATCCTTCCTGGGCTTTAATTTGAGCTCAAAGCCTGACGGCAAAGAGCATGCCAGCCAGTAACAGCCTCAAGATGCTCACCAAGTGAAGCCCTAACCCAGAGCCTGACAGGAAGATTATGTCAATTGCTACTTAGCCCTGTCAGGATTCTTTCTCTCATTTTAAGTTTTAACTCTGCGCACAACTAAAAAGAAAGACTTACATTTAAATAGCACTTTTCATAACCTCAGGACGTCCCAAAGCGCTTTAGTGTACCACTCCCTCAGGACTGCACTGGGAGTGTCGACCTTTATTAAATAATAGAGTAACATTTGGTCTTTCCGATTTAAAGGGACAATTCCTGAATCGAGAGAGCTTTGGAAGATTATGGCTAAAACATCTGCAATTTCCACACCCACTTCCTTTAAACCTGAGGGTGGAAACCATCTGGTCCTGGGGATTTGTCAGTCTTTAGTGGCCATTATTTTTTCTAATACTGTTTTCTTGCTTGCGTTAACTTTAGTGAGTTCCAGTCCTTCATTCATTATTAGTTTCCCCTGGAATGTCAGGTATATTATCCTCTTCCTCTACTGTAAAAACTGACACAATGTAATTATTCAACAAGTCTGCCATTTCCTTCTTTTCATTTGCAATATTACCCGCATCTGTTTTTAAAGGGCCCACATTACCCTTTTCCTTCTAATATAATTGTAAAGACATTTTGTGTTAATCTCGATATTTCTCACAAGTTTCTTTTCGTATTCACTTTTGGCAGCTATTATTATCTTTTTTCTCTTCCTTTGCTGTTCTTCATATCTCTCCCAATCCCCTGGATCTACGATATCCTTTGCACTGTTATATGCTCTTGCCTTTAGTTTAATGTTATCTCTCACCTCTTTTGTCGACCATGGCTGTTTTATTTGGTAAGTAGAGCTCTTGCCCCGTAGGGGTATATAATGGTCCTGTATTAAGCTAATGCAGCTTTATTGAACACCTCCCACTGTTCATCTGTAGTTTTACCCGATAACAGTTTTGACCAGTTTGCTGCCATCAGCCTCTGTCTCATCCCATTAAAGTTAGCCTTACCAAAATCTAGAATCTTAGGGGGTAATTTTAACCCCCAAGAACGGGTGGGTTGGGAGTGGGTAGGTGGTTAAAATAACAGCTTTTTGGATTTTCAGTTAATCAGAGAGAGCCAGCATGGATTTGTGAAAGGTAGGTCGTGCCTGACAAACCTGATTAAATTTTTTGAAGAGGTGACTAAAGTAGTGGACAGGAGAATGTCAATGGATGTTATTTATATGGACTTCCAGAAAGCATTTGATAAAGTCCCACATAAGAGACTGTTAGCTAAGATAGAAGCCCATGGAATCGAGGGAAAAGTACGGACTTGGTTAGGAAGTTGGATGAGCAAAAGGCGACAGAGCGTAGGGATAATGGGAAGGTACTCACATTGGCAGGATGTGACTAGTGGAGTCCCGCAGGGATCTGTCTTGGGGCCTCAATTATTCACAATATTTATTAACGACTTAGATGAAGGCATAGAAAGTCTCATATCTAAGTTTGCCGACGACACAAAGATTGGTGGCATTGTAAGCAGTGTAGATGAAAACATAAAATTACAAAGGGATATTGATAGATTACGTGAATGGACAAACTGTGTCAAATGGAATTCAATGTAGGCAAATGTGAGGTCATCCACTTTGGACCAAAAAAGGATAGAACAGTGTACTTTCTAAATGGTAAAAAGTTAAAAACAGTGGATGTCCAAAGGGACTTAAGGATTCAGGTACATAGATCATTGAAGTGTCATGAACAGGTGCAGAAAATAATCAAGAAGGCAAATGGAATGCTGGCCTTTATATCTAGAGGACTGGAGTACAAGGGGGCAGAAGTTATGCTGCAGCTATACAAAACCCTGGTTAGACCGCACCTCGAGTACTGTGAGCAGTTCTGGGCACCGCACCTTCGGAAGGACATATTGGCATGGGAGGGAGTGCAGCGCAGGTTTACTAGAATGATACCCGGACTTCAAGGGTTAAGTTACGAGGAGAGATTACACAAATTGAGGTTGTATTCTCTAGAGTTTCGAAGGTTAAGGGGTGATCTGATTGAAGTTTATAAGATATTAAGGGGAACAGATAGGGTGGATAGAGAGAAACTATTTCCGCTGGTTGGGGATTCTAGGAGTAGGGGGCACAGTCTAAAAATTAGAGCCAGACCTTTCAGGAGTGAGATTAGAAAACACTTCTACACACAAAGGGTGGTAGAAGTTTGGAACTCTCTTCTGCAAACGGCAATTGATACTAGCTCAATTGCTAAATTTAAATCTGAGATAGATAGCTTTTTGGCAACCAAAGGTATTAAGGGATATGGGCCAAAGGCAGGTATATGGAGTTAGATCACAGATCAGCCATGATCTTATCAAATGGCAGAGCGGGCTCGAGGGGCTGAATGGCCTACTCCTGTTCCTATGTTCCTATGGACCACATCCCGGCTCCAACTCGCTCACTTCCGGGTTTAACCCAGGTAGGTGTGTACGTGTGTGCACAGCAGACTCCTGGAAGTCCCTCCCCCGTTTAAAGCCGGCGGGCCGATTAGTAAAGGGGCCAGGTATCTCATTGAAATAGTTGAGGTACTTAACATTTTGTGTATTACAAAAGCAAAACAAATTTAACCTTACCTGTTTGGGTTTCCCATCATTTCCGACTCACATCAGGTGAAAGCAGGCTGGTAGGTCCAGATCCATGAGGTGAGTACCTTTATTGCACTGCTTGTGGGCCCGGGGGAGCAGCAGTGCTTCTTCCAGGCCCAACAAGTTCACCGGGCCGACAGGATCCCCGCAATTGGGCCTACCCCCCCCCCCCACCAATGGCGGACCCTCACCAGGTGGTGGCCTCCCACCTACCTCCAACTCTTCAACTGATCTCCAGTGGACTCCGATCACCAAGTCCTGGCCCTGCGATCTTCTCCCCAGCCCATCCGATCTCCTCCCTGGCCCTGCGATCTCCTCCCCGGCCCTGTGATCTCCTCCCAGGCCCATCCGATCTCCTCCCCAGCCCATCCGATCTCCTCCCCAGCCCATCCGATCTCCTCCCCAGTCCATCCAATCTCCTCCCCAGCCCATCCGATCTCCTCCCCAGCCCATCCGATCTCCTCCCCAGTCCATCCGATTGCTCCCCAGTCCATCCGATCTCCTCCCCAGCCCATCCGATCTCCTCCCCGGCCCATCCGATCTCCTCCCCGGCCCATCCGCTCTCCTCACCAACCCATCCGATTGTTCCCCAACCCATCTGATTGCTCCCCAGTCCATCCGATCTCCTCCCAGCCCATCCGATTGCTCCCCAGCCCATCCGATCTCCTCCCCAACCCATCCGCTCTCCTCACCAACACATCCGATTGTTCCCCAACCCATCCGATTGTTCCCCAACCCATCTGATCTCCTCCCCAACCCATCCGATCTCCTCCCCAACCCATCCGATCTCCCCGGCCCAGCCGATGTCCTTCCTGGCCCTGCTACTACAGGCCTTCCTGCCCGACAGCCACCCAGCCTGTCAATCAGGCTGGCTGCTGGGCGCGAAGCCCGGAAGTAAAATTTGTTAACCTCATTAAGGTCGCGATCTGCCAACTTACCTTCCAGGTTTCGCAACTGAAAATTATCCCGCCCCGCTCCCTTCCCAGCTCGAGGTTAAAATTCTGCCCTTAGAAACGTGTTACTTTTCTCCTTTTCAAACCTAACATTGAATTTGATTATTAACTAAATCTGGTTCATTATTCATCACTAAATCTAGTATGGCCTGCCCTCTTGTTGGTTCTAGAACATATTGTGCCAGAAAACTATCTTGAATGCACTCTAGAAATTCACTAACTTTCTGACTTGAACTACTCTGCTCTTCCCAATCTATATAAAATTAAAGTCTCCCATTAAAACAACTCTGCTTTTGCTACAAGCCTCTCTAATCTCTGAATTAATATATCCTGCCACTTCATTGCTGCTAGCAGGAGGCCTGTAGACAGCTCCGATTACAGTTTTAAGTCCTCTCTTATTCCTCAATTCTAACCATAGAGTATCTGCTGATTGCTTTCCCTTCCCTATATCCTCTCTTACTATCTTACTCTCTTATTGTTCAGTCAGTTAGCTTTATTTGAGAGATCAGTCTTCAAAGTAAATGACTGTTCTTGAAGGAGATTATGATTGTAAAAACCCATCACATTTCACGTGTCGGCGGTCTTGCTGTATGTAATGCAGAGAGATAAATTAATTTCTGGAGGATTATGCTTACATCGTTCGTACAAAGATTGTGTTGCGTTTTTGTTGGAGAACAAGATTGTTTATTTCCTTCTGAGAAGTACTTCATTTCAAGTTCTGTAAGAAGAATTTTAAAGGACTTGTTTAAACCCTTAGAATCAGCCCCCAGACTCCTACTGTGCTGGGAGTTCAATACATCACCTATACTGGTCACTTCTATAAAGGACTGCATTTCTGCATTAAACCTATTTAATACTTTATAACCTGTTACAAAAAGTGTCCGGTGTTGTTGATATTATCTGTCTTCTGAAGTAATGTGAGATGTAGTATCCAGTGACAAGTTTTAATAGGAGGAAGGGTTGCGGAAAGCCATTTTCTATACGGTAAACGCATAAGGTTAAGTTTTAGATCGTGGCGAGCTCGAGCTTGTCCATGAAAGCTCTCTCTTGCAGTGAGAATAAGAAAAAGTATTAAGAACATGCCCTCCATGAAATATGAATATATTCAATGAGTCATTGCACTCACAACTTATTCTCACCTCAACCAGCTGCTTAAAGTTTCATTTGCTGGCCCCCAGTCAGAATATTTTAGTACTTTTGTTTTGGTATGTGTAGCCATGCCCCTTATTCTTAAAGGTATTTTGCCCCTTTAATGCAACTTTGAAAGCAGCCAGTAGGCAATGCCCAAAAGCAGCCTAGATCCTGGGTTGACTCCCTTTGATTTTCTCCAAGGGAAACTGGAGGTTGTAGCAACATCGGTATAACTGAAAGCAGGCAGACAGGCAGCTGTGGAACATCACTGAAGTAACTGCCTACCTCAACGTCTGACCATGGTGTCTCTCACTGAAAAGCCTTCATTGCCCGAGACCATTAAAGCTATCAAGTCTCTCTCCAATGGCAAAACACCAGGTTATTTGGGAATTCGAGGTTACGGGGAGCGGGCAGGAAATTGGACATAAATTTAAATTTGAGGTTAGGATCAGATCAGCCATGATCTTATTGAATGGCGGAGCAGGCTCGAGGGGCCGATTGGCCTACTCCTGCTCTTATTTCTTATATTCCAATGCTATATCTGCTGAGATATATCAAGCTGGAGAACACCAACTAGCTCAGTCTCTGCTGATCTTTTCCAGCTGATATAGTGAAAAGAAAGCATCACGCAACAGTATAGAGATGCTCCATTATCCATCTATTCAAGCAAAAGAACAGTAGATATGTGTGTGACAACCATAGAGGAATTTCCCTACTAGTCATCGCAGGGCAAATCCTTGCTAGGATTATCCCAAATCGTTACATTGAGCATACAGCTGAGGAATTCTTGCCTAATAGCCAGTGTGGATTCAGAAAAGGCGGAGGTACTATTGATACGATCTTGACTGCCAGACAACTTCAGGAAAAGTATCAAGAACAAAACTTAGACCTTTACTGTGTCTTTGTTGATCTCACATTGGCTTTCAATACAGTCAGTAGAGAAGGCCTCTGGAAATTACTGGCCAAAGTTGGCTGTCCTGAAAAGTTTATCTAGGTGATCCGCGAGTTCCATGATGACCAGTCGTGGAAGGTTGCGAAGTATTCAACCCCTTCCCTGTCTCCAATGGAGTCAAATGGAATTGTGTTTTAGCTCCCACCTTGTTTAGTACATACTTTGTTTGCTTCTATGCTTACCTATGACTTCAGAAACTTTTTTTTGTGTGTACTTGTACGATAGCTGGGCCACATCAGAAAACTCAATCATTCCACCTAGGTTGCCTCAGAAAGATCATGAAAATTCAATGGTGCCACAAGATTCTGAGGACACTGAGGTCCTCAGATGTCCTTGCACTAAGTCCTTGAGAGCATTTACAACAAGGACAGCAAGAATTTACTCTGAAATGTGTAATATAATGGGGCTATTATACCTTCAAGTCACGTATCTTACAGCACATTCCCGACACCTATACATCACCAAGTCATATGGTCCATAGTATTTCAGGATCCCAAGTCAGCCCTGAAATTCCCATCTTTTTTTCCTGTAGCAGTGGAGAGGCTGTATAGGATTCAAATATCTCTTCCCGATTTCATTGCACACGGTGCAGAATACCACATCCTGAGCATTCCATCACAGTACTTCAAAGTTGGATGGCACATCAAGATATTTCTCTGCTGCTTTGCTCATTACATTCTTGTCACATTTCCAAGCCCCCTCACTGTTCCAGCAGCTGGGACATCTACAGTCGACAGGAACATAGTTGTTAAACTGATCAGATATCATTCCTCCAATGCTGTACCCTCTGGGGACATTGTCAGGGAAAGCTCCAGTAACCAAGCAATTCTTTATTGTGTCAAGATTTCAACTCTCCTCAAGCAGGTGAGTAGCATTCATTCTTTTTCCCTTTGTAATGTCACTTGTTGTAGATTAATTTCCTCCATCAATCAACCCCAACCTGCTACAAAAAGCTCTTAAGGTTTTCAATGATCTCTTGCTCCAAAGACTGTGAGAGAAATGTTGTCTTTTGAGATACAAACGTCAGCTTTGCGTTTTGCAGATGGGATGTTGGAATGGGACGTGCAACTTAGACAATTGGAACATTGGGAACAGGAGTAGGCCATTCAGCCCCTCAAGCCTGCTCCGCCATTTAATTAGGTCATGGCTGACATGTACCTCAACTCTGTTTACCCGCCTTAGCTCCATATCCCTTGATACCCTTACCTAACAGTAAAATCTGCCGATTTCACTCTTGAAAAATCCAATTGTCCCAGCATCCACAGCCTTTTGGTGGAAGAGAGTTCCAGATTTCTACTACTAGTGCAATTGTACCAGAAGAGATCTGGAGCATGAGAAAGGAAACAGCAAGATGAATTTCAAGGGGGCAAATGCCTCTTGTGATGCTCTTCGACTCGGGTGGCTTAACGGATCAGAAGACATCCACCCCATGCTTTGAAAATGTGCTATCTTCTCCGGTGACTCTCCGATGTGCACTGTCCAGTGTGGGAAAACAACAGCTTGCATTTACACCGCACTCCTCATGTGCGGGAAGACCTTTTGGAATGCTTTACAATAGAGAGGAACACAATGCCGAGCGTGGGGGAAGGGGACGGGAACGGTGAGGTCAGAATCGGGAAACCGAAGGTACTGTCCAAGAGAAGGGTTTTGGAGAGTTTTTTTTTAAATTAGGGAGAGAAGTGGCAAGGCGGAGGGAATTGGGAGGGACGATTGTAGTGGCCAAAGAAGCAGACATTAAGGGCGGAGCGGAGAGAGCGAAGGTCGGGGCAAGGCCATGCAAGGTTTTAAATCAACAGTGTGAATTTTGAAACTGACGCACTGCGGCTCAGGGAGCCATTGGAGTTTGAAGAGGTTGGGGTGATGGGAATGTGGGACTTAGTTTTGGGTGAAGAAGAAAAGGAAAGAGCCAATGCTGAACCTAGAGAAATAATTGGTTAGGCCGCAGTTATTGTGTCCAATTTTGGGTGCCTACTTTTGGAAGGATGTCAAGGACATGGAGAGGGTCCAGAAGAGATTCACTATGATAATACCAGAGATGAGGGACTTTAGTTCTGAGGAAAGACTAAAAAAACTGGGGTTCTTTTCACTGGAGAATGTTAAAAGGAGATCTGACAGGGTTATTCAAAATTATGAGGGGCTTTGATAATGTAAATAGGGAAAAACTATTTAATGAGTTGGTCGCTAGAGGACATAAATTTAGCATCATCAACAAAAGATGATTGTTAGGACATGGAGTGCCCTGCCAGAAACAGTGGTGGATGCAGAATTGATAACAACTTTTAAAAGGAAAGCGAATAAGTATTAGGAGTATGGGGAGAGGGCAGGTAATGGGATTGAATGGATAGCTCTTTCAGATGGAGAGATCATGGGCATGCCACTGTTGGCTAGGGTTACCCAATATTTGCGGCCTGGTGGCTGAGGCTTCCTGCCACCAGCCTGAACTGGGAATGTCAGGGACTTGCATTTGTTCTTTTTGGGGTTTTGTAAAAAAAAATGCTCCACCTTTCACAATGTTTTCTAAAAAACAAAATCCAACTTTGGCAATGTCCCAAAGCGCTTCACAGCCAATGGAAGTATTGTTGTATTGTGGGAAACATAGCAGCCAATTTGCACACAGCAAGATCCCACGAATAGCAATGAGATATATGACCAGATAATCTATTTTAGTGATGTTGGTTGAGGGATAAACAATGGCCAGGACACCAGGGAGGACTCCCCCTGCTCTTCTTCAAAATAGTGTCGTTGAATCTTTCACATCCACCTGATAGGTTTAACATCTCATCCGAAAGTTGACACCTCCGACAGTGCAGCACTCCCTCAGTACTGCACTGGGAATATCAGCGTGGATTTTGTGCTCAAGTTTCTGGAGCGGGACTTAAAGCCACAACCTTCTGGCTCAGAGGTAAGTGTGCTACCCACTGAGCCACGGCTGGCACCTGGAGCCTGGAAATCAGTTAACTGGATAATGACCCGCAAAGTCACAGGTTTAGATGTGCCTAACCTGCCCGCTGTGCACTCTGATTCTTGCTACGCTGCTTCTGTAAGTATGATGTTCATAAAGGGTCACACAGACTCTGTGGTGCAGGATTTCCGCATCACGCTCCATAGACCAAACCTGTGGTATTATGTAGATGGCGTATAATTTGATTGCAGACACGTTGGCGTAGTGTTAACAGCTGATTTATCCAAAATAGGTTTTACAGCAATGAGCTAATGTGCATAAATTCATTCATACAAAAAAAATTAGAGTGAAATCAGCTGTGAATGCATTAAATGATGACACCAGTCTTTGAGATAGTATTCAAAAGCAAAATACTGTGAATGCTGGAAATATGAAATAAAACAGAAAATGCTGGAAATACTCAGCAAGTCAGGCAGCATCTGTGGAGAGAGAAACAGAGTTAACATTTCAGGTCGAAGACGTTTCATCAGAACTGGAAGAAGTTAAAGATTTAACAGTTTTTAAGCAAGTACAGAGCCAGGGAAAGGGGGGGGGGGAGGGGAAGGGGATAGTATTTGTGTGTATCATTACCTCTGATGCTTTTTAAAAGTCGTGCTTGAAATAAATACATTGGTTGTGTTTCTATAGTGCCTTTCACGACCACAGGACGTCCCAAAGTGCTTGACAGCCAATGAAATTATTTAACACTCCCAACAGGGCAACGCGGCTTTGTAACGTCCTTTGACGATATCTCCTGCTTTGCTGGTTTAAGAGTGACTCCGAGGTGGGGACCACAGGGACTGGAGTGCATAATAGACGCAGACAATAACATTATTATTGACCGTGACCCTGACCTGCCGGTCACTTGGCATTTCAATTCCCCGTCCCACTCCCACTCTGACCTCTCTGTCCTCGGCCTCTTACGCTGTTCCAATGAAGCTCAACGTAAGCTCGAGGAACAGCACCTCATCTTTCGATTAGGCACTTTACAACCCTCTGGACTCAACATTGATTTCAATAACTTCAGCTCATAACCACTGCTCCCATTTTTAATTAATTAATTTTTTTAAAAAGTTATTTTAAAAATTTTTGTTGGACTGCAGCCGCCGGTTATGGTTCTGCTGTTGCCATTTACCTCTCCTCTAGACGATCTTTTGTTTCTTAACCTGTTCCATTACCACCTTCCTTGCCTTGCACCATCATCCCTTTTGTCATTTAATCACTCTTGCCCTCTACCCTATCACACACCTTCCCTTTTGTTCTTTCCTGCCCTCCCTCTCCCCCTCCCCTCCTTTCCCTGGCTCTGTACTTGCTTAAAAACTTTAACTCTTTAACATCTTCCAGTTCTGATGAGAGGTCTTCGACCTGAATCGTTAACTTTATTTCTTTCTCCACAGATGCTGCCTCACTTGCTGAGCTTTTCCAGCATTTTCTGTTTTTATTTCAGGTTTCCAGAAGCCGCAGTATTTTCCTTTTGAACATTATTATTTAATTGGTTTTCTAATTGATCAGTCAAGATGACATGGGTTGGCCAAGTGTCATCAGTAAAACGACACCTATACGTAGCCCCACCCCCCCACTTTCAAGGGGCTTAAACTGAAAAAAAGAGTGACTCCGAACCACTGTGACTCCGAGAACACCCCCCACCCCGACCCCAACTGCGATCCTATCCAAGCCACTAGCTCCAAACTCGCAGCATGTGCACTGCATCATCACCAGCAGCTGCTCCTTGCTGCCTGCTGTCTTCCCCGCATGCCCTGTGTCCCAGCATCGAAGAAAAGTTCTGCTCAGCAGATTTAATATTTAAAGCTCCCTAAGTTGTTATTTTGGGCGTTTTAATTTGCAGGTTGGTAGTTCTCTGCAGTTGTCCTTTATTTGACTGGAATGGTGCCTTTTCCTGTATTTAGGATACACTGTGCTACTATATATGTTTAAAGTGGTGGTATCCCCATGCTGGGGAGCATTTTGGGCACACCAAGTTCCTGTAACAGCTGGAGTTAGCATGGAGCGCATTACTGAATGAATGGTCATCGCTGCACATACACACCAGCCTAGAAAAGATCACAAAAGCTGATGAACGGCTCCAAAAAAACAGCTCTCATATCTAAATGGTCATCTCTCTGAGTTTAGACAGTGGGTGCCTGATAGTGAGTGCTGGCCAACTATTCAGCCGTGGAGGGAATCACAGTTGTGTGCAATCCACAACCTTACCAAACGGTGACTTTAAGAGTCAGCATGGGACTGAAATGACAGCTTTCCTGGCCAATGCTCTTGGTGCTGATCCCCAATTAACCAGATTTATCAAATTCAGTTTCATAACTCACCACAGTGGGACTTGAACTCATGACCTTTGGGTTGACCATAGCCACTAGACTACTGTGCCCACACTGTGCACAATGAGATGACTTTACTCGGTCTTCCTTTTAATATGGCTATGAAACACCCGCATGTGACTGCCCTTGACATCAAGGCAGCATTTGACCGAGTGTGGCACCAAGGAGCCCTAGTAAAATTGAAGTCAATGGGAATCAGGGAGAAAACTCTCCAGTGGCTGGAGTCATACCTGGCACAAAGGAAGATGGTAGTGGTTGTTGGAGGCCAATCATCTCAGCCCCAGGGCATTGCTGCAGGAGTTCCTCAGGGCAGTGTCCTTGGCCCAACCATCTTCAGCTGCTTCATCAATGACCTTCCCTCCATCATAAGGTCAGAAATGGGGATGTTCGCTGATGACTGCACAGTGTTCAGTTCCATTCGCAACCCCTCAGATAATGAAGCAGTCCGAGCCTGCATGCAGCAAGACCTGGACAATATCCAGGCTTGGGCTCATAAGTGGCAAGTAACATTCGCGCCAGATAAGTGCCAGGCAATGACCATCTCCAACAAGAGAGAGTCTAACCACCTCCCCTTGACATTCAACGGCATTACCATCGCCGAATCCCCCACCATCAACATCCTGGGGGTCACCATTGACCAGAAACTTAACTGGACCAGCCATATAAATACTGTGGCTACGAGAGCAGGTCAGAGGCTGGGTATTCTGCGGCGAGTGACTCACCTCCTGACTCCCCAAAGCCTTTCCACTATCTACAAGGCACAAGTCAGGAGTGTGATGGAATACTCCCCACTTGCCTGGATGAGTGCAGCTCCAACAACACTCAAGAAGCTCGACACCATCCAAGATAAAGCAGCCCGCTTGATTGGCACCCCATCCACCACCCTAAACATTCACTCCCTTCACCACCGGCGCACTTTGGCTGCAGTGTGCACCATCCACAGGATGCACTGCAGCAACTCGCCAAGGCTTCTTTGACAGCACCTCCCAAACCCGCGACCTCTACCACCTAGAAGGACAAGGGCAGCAGGCGCATGGGAACAACACCACCTGCACGTTCCCCTCCAAGTCACACACCATCCCGACTTGGAAATATATCGCCGTTCCTTCATTGTCGCTGGGTCAAAATCCTGGAACTCCCTTCCTAACAGCATTGTGGGAGAACCGTCACCACACGGACTGCAGCGGTTCAAGAAGGCGGCTCACCACCACCTTCTCGAGGGCAATTAGGGATGGGCAATAAATGCCAGCCTTGCCAGCGATGCCCACATCCCGTGAACGAATAAAAAAAAAAATGATTCAGACGAGAGCTTCCTGCCCCTCCGATTTTTTTTGAATGCCAGAAACAGGTGCATGGTGGACTTCCGCCTAATTTTCCGCTTCGTTACGCCCGTTGATGGATCTTCATGGAGATGATAATCGGACCGATATTCCGACACGGAGCAGTCGACATGGTGGCCTTGGGTGCAAGAGCTATCGCTGTGCTTGGCTGCAGCTCCGCTGCCGGTACGCAATTCAGGTCCAGGACACTGTTGCACCAGCGAGACTGACAGATGAACAGAACACAGCTTAAAAGGGAAAGGATGAATTGAAAGCTCTCTTTTCGATGCTGACAGGCCTACTGGGTATTTCCAGTATTTCTCTTCTGTATTTTTGAATAAAATGGAGGAATGGAATTTTTTTTTTCAATGACGGAGGGTGAAGGGTGAAGACTCATAGCGCATGCTTTCGACTGTTTGTCAGCTGGGGCTGAATGGGTTGCACTCTTGCCTCTGAGTCCGAAGGTTGCGAGTTCAAGTCCTGCTCCAGATTCTTGAGCACATAATCTAGGCTAACACTCCAGCGCAGTACTGAGGGAGTGCTGCACTGTCGGAGGTGCCGTCCTTCGGATGAAACGTTAAACCGAGGCCCCGTCTGCCCTCTCAGGTGGACGTAAAAGATCTCATGGCATTATTTCAAAGAAGAGCAAGGGAGTTCTCCCCGGAGTCCTGGCCAATATCTATCCCTCAACCACCCTCACAAAAAACAGATGGCATGGTCATTTATCACATTGCTGTTTGTGGGACCTTGCTGTGCGCAACTTGGCGGCTGCGTTGCCTACATTACAACAGTAACCACACTTCGAAAAGTACTTCACTGGCGCTTTGGGACGTCCTGAGGTCGTGAAAGACGCTATATAAATGTAAGTTATTATCTTTTTTTTGTAACTGCGGATCTGCCTCAGGCAGCTGGCGGTCCATTGAAGGAGTCGATATCAACATCATAATTCTCACTATCTAAAACAATAGGTATAAATACAAGATATGGATTTCACATTACAATTTCATGTCTTACTGTGTCTACCAGCAGATACATCTTTTATTGATTATGCTCTGTAGAGGTGTATGGCAGTGTATAAACAAAGTCGTATATTATGAGGGAAGACTTGTCAGCTCCATAGACACGGTGGTAGAGTGAATAACATAGCCTATCACACTGTCAAGGCAGGATTCTGCTTTGTAATTTATTGCTGCAGATATACTAGCACTCTGCTACAATTATAGCAGGAGGCTGCATTGGGACCGTTGACAAATAAAAAGTGCACCTGGCAATGAATGCCACGCTCACATTTTAAACAATTCATTCTCGGGATGTGGGTGTTGCTGGCAAGGTCGGCATTTATTGCCCATCCTTGGTTGCCCTTGAGAAGGTGGTGGTGGGCCTTCTTCTTCAGCCCCTGCAGTCCGTGTGGTGAAGGTGCTCCCACAGTGCTGTCCTAGGATTTTGACCCAGTGATGATGAAGGAACAGCGATATATGTCCAAGTCGGGATGATGTGTGACTCGGAGGGGAACTTGGAGGTGATGGTGTTCACATGCAACTGCTGCCCTTGTCCTTCTAGGTCGTGGGTTTGGGAGATGCTGTCGAAGAAGCCCTGGTAAGTTACACAGTGCATCCTATGGATAGTACACACTGCAGCTATAGTACACCAGTGGTGGAGGGAGTGGATGTTTAAGCTAGTGGATGGGGTTCTAATCAAGTGGACTGCTTTGTCCTGGATAGCTGTGGACATGCTGTGTCTATGGGCATGGAAGTGTATCAACTAAGCTTTGAGGGTGAACATTCAATCAGTGTGAAAGTGATAAGAAAGATTTGTATGTACATAGATTGAACCACACTGTTGGCAACCTCAGTGTCCTTGACCCTGAGATGAGTTTCCGACCTTAGATACTATCCATCACAAAGACTGCCTACTTCCACTTATGTAACATTGTCCCCCATTGCCCGTCTCCAACCCTGCCTCAGCCCATCTGCCAAAACCCTCATCCATGCCTTTGCACCTCCAGACTTGTCTATTCCAATGCTCGCCTGGCTGTCCTCCCATCCTCCACCCTCCATAAACGTCAGCTCATCCAAAACTCTGCTTCCCGTATCCGAACTCGCACCAAGTCCCGTTCACCCATCACCCCTGTGCTCGCTGACCTACATTTGCTCATGGTCCCCCAATGTGTCATATTTAAAATTCTTATCGTCATGTTTAAATCCCTTCATGGCCTCACCGCTTCCTATCTCTGTAACCTTCTCTAGCCCTCCAACCCTCTGAGAACTCTGCATTCCTCCATTTCCGGCCTCTTGTGCATCCCCGATCTCCTTCACTCCACCATTGGCGGCCGTGCTTTCAGCTGCCTAGGCCCTCTGGAATTCCCTCCCTAAACCTCCCTCTCCACCTCTAAGATGCTCCTTAAAACTCACCTCTGATCAAGCTTTTAGACACCCCTCCTAATATCTACTTCTTTGGCCCAGGGTCAATTTTCATCTGATTAAGCTTCTGTGGAGCACCCTGGGAACTTTTTTCTATATTAAAGGCACTATTAAAGGCAAGTTTTTGTGGTTGTAAATTGATCATTGGCTGTAAAGCACTGTGAGATGTCCTGAGGGTCTGTACCTACATTGCGTTCCCCTCGGGACATCTGGAGCTTCTCCCATGGTCACGCCAGCGGCTCCACACAGATAAAACGCAACCATGTTAATGATTGGGGAGGGGACATTCCTGGGCCTTCTGCCTCATCTTCCTCTTGTTTAGCTGCCGAGGGGATGGGCCTTCAGCCCTGTGCCCCGTCTTGTAGATCGGAGAATCTGAGTGGAGCCTGGGGTGCCACCTGAGGGAGCCCACCAAAATGAAAGTTCCTTCTTTTGCGGTACACCTTCGGTGCTGGAGGTGTTTTGGCAATCAGTTGCGGTCAGCAGCCACATGGTCCTGCAGCTGACGGCTATTCCGCTGATGAATGCCTCTCTGAGTCTGCAGCCATGGCTGGATTCCTGCCCCCCCACTTTCCAATTCTGCACCAGGGGCACACAAGGGGCAGTATAATGACCTGAACCTAGGGTTTACCAACTCTGGTAGGACATATTTCAGGAGGTTTCATTGCATGACCTCTTGCCTCCAACCGCCCTATCCCCTCACACTCACGTCATTGGTTGCCCGACACCTCAATCCTTATGGCGCACTGCCTTCTTACGCCAATTGAAAAGTGAACAGGCTCTTCAATATTCGATTGGATGATCCTTGATTGTCAGTCAAACAGCCTTTTTCCTTCAAGTCCCACTATTTTTGTAACTAGTAAACAAAAGTGTTCAAAGAAATTTTTTTTAAAAACACCATTTTTTTATTGCCCCTATGATTTTTCTCCTGGTTTGTTCGCATCAGTGTCCTGGAGATTAATCTTGGAGACTCCAGGGCAATCCTATCTGAATCCAGCAGTACAGGTGGGTTCAGGTCATTGTCGACAGAGCACACGTTGTGTACATTCCACCTGCCTGGCACCCAGGAGGCACAGGAGAAGGCAGGAATATCATCCTTGGAATCTTTAACATCCATCTGAACCATCAAAACAGGATGTCTTAATGCTCATTCAAAGGACAGCATCTCCAACAATACAGCACTCTCAGTACTGCACTGAAGTGTAAACCTAGATTGTGTGCTTCAATCCTGAAGTGGGCCTTAAACCCATGTCCTTCCAGTCAAGCTAACCCCCTGAGGGAGAAAAAGTTGGACTGCTACCCACACAGGCCACACTAGGACAAGGGAACTGCAAAATGGGCAGCAAGAATGTAGGTCGGGTGTGGTGACACCAGATTATGAGTCTCAATTAGAGTTACATAATTACAACACGGAAACGGGCCATTCTGCCCAACCAGTCCATGTCAATGTTTATCCTCCGCACGAGCAGTAATCCTAATCCCATGTGCTCACCCTGTTCTCAGATCCCTTTATCCTCCTTTTCCTTCAATCACTTATCTAACCTATCCTTAAATATTGACATGGTCTCTGCTTCAATCACTAACTCCAGTGGAGCATTCCGCAGCCTCACAACCCTCTGACTAAAAAGGTTTCTTTTGCTCTCTCTCCTAAATCTCATATTTAATCTGATACCAACGTCCCCTCATTTCAGACTCCTCAACCGCAGGAAGCAGTCTGTTTCTATCTACTCTGTCCCATTCCATCGTAATTTTAATCACCTCCATCAAATCACCCCGTAATCTCCCAATTCTATGGAAACCAGTGCCAATTTTGCGAGGGGTCACCCGCAGTGACCAGTATTGAAGGGCTAATCACAAATATCTCGACAGATGCCCACAGTTCTCTACAGTACTGCCTGTGTGAAGAACAATAACTGGACAGAACATTTTAATACAGTCCCCACTGCTTCTAGCGGGTGTGTTGGTGCCAATGCGATTTGCCCACTATTGACGATGGCCGGTGTAACCAATGGCCGAGATCTTGGAGGTGGTGAGCAACGTGGAGCGGGACAACAAGAGATTTGGCTGCACTGAGAGCATGGAGAGAATCTTCATCCTCCATCTCTCCATTTATTGTGTAAAATGCCCCAGTGCTGTTACTCATTGCCTTGTGTACTCAGACGCTACGTTCTCGACAAGCCCTGGGGACTGTTTAAGAGGCAGTCAGTCTGTGACTGGGGTGGGGGGGGGTGGACGGAAGGTGTCTGTAGGAGGGCGAGTTGAACGGGCTGAGTCTACCGTCTCATATCTGTCACTGATAACAGAAAAGTTTGTAATGTGTTAGTTTTAAAACGGAGCTGGAATGTGTCCCATTACAGGATGCTGTGAATGGGATAAAGGAAGAGAGGGGCGAACAGCAGCCCAAAATAATCAGCCCTCTTCATACAGTTTAAGTTGTAATTGTTGCCTTTGGTAATGGGGAATGGTCAGTGCCATTTGCCCGATATAGGCGGCTGTCCGGGATAAGGGTGGACGGTGTAAGTGATGGGGACTGTAGTGAAAAAGAGATTTAATTCATAAAAAACTTGAAACAATTCTGCTTATCACACGGACACCATTGTAGACTAGGCTGTTTAACAGAGAGAGATAAGAATCAACACACTGTGAAATGTGCCTTGGAAGATTTATCTTCCAAACAGTGTATTTATCTTTCAAAATGGAAGCCAGTGTCACATGATTCACTAATCAGTATTTGGTCTGATCAAAGTGATCGAATTTTCATTGGTTTTTGCACTTTTCTTGGTGCATCAGTTGTTTTTGTGAACAGGAAGGTGCATGAAATAGATGGAAAATGTGTCGAGGAAGAGCCTGGTAACGATCTGGGAGCACTGCTTCTGATTTTTGGACTATTGAATTATGAGATAACTTGTCCGTATGGTTTTCTTCTCACATCCTTCTCTCGAGAACATTTTCCAGGGAAATCAAATGTAACAAACGGCACTTCCCCCCCCCTCCTACAGTCATGGTGACTTTTAATAAATGGATCAGCGTTTTCTTCCCCAACCCAATCCTGACAGTTTACTGATCTGTTGTAAATCATCTGATTAAATGGTTGCCCAAGACACCGGATCAATGATTGAGTCAGATCTGTGGATCAGAACACTTTGCGTCCTATTAACTACTAGTGTGCTAATTCAAGCTTAGCTCCTTTGTCTGACTGAATTAATCAGGTAAAACTTGGCACCAGAAGCTATGGGAAACAGGAGGGAGTGTCACTCTGGGCTGGTCTTGTGTAATATCCTATTGCCCTGTAGCTGCATGGCATTGGCAGAAGCCCCATTTTGTGTTTGGCAGTTTTCCCCCTCTGCTCCATCTCCTGAATGTGCTGACTCTTGCAGTCAACGTTCCATAAAAATGGAGTCAGGCTTGAACGATATGCATGTGAGTGCCCAAAGCATTGAAAACAAAATTGGAGAGTTCGAAGCATTAATAACCATGGAGGGATGTGATGCAGTCGTTAGAAAAGAGATATTTCTTAGGTTTGGACAAGACTGGGAACTTAATACTCCTGGTTATAACATCTCAAGGAAAGGATGCCTGGGAGGTTGCATTAAGGCAGAATCCAAAGAGATAGAATTATGAAATAGGAAGGGAAATGGTACAATTCTTGGTGTGCACCACAGACCATCCAACAGGGAAGATGAGATAGAGGTGGAGATCTGCAGACAGTTCCGTGAGATATGTAAGAAACACAGGGTAATAATGTTGGGTGATTTCAACTATCCCAAGATAACAACATTTGTGCCATTGGACTGGAGAGTAGCTGGTGTAATGCTCATGTTTGAGAATGATGTGGAGATGCCGGTGATGGACTGGAGTGGACAAATGTAAGGAATCTTACAACACCAGGTTATAGTCCAACAATTTTATTTTAAAATCACAAGCTTTCGGAGATTATCCCCTTCGCCACTCACCTGACGAAGGGGATAATCTCCGAAAGCTTGTGATTTTAAAATAAAATTGTTGAATTACAACCTGGTGTTGTAAGATTCCTTACATGTTTGAGAAGGGAGACAAGGATAAACTGGGTAACTACAGCAGAGAATGCTAGGAGGAAATTTCATAGAGGTCTTTAAAATTCTGAAGAGTTTTGATAGGTTGAATAGGGAAAAACTATTTCCTCTGGAAGGGAGTCAGTGACTAAGGGTCAGCAATTAAACATTGTCACTGAGGAACTGAAGAGGGAGAGGTTAGGAGAAATTTCTTTTTACAGTAGGTTGTTGGAGCATGGAATGCTTTGCCACATGGAATAATTCAGGCAGAGACCATTATATATTTTAAGGGAAATTTGGATACATATTTGACTCAGAGGACAATACAGGGCTATAAGGAGTGAATAGGGCAATGGGATTAATTTTGGATTGCTCTAATAGAGCGACCAGAGACACAATGGGCCACATGGCCTCCTTTGTGCTGTAAACCTTTATGGCTATGGGTGCATTTCCATGGGAGCTTGTTGCCTGTTTGAACAGGATTCATATGTGAGAGCCTTGACAGTGAGAGGAGAGCAGGCTATTTAACCATGACAGGCTTCACAGCGAGGCCTGATCTTGGCCTCACTCAGCATCCACACGCGCACTTTCCAGCAGGCGGTCAATAAATAGGCAGTAGCAACAACATGGGCTGATTTTTTCTCCCCCCTTCCTGTCTCAGGGGCAATGAGACGAAATGGTTCAGGGGGCTATTCAAGTGGTGGGAGTAAAAAGGAATATGGTTGTAGTAGGCGACAGTATAGTTAGAGGGATAGATACTGTTCTCTGCAGCCAAGAGCGAGAGTCCCGAAGGCTGTGTTGCCTTCCCGGTGCCAGGGTTAAGGACATCTCCTCAGGGCTGGAGAGAAACTTAGAGTGGGAGGGGGAGGATCCAGTTGTCGTGGTCCACGTAGGTACCAACAACATAGGTAGGACTAAGAAAGAGGTTCTGCTGAGGGAGTTTGAGCAGCTAGGGACTAAATTAAAAAGCAGAACCACAAAGGTGATAATCTCTGGATTATTACCTGAGCCACGAGCAAATTGGCACAGGGTAAATCAGATCAGAGAGATGAATGCGTGGCTCAAAGATTGGTGTGGGAGAAGTGGGGTTTCGATTCATGGGGGCATTGGCACCAGTACTGGGGAAAAAGGGAGCTGATCCGTTGGGACGAGCTTCACCTGAACCATGCTGGGACCAGCGTTCTGGCGAACCGAATAACTAGGGCAGTAGAGAAGGCTTTAAACTAAATAGAGGGGGGGAGGGCTCAGGTGGGGCGAAGTTTAGATTGATAAAGAGAAAAGACAAGGAAGCAGTACAGGAAAGTGATGGGGGTAATGATAAACAGAGTGTGACAGGAAGGGACAGAGCATACAAACATAACAGTGCACCAGCAAATGGGGCCGGGGTAGGAAAGAATGGTAAAAAGACAAAATTAAAGGTTCTTTATCTGAATGCGCACAGCATTCGTAATAAGATAGATGAATTGACGGCACAAATAGAAACAAATGGGTATGATCTCGTGGCCATTACAGTGACGTGGTTGCAAGGTGACCAAGGTTGGGAGCTAAATATTCAGGGTTATTTAACATTTCGGAAGGATAGGAAGAAAGGAAAAGGTGGTGGGGTAGCTCTGTTAATAAAGGATGAAATTGTATAATAGTGAGAAATGATCTTGGCTCAGAAGATCAAGATGTCGAATCAATTTGGGTGGAGGTAAGAAATAGCAAGGGAAAGAAATCACTGGCGGGAGTAGTATATAGGCCCCCTAACAGTAGCTGTATGGCAAAATATTAATCAGGAAATAAGGGACGCTTGTAAAAAAGGTAATGCAATAATCATGGGCGATTTTAGCTTTCACATAGATTGGACAAATCAAATTGGCAAAAATAGCCCTGAGAAGGAGTTCATAGAGTGTATTAGGGACTGTTTCTTAGATCAATATGTCGGGGAACCAACCAGGGAACAGGCCATTTTGGATCTGGTAATGGGTAACGAAACAGGATTAATTAATGATCTCAAAGTAAAAGATCCCTTGGGAAGCAGTGATCATAACATGATAGAATTTCACATCCCGTTTGAGAGCGAGGATCTTGGGTCTGAAACTACTGTATTAAACTTAAATAAGGGCAATTATAAAGGAATGAGGGCGGAATTGGCTAAAGTGGACTGGGTAAACAGATTAGATGGTATGATGGTGGATAAGCAGTGGCAAACATTTAAAAAGATATTTTATGACTCGCAATAAAAATATATCCCTGTGAGGAGGAAAGACTCCACAAAAAGGGTGAACCAACCATGGCTAACTAAGGAAGCCAAGGATAAAAGAAAAAGCATACAACATGGCAAAGATTACTGGTAAGCCAGAAGATTGGGAAAACTTTAAAAACCAGCAAAGGATGACTAAAAGAATAATAAAGAGGGAGAAAATAAATTATGAGAGTAAACTAGCAAGAAATATAAAAACTGACAGTAAAAGCTTCTACAAGTACATAAAAAGGAAGAGGGTAGCTAAAGTAAACATTGGTCCCTTAGAGGATGAGACTGGGAAAATAATAACGGAAAACAAGAAAATGGCAGAGGATTTGAACAGATATTTTGTATCTGTCTTCACAGTAGAAGACACTAATAACATACCAATAAGAGTAGATAATCAAGGGGCAAAGGGGAGGGAGGAACTAAAAACAATCACTATCACTACAGAAAAAGTACTAGGTAAACTAAGGGGTCTAAAGGCTGACAAGTCCCCTGGACCTGATGGCTTGCATCTGAGGGTCTTAAAGGAAGTGGCTACAGAGATAGTGGATGCATTGGTTGTAATCTTCCAGAATTCACTAGATTCTGGAAAGGTCCCAGCGGATTGGAAAACCGCAAACGTAACACCCCTATTCAAGAAGGGAGTGAGACAAAAAGCAGGTAACTATAGACCAGTTAGCCTAACATCTGTCATTGGGAAAATGCTAGTATCCATTATTAAGGAAGTAGTAGCAGGACACTTGGAGACTCATAATACAATCAAGGAGAGTCAACATGGTTTAATGAAGGGGAAATAGTGTCTGACAAATTTATTAGAGTTCTTTGAGGAAGTAACGAGCAGTGTGGATAAAGGGGAACCAATGGATGCAGTATATTTGGATTTCCAAAAGGCATTCGATAAGGTGACACATAAAAGATTACTGCACAAGGTAAGAGCTCATGGTGTTGGGGGTAATATACTGGCATGGATAGAGGATTGGCTAACGAACAGAAAATAAAGAGTTGGGATAAAAGGGTCATTTTCAAAATAGCAATCTGTAACTAGTGGGATGCCGCAGGGCTCAGTGCTGGGGCCTCAACTATTTACAATATATATCAATGACTTGGATGAAGGAACAGACTGTCTTGTGGCCAAATTTGCTGATGATACAAAGATAGGTGGAAAAGCATGTTGCGATGAGGACACAAAGTGTCTGCAAAGGGACAGTGGCAGGTTAAGCGAATGGGCAAAAATTTGGCAGATGGAATCTAATGTGGGAAAATGTGAAGTCTTCCACTTTGGGAGGAAAAATAAAAAAGCAAAATATTATTTGAATGGAGAAATACTACAAAATGCTGCGGTACAGAGGGATCTGGGTGTCCTCGTACATGAAACACAAAAAGTCAACATACAGGTGCAGCAGGTAATCCGGAAGGCAAACGGAATATTGGCCTTTATTTCTAGGGGGATGGAGTATAAAAGCAGGGAAGTCATGCTACAACTGTAGAGGGTGCTGGTGAGATCACACCTGGAGTACTGCATACAGTTCTGATGTCCTTATTTAAGGAAGGGCATACTTGCATTGGAGGCAGTTCAGTGAAGGTACACTAGGTTGATTGCGGGTATGGAAGGAATGTTTTATGAGGAAAGATTGAACAGGTTGGGTGTTTACTCATTGGAGTTTAGAAGAATGAGAGGAGATCTTATTGAAACATACAAGATTCTGAGGGGACTCGATAGGGTAGATGCTGAGAGGATGTTACCCCTCATGGGGGAATCTAAAACTAGGGAGCATAGTCTCAGAATAAGGGGTTGCCTGTTTAAGACGGAAATGAGGAAGAATTTCTTCTCCCAGAGGGTCATGATTCTTTGGAATTCTTTACCCCAAAAAGCTGTGGAGGCCGAGTCATTGAATACATTCAAGGCTGAGTTAGACAAATTTTTGATCAGCAAGGGAGTCAAAGGATATGGGGAAAGGGTGGGAAAGTGGAGTTGAGATAAAAATCAGATCAGCCATGATCTCATTAAATGGCGGAGCAGGCTTGAGGGGCCGAATGGCCTCTCCTGCTCCTATCTCTTATGGTCTCTTATGGTCTTATGGTCTTCCACTCTTCGGACTGTGCTTCGTTAACCCTGCAGAGACCAGGGGGAGAATCTGGGACTTCCTGGTCTGCGTGGCATGGCCACTGATGGGGAAATTTTAACTATTGGTGACGGTGTAAAATGGGAAATATTGGATCGATCGATCGATTGATCAGCTGCCTGTTATACACCTCTCTCCGTTTTCCTTTCCCATGACATCAATGGAAAAGGAAATCGGGCGAGGTGTATAACGGGCGGTCGATTCGATATCATCTGTTTTACACTATTGTCAAAAGATCAAAGGAGCCCAGAGGTCCCATTCACAAGGGCATTGCGCAGTTGTGATGAGATCTCGTTTATTTTAAAAAATATATAGGGATGGCTGTTATTCAATATGTGTTCTGCTTAATTTAATTTTTTTGCATTGCAAACGGGTTTACGTTATTTATGTGCAATAAAGAAGGTGATTGCAGATTCAATTTAAAAGACATGACTATGCTTCCTGCATTTATTCAACACTCTAAAACTAAATGATCCACAACATAAATACATTATAGGCAAATGTGCAGAACTGCACAGTAATGGAATGAATAGTTGACTATCAAACAGTAAACACATTTTATATGTTAATATAAATAGTAATCAAATAGGGGTGTCCAGTGTCATAGCACTGTGGAAAACGAGATTTATGCCCACGGTATATGTAGAATCCTTGATCTCAGCCAGGAGTCAAGGTCCCAGATTCGATCCCTGGTTTGTGTTGTTAACTGATCTCAGCCAGGCGTTAAGATGTGGAAAGTGGAGTGAGAGGAGAGTTCTGGTGGTCACTCACACTCAAATGACTCTTAGCAACTGGGTACAGAAGCATCTCAACTAGATCACCCCTCAACCTTCTATGTCACAGCATTAAGTGATGCTATTTTATTAATACTAGTGCTCACCAGGTTTAGCAGGCCCATATTATAAAACAGTGCATCTCCACTTCAATATTATTTTATTAACACAGTGTCGGAGGATGCACTGTTTTGTAATGTAGGGCTGCTAAGTCCGGACAACAACTGTCCCTCCTATTCCCAGCAGATTAAGAGACGCGGTCTCCCCATATCTCTTCATCCCCCTCCTCCCCCCACCCCCCTCAAACCTGTCTCTACCTCCTCCATCAACAGGTCTCCTCCCCCACTCCCTGACCAGTGTGTCTCTCACTCTCTCTTCACCCCTTCACTCAACAGGATCTCTCTCATACACCACCCCCCCCACCTCATCCCAATAGTATTAATAAAATAGCATCACTTAATGCTGTGAAATAGAAGGTTGAGGGGTGATCTAGTTGAGGTGCTTAAACTGATAAAAGCATTCAATAGCGTAGGTACAGAGAAACCATTTCCTCTGGTGGGGGAATCCAGATCAACAGTGCACAATCTTAAAATTAGAGCTTGGCCATTCAGGGGGGAAATTAGGAAGCATTTTTTGAAACAAAGGATAGTTGAAATCTCTCCCCCAAATGTCTGTGTATGCTGGTCGATTGAAATTTTCAAGACTGAGATCGACAGATTTTTATTAGGTGAGGGTATCAAGAGATATGGATTAAAGATGGGTAGATAGAGTTAAGATACAGATCAGCCACAATCTAATTGAATGGCGGAACAGGCTCGAGGGGCTGAATGGCCTACACCTGTTCCTATGTTCCTAATGCTGGGACTTTGTCTACACATAAGTTATGTTAAACTTGTTTAGAACCTTGGTTAGACCACACTTGGAGTACTGTGAGCAGTTCTGGTCTCCATATTATAAAAAGGATATAGAGGCACCGGAGGAGGTGCAAAAAAGATTAATAGGATGATACCAGAACTGAGAGATTATACCTATCAGGAAAGATTGAGCAGGCTGGGGCTCTATTCTCTAGAAAAAAGACTGAGGGGTGACCTGATAGAGGTCTTTAAGATTATGAAAGGGTTTGATAGGGTAGACATAGAGAAGATGTTTTCACTTGCGGGGGAAACCAAAGCTAGGGGCCATAAATATATGGTGGGAGTAACTATGACTCTCTTAAAACACTTGCTGAGAGAGTCGTAGTTTTGTAGCTGTGACCCTCTTGTAAGTTCTCGGTCACAGCGAGCTGTGCCTCCTCGTGGTCCCGCCGGGCAACCACATACAAAAGTTGGCTAAATGGGCTGCCCAGAGAACTTGCACGTAGTTGTGACAGTTTTGTGACATTCTCTATCGCAACGAGCTGTGGTTCTGCTTATACGGCTGTTCAAAGAATACACTTGAAGGTGATCTGTGGAGATCACCCCCCACAGGAGGGAAACAAAAGAAAAGCAAATTGAGCTTGCTCAATTCCGGGAAGTACCGGGCAAAAAAATCTCCCCTGTCTGTGGGCATCAGCGACCCCAGGCGCAAAATGCAGAGCTGTAACGCTGGACTGACTCCTGCGGTTCCAGCACCACCGCCTCTATCAAGATCTCAGAGGGCAATACTATGACTTAGATCTTTATTTGTACATAAAGACTCCAACTGGGGAAGATGGAAACGAGAGTATATCGTAATCCTGGGGACCCCGCGAGGAAGTCAAACTAGTGATGTCTACGATAGCTTCCATGCAAAACATCTCTGGAAGTCACACTTTATGTTTTACCCTCCTCGATATTGGACAACAGACTCAAAGACTCCACATTTTACTGTTTTACTACTGTTATACCATATTGGCTTAATATGGTTCAAACTTTTACAGTCGATTGATTGTGGTTTTAATTTTTATCTATATGTTTTTTCTATTATCAAAAGTTTTAACCTACTATTTTATATATAGAGTACAAAAATGCATAGTTTTCAACTGTAAGTTGTTATGTCACATTCTAATATTTTAATTGTCAAATTCGATATTCGCAATGGTTTTTATTGTGGTTATTTACCACAACATGTTTTATTTCTTGGTTTTAATTTCGTGGTTTTAGACTATTTTCCATTAAAATTGTTTGTTTTTTTTCCATTTCAGCTACCCCCCGAGTGGGCTTCATTTCAGCTATCACCCGAGTGGGTGAACTAAGGCTTATCAATTACTTCTTTTTAACATCTCGGGCCCCTTCACCCTTCCAATCCCGTGGTTTATCGCTGGATATGACTTAGTTGACGAGCAACTTAAAAACTCGGAATAGACACTCATTTAATGGACCAATAATTTGATCCACGAGTGAATTTAAAATAGTCACTAATAAATCCAATAGGGAATTCAGGAGAAACTTCTTTACTCAGGGAGTGGTTAGAATGTGGAACTTGCTGCCACAAGAAGTAGTTGAGACAAATAGCATAGATACATTGAAGGGGAAGCGAGATAATGACATGAGGGAGAAAGGAATAGAAGGATATGTTGATAGGGTTAGATGAAGTAGGGAGGGAGAAGACTCCTGTGCAGCATAAACACCAGCATAGACCTGTTGGGCCGAATGGCTTGTTTCTGTGCTGTACATTCTATGTAAGGTAAGTATTGACACTACTATTTTTTCAAATACATTGTAAAGACTGGAAAAAAATTGTCTTGAGAAGAACAGGAAGAGAGATTCCCATTCTCTGGAGGGGACACTGAAGTCCCTTCAGTCTGAAGCTGGCAGGATGTTAATGAGGCCTGGTTGGGTCTCCCACTGCTGCTCCAAGGTGCGGGTCCTGCCTGGGATTTAAAACTACCCCCCAGTCTCTCTATCTAATAATTTGCTCTTCGTGCCTGTAATTTTTCTTGGATCTGATTGGTTCACTGTAGGATCATGGCTCGGTTTTCTCACTGGTTCATTGTTTCTACTGTGAACAAGAACCAATAAGTTGCAATTAAAAACAATTCAGCGTCCCTTTCTGACTGGTTGCTATTCACAAGAGAAGCTGTGAGCCAATCAATACAGTGGGGAAAAAATTGCAACTCCTTTACAGCTGTCATAATAGTTTCCCATTTAACAGCCCACCAAAGGTAGAAAAAGAGTTAAGTCAAAGCCTTAAATTACCCACTCTATCCTATTCTCGCAGCCCCTCTGCCTGCCTGATCTGCTGCTCCCTCCCTGGGACTCTCATCAACACCCTTGCTCTTCCCTACTTATCACTCCCCAGACCTTCTGCTCTGTGACAGATCTCAGCCTTTGCGTGCTCCTGTTGCATGCATTAAATTACCCGACCCTCCTCCTCCCACTTGCATGCTCATTAGCAAAGCCGTGGAAGAGGTACTATATCTATGAATGTCTTGTATGTAAAGTCTATTTCTTATAAGTGCCAATTATTTCCTGTAACACTTGCCCCATCCCACCTTGCACCCTCAGTAAACGAGCTCATAGAAACCTTTGCTGCCTGTATCCTAACTCGCACCAAGTCCCGTTCTCCCATCACCCCTGTGCACGCTGACCTACATTGCCTCCCACTCCGGCAACGCCTCGATTTTAAAATTCTCATCCTTGTTTTCAAATCCCTCCATGGCCTTGCTCCTCCCTATCTCTATAACCTCCTCCAGCCCTACAACCCTCTGAGATCTCTGCACTCCTCCAATTCTGGCCTCTTGCGCATCCCCGATTTTAATTGCTCCACCGTTGGCGGCTGTGCCTTCAGCTGCCTAGGCCCATCTGGAGTCCCCCAAGGATCTATCCTTGGCTCCCTTCTATTTCTCATCTACATGCTGTTCCTCAGTGAGATCAACTGAAAACACATCAGGTTGCACATGTACGCTGACGATATTCAGCTCTACCTCACCATCACCTCTCTCGACCCCCCCACTGCCTCTGATTTGTCACGCTGCTTGTCTGACGTCCAATGCTGGGTGAGCAGAAATTTCCTTCAATTAAATATTGGGAAGACCAAAGCTATTGTCTTCAGTCCCCGCTACAAACTCTGTTCCCTAGCCACCGACTCCATCCCTCTCCCCAGCCACTTTCTGAGGCTGAACCAGACTGTTCGCAACCTTGGCGTCCTATTTAACTCTGAGTTGAGCTTCCGACCACATATCCGCTCCGTCACCAAGACAGCCTACTTCCACCTCCATAACATCGCCCGTCTCCGCCCCTGCCTCAGCTCATCTGCTGCTGAAACCCTCATCCATGCCTTTGTTACCTCTAGGCTTGACTATTCCAATGCTCTCCTGCCCAGCTTCCCATTTTCCACCTTCCATTAGCTTAAGCTCATCCAAAACCCTGCTGCCTGAATCCTAACTCGCACCCGTTCACCCATCACCCTTGTGCTCGCTGACCTACACTGGCTCCCGGTCCGGGAACCCCTCGATTTAAAAATTCTCATCCTTGTTTTCAAATCCCTCCATGGCCTCACCCCTCTCTATCTTTGTAAACTCCTCCAGCCCTACAACCCTGCGAGATCTCTGCGCTCCTGCAATTCTTGCCTCTTGCGCATGCCCGATTTTAATCACTCTACCATTGGTGGCCGTGCCTTCAGCTGCCTAGGCCCTAAGCTCTGGAATTCCCTCACTAAACCTCTCTGCCTCGCTACCTCTCTCTGCAGCTTTAAGACAGTCCTTAAAACCTACCTCTTTGACCAAGCTTTTGGTCACCTGTCCTAATATCTCCTTATGTGGTTTGGCGTCAAATTTTGTTTGATAATGCCCCTGTGAAGCACCTTGGGATGTTTTATTATGTCAAAGACGTTATATAAATGCAAGTTGTTGTTGTATAGAGCATACTGTTGTCATCAAACAGCATATCATTTGACTCTCAATGAGCAATGCCACGGGAGGTCTGCTGTTATATAAAGAATAATAGACAGCTTGTGTGATCAGGATTCTGATGTGAGTTATAAACAGCTGATTCTTTGCTCTTGCAGTTTATGATTGTTGCCTGAACCCTTTGGTCAGATTACTGCCTATTCTTCCTTTTCTAATGGTCAATTTAACAGAGCCCAAGAGCAAGAGTATATCAGATAACTGTGATCATGTTTACAAGTGCTCAAGTGTGCTAAATGTTCAGCGCTCTTGGCAAACTTTTATTACTTAAGCAATGAGCTGGTTTTGATTTAAGCCTGGAGGACGCACAGATAGCCTACGATTATTCCATTTTACAACTAGACTGACACGCACACAGTAAATTTTGTTCGATTTGACACTGAAACTATCTCATCTAACTCAATTCGTCATCGAGAATCAGTCCAGTAGGAATGCCCAATGGCTGTGACACTAAAGTGTTGCCAGGGTAAATAGGGATAGGGAGAAACTATTTCCTCTGGTGGGGGAGTCCAGAATATGGGGGCATAACCTTAAAATTAGAGCCAGGCTGTTCAGGAGTGATGTCAGGAAGCACTTCTTCACACAAAAGGTAGTGGAAACCTGGAACTCTCTCCCCCCCCAAAAAGCTGTTGAGGCTGGGGGTCAATTGAAAATTTCAAGACTGAGATTAATAGATTTTTGTTAGGCAAGGGTATTAAGGGTTATGGAACCAAGGTGGGTAAATGGAGTTAAGATGCAGATCAGCCATGATCTAACTGAATGGCAGAACAGGCTCGAGAGGCTGAATGGCCTCCTCCTGTTCCTATGTTCCACTATTTATTTTTCATTTATTTTTTGCCCTTTCCCCTCTCTTCTCTCCTGAAGAGGATGACTCACACTGGGGTGCAGTCCAATAGGCTACCCTCTTACCATGTCCAAAAGTGTGCGCCTAGGTGATGAGGATGGCAGGATATTCGATTCTGGAGGGCATCACTACCAGCATGAGAGCTAAAAGAAAAAAAAACAAAACTGCTGGAAACTGAAATTAAGTCAGAAAATGTTGGAAACAAACAACAGATCTGTCAGTATCTGTAAAGTGGGGCTCTGATGAAGAGTCTATACACAAAACACCTGCTTTCAAACATTGTAAGCTGCACGTCAAAGTGTCAGCTTGGCTCGGTGGTAGCACTCTCATCTCTGAGTCCGATGGTTGTGGGTTTAAGCCGCACTCCAGGACTTAAGCACGTAATCTTGGCTGATACTTCTATCCAGCACCGAGGGAGTGCAGCATTGTCAGAGGTGCTGTCTTTTGGATGAAATGTTAAACATAAAAGATCCCACGGCACTATTCTTAGTAGAGCAGGGAGTTTTCCCACTGTCCTGGCCAACATTCCTCCCTTACTGAATACCACTAAAGCAGATTATCTGGTCATTTATCTCATTGCCATTTGTGGAACTGAGCAAAGGGGCTGCACTCACAAAGAGTTACATAGAACTTACAGCACAGAAACGGGCCATTCGGCCCAACTGGTTTATGCCAGTGTTTATGCTCCACACAAGCCTCCTCCCACCCTTCTGCATCTAACCCTATCAACAAGGAGTCCCTCGGGAAGGTTTTCTTACTGCCAGGGATATTGCCCTGTGCACCATTTCATGGCCTTAAATACTGCAGACTAATGATCATTAGAAAGAACTACAAGCTTTCAAGGCAGTAGCGTGCAGAGACTGAAGTGCTGGGATTCCTCTGTGCATTACTTTTAGCTCGCTGTGGGGGCTATTTTAACGAAGCCGTGAAGCCATTGGTTTAACGCATGGATCAGTAATGCACTGGCGGCGTATATACCCACTGCATCTGATTTCAGTATGACCAGCACTATTCTAGTGGACTGGGCAAAGCAGGGCCTCGGTTGTTTGACACGAGGGTTTGCGATCAGCTCCGAAACAAAAGCAAAAAATGTAACGCCAACCAGATTCATGCCAGAAAGCACAGTGGGAAAATGCAGCCGTAAGTTCAGCTCCATGATTCCTCACCACAACAACTTGTCACTTTGGTTTACCCAAAAATATAGCCCGTTATAAAATGGATTATCACAAAGATGCATTTAAGGGGAAGCTAGATAAACACATGAGTTGGAAGGATAGAAGGGTATGTTGATGGGGTTAGATGCAGAAGGGTGGGAGGAGGCTCGTGTGGAGCATAAACACCGGCATAAACCAGTTGGGCCAAATGGCCTGTTTCTGTGCTGTACATTCTATGTAATTCTATGTAATTAAGCATCGCGCTTTTCAGATGCTGTATTTAGATGCACACCGTGAAACTGATGTAGTTTTTCTCTCTAACCGTTTAAAAAGTGATCTACAGCTGCTGGCTGACAAAGTGAATTCTCTGTATTGGGAAAATCAATTGCAAAATCGAATTCCCCTGAAATTCATAAGTTTAACTGGAAACTCACATCAAAAATAAAATGCAGTGCAAATATCGAGATGTTCTGAGAAAAAGAACAATGGTATTTCTGGAAATTATATCAATGTGACATAGTTTCACTTTACAAACTTTAACATGAAAATTATGCCAATATTTTCAGTTCCATCGCTGCTCTCTTCAATTACTGATAATAACTTTGTCTTTGTCAAGATAACCGGGACATGGATTTGGGGCATGCAAGCTGGGGTCTGCTAGCTTAAAAGAGAATCCAGTTTAAGTCCACAATGACGTTGGTGTTGCCGCAGCAACGTTAACATGTTTCTTAAAACAAACTGTCCCCTCTCAGTCCAGTGATGGGAGAATATTTTTAGTGACAATTAATGATGCTGGCTAGTGCTGCGTAAACAATCTGTGCAAGGAAATGGAAAGTATGAAACCTATGTAGATTTTAATATATCAAAATCTACCTCTGACGGTGACTGTTTAAATATCCTGGCCTAGAAATTACTGTCAGTGATATCAGTGGACCAACGCTTAATTGTGTTTTAGCACAGGGATTAATCCATTTTAAGTAAATGCATTAAAATAGTCGACGGGCTGAATTAATTTGAATGCATGATAAGCACTCCTCACCAATAACAGCAGCAGTAATTTCTAGCTCTTAACACAGTGCTAACTCAGCTGTTCTCTTTGTATCTTGGACTTTTTTTCCCCTCTCCCTCTCCCTCTCTCTCCTGTAGATAGTAATCATCCTGAGGTATGGTTCCATGGATCATCCTGTACTTTGACTAAGAGGCCAGTTTACAGGTGGGAGCGCACACAGTGAAGGCCGTCAGGCTATTTGTTCATGTAGGAATCATACCCGAACTCGGTCCTGTCCTCACCCCACATCCACATTTTTAAAAAATTTGTTCATGGGATGTGGGCATCACTGGCAAGGCCAGCATTTATTGCTCATCCCTAATTGCCCTTGAGAAGGTGACCTTGTCCTTCTAGGTGGTAGAGGTCGCGGGTTTGGGAGGTGCTGTCGAAGAAGCCTTGGCGAGTTGCTGCAGAGTATCCTGTGGATGGTACACACTGCAGCCGAGGTGCGCCGGTGGTACAGGGAGTGAATGTTTAGGGTGGTGGATGGGGTGCCAATCAAGCGGGCTGCTTTGTCCTGGATGGTGTCGAGCTTCGAGTGTTGTTGGAGCTGCACTCATCCAGGCAAGTGGAGAGTATTCCATCACACTCCTGACTTGTGGAAAGGCTTTGGGGAGTCAGGAGGTGAGTCACTCGCTGCAGAATACCCAGCCTCTGACCTGCTCTTGTAGCCACTGTATTTATATGGCTGGTCCAGTTAAGTTTCTGGTCAATGGTGACCTCCAGGATGTTGATGGTGGGGGATTCGGCAATGGTAATGCCGTTGAATGTCAAGGGGAGGTGGTTAGACTCTCTCTTGTTGGAGATGGTCATTGCCTGGCACTTGTCTGGCGCAAATGTTACTTGCCACTTATCAGCCCAAGCCTGGATGTTGTCCAGGTCTTGCTGCATGCGGGCTCGGACTGCTTCATTATTTGAGTTAGGTGGCACAGTAAATAGGGTGGATGGAAGCAGAAAGTTGCAAAGGGCAAAACTGTGGCAGATGGAGTTCAACTTGGGAACATGTGAGGTTATCCACTTTTGACCTAAGAAAGATCGACCAGAGTACTTTCTGAATGGCGAGAAGCTAGCAACTGTGGATGAGCAAAGAGATTTAGGGGCGAAAAAGGTTAAATTATGAGGTCAGGTTGCATAGGTTAGGCTTGTATTCCCTTGAGTATAGAAGATTTAGGGGTGTTCTAATTGAGGTGCTTAAGGCGGATAAAGGATTTGAGAGGGTCGATAGAAACTATTTCCTCTGGTGGGGGAGTCCAGAACAAGGGGGCATAACTTTAAAATTAAAGCACGGCCGTTCAGGGAGATGTCAGGAAGCACTTCTTCACACATAGGGTAGTGGAAATCTGGAACTCTCTCCCCCACAAAGCTGTCGAGGCCGGGGGTCAATTGAAAATTTCACAACTAAGATTGATAGATTTTTGTTAGGCAAGGGTATTAAGGGTTATGGAAACATGGCAGGTAGATGGAGTTAAGATACAGATCGGCCATGATCTAATTGAATGGCGGAACTGGCTCGAGGTACTGAGTGGCCTACTCCTGTTCTTATGTGCCTGGATCCCAAGCAGTAATGCAATGGCAATCTTAGAAGTGGATATACCATTCATTTTTCTCAGGGATTTGGGGTGATTTATGACACTTTATTTGGTACATTTTCCAGTGTTTTGGAATAGACTTTTCATAGATTTCTGTTGTGTTAATGCCACTTCATATAAGACAATATATACCCCACTAAACTGGAATGGAAACTATAAATGTGAATCATTGTGCTCCTCTATTATTAATAAAATAATATACTGGCTTCTTAACAGTTCTTTCTTGTTATAGGATTTACCGTTGGCGATATTAGTTTGATATTCCTCCACAGGATGCATTGTAGCAACTCGCCAAGGCTTCTTCGGCAGCACCTCCCAAACCCGCAACCTCGACCAACTAGAAGGACAAGGGCAGCAGGCACATGGGAACAACACCACCTGCACATTCCCCTCCAAGTCACACACCATCCCGACTTGGAAATATATCACCATTCCTTCATCGTCGCTGGGTCAAAATCCTGGAACTCCCTTCCTAACAGCACAGTGGGAGAACCTTCACCACACGGACTGCAGCGGTTCAAGGGGGCGGCTCACCACCACCTTCTCAAGGGCAACTAGGGAAGGGCAATAAATGCTGTTCTTGCCAGCAACGCCCACGTCCCAAGAATGAATTTTAAAAAATGTTTTTACCATGAATTGCCATCCTGTCCTTTTGGATGCAGGATCTTACCCTCTGAAAATAATAAGTGGGTTTCCTCAGTATGTTCTCAATTACATGCTGCCGAAAAGTGGGCATTCTCTTGCCTCCAAAGTGACTTATATTCATTACACCCTAGTACATCCTGCAATAGAGCCTGATCGTATCAGCTCATGGCTCAGTGGGTCGCACTCTTGCCTCTAAGTCCCACTTGAGCACAAAATCTACGCTGACACTCCAGTGCAGTACCAAGGGAGTGCTGCACTGTCTGGTAGATACCGTCTTTCAGATGAGATGTTAAACTGAGGTCTCAGGTAGATATGAAAGATCCCAGGACACTATTTCAAAGAAGAACAGGCGAGTTCTCTCCAGTGTCCTGGCCAATATTTATCCCTCCACCGACATCACTAAAACAGATGACCTGGGTCATTATCACATTGCTGTTTGCGAGAGCATGCTGGGTGCTAAATTGGGCCATGTAGTGCCTGTTGTTTCAGTGCTATGTAGCCTTGCGAACATCTAAGATGGTGTCTCCAGCATGGTGTTTCCAGCATGAAGTCCGCCGGACGCCATCTTGGTATAGGAGTTAGCGCATGCACAAATACTGAACGCCAGAAGCGTATAAAGTAAGGAAAAAATGCATGCAATCAGTGCGCAATGCTGATTTAAAGTCATAAACACCATTTTGGACCTTAACGCTCAACTCAACGCACTGTCTTAACCACGCACGCCTCAACATGTCTTAGAGTGCCTGGAGGACCCCCACCAGTGCTTTTTAAGGGGACCATGCAGGATTTACAGGTTAGTTGCTGGATTATTGCTTCTGGCTACTGGTGGAATAGGAAGTGTTTTTGAAGCTCCCTGTACTTACTGAGGGTTCCTAGAGTACATTTGAGAGTGGTTTGGCAGGTACTACCTTACGGTTTGGAAAGTTATGAACATGGTGGAACAACATTCCTGGCAACCATGGGCGGTCTGCTAGGGCTCCCGCTGGGCATTGAGCACGACTGGGAACATGCAGAGAGGCCACGCAGAGCAGGTCAAGCTGTAAGGAGACGGAGGGCGAGGAGGCGCAGGGCACGGAGCAGGAGGCCGTATCCAATGAGGGCCTTCAGGAACCAATTCTCTTACCGCAACATGTCCAAGGAGGATTGCATCCGATGCCTGAGGTTCGCCAAGGAAGCCGTGACCAAGATCTGTCAACTGGTGCAGCCACAACTGCAGCCTCAGAGCAGGGCAAGGACTGCATTGCCTGTGGCTGTGAAGGTCACTGCGGCGCTGAATTTCTACGGCTCAGGATCAGGCTTCTGCTGGCGACATGTGCAACATCTTGCAGTATGCAGTGCACTGCTGCATAAGGGAGGTCACGGACGCACTGTACCAGATGAGGAACAAGTTCATCACCCTCCCTCGCCACAGAGACAAGCAGAACGAGTGAGCACAAGAGTTCGCTTGCATTGCTGGCTTCCCCATGGTGCAGGATGCCATTGACTGCACGCACATTGTCCTGCATGCCCCGCATATCAATTCAGCCATCTTCGTCAACCAAGGGGCTTCCACTCCCTGAACATGCAGCTGGTGTGCGACCACATGCATCGAATCATGGAGGTCGATGCCCGTTACCCTGGGAGCAGTCACGATGCCTTCGTCATGCAGCAGTCCAACATGCCAGCTATCTTTCACCTGGCTCAGCAAGTCAAAGGCTGGCTTCTGGGCAACAAGGGGTATCCCCTCACGCCGTGGCTCATGACTCCGGTCAGGAACCCACGCACACGTGCACAGCAGGCCTATAATGAGACCTATGCTGCCACACACATCGTGGAGCACACCATAGGCCTCCTCAAACAACGCTTCTGCTGCCTGGACTGGTCTGGAGGAGCCCTGCAGTACTCCTCTGAGCGGGTGGGCAGATTCATGGTGGTATGCCGCATGCTGCACAACCTTGCTATCATGAGGAACCAGCCTTTGCCACCAATGATTGGAGAAGACCCTGAGCCAGAGGTGAAGGAGGAGGAAGCTGAGGAGGAAGAGGCTGAGGAGGAGGAAGAGGCTGAGGAGGAGGAGGGGGAGAAGCTGGAAGAGGAAGTGGAAGAAGACACAAGGGTGCAACAGGGACCAAACGCCGTGTCTACTAGGGCTCTGTGTGCTTGCCTGATCCGTGCCCGCTATCAATAATATCAACTACATCCCCCAGCTCACCAACAGTCCTACACTCCCCACCTTTCTGCTCCCATAAGACAATCAAATCGCCTTCCATCTGATTACATATTGGTTTCCCTCCTGCTCATCACACAAATAAAAACCACCACCAAATACAAATTCAAAGTCACATTTATCAATGAATAAATGAAATTATGGAAACAGGACAGAACTATTCAGCCTCGTACATTCCCTTGCTGCCTGTTATTCGTGTACCTTTACCATCCGAGTGCTCCTACCCCAGTGGCTGGAGAATGGGTAGTGGGAGGCTGCTGGCCTTTAATGGAGGAATGTGCAGAGGGACCTGGAGGACGACCTCGAGCAGCTCTGGGCTGGGAGGGCCCGGCTTCAGACTGCACCATCTCAGCATGGGCTGCAGCAGTCTGGCCTGGCTGGCCAATTGACAACAACAAGGGCACTGGCAGAATGGTAGGGGTGGGAGCAGGAGTGCTGTTGTCCTGAGAGAGGACAGCAGGTCCGACTGCCTTGCGCCACTGCCACTCTCCCGGGGCGACGCCTCAGCAATCCTGGTGATCAGCTGGAGTTCAGATTGCTGGAGTGCTGTGACGCCCTGGAAGCCCCGTTCCACAGTAGTCCCCAGAGCCACGATAGCAGCAGCCTGAGCAGCAAACGTAGCTTGCAGTGGCTTCAGTGTCCCCCTCCTCTTCGGACGGTGCCGCCACGTGTTCTTGGGTATCTGCAATGACAAAGGGAAACAGGATGAGTTGTGGAGCGGGGAAAGGAGTACGTCCCGACAGCATCTGCAGCATGAGAGTCAGAAAAGATTATGGGAGGAGGGAGATGTGTGAAAGGAGAAGAAGCATTAGATATGCAGAGACTCCCTTCATTGGGACCTCCAGCTTTGCATGTTGTTACGGTTGCAGCGACGGCCCGCCCAATGATCCGAAGCACTGTCTCCTCTGGGGGGCTTGAGGACGTGTAAGCGTCCCCATTCACCCTCAGGTCTCTCCTGCTGTTACATGCCACCTTTTCCTGCAAGACAAAGGACAGTGTTTCAGTGAGTATCCTGCAAGGTGTGTGATGTGCCTATCATGGTTGAATAGCTACCTGTGTGTGTGACCTGCGAGTGGTGGTTGTGTGGCCTGAAAATGTGGTACTATGTGCAGGTGAGATGCAGCATGCCGAGTGCAGCGTTGCGTACGGATGGGCAGTGTTTGTTGGTGGGTGGGTGACGGGGAGTGTGATGCATGAAGCAGTGGTGCGGTCGGTTGGATGTGCCACTTGACACTTGTATTCACTCACCTTGACCACTCGTGTCAAATCATTGAATTTCTTTTGGCACTGCACCCATCTGCGTGATGCCGTGCTCCTGGCGTTGACTTCCTGCGCCACAGCCTGCCAATGCCTGCGGAGCTGCAGTGTGGAGGGTCTTCTGCCACCCTGCGGGTACATGTTGGCCCTTCTTTCGTCCACCCCTTCCACCAGGGCCTCCAGTGCATCATCTCTCGCGCTGGTCCTGCCATCCTTGCAGCCATCTTTCCCTCCTCCCAGTAGACTGTGCACGTCCGAATTAAAATGTGCACCTGCACCTTTAGGAGGGAGGAGGGATTTCCTCATTCTCCGTGCAGCCTCTCAGCAGCGCAGGTAGCGCTGGCTGCACGGAGATATCATAGTAAGTAGCAGGCAGCTCGAAATTCAGGTGCTGCCTGCATCGGGGCCATCGGGCACGGGGTAATAACGGATCACGCTACTCGCGCCTGAAAATGGGCCCTATTGAATTTTTCTCCCGCTGTGTGCAATTGGCTGCCACGTTTCCCTACATTACAACAGTGACTACATTTCAAAAGTACTTCATTGGCTGTAAAGTGCTTTGAGACGTCTGAAGTCATGAAAGGCGCTATATAAATGCAAGTCTTTCTTTTTAATACCAGAATTCTCATGTGATGGATCACAATCTTCTTCAGCTGCATTCTGACATGTGTGACATAGCAGACAGCTCAGCAGGATCACTCTGACTTTCCATTCTGTCCCTACCAGTAATGCCAGATACAGCAGTGACAAATAATTGCCAGCGTCAGGAGCATTTCCTACTTGCTGCTTTAGCATATTGAGTATCACCAGGCCAGCTCTCAGTGACAGTTTTAGTGAATTTTTATTCATATCCTGGTAAATGCAAGCTGAATGTCTTGTCTGTTAGTGTGCAAAGATTTGATTTTCCATGGTGCTGCCTCTTCTCGGCCTTTCCTCGGAAGGATACATTGTGGGAAGATACATTCTGACTCATTGTGGGAAGATTTTCACTGGTCACTGTATGTTTGTGACATTGTAAACAGAGCGAGATGATTTTTATTTTTTCCGTTTCTTAGGCAAATTGTAAAAAGAGCACATTCTAAAATAAAGGGTTTATGTTTTCTATAAAAAGTGAATTTTAAAAAATTAATTCAAGGTTGGCATTTATCACCTATCCCTAGTTGCCCTTGAGAAGGTGATGGTGGGCCTTCTTCAACTGCTGTGGCGAAAGTGTTCCCACAATGGAATAAAGGAAATCTTCTTGCTATATTTACAGTGCTGCTACCTCATATCAATCAGAGCGAAAACTTCCTCCCTTTTCTAGAATCCTCCCGGTCCTGTTGAACTGAACGCTGGATAACAACTGTGTGATGTTGAATTATGTTCTGTGCTAAGCAGGGATGGCGGGTAGGAGCTCAGTATGTGGAGGTTAGCTCAATTTGAAGAATGAAGATCGCATCAGTTTGGTAAAGAAAGAATTAGCATTTAGATAGCAAACGTGGCAGTCAATTTTGCGCAGCAAACTCCCACAAACGGCAATGATATAAACGGCCAGTTAATCTGTCTTTTGGGTGGTGTTGGTTTAAGGATAAATGTTGAGAACTCCCCCTGCTCTTTTTTCAATAGTGCTGTGAGATCTTTTACATCTGCATGAACAGGCAGACTGGGACCTCAGTTTAACAACTCATCCAAAAGACAGCACCTCTAACAATGCAGCATTCCTTCAGTGCTGTGCTGAAGTGTCAGCCTAGATTTTGTGTGCAAGCGCCCAGATTGGGACTTCAACCCACAATCTTCCGATTCAGAGGTAAGATTGCTACCACTGAGCCAAGCTGGCACTCCTGTTCTCTTCTTCATTCACAGCATCTACAACATGCTTTAGGAGAATGACCACCTACAACAAGGAAGAGATGTTAGGAGGCACTTGTGCAGTAGCTAGAACAAAGGCGGACCTGCCAAAATGCAAATACGCTACACAATAGGTCAACGCAGTAATGCCCAGAGGAGGTATGAGGTAGCTTGCAGGTACTCTCAGTTCAGCCCGGCTTCAAGTTTGCCCTTGAGGTGGAGGTAGACCTTATGGAGTACTCTTAATCTATCTCAGAGTTTTCTCGACAGATGATAGCAATGGAGAATGCAGGCTGACTAACTCCAGCATTTGGTGGGAGCTTCTTACAGAAAATCACAATCTCTCACATGTATGGACAGTGCTGGTAACTCCCAGCATTTCGCACTTCCTCCTGGAGAAGGGAATACTGCACTGAAGTGCTAACCTAGATTTTGTGTTGAAGTCTCTGGAGTGGGACTTGAACCCATGGCTTTCTGACTTGGAAGCAAGAGTGCTATCACTGAGCCATGGCTAAAGCACATACTGTATATCATCTCTCTCTGTCCTATTTCTGGGATGTAACGCAGAATTTAAGGCTGAAGACAGCACTTACTTTTGCTGCATGTGTTGACTTTGCACACGACCCAAGAGAAAGCAACAAGAGATGGGATTCAAACAGATCTTGTCCTTAATGTGCTCATTAGTGCCACCAGGAGTCAGAAGCAACAGCAGCAATGAATCTGCCTCAGCCATAAATTGAAGTGTTTCAGATATGTAATAAGTGATGCCAACTTTTACTAAGCCGAGTAAACAGGAACTCCAGATCCTGCCTTCAGTATATTTTTACATATAACAAACTGTTCTCACGCTACCATCTGATTTATTGCCTTCTTGTAGGGACTACTAGGTGATCATTGATTAGTTTGGGACAGGATTTACTGTATCTTATTTTAAGGGGTAGAGGGAGTGAGTCATCTGGAGATCAAGCTCATCCTTGCAGACAGAATGGAGATCGTTTGACTTCCCCTCCCATTCTCACTCCGTCCTGTCTGCCTTCAATCTCCTGCACTGCTCCCATCAGACCCGCTGCAGCCTTCAGGAACAGCCCCTCATCTTCTTCCTGAAGTCCGAATGCTGACTTTAGCAACTTCGCATTTTAGCTGTCTCCCCGATATTCTTCCCATGTGCATTTCACCACATTCCCTTCTACTCCAGAGCAGGTTTGCTCTTATTCTAACTCCCACGAGGCCCCCTCACAGACCAGCCTCATCACAACACACACACAAACAACACAATTGTATTGTGAGGCTGATAAGACCTAACCACAAAAACCCAAGGCCCCATTTTTCTTTGCAGCAGCCCAAATACTCAAGCTTCTCCACTCCCTCTTGGTCTCAACTCCAACCTGGCAGCTTCTTGCTCTCCAGACCACTCTCACAGACTTTAAAATTATGAGGGGCCTAGATAAAGTGGATAGGAAGGACCCATTTCCCTTAGCAGAGAGGTCAATAACCAGGGGGCATAGATTTAAAGTAATTGGTAGAAGGATTAGAGGGGAGTTGAGGAGAAATTTTTTCAACCAGAGGGTGGTGGGGGTCTGGAACTCACTGCCTGAAAAGGTGGTAGAGGCAGAAACCCTCAGCACATTTAAAAAGTACTTGGATATGCACTTGAAGTGCCGCAACCTACAAGGCTATGGACCAAGAGCTGGAAGGTGGGATTGGGCAGGGTAGCTCTTTTTCAGCTGGCACAGGCACGATGGGCTGAATGGCCTCCTTCTGTGCCATAAATTTCTATGATTCTATGACTCTATGATGCACTGAATCTGCTCTCACTCTCCATGAGCCATTCCCCAGTTACTCTTCTACTCGATGCTTCTCAGTCCCAGGAACCGCTGTATCCCTACACTTTCCTGCTCCCTCATGACCCACACCCACTCTGGATTTTACTGCTTTGTCCCCTTCCTTCTGTTTGTTGTTTCTTAAAAAAAATTGGTGAACATACTGATTGCTTTAATAAAAAAAAATCTTAAAGACTTAATCACAATTTATGCTGTTGAGTGGCAAGTACATAATTGAACAATATGAGCACAGTTGCTAATTGCAATAATGAATGTAATTGTGCACAAGTAAACATTTTTAAAGGTATTTAGCAGTTCTCCTGTGGTGTTGCTCATGTTGAGCTGAAGAAAATGCTGATTTATGGTGTTTAATGTACAATAAAGAACCTCGGGCACTTACTTAGGGTGATGGAATAAGTCAAATTACATTTTTGCTACACGGTAATGTTAGTTATAGTTTCAGGCTCGAATTCCATGACTATGTACATATTTTCATTGAAACTGTAAATCAGTGGCCTTATTGTTACTAAAAGTCTGTTTAACTATGTAGTTAATTTAATCCCTTCCCTTTTTTTTAAAGCCCATCATACAGAGGAAGTACTGAGGGAGTGCTGCATTGATGAGGGTGCCATCAACCAGCCTAGATGTCTTTAAGATAGCATAGATGCCTTTAAGGAGAAGCTAGATAAGTACACGAGGGAGAAAGGAATAGAAGGCTATGTTGATATGATGAAATGAAGTAGGGTGGGAGAAGGTTTGTGTGGAGCATAAACACTGGCATAGACTAGATGGGCCAATCAGCCTGTTTCTATGCTGTAAATTCTATGTAACAACAACAGGTTATCTGGTTGTTTATCTCATTCACTGTTTGTGGAACTGACATTCATCCCTCCATCAACACCAGCCAATCAGATTACCTGGTCATTTAACTCATTTGCTGCTTGTGGGACCTTGCTGTGCACAAATTGGCGGCTGTGTTTACCTGCATAATGACAGTGGCTTTTCAAAAGTAATTCATCGGCTGTTAAGTGCTTTGAGATGTCCTGAGGATGTGCACGTGTTATATAAATGCAGGTTATGAATTTCAAAGCTAAATCCTACAAAAATATGAATTCTGATCATTAACCAAAATATCTGGATGAAGGCTTTGGATTTGATTACCAATTGGTGTTGGAAAATGGACCAATGGCAGGAGTGTGGGAGTGGGGCGGTTCGAGGTGGGAGGTCATATGATGAAACCTTCAGGAATACACCCAACTCCAGGGTTGGCAACCCTAATCTCCGCACATTAATACCAAAAACTTACCGTGTGTGTGGAATTAAACGGAAACTTGACTTGAGAGCGCTTGAGGATAAATATCAAAGCAATTGAGAGTGGAAAGTCCAGAAAAGAAGTATGCAAAACCTTCTCTGTGAAGCACAACACCCTACATGGCTGGTGGAAATCTACCAAAGGTATAAAGTTCGAGTGTGAAGCAGAAACGTACGCGTCGCAGATAAAGAAAAGAAAAATATGAAAATTAGCCAGGTAATTTAATGAAATTCTTACCCAAAATCCCATCATCACAAATGATCACACCATTTTTACTGAGAAGGCCAAGGCTTTTACGGACCAGCTAGGTGTGGAAAATGTCACCACCAGCAACGGGTGGTTTAGTCACTTCAAGATTCTGCATGGTGCTGTGCACAAGAAAATTTGCGATGAGGTTAAGTCTACTGATTTTTCTTGCCTCAACGAGTGGAAGACTCATCTCTACGAAGTTCTGTGGGACTATAATTCGGGCCATATTTACAGAGTGGATGAGACAACCTTGTTCTTTAATCCAGACAAAGCCTACTGCACCAAGGGACAACCGTGCACCGGTGATAAGCAACATACAGATCGCGTTTCAATGACTGGAACAGATACGCTACAGCTTATCTAATAGGCAAGTCAAAATCCTGCGATGTTTTAAAAACGTGAAATCCACCAGTCGATTATGAGGCTGATGCCAAATTCTGGATAACATCTGACATTTTTACAAGGTGGATCCAAAAATGCGATCGAAAGATGACAATGATTGGTTGGTGTAATTGGACGATATCTCCTCTGCCCAACCTCATGTCAATGGTGTATGAGCCATTAAATTTGTTTTCTTTCCTCCAAATACCACATCCTTAATCTAGCCAATGGATCAAGGGATTATTCAAAATATTAAGTACCACTACCGAAAACCTTTAGTGCATACAAAAGCTGTTAGCCATCAATGCCAAGGAAGAGCTTACGGAAAACCTACTGGGGACCACGCACAATTTTTTTTAAAAAGCTTGTATGGTGGTAAAACAAGAGACAATTCAAAATTGCTTTATGGGTCCTTTTTTCTGCGACCCATGTGATGATGACTTCAATGGATTCGCAGCTGATAGAGCTGAAGAAGACGTTGATGATCAGGTCCTGCATGAAGCTCTTGGTTTGCAAAAAGAAGCGTTCATAAATCTTGCTGTTAATGTGGATGCAAATGAGCTGTATACTGTGGCACTGACAGACAAAGATACCTTTACCTCAGTAAAGGGTCAAGACCGCAGTCAAGAAGCCGAGGAAGCTGAAAACAATGGTGAAGAGTCCAACGGCGCCAATATTCGGTGCATGACGAGCAAAAGAGAACTTAGCACGTGTGAAGGATTGCAGACATTTATTTCTCAATCGGAGCCATCAAAAGAAATGGAAGAGCAGCTATCTATTTGGATAAGTTACAAGTGCTACTCTGAAAAGACCAAGTGTCACGTTTGAAACAGTCTACTATTAACTGACTTTTAAAAAAAATAAGTTAAGGAAAATTCATGTAAATAAATGTACAGAAGTTTCAAATATATTATGTGCACTTATTTCAACAAACCACTAATGCTGACAATCTTAAAATGGCCCCCAACATGTTGCCATAGTGGGTAGGACTGTACAGGGAATCACCTTCGTTGCACATCCCTGTACTCTCTTTGGGACAATAATTAGCTAACCAGCACACACAGGTGGGTCTGACCAACAATACATCTGTCTTGAAATGTCCGTTGCCAATATTAGCAGGCAAAAGCACTTAACACATTCCTAGCACATTCTTCTGTATGCTATTTTAATGCAGATGCAATGGGTTAATACTCTGTTAAACTAGCAGACAGGAATATCACATGGAAGAGTTGAGTTTTTGTCTGCTGAAATCGCCAGCTGTAATTTCTAGGTTAACTTTAGATGCATACTCTATCCCTAATCCAGTACTTTATCTGCCTCACAAGGTTTTCTTGGACAGGAGCCTTTCATAAACTCAGCACTATAGAGGCTCTACTAGTCTTAACATGTTAAACACATGCTGTGAAACAGATGCTGCAAATACTAATCTATTTTAAACTGAGACTGAACTATTCATCAACTCTGTCACTCGCCCAAACGCGAGATCTACACGAATATATGGAGATTAGAGGTGGAGGGGTGGGGGGGGGGGGAAGGGAAAGAAAAAGGCTGAGGAAAGACAAAATATAAATGAGATCTTGTTTTGTTTTGGTTATTCAAGTTAACATTCAGTTAGATTACAACAGGGTGTTGCTGACACGCGTCACAGGTCACGTGATGCGACATGTTGGGCAAAAGGGTAACTAGGGAGAGAGTAGGGCCTCTTAAGGATCAACAAGGTCATCTATGTGCGGAACCACAAGAGATGGGTGAGATCCTGAATGAATATTTCACATCGGTATTTACGGTTGAGAAAGGCATGGATGTTAGGGAACTTGGGGAAATAAATAGTGATGTCTTGAGGAGTGTACATATTACAGAGAGGGAGGTGCTGGAAGTCTTAACGCGCATCAAGGTAGATAAATCTCCGGGACCTGATGAAATGTATCCCAGGACGTTATGGGAGGTTAGGGAGGAAATTGCGGGTCCCCTAGCAGAGATATTTGAATCATCCACCGCTACAGGTGAGGTGCCTGAAGATTGGAGGGTAGCAAATGTTGTGCCTTTGTTTAAGAAGGGCAGCAGGGAAAAGCCTGGGAACTACAGACCGGTGAGCCTGACATCTGTAGTGGGTAAGTTGTTAGAGGGTATTCTGAGAGACAGGATCTACAGGCATTTGGAGAGGCAGGGACTAATTAGGGACAGTCAGCATGGTTTTGTGAGAGGAAAATCATGTCTCACGAATTTGATTGAGTTTTTTGAAGGGGTAACCAAGAAGATAGATGAGGGCTGTGCAGTAGACGTGGTCTACATGGACTTCAGCAAAGCATTTGACAAGGTACCGCATGGTAGGTTGTTACATAAGGTTACATAAGGGATCCAAGGTGAGGTAGCCAATTGGATACAAAATTGGCTTGACGACAGAAGACAGAGGGTGGTTGTCGAGGGTTGTTTTTCAAACTGGAGGCCTGTGTCCAGCGGTGTGCCTCAGGGATCGGTGCTGGGTCCGCTGTTATTTGTTATTTATATTAATGATTTGGATGAGAATTTAGGAGGCATGGTTAGTAAGTTTGCAGATGACACCAAGATTGGTGGCATTGTGGACAGTGAAGAAGGTTATCTGGGATTGCAACGGGATCTTGATCAATTGGGCCAGTGGGCCGATGAATGGCAGATGGAGTTTAATTTAGATAAATGTGAGGTGATGCATTTTGGTAGATCGAATCGGGCCAGGACCTACTCCGTTAATGGCAGGGCGTTGGGGAGAGTTATAGAACAAAGAGATCTAGGAGTACAGATTCATAGCTCCTTGAAAGTGGAGTCACAGGTGGATAGGGTGGTGAAGAAGGCATTCGGCATGCTTGGTTTCATTGGTCAGAACATTGAATGCAGGAGTTGGGATGTCTTGTTGAAGTTGTACAGGTCATTGGTGAGGCCACACTTGGAGTACTGTGTACAGTTCTGGTCACCCTATTATAGAAAGGATATTATTAAACTAGAAAGAGTGCAGAAAAGATTTACTAGGATGCTACCGGGACTTGATGGTTTGACTTACAGGGAGAGGTTAGACAGACTGGGACTTTTTTCCCTGGAGAGTAGGAGGTTAAGGGGTGATCTTATAGAAGTCTATAAAATAATGAGGGGCATAGATAAGGTCGATAGTCAAAATCTTTTCCCAAAGGTAGGGGAGTCTATAACGAGGGGGCATAGATTTAAGGTGAGAGGGGAGAGATACAAAAGGGTCCAGAGGGGCAATTTTTTCACTCAAAGGGTGGTGAGTGTCTGGAACGAGCTGCCAGAGGCAGTAGTAGAGGCGGGTACAATTTTGTCTTTTAAAAAGCATTTGGACAGTTACATGGGTAAGATGGGTATAGAGGGATATGGGCCAAGTGCAGGCAATTGGGACTAGCTTAGTGGTATAAACTGGGCGACATGGACATGTTGGGCCGAAGGGCCTGTTTCCATGTTGTAACTTCTATGATTCTATAAGCGTGATAGAGCACAGCTTGTTGAGTGCACTCAGGTACATGTGAGGCTGTAGTACAGGGAACTTCCCCATGCAGCCATTGGTTCGTGTTGGATGGTTGCAGCAGATTGTAATTGGATATTATGTATTTGTGTATATTTTTCCCCTCTCTCGTCGGGCAGCGTCCTTCCGTCCTTAATAGATGAAATTAATAAAAACCACTTGAATTATATGGGAGAATTCAGAGAGACGGCCTGGAGTAAAAGGAAATATTTCTCCCAAGTTTTTTTTATTGAAGCATATATTAAGAGGATTTGATTGTCATTTCTTTGAGCCGAAACTTGAGTACATCGAGGGGAAAATATACTTATGCAGTTGTTAGATTCCAGCATTGTAGTGTGCTTCTTTTTACGGGCCAGATGCAACTCACTGAATTCATGTAAAGAATTTCCCCCTATAAACACACACTTGCAATGTAAGTGTTGCGAGTGTTTAATCATTCTGTGCTCACATTTCACCTCTCTGGTACTTGTTTACCAGGAGATTGAAAACAATTGCTAGTAAATCCCATCTGGAAAACATTAAAAGCGCGTTGTTACATAATTTTACTTCTTATTAAACCAACTCAAAGTACAAATTTGTTCACAGATGCTACAGTTAAATGGTTCAGAAGAGAAAGTGGGGTTGGAGTGTGACCCGGTTGCTTTGGAGGATTATTTTTTCCCCACTGTACTTGTTACTTGGGGGGAAAAACATGCAATTCAAGCTGCAGAACATTATTTGGGTTTATTCGCCTAACATTATGGACTTGTGCTAACGTTGGTGGAGGGGAAGAGGAGGAAAATAGCCGTAAATGCTGGAAAAATCAGAAATAAATAGAAAATGCATGAGATACACAGCAAGTCTGTCAGCATCTGTGCAGAAGACAGATAAACATTTCGGCCAGAGACCCCCTCATCATAACTGGAAGAAAGGTCTACACTCGAAACATTAAACCATCTTTGCGTGCAGATGCCAGCAGACCCAACTTGCGCTTCCAGCATTTACTCAGGGATTGGGAGGGAAGATATTTCTCTGTGCCCTAGATGTAGGGGAAAATGGAAATCGTTGAAAAGCAAAATTGGAAATTTTCGTCCTCTGCTATTAATAAAATTATTTTGACTTTTTAAAATTATTATTTTAAGAAAATTCTATGTGGATCCTTTTTAAAAAAATAGTTGATAGGAGAGATCAACCCTCTCCGAAGTCAAAATTAACCATAACATATTTCATTTTTTGTATTACATTAAAATAATAAAATATTTTCAGTGTCATTCAGTAGTTGTCCTACTGCTGGGAACCAGGCCATCCGATTAATGGACAAACGAGTTGGATACTGATTTTTAAAAAAATTACTAGAAGCATGTGAACATGTCAATATTTGTAAGTGCTGCATGTACTACAGTGAAATTTAAAGGAAGAATGAACTCGTAAATAACCTTATAGTTATCGTTCACAGGGCGTATTACACTGTCCTTCCTTGACCACGCATATCAGCACAAAACAAAAACACAGCAAACGTGAAACGACACAGTTCAGAGCTAAAACATACCTTCAAAGGGGGAAAAGCATGATTTAAGCTCTCGGGTGGACTGGCAGATTTATCACCAGCGCAAAGACAAGCCTGAAGCGTTTGCAACCATCTTCAGCCAAAAGTGCCAAGTGGATGATCCATCTCAGCCTCCTCTAAAGATCCCCACCATCACTGAAGCCAGTCTTCAGCCAATTCGATTCACTCCGCGGGATATCAAGAATTGGCTGAATGCACTGGATACAGCAGAGGTTATGGGTCCCGCCAGCATCCCAGCTGTAGTATTGAAAACATGTGCTCCAGAACTAGCCCCGCCTCTAGCCAAGCTGTTCCAGTACAGCTACAACACTGGCATCTACCCAACAAAGTGGAAAATTGCCCAGGTATGTCCTGTCCACAAAAAGCAGGACAAATCCAATCCGGCCAATTACCGTCCCATCAGTCAACCATCAGCAAAGTGATGGAAGGTGTTATCGACAGTGCTAACAAGAGGCACTTACTCACCAACAACCTGCTCACTGATGCTCAGTTTGGGTTCCGCCAGGACCACTCGGCTCCAGACCTCATTGCAGCCTTGATCCAAACATGGGCAAAAGAGCTGAATTCCAGAGATGAGATGAGAGTAACTGGCCTTGACATCAAGGCAGCATTTGACCGAGTGTGGCATCAAGGAGTCCTAGTAAAATTGAAGTCAATGGGAATCAGGGGGAAAACTCTCCAGTGGCTGGAGTCATACCTAGCACAAAGGAAGATGGTAGTGGTTGTTGGAGGCCAATCATCTCAGCCCCAGGACATCGCTGCAGGAGTTCCTCAGGGCAGTGTCCTAGGCCCAACCATCTTGAGCTGCTTTATCAATGACCTTCCCCTCATCATAAGGTCAGAAGTGGGGATGTTTGCTGATGATTGCACAGTGTTCAGTTCCATTCGCAACTCCTCAGATAATAAAGCAGTCCATGCCCGCATGCAGCAAGACCTGGACAACATCCAGGCTTGGGCTGACAAGTGGCAAGTAACATTTGCGCCAGACAAGTGCATTAAGGTATTAAGGGATATGGGCCAAAGGCAGGTATATGGAGTTAGATCACAGATCAGCCATGATCTTATCAAATGGCGGAGCAGGCACGAGGGGCTGAATGGCCTACTCCTGTTCCTATGTGCCAGGCAATGACCATCTCCAACAAGAGGGAGTCTAACCACCTCCCCTTGACATTCAATGGCACTACCATCGTCGAATCCCCCACCATCAACATCCTGGGGGTCACCACTGACCAGAAACTTAACTGGACCAGCCACAAAAATACTGTGGCTACAAGAGCAGGTCAGAGGCTGGGTATTCTACAGCAAGTGACTCACCTCCTGACTCCCCAAAGCCTTTCCATCATTTACAAGGCACAAGTCAGGAATGTCATGGAATACTCTCCACTTGCCTGGATGAGTGCAGCTGCAACTACATTCAAGAAGCTCGACACCATTCAGGACAAAGCAGCCCGCTTGATTGGCATCCCATCCACCACCTTAAACATTCACTCCCTTCACCACTGGCGTCCCATGGCTGCAGTGTGTCCCATCTACAAGATGCATTGCAGCAACTCGCCAAGGCTTCTTTGACAGCACCTCCCAAACACGCGACCTCTACCATCTAGAAGGACAAGGGCAGCAGGTGCATGGGAACACCACCACCTGCACGTTCCCCTCCATGTCACACACCATCCTGACTTGGAAATATATCGCCGTTCCTTCATCGTCACTGGGTCAAAATCCGGGAACTCCCTACCTAACCGCACTGTGGGAGAACCTTCACCACACGGACTGCAGCGGTTCAAGGTGGCAGCTCACCACCACCATCTCAAGGGCAATAAATGCTGGCCTTGCCAGCAACCTCCACATCCCATGAATGAATAAAAAAAAAAGTAAAACAAACAGCTCCATTACCTGAAGCCTCACAGGGATGTTTATTTGTGCTCCAACCACTTTGCTTTTTATACCAGGGACAAATAAATCAGATTTGCTCCATTACATGTGGCCCAATCAGTGTATAAAGAAAAATACTGTTCAGTACCGACAGACAGCAACCGTCCTTGTCATCCAACAGTAACATATCAAGCAGTCTCCTTGATTGGCAGCTCAATTGCCAGCTTAAACATCCACTTCCCCCCCCCCACCACCAGCGCACCGTAGCTGCAATGTTTCCTATCCACAGGATGCACTGCATCAACTTGCTAAGGCTTCTTCGCCAGCACCTCCCAAACCCACGACCTCTACCACCTAGAAGGTCGAGGGCAGCAGGTGAATGGGAACACCACCACCTCCATTTCCCCTCCAAGTCACACACCATCCCAACTTGGAAATATATCGCCGTTCCTTCATCGTTGCTGGGTCAAAATCCAAACCAAAAGAAAGACTTGCACTTATATAGCGCCTTTCACGTCCTCAGGACATCCCAAAAGCTTTACAGCCAATGAAGTACTTTTGAAGTGTAGTCACTGTTGTAATGTGGCAGCTAATTTGCGCACAACAAGGTCCCACAAACAGCAATGAGCTAATGAACAGATAATCTGTTTTAGTGATATTGGTTGAGGGATAAATATTGGCCAGGACACCAAGACAAGCACCATGCACCAAAAGAGCACTTTCTGTGTTGTGAAGTGACCTGGTGTCCTGGCTGGTTTACAGTGTGTAACAGAACCATACCAACAGGATGGCCCCAGTCTGATCCCCCATCTGTGCTGTTTTAGCTGAGTTCCGTTAGAGTGCCAGTAGGAGTGATATAATTAGACTCAGCACTCCTGATTAGAGAGAAGAAACTCCCATTAAGAGTCCATGCCTGCAGGAAAGGAAGGGAAGAAACTCAGAATAAATAAATAATTTGTGCTTAACCTGATTTAGTAGTGATTTATGCAGTCAGTGGAAATATGTTCCATTCCACCAACTTGAACATCTCTCACCCTGGAGAGCATAAAATTCACTAAATTAAAAAAGAACAGAAATGGTGTTTATATAAATTGTAATTGCACCAAGACCATACTTCCCACTGCTCACAAAATATTAAATGTCTAACAGTAATGCCGCTCTGCTAAATTAACTACCGGGTGGGTGCTGACTTATCAATCACTCTATGAACATTAAATATGGTATGAAGCATGTATTTTATATTCAATATATGATTAACTTCAAAATAATTTGGTTGTATAATTAATGTTAGTTATCTAATTACTACACTATGAAAACATCTGTAAAGTCACCACAATTAGCTTAATTTATCAAAATGTCTGGGAGCTAAATATTCCAGGCTATAGGAACTTTAGAAAGGAAAGGGAAATTTGAAAAGGAGGAGGCGGAGCAATATTAAAAGACACAATTACATCAGAGGAAAGGAAGGATTTCAGCAAGAGTGGTCAGGCAGTGAAAACACTAAGGAACAAGAAATGATTCAAGACTATGGTGGGAGTTGTCTACAGATTTCCTGACAGTAGAGATGAAGTGGGGAATGTATAAATACAGAGATCAAGGAAGCATCTAAGGGAAACAAAGTGGTTATAACGGGAGATTTGAACTTTTACATAGACACAGAGAAGCAAAACAGCTCAAATAGAATGTACTCAGGGTAGTTTTCTGAAACAAATTGGGGGTAATTTTGACTTCGGGTGATAGTGTAAAATGGGTGATATCGATTCATCCGCACATTATACATCTCTCCTGATTTTAATTTCTTTTAAAGTCAATAGAATTGAAAATTGGGATGGATGTATTATGCGTGTCTGAATCAATATCACCTGTTTTTACACTATCACCCAAAATCAAAATTACACCAATATGTCTCAGAACCAACTAGGGAACAAGCCACACTCAATTTAGTGATGAGTAACAAATCAGGATTAGTTAACAATCTGACAGTAAGGAAGCATCTTGGAAATAGTATTCATAATATGATTTAAGTTGATATTAGGTTTGAGAGGGAGAAGGGAGAGTCATAAACTAAGGTTTTAAATTCAAGTTAGGCAAACTTCGAAGGGATGAAAAATAAATTGACCACAGTAGACTGGGCTGAGCTGTTAATGGGTAAACTTACAGACAAATAGTGGGAAGTATTCAAAGTATTTGGTAAAATACAAAACCAGTACATACCCCTAAAAGGCAAAGGTTCCACTTGTGCAGTTAAGCAACCATGGTCAACAAATGAAGTAAGAGGCAGTATTAAGCTAAGAGAAAAGGCTTACGCAAATGCAAGTAAAAGTGGAAATCCAGCAGACTGGGAGAGCTATAAATAAAGGGATACAAAGGAAGTAATAAGAAGTCTAAATAGGAAATATGAAAAAAAACTTGCAAGGGATATCAAAGCTAACAGTAAAAGTTTTCTACAAATAAAGGAAGAGAAAATGAGTTGTAATGGGGAACGTGGGCCTATTATAGCTGAATGCAGACAAGACCATAATGGACAATAAGGAAATGACAGACTTGTTTGATGAATACTTTGTATCCGTTTTCACAGTAGAGGAAGAGGATAAAATAGAAGTGGTAAAAATAAGTAAAGGGGAGGAACTTACTGGATTTAATAAGTAAGAAACTGGTAATGGAGGAAATAATGGGACTTAACACAGACAAATCTCTAATACCTGATGGTTTCCACCCCAGGGTGTTAAAATAAATAGGTGAGGAGATGGCAGATGCATGTCATAATTTTCCAAAGTTCTCTAGATTCAGGAATTGTGTCTTTGAATTGGAAAATTGCAAATATTACTCCATTATTTAAGAAGGGAGGAAGGGAGAAACTAGGAAACTATTGAACTGTCAGTTTAACATCAGTTGTGGTGAAGTTACTAGAATCCATCATCAAAGACAGAATGACTGAGCACTTGGACAAGTATGAACTAATCAGAGTCAGCGTGACTTTGGGAAGGATAGGTCATAACTAATCTAGTTAAACTTTTTGAGGAGGTCACTAATATGGTGTGTATACACAAATCTTTGAAGGTGGCAGGACAAGTTGAGAAGGCTGTTAAAAAAGCTTACAGTATCCTTGGCTTTATAAACAGAGGCATAGAGTACAAAACCTCTATAAAGCACTGGTAAGACCCCAGCTGGAGTATTGTGTCCAATTCTGGGCACCACATTTTAAGAACGATGTCAAGGCCTTAGAGAGGGTGCAGAGGAGATTTACTAGAATGGTAACAGGGATGCGGTATTTCAGTTATGTGGAGAGACAAGAGAAGCTGGGGTTGTTCTTCTTACAGCAGAAAAGGATAGGGGGAGATTTAATAGAGGTGTTCAAAATTATGAATGGTTTTGATAGAGTAAACAAGGAGAAAGTGTTTCCAGTGGCAGAAAGGTCAGTAACCAGAGGACACAGATTTAAGGTAATTGACAAAAGAACCAGAGGCGAGCCAAGGAGAATTTTTTTTTTACACAGCTTGTTGTGATGATCTGGAATGCATTGCCTGAAAGGGTGGTGGAAGCAGATTCAATAGTAACTTTCAAAAGGGAATTGGATAAATACTTTGAAGGGGAAAAATTTGCAGGGCTGTGGGGAAAGAAAAGGGGAATGGGACTAATTGGATAGCTCTTTCAAAGAGCCGGCACAGGTATGATAGGCTGAATGGCCTCCTTCTGTGCTGTATCATTCTATGAGTCCATGGTGAATAGGGGAATGTCTATGTATGTTGTCGATATGGGCTTCCAGAAGGCATTTGATAAGTTCTGCACAAGATTATTAGCAAAAATAAAAGTGCATGAAATTTCACCATCTATATTAATGACTTGGACGAAGGAATCAAGAATCATATATCCAAGTTTTTAGGTGACATTGAGTTAGTAAATTGTGTAGATGGGAGCAGGAAGTTACAATGGTACATAGTGAGTGGGCAAAACTATGGAAGATGGAGTTCAATGTGGGGAAGTGTGAGGTCATCCAATTTCATCCAAGAAAGGCAAATCGGAATATTTTCTAAATGGAAGACTGGGAACAAAGGGATTTGGGTATCTATGTACACAAATCACTAAAAACTAGAGCACAGTACAAAAAGAAATCAATAAGTCTAATAGAACATTGGCCTTTATCTCAAGAAGGTTGAAATACAAAGAATAGAAGTTATGCTTGGTTAGATCCTATCTGAAGTTATGCTTGGTTAGATCCTATCTGAAGTACTGCATTTCGTTTTGGGCACCAAACCTCAGGAAGGACATACTGGCCTTTGAAGGGGTACAGCGCCGATTCACCAGAATGATACCGGAGCTTAAAGAATTAAATTATGAGGACAGGATGCATAAACTAGGCTGGTATTCCTTTGACTTTAGAAGGTTGAGGGGTGATCTAATCAAGCTCTTTAAAATGATAATGGGATTCATAACAAAAGAACATAAGAAATAGGAGCAGGAGTAGGCCAATCGGCCCCTCGAGCCTGCTCCGCAATTCAATAAGATCATGGCTGATCTGGTCCTAACCTCAAATCTAAAATCATGTCCAATTTCCTGCCCGCTCCCCGTAACCCCTAATTTAGGGAAGATACATAGAAACTATTTCCTTTGATGGGGGAATCCAGAACAAGGGGGGCATCTTAAAATTAGAGCTAGGTCATTCAGGAGTGAAATAAGAAAGCACTTTTTCACATAAAGGGTAGTGGAAATCTGGAACTCTCTCTCCCAAAAGGCTGTGTATGCTGTGTCAATTGAAATTTTCAAGACTATGATCGATAGATTTTTGTTAGGTAAGGGTATGGGATATATCAAGGGATATGGATCAAAGGCAGGTAAATGGAGTTGAGGTGCAGATCAATCATGATCTGATTGAATGGCAGAACAGACTTGTGGGGCTGAATGGCCTGCTCCTGTTCCTATGGTTATCGTAGAACAAACTTCCAGCCCACACCCAAAATTCACACTACTCTAATTCAATGGATTATGTTAATCGTATAAAATTAGGGTAGCAGTGAATTCAGATCAATTTAATGAAGACCATCTCCCCCTCCCCCCCACCAAATAAGAAATGTTAAAATCTTATAATGTTTTTATGCATTATTTTACTCAATCACATTTTCCTGAAGAAATCAATTCAAATTTCCATGTAGATGGGTATATTATAGCTTACAGCACTTACAGTGTAAGACCCCCATGGTTAGAAGGATTTAGGTTTAACTTCAATCTCGTTTTAACTGATTATATCAGATGAAAAAATCTAATTAAAATGTGATTTATAACAGTTAATTGATGATTAAATTACTTTAATGTCTGAGACATGAGTCCCTCCTGACCCTTCAACAGGGATTTTTATTTTAATTAAATTTTTATTGACAATCTCACAGACAGAATATTGCTTACGCCACTTTATGGTGAATTAAATATGAAACTGACTTCAATTATATAAACTTGTTTGAAAAAAGAGCAAATTATCTTTTTTTGATTAGCATGCAAAATTCACATGTGCTAAAAGAACTGGGTTTTACAACCCTCAACTGACATAATTAATGAAATAATGAACAAATATATAGCACCTTACATCTCTCAAAAACATCCTAAAGAGCTTCCAACAGAATAAATTACACTGTGCAGCTACTGTTGTGTGGCTAAATGTAGCAGCCATTTTGTGCACTGCTAGATTCCACTAGCAGCAATGAGATGGCCAAATAAATCTTGGTGCTAGTAAAGAAAGAAAGACTTGCATTTCTATAGCGCATTTCATGACCTCAGGACCTCCCAAAGCGCTTTACAGCCAATTAAATACTTTTGAAGTGTAGTCACTGTTGTAATGTAGGAAACGCGGCAGCCAATTTGCGCACAGCAATGTCCCACAAACAGCAATGTGATAAATGACCAGATCATCTGTTTTAGGGATGTTGGTTGAGGGATAAATATTGGCCAGGACACTGAGGCGAACTCCCCTGCTCTTCTTCGAAATAATGCCGTGAGATCTTTTACGTCTACTTTAGAGGGCAGACGGGGCCTCAGTTTAACGTCTCAGCCAAACGACAGTACCTCTGACAGTGCACCACTCCTTCAGTACTGCACTGGAGTGTCAGCCTTGATTGCGTACTCAAGTCCCTGGTTGAGGGAGAGGGATTTGGCCAGGATACCCAGAGAACTCCCTGCTCTTGATCGAGTAGCACCATGAGATCTTTTAACATCCAAGAGCCCAGAGGCAGCTCATTAGGTGAGGTACTGCCTCATCTACAATTCGCGTCCAAATGGGGAGTCAATGTTCCTGTTGGCAACAGCTCAGTGGCTTCTAGTCTGATAACAGCTTGCTCGACCAGCACAATCTGTAGCCTCCTGGCCCTGCATATTCTTCACTCTACCATTACCAACAAGCCAGGGGATCAACCCTGGTTCAATGAGGAGTGTAGAAGAGCATTCCAGGAGCAACAGGCGTACCTAAAAATGAGGTGCCAACCTGCTGAAGCTGCAACTCAGGACTACATGCATGCTAAACAGCGGAGGCAACATGCTACAGAGCTAAGCGATTCCACAACCAACGGGTCAGATCAAAGCTCTGTAGTCCTGCCACATCCAGTCGTGAATGGCGGTGGACAATTAAACAACTAATGGGAGGAGGAGGCTCTGTAAGCATCCCCATCCTCAATGATGGCGGAGTCCAGCACGTGAGTGCAAAAGACAAGGTTGAAGCGTTTGCAACCATCTTCAGCCAGAAGTGCCGAGTGGATGATCCATCTCGGCCTCCTCCCGATATCCCCACCATCACAGAACCAGTCTTCAGCCAATTCGATTCACTCCACGTGATATCAAGAAACGGCTGAGTGCACTGGATACAACAAAGGATATGGGCCCCGACAACATCCTGGCAGTAATGCTGAAGATTTGTGCTCCAGAACTAGCCAAACTGTTCCAGTACAGCTACAACACTGGCATCTACCCAACAATGTGGAAAATTGCCCAGGTATGTCCTGTCCACAAAAAGCAGGACAAATCCAATCCGGCCAATTACTGCCCCATCAGTCTACTCTCAATCATCAGCAAAGTGATGGAAGGTGTCATCGACAGTGCTATCAAGCGGCACTTACTCACCAATAACCTGCTCACTGATGCTCAGTTTGGGTTCCGCCAGGACCACTCGGCTCCAGACCTCATTACAGCCTTGGTCCAAACATGGCCAAAAGAGCTGAATTCCAGGAGGTGAGGTGAGACTGACTGCCCTTGACATCAAGGCAGCATTTGACTGAGTGTGGCACCAAGGAGCCCTACTAAAATTGAAGTCAATGGGAATTAGGGGGGAAAGCTCTCCAGTGGCTGGAGTCATACCTAGCACAAAGGAAGATGGTAGTGGTTGTTGGAGGCCAATCTCAGCCCCAGGACATTGCTGCAGGAGTTCCTCAGGGCAGTGTCCTAGGCCCAACCATCTTCAGCTGTTTCATCAATGACCTTCCCTCCATCATAAGGTCAGAAATGGGGATGTTCACTGATGATTGCACAGTGTTCAGTTCCATTGGCAACCCCTCAAATAATGAAGCAGTCCGTGCCTGCATGCAGCAAGACCTGGACAATATCCAGGCTTGGGCTGATAAGTGGCAAGTAATATTCGCGCCAGACAAGTGCCAGGCAATGACCATCTCCAACAAGAGAGAGTCTAACCAGCACCCCTTGACATTCAATGGCATTACCATCGCCGAATCCCCCACAATCAACATCCTGAGGGTCACCATTGACCAGAAACTTAACTGGACCAGCCACATAAATACTGTGGCTACAAGAGCAGGTCAGAGGCTGGGTATTCTGCAGCGAGTGACTCACCTCCTGACTCCCCAAAGCCTTTCCACCATCTACAAGGCACAAGTCAGGAGTGTGATGGAATACTCTCCACTTGCCTGGATGAGTGCAGCTCCAACAACACTCAAGAAGCTCGACACCATCCAGGACAAAGCAGCCCGCTTGATTGGCACCCCATTCACCACCCTAAACATTCACTCCCTTCACCACCGGCGCACTGTGGCTTCAGTGTGTACCATCCACAGGATGCACTGCAGCAACTCGCCAAGGCTTCTTCGACAGCACCTCCCAAACTCGCGACCTCTACCACCTAGAAGGACAAGGGCAGCAAGCACATGGGAACAACACCACCTGCACGTTCCCCTCCAAGTCACACACCATCCTGACTTGGAAATATATCGCTGTTCTTTCATCGTCGCTGGGTCAAAATCCTGGAACCCCCTTCCAAACAGCACTGTGGGAGAACCTTCACCACACAGACTGCAGCGGTTCAAGAAGGCGGTTCACCACCATCTTCTCAAGGGCAATTAGGGTGGGCAATAAATGCTGGCCTCGCTAGCGACGCCCACATCCCATGAACGAATTAAAAAAAAGTGGAAAAGTTTTCCAGATGCGGCCGTTCCCCCACCCCGACTCGTTTTTGAGAGTAAACAGCAAAAGATTGTTTCTGCTGGTTGGTTACAAAGGGAATCAGACTGAGAAGCATCGCTCGAAGAATGAAGTTAAGTAGAAGTTAAAAGAAACATTTTTACACATGGTTATGGAATGCTTTACCACAAGTAGTTATTGAGATAGAAACTATAACAGGACTTAAAAAGGAATTAAATAGGTATTTGATAAGGCAGAATATGAAAGTACTGCTGTGAGGCCTATATTCTTTATACTGCAGCAAAAGTCTGTCTTTCATTACTAGTAATGCACTAACACAGTTTTCACGCTGATAGTCCCCTGAAGCATGCTGTTATTGATTGAAGGGTTGACTCAGGTCGCACACCGAGGCATTGTTTACTCAAAGTAAGATTGCAATTGCTCCCCCTGTGCACAATCTCCAACATTATTTCACCATCAGAGTGGCTGGTGTCATAATAAACATAGGGAGGCCAAAGATCCAAGGCCTTTCTAGCTCACTCATCTTATAATTCTCGTGACAGTGTGGCGCATGGACAGTAAATTCGACTGGAACCCGCTTATGGCGGGTCTGGATCTCAAGATGGAGTTTACATCTGACATTGTGGGGGTAGAACCTCTGCCCACTCCTTGTGAAACCATTGGTGCAGGAAGGTGGGGGCAGGGCCAGGGACTCCCTAGATTGGGAATTGTCATGTCCCCAGCCTCTCAGGGTTTTTTTGCAGAGCGATCTGGTGAAACCAAGTCCCAGATGGTAGGTGTGGGGCTCATCTTGGGGTTCAGGCCATGGACACAGTCTGGACCTCTGTAGAGGAGGGACCACTTTCAATTTTCTTTTAAGGGGGCCACGGCACAGATCTGATATTTATTGGGGGGAATAAAGGGGAAAACCGGGCTCCGCACCACACCACCCCTTCACCCCAGCACTGCAGTCTTCAGCTGATTTTCAGGCCTTGCCAACACAGTAGGGGCTCTAGTTACACCCATAGTGGTGTGGGTGCCTGCTAACGTAGGGAAATGAAGGAACCTCCTCCTGACCATGAAATGCCCGCTGTCGCTGTTCCCGGTGGGCACAATCCCAGTTTGTGTGACCCACACGCGTTCGGTTCAAGGTTCTTCAATTTTACTTTTGATTTTAAAAAGACAAAATCGGGGTTAGGTGAGAGTTTAACAGTGAGGCCCATAAAAGTGAAGTGTCTGAACTGTGTCAATCATTGTGGGTTGTCGCTTAGCCTGACTATAACTAGTATTAGATTGAAAGAAGTGGCCTATAATGTTGCCTAGAAGAGTAATAAGCCTGGGGATTGGGAGAGTTTAGAAACCAACAAAGGACGACCAAAAAATTGATAAAAGAGGAGAAAATAGAATACGAAAGTAAACTAGCAAGAAATATAAAAACAGATTGTAAGAGCTTCTACAAGTATGTAAAAAGGAAGAGAGTAGCAAAAGTAAACATTGGTCCCTTAGAGGCTAAGACGGGAGAAATTATAATGGGGAATTAGGAAATGGCAGATGCGTTAAACAAATATTTTGCATCTGTCTTCACAGTAGAAGACACAAAAAGCATACCAAGAATAGTGAGGAACCAAGGGTTAATGTGAGGAACTTAAAGCAATTAATATCACTAGAGAAAAAGTACTGGACAAACTAATGGGACTAAAAGCGACAAATCCCACAGACCTGATGGCCTATATCCAAGGGTTCCAAAAGAGGTGGCTGCAGAGATAGTGGATGCATTGGTTATGATCTTCCAAAAGTCTCTAGATTCTGGAACGGTCCTAATGGACTGGAAAGTAGCAAATGTTACCTTGCTATTCAAGGAAGAGAGAAAACAGGAAACTACAGGCCAGTTTGCCTGACATTGGTCGTCGGGAAATTGCTGGAATCCATTATTAAGGAAGTACAAGAGTAAGGAAGTCTTGCTGCAATTATACAGGGCTTTGGTGAGACCGCACCTGGAGTAGTGTGTGCAGTTTTGCTCTCCTTATCAGGAAGGATATACTTGCCTTAGAGGTGGTACAACAAAGGTTCACTAGATTAATTCCTGGGATGAGAGGGTTGTCCTATGAGGAGAGGTTGAGTAAAATAGGCCTATACTCTGCAGTTTAAAAGAGTGAGAGATGATCTCATTGAAACATGTAAGATTCTGAGGGGGCTTGACAGGGTAGATGCTAAGAGGCTGTCACCCCTGGCTGGAAAATCTAAAATTAGGGGGCACAGTCGCAGGATAAGGGGTCGGCCATTAAGACTGAAGTGAGGAGGAATTTCTTCACGCAGAGGGTTGTGAATCTTTGGAATTCTCTACCCCAGGGGGCTGTGGATGCTGAGTCGTTGAGTATATTCGAGGCTGAGATCGATAGATTTCTGGACTCTAGGGGAATCAAGGGATATGGGGATCGGGCAGGAAAGTGGAGTTGAGTTCGAAGATCAGCCGTGATCTTATTGAACGGCGGGGCGGGTTCGAGGGGCCGTATAGCCGACTCCTGCTCCTATTTCTTATGCCAAAACTCGGGGGCAGGCACACAATCATCAGTTGCGCCCTGACATTTTCCCCACCAGGTGCGACTATTAACCACGCCCGACTATTAACCACGCCCGATTTAGGGTTCGAGAAACGGCCTCAATTTCAGACTTCCAGCATTTTCTCAATCTTTTCGACAAAGTGATTCTAATTCCGTTGAGTTTTTATAAAATGTTTTTTTTTTGCTCCTTTTCCCTACAAACCTTCCCGGGGTTTGAACACCCCGCACGCTCCACTCCAACCGCCACCAACGGCAAATCCACCTCCTCACATCTCGCGAGCTCCGCGCGGGATCGCGCTTCCTCTCCCCCCGGCAGGGCAGGTATTCTCGCGAGAGAACGCCGTGTGCGTTCGTGAGAAGTGGAAGCAACCATGTTTGTTCTGGACGGGTTGAAGAGCCGGGTGCAATAAGTGCGCAGGCAGAGTCGTTATTCTCACGGGTGGGAGCTGTTGGCTGAAGGTAACGCCGCAGTACGATTTGGCGAAAACGATTCGGTTTGTGTTTTTGTGACCCTCGGACGGAACGAGGCCCAAGTGACCCGCAGTCGACGTGTCAGCGACAAACTACAACGTCCAGCATGCATTGGGGCCACTGGCGCATGCGCAAGGTTCCGAAGGCGGACTGCTCATGCGCAGCTACAATGGGCCATCAATAAGAAGTAATAGGTGAGATTTATCAAATCCACTTTAGGTCTGGGCTACTGGGGAATGTGATCACCTAAAACGTCGAGCCTTCGAAATGTTTTTTAAATTGATCAGACAAAACCTTTATGACGGAGGTTTTTTTCGGAGGGCAGGGCAGGGGAGGGGGTGGGAAGAAAAAGACCTGAAGGTGCTCAGTGCAAAGGAACGAACTTGCATTTCTATAGCGCCTTTCACGACCTCAGGATGTCCCAACGCACTTTACAGCCAATTAAGTACTTTTGAAGTGTAGTCACTGGTGTAATGTAGGAAATGTGACAGCAGTGTAACAATGACCAGACAATCTGTTTTTCAGTGAGGTTGGTTGGGGGGTAAATATTGGCTGGGAGAATTCCACTGCTCTTCTACGAAATAGTGCCATGGGATTTTTGCATCCACCTGAGAGGGCAGACCTGGGCCTAGGTTTAACGTCTCATCCGAAAGATGGCACCTCCAACGATGCAGCACTCCCTCGGTACTGCGCTGGAGTGTCAGTCTAGATTTTGTGCTCAAGTCTGTTGGAGCCACAAGCCCCACTCTGGAGGCTGGAGCACAAATCGGGGTGGACACTCCATGCAGTGCTGAGTTGCCATATGATCATAGTGATGCACTGTGCAATTGATGCAGTAATGACCCCTGATGCGAATTATATCACTGGTGAAAATGATTTTCGGTGTTTATATAGATTGGAAAAAGCGGGTCTAAAATGTTTACAAGGGTGAAGCAGAGTAGCCCCTCTTAAAAGCTGCGGTTGTGACCTATTGGGTAGAGCACACAGGGTGGAGTGTATTCTTCACGATTGTCACATAATAATTACACATTTCATTATTTTGCATATGTAACTTGAGGTTTCTTGTTCTGCTGAGAATATCTATAGAAAGTAACTATCCAGGTTAGTTGTGGCTCAGCAGTAGCACTCTTGCCTCTGAGTCAGAAGGTTGTAGGTTCAAGTTCCACTCCAGAGACTTGAGCACATAATCTAGGCTGATACTCCAGTGCAGTATTGAGAGAGTCGGAATGCTATCTTTCGGATGAGACATTAAATCGGGGCCCCGTGGTACAATTTTGAAAAAGAGCAAGGGAGTTCTCCTTGGTGTTCTGGCCAATATTTATCCCTCAACCAACATCATTAAAACAGATGATCTGGTCATTTACTTAATTGCTGTTTGTGGGACCTTGCTTTGTGCAAATTGGCTGTTGTATTTCCCTATATTACAACAGTGACTACACTTTGAAAGTATTTAATTGGCTGTGAAGTGCTTTGGGATGTCCTGAGCTCGTGAAAGGCGTCGCTATGTAAATGTAAGTCTTTATTTTCTTTTTGGATAATGGAGGCTGTGAGATTGGATAGGTATTCTGGAGTCTTGGCTTAAGGAAAAATTTCAAATGCATTTCTCGAATGGGATTTGATGAATTGAGAAAATCTCATGGTGGGGCCTCGTTCCATGCTTTTCTATGTTCTCACAGGTCTGTTACCCATTACTGTGTTTGTTTGTTCTTTCAAGCTACTAGTTTGAGGTAGTCTGGGATTTTATGATGTGACCATGTGAAACAGGAATGCTGTCCACAGTACACTAGTTTAGTTATGTTAATGATGTGGAACCTGTCAACAGTCGTGGAATATACTTGCTGTCAAGTCTCAATGTAAAGCATCTATCCGCAGCATCTGGGACCAAACTTTTTGTGCATCTCATGGGGTACTGTCTAGTTTCTACTTGCATACAAATATATGGTACCTATACTTCATGTCCTTTTATTGATTACATTTACTAAGGATTGAACTGAGAGGTTATAACTATCAGGAAAGACTAAATAGACTGAGGCTCTTTTCTCTAGAAAAGGGAAGGCTGAGGGGTGACCTAACAGAGGTTTTTTAAAATTATGAAGTATTTGATAGGGTAGACATAGACAAGATATTTCCACTTGCGGGGGAGTCCAAAACTAGTGGCCATAAATATAAGCTCGTCACTAATAAATCCAATAAATAATTCAGGAGAAACATCTTTACCCAGAGAGTGGTTAGAATGTGGAACTTGCTACCACATGGAGTAGTTGAGGCGAATAGCATAGATGCATTTAAGGGGAGGCTAGATAAGTACATTAGGGAGAAAGAAATAGAAGGATATGCTGATAGGGTGGGAGGAGGCTTTTGTGGAGCATAAACATCAGCACAGACAAATTGGGCTGAATGGCCTGTTTTTGTGCTGTAATTTCTGTGCAGTGGTAGTGTATAGGAATGTAATTAAAGTGTGATATGGACCTGATTTAATTGACTTGAACAATGGGGTGTAAACTTGCTTCAGTTGGTAGCACTCTTGCTGTGGGTCAGATGGTTGTGAGTTTGAGTCTCACAGCAGACCTGAATGTATAATTTAGGCTGACATTTTCTTGCAGTTATGAGGAAAGGCTAAATGATCAGAATTCCCTTTTTGGGATGAGATGATAGGAACATAGGAATTGCCAGATTTTAAAAAAAGACCAAGGTCCATCTAGTTTGCCTCCTACCACCCTGGTGGAACGATAATGGAGTTGTTGACTAAACATAACAATCAATCACTATCAATTAGTCTACAACAGACCCAGACATGAGGTGAGGAAAAACTCCACTGGTGGAAAGCTTTGGGAACCATAGGTCCAAAGTCGCCTGTTCTCCCAAACGTGCTACACTTAACATATGTCATGTCTCAAATTACTCATGCACTCTATTAATAAGAGGACACATTTTGGGATATAAACTGAGGTTCTGGTTTTATGTTCAAGTGAGTGTTGAAGTTGAAAGACAGCTAAACTTTAATTTTTCTGGCATCGTGCAATTTGTGCAATGGCTGCAATACTTGTAATTGTCAAGTACGTGCCAGCTGTGAAAATTGCAGATGTGCACAAAGTGGGGTCTCTTTTTTGGGGGGGGCATGGGGGAGGAGGAGGAAACACTTTTCAATGTGTCTTTGCAAAGATGTGGAGATGCCGGTGATGGACTGGGGTTGACAATTGTAAACAATTTTACAACACTAAGTTATAGTCCAGCAATTTTATTTTAAATTCACAAGCTTTCGGAGGCTTCCCCCTTCGTCAGGTGAACGATCTTTGCAAAGAGCACTGGCAAAACAAAACAGTGGCGAATGGGTCACGAGATCGTGGCCTCGATTTTAACCCCCTCCTCCCCCCGATGAGCCGGAAACGGTCGGGTGAGGGATTAAAATCTTGAAAATGGAAATCCTGCCTCCAACCGGCTGCCGTAATGTTAACGGCGGCAATTCAGGCCATCGGCGAGGCTCCCACTAAAGGCAGGTGGGGGCTGCCTTAACGCAAAAGTTGCAGCCCAATGATGTTATCAGCACCACGACATAATATTAACGTCAAGCCAGGGGGCGTTCCATGCTGTCCGAACCATGGCGGGACGAGCCGACTGGCTAGAAGAGGCCATGGTAAGTTGTGAAAGTGTCCCTCTGTTTGAATTCGTTGTGGGCCAGGAGTAGCTGGAGTGCTCCCCTAGGCCCTTCGAGGAGGCCTTGGGTCTCTTTCCCCACCCCAAAACACTGATCTTGACGGAACCTCCCACCCCCATCTCGACAGGAATCCCCGCTCCCGCTCCCGCCCCCAGCCCCAGATTTACAATCGCCCTGGAACCCTTCCCACAGGTCTCTGGCTGCTGCCTTCTGCCACCGAATTCCCGCTCCCGCCCGCCGGCCAGGTAGTGAATCTGGCCAGGTCTGGGATGGGACTCTGGGAACATTTATGCAAATGAGCTCTGGCCGTCAAGATCGGCAGGGCCTCCACATCCCAGAACTCTCCGGGTGCGCTGCCCATTACTGGGCTCATGCGCATCATTCCGCCAATCCCCCCGCCGTTAAAAATCGAGGTCCATGAGTCTCCAATTGAACAGCATTATTTATAATCGGCTTTGTTAATTGAAACGAGTTTCGGCTGTCTCAGTCCAGTTCCTATTGGGCACTGATTGGCAATCTCACTCAGGCCACAGAGTTGCTGAAATGGGGGGGTGGGTGGGGTAGTGTCACACTGTTACAGTAGGGGGTGGTCTTCTGAAGTTGGCACTGAGGCATGTCGTTGGGGCAGAGTACTCTCCAACTGGCTGTGCTGTACCTTGCTTGATGCTGATACTTGGTACTGGAAATGGGAAGAGTTCCATTCCCTAGTGCAAACATTCTTCACTTGTACAGCCTCCCCCATCTCTTTCCCCCCCCCCCCCCCAACCAAAGCAAAACTGCTTTTGATGTCAAAGCAGATGCTAGGATCTGGAATGCACTATCTGAGGGGATGGTGGAGGTAGATTCAATCACGGTCTTCAAAAGGGAACTGGATAAGTACTTGATAGGAAAAAATTTGCAAGGGACGGGGGAGCGGGACTAGCTAGATTGCTCTTGCATGGAGCCGGCGCGGACTCGATGGGCCGAATGGCCTCCTTCCGTGCTGTAACCTTTCTATGATTCTAGGTCAGTTCTACCCAGAATACCTGTTCTTTTGTTGCCTCTTAGCAGAGGCTTTTAAAATGTGAATCCAGAATTAATGGACAACAATTGACAGAGAGAACACCCTGTCATCCAGCAGAGAGACAGATCAGTGTAATATTTGGGATTTAATTAAAATTCAGTAGAATGGGCTTCTGCTTTATGATCAGTGGACTTTTGGCATTGCAGTTCCAAAATTGCAGGGCAATTTGGGTGAACATTCTGATATAATTCTGAGAAATGCTGCAGGGTTTGACAGTGACCTCATTTGTAGCTTGCACACAGGGCAAATATCAGAAACTCATAACCTCCAAAATCAATAAATTGTGAATGTCTCCATTTTACTGGCAGAATAAGGGGCTTATTAATTCCTATTGGACATTCTTTTCAGGGCTTGTGGTACTGCCCAGCATTCTTGTCTTCCTTGCATATCTCATTTATGATTTATTTCAGCTATATGAAAAGTGCTTTTTATAGTCCACTTTGAGTTTTATGTTCCTACTGTCCTTGCTGCACTGTGTACAATATTTCAGTGAGAGACAAAATACTAAGCAAGATGCATTTTGTGTAAGTTGAGGGTTGTGGAAAATTTTCTCGTAAATGGAATCTTTTTTTAAAAAAAGTTCTCCCCATCAATAACCTTTATAAATGAGTTTTCAAAAATTAAACATCCTCTTCAAAAATTTATATTCAGGAGAAACTTCTTTTCCTGGAGAGTAGTTAGAATGTGGAACTCACTACCACAAGGAGTAGTTGAGGTGATTAGCATAGATGCATTTAAGGGGAAACTAGATAAACACATGAGGGAGAAAGGAATAGGAGGGTATGTTGATAGGGTTAGATGAAGAAAGGTGGGAGGAGGCTTGTGTGGAGCATAAACACTGGCATGGACCAGTTGGGCTGAATGGCCTGTTTCTGTGCTGTACATTCTATGTTGATTTAAGCTGGTTCCCCAAAGGATCGCCATGAGTGAGGGTCCTGAATTAATATCAGTAGGCGCCGTCATTAACTCTGGGTGGTGCCAGCTCTTTGAAAGAGCTATCCAATTAGACCCACTGCTCTTTCCCAATAGCCCTGAAAAATTTTCCTTTTCAAGTATAATTCCCTTTTGAAAATTCTATCAAAACCCCTCATCATTTTTAAACTCCTCTATTAAATCTCCCCTTAACCTTCTTTGCTCTAAGGAGAATAATACCAGCTTCTCTGGTCTCTCCACATGACTGAAGTCTCGCATCGCTGGTATCATTCTAGTAAATCTCCTTTGCACCCTTTCCTAGGCCTTGACATCCTTCACACCACAAGTGTGGTGCCCAGTATTGGACACAACACTCCAGCTGTGCACAAATGTTGGATGGGGGTGGGATCAGATCGGCAGTGCTGCACAGATAGCTGCTGTCGCTCACTTTCGAGGCTCGCACCCGAAGAATGGATGTGCAGGTGAAGAATGGGCGCTTGACTGAGGTAGCGGGAGGGCTGTCGGAACAATACTGCAGCAGCCCTTAGTAACTTCTGGAGAGTAGAAGGGGAAAAAGTGATCCATCTATATACATATCCAAGTTATTTCTAAAAATGACAGAGGGAGAAAACTTGAGTTGGAGTTAAATTTTTTACAGTTTAATCTTTGTCTGAACACTTAATTACTGCTGTTCATAGTGTGTGGCCAGCCTGGCAGAGTTTTAACTAGGCTTATTTAGTATAATAGTACTAATATACAGTAGGGAGAAAATTGGTCTTGGCCAGTAAGCTTCTTGATATTCAAAAGGCTCTTTTATTATGTAGTTCAGATTTTCAGAGGATGGCACTATAGCAGCCTCCCAGTGTCACGCTGCCCCCATTTGTATTCTCATCTGGCACCGTTGCTTCTTTTAGATGCGAGGCAGACGCAAATTTGGCTGTAGTTTGCAAGGTCGACAAAACAGTTGACTACTGGTGCTGGAACAAGCTAAGTCGGTGCTTTTATATTTCCTTGTACAGCCAACATCAGGAGAACAGTGTGTACTGCACTTTTATAATGCAAAAGAGCCTTTAATTTATCAACTTGGAAGTTCTATCATCCCAAGTGACAGAGCTATAACTACCTGTAATTCACCCTAGTGTTGTATTAGCACAAAACGCACAGACACAATCTGTTTGGAAGTACAGAATCTTTAGGCCTGATATTAGGAGGGAGGTGGGTTGGCAGCGGGGGGTCGACTGGGCACGTGGGTAACCCGCCCAGTGAAATCGGTGGGTTTGGCACGCGATCGTAAGTAAATTGAAGCCACTTACCTTGGCTTCCGGATTTCGCGCTAGAAAGCTGCGCAGCGGGCGGACTGCGCACCCGCATCATAGGCCGTCAGCTGGAGGAGCCCTATTTAAAAGGGTAGTCCTTCACTGACTGATGCTGCAGAAAATAGGCAAAATTACAGCATGGAGCAGCCCAGGGGAAGGCTGCTCCCAGGTTTAATGATGCCTCACTCCAGGTCTTACTGGATTGCGTGAGGAGGAGGAGGAGGGAGATCTTCCACCCGGCGGACGGGAGGAAGCGGCCTGCCTCTGCCACCACGAAGGCCTGGCTTAAGGTGGCAGAGGAGGTCACCAGCACCACCAACATATCACGCGTCTGCATACAGTGCAGGAGGCGCTTCAATGACCTAACCAGGTCAGCCGAAGTGAGTACTCTTACTCATTCTCCTACACTCCATCTGCCACATCACCGCCCCCACCCCACATCTCCTGCACTGCCAACACTACTCTATCACATCACTCCTCACACCCACTGAACCCTCATCCTCATCTTACCTGCACTTCCTCACCTCCCCAGTACTCATCCCACCACTACCACTCAACCCAATCTTCATACAATCTCATGGCTCTCTCTCATACTCACCCTCTAATGCATCGCTTTCACGGTCAGTCTCACCCCACCTGCCGCTACCTATGCTGCAGCCACAGGGCATGCATCACATATGTGTAGTAGGAAGCGTAAGGCAAACGTGTCGTGAGCATGAAGGGGATGCACAAGGGTGTTTGAGAGTTTGTCATGGTTTTTACTAATATTTGATTTCTGACCAACTCACATTACATATTATATTGTCACCACTACTGCCACGACTTGGCCATTCTTGACTGGCTTGTACAATAATGCCCTTTCATGATGTTCTCCATGAACACCTTTGATGCCACCCATTGGGTCACCCTACAGTGGGTGTATGTGTAGTTGCAAGACTACTTTGTGCAGGTGCCTGTTGTGCAGCACTGTGTTGTGTAGCTCCACGTGGTGGAGGTGGACGGCGTGCCTGGCGAGGCTGGTGATGTTGCTCATCCTCCAGTGGAGTGATGAATGCAGCTATGGAACCCCCCCCGCCCCCCATCCTGAGCGTGTGAGTGTGAGGGGGTCCGCCAAGTAGGTAAATGTGTTTGGTCGGCAGAGTTTAGGGTATGATTTAATAATTTTGTGTAGAGACAACGCTGTGGCAGACAAAACTTTGTCTGAGGTGACAGAGTGCCCTGCTGCAATGAATGAGGTATTCCTCCCAATTGTCAAGGAATCCTCTGCATCTCTCAATAGCTGCTGACTGAAACATGTCTGCAACAACAGGGAGTGTTTCCCACAGCATGGGAAACACGCTGAGGAGAGTCCAAAATCACATCCCTGCTAAAATCTCTTCCCAACGAGGTCTGTTGACGACCTCAAGTACCTCCCTAACTATCTAAACTGTCATACCGCCGGCTTTAATTGCCAGTGGGAGCTCCACGTGCCGGGACTGCGCGCACACCGATTCGCGTCATTGGGGAACCCGGAAGTGGGCGGGTTCGAGCCGGGCTCCGGACCCGCTCCGGGATTCCCCAATTTTAGGAACACCCCCCCCCCGCCACGAACGCACCCGCTCGGCCATCCTAAAATTGACCCCTATAACTGTGTTAGTAGATGGTCTTCACAGTCAAAGCTGATACAGTACAGAAATGTCATGTCTCCACCCTATTCACTGGAATACTAGTCAATAATGTCGGCTATGTAAGCATTTGTCGTTAATCTCTTTTTCTCCCCATCTCCTCCTAAGCATACCTGAAGATTCACAAATAACATGGCCTTAAACTTCTAGGCAAAACTCCAACAATGGTTATGCATATAGGACAGAGTATATTTAGTAATAACTGGTACCGATTATACAAGTCACAACTCCAGTCCCACAGGATTGTTACACATGGGTAACTTTACCAGAGATGAGCTGCTTCATCTGCTGTGCTGTATTTTTATAAACACTGGCACAAGACACACAATTCTTTGCTGAAAAATTATGGCAACGCCTCGATTTTAAGATTCTCATCCTTGTGTTCAAATCCCTCCATGGCTTTGCCCCTCTCTATCTCTGTAATCCCCTACAGCCCTCCGCGATCCTAGCGCTCCTCCAATTCTGGCCTATTGTGCATCCCCGATTTCCTTCGCCCCACGTTGGCAGCTGTGCCTTCAGCTGTCCAGGCCCTAAACTCCGGAATTCGTCCCCTAAACCTCTCTACCTCTCTCTTCGCCTTTAAGTCGCTCCTTAAAACCTTTTGACCAAGCTTCTGGTCACCTGTCCTAATATCTCTTTATGTGCCTTGATGTCAAATTTTGTTTGTTAACGCTCCTGTGAAATGCCTTTGGATGTTAAAATCACTATATAAATGCAAGTTGCCTGATGTAATTTTATTTAAAATTTATTGTTTTGCCTACCATTTTTCTCTGCTTTCCTGTCCAGTAAGTGCAGATTCATGCAGGCATCCTGTTGTTCCATGGACATTGCACACACTCTGGTACCTCATCCACATGCCTGCTCTTGATTTGTGAGCCTAGATAGTGACTGTAGAGTATTTAACTTCGGCGAACATCATAGCAGAGCACAGTCCATCACATGACGTTCACACACCTGCACTTTCCGTGGAGGATCACTAGTTAGTAATTGTGAGCGGGACACTGACTGATTTGTGCCTCCTTAGCACAGAACTCCATCACCTCCAAGTGCCCCTCCAAGTCGCACTCCATCCTGACTTGGACATGTATCGCCGTTCCTTCCTTGTCACTAGATCAAAATCCTGGAAGCACCAGGAAGCACCTTCACCACATGGACTGCAACAGTTCAAGAAGGCCCACCACCACCTTCTCAGGGGCAACTCGGGACGGGCAATAAATGCTGGCCTTGCCAACGATGCCCACCTCCCGAGAATGAATTTTTTTAAAAAAGGAAGTGCTGAGGTTAATTAGAGCCCCTCGACTGAGTTCAGCTGACTTGGCACAGAACAGGAATCAGGCCTTATGGTCTGTGTGGCTCACATGCACTAGCAAGACCTTTGGAGGGGCTGCCACTGATTTAATTTTTGTTTGTAATTTCAGCGGTAGCCTTCATGAATACCGAAGAAGACCATGTCTATGATCCTGTTTGCCTATGTGGTCCGAGTGAAGGATGGGCTGCCGCTCTCTGCTTCCACAGACTTCGAGTACAGCAGGGAGCTGCAAGAATGTAAGAAACACCTGAAGATTGTGTCTAAAATGCTTGGGCAGTTTCCTGGCCGCGGTACGGTGAAGAGCAATCAACTTCACATACAGTGAGTACACTACCACCCACCCCACCGATGTGAGTGCTATAAATTGCTTGTCACAGTTAACTGAGAGCTTTGTGAAAGCTGAGCGTCTTGAATCACAACGGTTTGAGATGACTGCGCTCTGGAACCCGAGCGTTGACTTCCAATTCCGACATGTTCTCCATAGTGCAGCAAAGCGGGTCAGTGATGGCTGCTGTTGCATAGAATTACATGGAATGTATAGCACGCACACAGGCCATTCGGCCCAATTGGTCCATGCTGGTGTTTATGCTCCGCACGAGCTGCACATGTTCTGCATGCTGCTCCATGGCAAGTCGCTAGGGAATTTATAAATGAAGTATGTTTGTTAGATGGGGTGGTAGGCTGGTTAGCACACAGCCCTTTCAGCTTTAAGTTTCGTGGTTTGCATCCAGTAAATGGAATGAAAGTTTCCTTTTTCTGCCTTCCTCAAATAGACTTCTATATTTCAGCATAGAGACGGGCCTTTCAGTCCGTCCAGTCTATGAGGGTATTTTCTTTCCCACATGAACCTCCTAGTCTAATCCCAATCTTCTGTTTGCTTCTCATACCCATTAACGTTCTACAAATGGTCATGGAAATCTGGAACTCTTTTCTCCCTCTGCCCACACACACACACACACACACACACACACACAAAAATGCTGTTAGGCTGGCGGTCAATTGAAAATTTCAAAACTAAGATTGATTTTTGTTAGGCAAGGATATTAAGGGTTACAGAACCGAGTTAAGATACAAATCAGCCATGATCTAATTGGATGGTGAAACAGACTCGAGGGGCTGAGTAGCCTACTCCTGTTCCTATGTTCCTTCCTACCTTTTTTTCCAAGACAATATCAAATTATCTTTAAGGAACTTATGGGCTCTGCTTCAACAAATTCCACATTCTAATCACCCTCTGTGTAAAGACATTGTTTCTGCCATTAATTATTTTTGTCTTAAATTTGTGCACTCTTGTTGCCATCTCACGAACTACTGGAAACAATCTTTCTTTATTTACCTTTATCTGAGGTCTTCATCAGGTCACCCCTTCACTTTCTCTGCTTCAGTGAAAAATGCCCTAATTGCTCAAGTTTGAAGTCATACTGGAACCCTTCATCCATAGTAGTGCCTTCGTAAATCTACACTGCACCTTTTTCCATTGCTTTTTTTATCCTTCCTGTAATGAGTTGCCTAAAACTGTACACAGGACTCCAACTGCATCCTAACTTAGGGTGTTGTACGAGTCCAACATTAACCTCCTTATTTTATATTCTGTGCCCTCAAATATACTCAGGCGCATTTGAAATAAGTTTGAGGACTCTCAACCTAGCCCAAGTCTTAATGGGTACAGCTCCATGATATAAACCTGCCCACAGTGTTGTGTCAAATCAGGAGGCTGTACGTTAGCTAGAGGATATTTTTGTAGTATGAGCTGCTTTTTTGAGGTTAACATTAAAGTACATTACTCATGCAGCATTGTGAGCTATATCCTGCATCAGGCTCTAATGCATCTAATCTTGGAGCAGTTGATTTTGAATCTGGTTACCAAAACTGATTGATTTCCCCAGCACAGACATTTCAAAAATTCACAAACACTGAAGTTAAAAAAAGGTAATAATTGTTTTTAACTCACTTGCCGTATACATCAGCTCCATGGGAATCCAGTAGGAGCGGGTAGAGGGCGGGGAGCGGGGTGGTGGGCTAGTCTGGGGAGTGAGACGCGCATTGTCCGCTTCCCAGCCAATACAAATGCTTTCCGCAGGCTGTCACCACGAAGTGTTGGGGACTGCGCAAGATTCAGTCCCCCCCACCCCCCCAGTTTTCCACGCCCTTTGCTCCTTCCATTCCGGAGACTGTATAACCTCTGCTCCACTTCTCCCCACGTAATGAGGCTCAGATTGAGGAAGGAGCGGAGCAGAATGTGAACTTGCACTCTTCCTTGCTCAGTAGCACTGAGCGTCAGTGGTTTAAAGATCCGCACCACTGCTCGGCTCTTGAGGACGAGATTTTAGACTGCAAGTGACTGCGTTTCCTGTGGCCTGGTTGGAGGTGGTGGAGGGAGGAGAGAGGGAGCTGGACAAGTAGAAACTGAGAATGAATTGTGAAGCATGGGAAAGTACAGGAAAAATTAATTGCTTAATTTCTGAACCCTCCACGTTCAGGAGGAAAACTAGAGTGAGAGTTTGATTTATACAGTCTAAAGCAGCATTGCCATCTTTTCCCCCATTTTGTGTGTTTTTACTCCCATTCTTCTACCTTCCCTGTGCCTACAGTTCCCTGACTAAGAGTATCAGACTGTGATACATATTCTGGTTTGTACTGGCTGCTGCATTTTGTGACATACTGTAAAACTGTGGGTGGTATAAAAATCCAAATGTAAAATAATGCAAATTTCCCCCACTACGCCTTTAGCAGCAGGAAGCAGAAACTTGAGTCTTAAGTTCTGTTTGAGTCCAGTTTCCTCCATAAAAATCTTAATACATCCCCGTGTAATGTTAGAGGGCTGTTCAATGATTGCATACTGTAATTAGACTTCAAATATATTTGGTGTAATAACAGTTGACCAATGTTCTGGGTTTGAGTAAATGACTCATTTTCTAAAACGCTGCCACCCTTAATCCTCCTTTTATAAAAATGTGCTGCCGCAGCCCTTGAGCACTGTTTGCAACTTCTATTCCTCCGCCTGATTTTTTTTAAAATCTTGTGCTTTAATCACCTTTTGTAAATGCGGCTCAGTGCTGTGATCATTTCCTTCTGTTTCCCCCTCCCCAATTCTCCAAAGGATCGCGAGGAGGGTGGCGTTGGGGCCAAATGAAGCTGCACTGTGCTTCAGTGCCCTAGCCTCAGAACCTCAGGATGATGGAAGGCTTGACCGGAGATTGGCCTCTATCTAAAGTGAGGTTTTACATTTTTATTTTGGATATGTTTTAATTTAAAAATTTTTTTAAATGAGCTATTTTTACAGCGCATGAGACCCTTGCTAGTGCTGCCAGCTCCCAACAAGCACGTTTAGTGTAACTGGCAATCACTCCTAAGTAAACCTGCTGGATTAAGTGAGGCTGGCAGTTTGGAAGACTTTTTTTTATTTGACTGGATCTTCCTCAGTGGCCAGCCATTGCAAAAACCTACGTTTATTTTGAGGATTTTACAGGGAACAGAGCCATCTCACAAAGTTATGTTCCTTCTCCCTTTTACGGTGCAAGATTTGCCTCTGGCGACAGCACCGTAATGTAAATAAGGTGTAAGTGTATCTAAAGGGTCAGCTGATAAGTTCAGTATTTGACAGAATATTGGAGCTCCACTGCTCAGACTTTTACAAAGGATAGAATTTTTAAGTTGTACATTATATAAGATACAAATTTCACATTCTGTCACTATATCTTTACTGACTTTTTCCCCCCAGTTTTACTACTTCACAGGGCATCGCCTACATGACGATCTGCTGTAGCTACTATCCGACTACAATGGCATTTTGCTTCCTAGAGGAACTTGGAATGGAGTTTGTATCTTCCTTTGAGATCGCTCAAATCCACGTGGTTTCGAGACCGTACGCTTTTCTTGAGTTTGGTTAGTTTTCTGCCTTTTTTTTGCAACCTGGTTACCATTTCCTGGTTCTCATCTTTCCTTCACTTAGCCCCTTTTCCCCCTTTTTATCTATTCAACATTGACTAGCAGTGTACACAACTGATTCCAAGAATGTTCGTGGAAATTGACTGTCAATTACATAAGCACCTGTCTGTTTTTGTTTGAAAGTCTGTGTTAAATGCTCTGAGTAGGAATTTCATCAGGCCAGGCAGCAGCGCACTTTCCAATGGTTTCTGCAGCTACTCAGTAAAAATGACTTCTTCTCAGATGGCTGCAGTTTGAAAATGATCCTGCTGGGAACCCTCTGTCAATGCAATTGTGTGCATGTGTGTGACTATAAACAGTGAAGAATCCCTATCAATAATCTGGAAATAAAAAAGTTGGTATCAATTAAAGTGACTATGAAGCTGGCTGATTGTTGTAAAAACCCAACTGGTTCATTAATGTCCTATAGGGACGGAAACCTGCCGTCATACCCGGTCTGGCCCATATGTGACTCCAGTCCCACATCAACGTGTTTGACTCTTAACTTCTCTCTGAAGAGGCCTAGCAAGCCACTCAGTTGTATCAAATTGTTACACCACACGGACTGCAGCGGCTTAAGACTACGGCAACTAGTGAAGAACCATAAATGCTGGCCTTGCCAGCGACGCCTGCATCCTGAGAATGAAATTTTAGAAAAAGGTGAGGGAGAATATTGGTGTATAATGAGCAGTGTCAGAGTGATGGACTCTTGTTTCTGCTCCAAGTTCACTACCTTGTTAGCTCCCAACCCCGGCTTTGCTCTCTGAGAGATACACAGATGCTTTCCCCACAGGAAATGGGCAACGGTGGGCTGTTTATTGGGCCTCCAAGGAGAGTGGAGACTGCAAGAAGAGTCTTGAAAGAAATAAAATTCAGTGTAACTGTCCTAAAATATATTGTAAACAATTTTACAACACCAAGTTATAGTCCAGCAATTTTATTTTAAATTCACAAGCTTTCGGAGGCTTCCTCCTTCGTCAGGTGAACGATGTGAAAACCTGACGAAGGAGGAAGCCTCCGAAAGCTTGTGAATTTAAAATAAAATTGCTGGACTATAACTTGGTGTTGTAAAATTGTTTACAATTGTCAACCCCAGTCCATCTCCACATCATGACTAAAATATATTGTCACACATAATTGTTAAAGTTGATTGCTTGACTGACAGCAACACATTTACACCCTTCAGTTCTCCCCCCTCCCCCTCCACTCCAAAATAACATTGCTTCTGTCGTTAATTATTCTGATTCAGCGGGAATTTCTGTGTGCCAGTTAAGAATCATATACTCTTACTGCACAGAAGCAGGCCATTTGGCCCATCGTGCCTGTGCCGGCTCTTTGAAAGAGCTACCTAATTAATATCACTCCCCCTGCTCTTTCCCCATAGCCCTTTTTCCCCTTTAAGTATATATCCATTTCCCTTATGAAAGTTACTATTAAATCTCCTTCCACCACCCTTTCAATTGCAATTTAAATATTAAAAAAATGGGAATACCAGTGATTGTGATCTCCTCCCGAACTCTGGAAAGGACGGATGGAAAGGGAGACACTGTTAAACTTATTTTTTTCAATAAATCTGTTATTCCAACCCTTTTCTTTTGCTTCATTCAGTTTTCCATCCCCCTTTTCTCCTTTAGCACATTTCTTTGTGATCCTTATTGCCGCTACCCTTGGTTAAAAATGAATGAACGGCAGGGAGTACTCGCAGTGAAAAGCACTAACCCACATTTTTTTTAATATAAAGAGAAACGGCCTCCTACGTGATGAGAGAGATCTATTTCTAGATTACTATTTTCTGTGGAGAATCTTCATTTCAGGTCTCTGCTTGTACCCTGAGTTGCTGCGATGATTTATGTCACTGTTGGGTTTCACATATCCCAGGTGATTCTGTTGAGTTTGTCTGGGAGTCAGTAGTTTAGACCAGCCTGGAACCTGATGCAGAGCTGCCTCAGTTGGGGAAACTCTAGAACAGGCTGAGTAAAAGAGACCACAATGAATCTCTTGATAGATAGGAGCTACATTTTCCATTTGTTCAAATAATTTGGATAGGGAAGTAGCTTCTATTGGAAGTATTCCTCTTGGTCTTTCGTTCTCGTTCATTGTAGCCTTGTTCGATTAAGTTTTTAAAATGAGCATATTCCATTTAATTGCAGATAGTGTGATACAGAAGATAAAATGGCACTATAACTATTCAAACCGTCCTTCGTTAAAGATCAGTGTGACAAATATCCAGAGGGAATTAAAGGTGACACCGCCCCAGCAGGTGAATGTTGACGATATAGTGGTTACCAACGGGACATTGAATGGGCACCTGCATTTGTATTCGGGCTCTGGTAAGCTCAGATCAGACACTGCCTTATGAATGTACTGATGTAATTGATGCACTGCCTCTAAAATGTAAGCTTATATATTCAGTCCCACCAATGCCATAGCTTAAATTGTTCCAGGTGAGTTCAAGAGTTTGTCAGTAATGTTTGCAAACTGCTGTGGTGATGAATTCAGAGTCAATGTCCGTGCTATATGAAGAACAGATCATGTTTAAAACACCAGTTAAAGTGAAGTATTTAAATTGTACAGTTTAGAACCAGAAGTATTTACATAAGAAATAGTAGCAGGAGTAGGCCAATCGGCCCCTCGAGCCTGCTCCGCCATTCAATAAGATCTTTGATTTACGAGATATTACATTAATATTTGAAAGTGTGAATTTAGTATATTGAGTATCTCTTTTTTTGTAAATAGAATGTCAGTGGTATCAATTTGGGCTTACTGTTTTATTGACTTGGACTACAAGAACCTTTCAACAGGCTAGAGAAGACTGCACTCTAACTCCATTGTAACATGGTGAAAGGCAGACGATAGAACTCCATTTTCACATGACTTGACTTTTCCATGTTTGACATTAACGACTGGTGACAAACATGTCTGTTTAGTAATAAGTATGTTATCCAGTAGGTGGTACAGGATGTTGGAGTCTGTACACTGTGCTGTGGAGTGTGATGCGAGGGTTCTTTGGCACATTGTGCTTCACATCTTGACCGTGATGTGGAGATTAGATACCTTCCCATAAAGGTTAGGGGAATTGGGGTGAAAGCTGCTTTCATACAGTCCATGCAAACGGTTTCAGAGCACAATTGCTGGAGCCAGTCTTCAGTCAGTCCTGTTGGTCAGTGATGTGCTTTGTAAACTTGTACTAATGTAATTGTTACACTTCCTACCAGTGGTGGTGCTACAGCATCTCAGTTTTTCACCAGCCTGCAATGCAGAGCAACTCCTATGCTGCATCTGCTCTAGAATGTGTGACTTTAAAATGGAGAGTTGAATTATATCTGTGTGCCTTGGGGGTGGGGTGGCGAGGAGGAACCACTTTTAATAGATTGTAACAGAACTCTCTCCTCAGAGTGTAAAGTGTTTTTGTAACACTTAAAGTACTGGTGGAAATAAATAATATTTCTACAGGTATAATATGCAGGGGCGGCGTTAAGACCGTGCAGTTGCATGAAGCCCCGGAGCCAGTCATAAGAAAATAAGAAATAGGAGCAGGAGTAGGCCAATCGGCCCCTTGAGCCTGCTCCACCAATCAATAAGATCATGGCTGATCTGATCCTAACCTCAAATCTAAATTCATGTCCAATTTCCTGCCCACTCCCCGTAACCCCTAATTCCCTTTACTTCTAGGAAACTGTCGATTTCTGTTTTAAATTTATTTAATGATGTAGCTTCCACAGCTTCCTGGGGCAGCAAATTCCACAGACCTACTACCCTCTGAGTGAAGAAGTTTCTCCTCATCTCAGTTTTGAAAGAGCAGTCCCTTATAAGATTATGCCCCCTAGTTCTAGTTTCACCCATCCTTGGGAACATCCTTACCGCATCCACCCGATCAAGCCCCTTCACAATCTTATATGTTTCAATAAGATCGCCTCTCATTCTTCTGAACTCCAATGAGTAGAGTCCCAATCTACTCAACCTCTCCTCATATGTCCGCCCCCTCATCCCCGGGATTAACCGAGTGAACCTTCTTTGTACTGCCTCGAGAGCAAGTATGTCTTTTCTTAAGTATGGAGACCAAAACTGTATGCCGTATTCCAGGTGCGGTCTCACCAATACCTTATATAACTGCAGCAATACGTCCCTGTTTTTATATTCTATCCCCCTAGCAATAAAAGCCAACATTCCGTTGGCCTTCTTGATCACCTGCATACTAACTTTTTGATTTTCTTGCACGAGGACCCCCAGATCCCTTTGTACTGCAGTACTTTCCAGTTTCTCGCCATTAAGATAATAACTTGCTCTCCGATTTTTCCTGCCAAAGTGCATAACCTCACATTTTCCAATATTGTATTGTATTGCATCTGCCAAATCTCTGCCCACTCACCCAGCCTGTCTATTTCCCCCTGTAGGTTTTTTATGTCCTCCTCACTCTCTACTTTCCCTCCCATCTTTGTATCATCTGCAAACTTTGATATGTTACACTCGGTCCCCTCCTCCAAATCATTAATATAGATTGTAAAGAGTTGGGGACCCAGCACCGACCCCTGCGGAACACCACTGGCTACTGGTTGCCAGTCCGAGAATGAACCATTTATCCCAACTCTCTGCTTCCTGTTAGATAACCAATCCTCCACCCATGCCAGAATATTACCCCCAATCCAGTGATTCTTTATCTTGAGCAATAATCTTTTATGTGGCACCTTGTCGAATGCCTTCTGGAAGTCTAAATACACTACGTCCACTGGTTCCCCTTTATCCACCCTGTACGTTATGTCCTCAAAGAACTCAAGCAAATTTGTCAGACATGACTTCCCCTTCGTAAAGCCATGCTGACTTTGTCCTATTAAATTATGTTTATCCAAATGTTCCGCTACTGTCTCCTTAATAATAGACTCCAAAATTTTACCCACCACAGATGTTAGGCTAACTGGTCTATAATTTCCAGCCTTCTGCCTACTACCCTTTTTAAATAAGGGTGTTACATTAGCAGTTTTCCAATCTGCCGGGGCCTTTGCCGAGTCCAGAGAATTTTGGAAAATTATTACCAAAGCATCCACAATCCCTCCTGCCACTTCCCTCAAGACCCTAGGATGTATGCCATCAGGTCCAGGGGATTTATCCGCCTTGAGTCCCATTACAATTCCTTAGTGATTTTAATCATATTTAGCTCCTCCCCACCCCCCCCTCCCCAGAACCCCCTGTTTGTCCAGTGTTGGGATATTCTTAGTGTCCTCTACCGTAAAGACTGAAACAAAATATTTGTTCAGCGTTTTTGCCATCTCCATGTTTCCCACCATTAATTTCCTGGTCTCATCCTCTAAGGGACCTACATTTGCCTTAGCCACCCTTTTTCTTTTTGTATAACTATAGAAACTCTTGCTATCTGTTTTTATATTTTTTGCTAATTTATTTTCATAATCTATCTTCCCTTTCTTAATCAATCCGTTAGTTACTTTTTGCTGTCTTTTGAAGACTTCCCAATCTTCTATCCTCCCACTAAGTTTGGCTACCTTATATGTCCTTGTTTTTAGTCGGATACTATCCTTAATTTCTTTACTTAGCCACGGATGGCTGTCATTTCTTTTACACCCTTTTTTCCTCAGTGGAATATGTTTTTTTTGAAAGTTGTAAAATAACTCCTCAAATGAACACCACTGCTCATGTACCGTCTTACCCTTTAATCTATTTTCCCAGTCCACTTTAATCAATTCCGCTCTCATACCATCATCGTCTCCTTTATTCAAGCTCAGTACGCTTGTTTGAGAACCAACCTTCTCACCCTCTGATTGGATATGGAATGTAACCATGTTATGGTCACTCATTCCAAGGGGATCCTTAACTAGGACATTATTAATTAATCCTGGCTCATTACACAGGACCAGGTCCAAGGTTGCTTGCCCCCTTGTAGGATCAGTTACAGTCGGTTTGCCCTCACCCCCTCCCCCGGAGCCGGTCGGTTTGCCCTCACCCCCTCCCCGGAGCCGGTCGGGTTGCCTCCGGACTTGCACTTTGTTTTTCTCGGAAGTGGAGAACTGTTTCCAATTTGTCAATATTGAGACAGCAAGACTGACAATTTTTTTTCCACAAGCAATGTCCAAAACAGAAACTGATCATAACGAAGATGTCTCTATACCAACTCACCGTCTCCCTACGACTGGACTACTATCACCTTTTCTCTCAATCCACCTGTTGTGACAACTATCGGGGGGGCGGGGGGAGAGCCATTGTCATTTTTTTTAAATTGGCGACCCAATATTGTAGCAACATGGTGACTCGCCCTGATAGTTAGTTGCTGTGTCCAATCCTGATTCGGTGACAGTGTGCTAACATTCCAGAAACATTCAAGGATCAATTAGAGGACGGGAAGGGCAGAGAGCAGACCATGAGGGACAGGGTGTGGGCTGGGCAGGTGTTAACTGAATTTGATGGTATCTGTCTACCTATCAGACCAAGTTTTCAATGATAGCAAACATAAGAACATAAGAAATAGGAGCAGGATTAGGCCACATGGCCCCTCGAGCCCGCTCCACCATTCAATTAGATCATGGCTGATCTTCAACCTCAACTCCACTTTCCAGCCCAATCCCCATATCCCTTGATTCCCCTAGAGTCCAAAAATCTAACTCTCTCGATCTTGAATATACTCAACGACTCAGCATCCACAGCCTTCTGGGGTAGAGAATTCCAAAGGTTCACAACCCTCTTGAGTGAAGAAATTCCTCCTCATCTCAGACTTAAATGGCCTACCCCATATCCTGCAACTATGCCCTGCGTTAGGGTTAGGATCTCCAAATGCTTAGATTTATTCAGAAAACAAAATAGAGGTTAAAATTAAGGAATTAAGAATCTGTCAGAATCCTGATTCAGTCATAAAACCAGCCCCATTTCCTGCTATGAATGAAAATACGCAACCAATATGTTGTTAACACCCGGCCTAGCATTGTGGAGTCTGACTGACACCCATCCACGGTCCAAGAATATCCCCACGTGAGCCCAAATTATAAAATGATCAATCGTAGCAATCATTGGAGTGTCTACACTTAAATCTCCAACAAGTTCCCTCTTTTCTGTCGCTTATAGCATTTTTGTTAATCTTTCTCGTTCTCGCTTTCAAGACCTTTATAATCGTTCGATACCATTTACTTTTGTGTTTTCTATCGCTTATCATTTTGCGAACTATTTTTATATTGCCTATTGCAAACATGCCTTTTCACGATCATATGTGTGCGGATTTGACATCAGATTAAGTAGGTAATATTTAGCATTATTGTTTAGTAAAATGTAGGGGCCCTAAACCGAACCTTTGCAAGGGGGGCCCCCCGCAAGGCAAACACCGCCCCTGATAATATCGCAGTGACACTGACATAAAGCACTTCAATTAAATGTTCTTGGGCTACGTCAACATATATACCAATAAAAAATGGTATCTTCCTTTGTCTGAAGTTAGAGTGTTATAATCAGGGTTCCTCACTAATGAATTGTGCAGTTGGCTTCACACTGTGACAGACTAGGAATTCCTGGCCCGAGTGCCCCCTCACTCGGGGAGCTGGAGGGTTGCAGTGGTGGCTCAAATTTGGCACAGGATCCTGTTCTGTCAGATCGCCATCTCTTTTTTTTGAGCGCTTGCAAATTCCAATTGGGGTACAAGAGCTTTACTTCAGACCCTGCCAAGGGCAGATGCCCAAGCATTAGTGGGGGCTTGGGAATGGCTTGTTTTCTTGGGGAGGAGGTATGTTGTATGTTGTGGGCGGGAAGCCCCAAGCCACAGGAAATTCCCTAAAAAGAGGATTTGATTTCAATATTTCCATGCTAGGGAGCAGGAAAGCCATCAGGCTTCATGCTTCTTATCACTACTGGTTAACCCCAGTTGCAGTGTGTGCCTGTGTGGATTTTGGCTGTAAGGACAGGATGTGATGCCCTACACAGCAAAATAGCTTCCCAGCACTTACTATCTTGGGTCAGGTAATTAGGTCATTATTAAATTGGGTGAGGTAATTGAGGGCTGTTGGGACCAAAGAGAATAAGTTGGATAAGATTGGAAAGACAGGAAAAATAATAAATCTGTCCCTCAACAACAAGAAAATCTGGTATCTACACAGGGCCGATATCCTGGTATTAGGCTGACACGTCTATTAAAAAGACCGTCACTATAGCAGATTGCCTCTATTCACAAATACAGTATCTTGTTTTATTTACCCTCAGCACCCAGTTATAGACTGGAGCCAGTAAGTGTCGTTGGGATCCTCTCGGTTATCCTTAATATCATGTGTGGAGCTCTCAACCTGATCCGTGGCATTCACCTCATAGAACACAATTTTCAGGTAATTGAGAAATTTGCAAAATATTTTCACAGATTGAATGAAATAGCTGACAGCAGAGCTGAATAATATTTTTGTTCTACGTTTTATTTTTTCTTCCCCGTACAAAAATACACAAAATGTTAAAGGAATTATTAAAATCTATTTGATGCTTAAAGCATCACTTAATTGGACCAGTTCATTTACTACCCCTGTAGTCATGGCGTGGTCACATAGCTTAGTGGAGTTGGCCTTTATTTTAACATAATGTTGCAAGAAATACCTTTTCCCATCTATATTTATGAATACAGTGAGCAGCAAGACGCCCAGTACAGGCTCCTGTGAAACTTCTATAGTGTAGTGGTAGCACTCTTGAGTCAGAAGGTTGTGGGTTCAAGTCCTACTCCAGAGATTTGAGCACAAAATCTAGGCTGACACCCCAGTGCAGAGGGAGTGCTGCACTGTCGGAGGTGTCGTCTTTCAGATGAGATGCTAAATCGAGGTCCCATCTGCCCTCCCAAGTGGGCGTAAAAGATCCTATGGCACTATTTCGAAGAAGAGCAGGGAAGTTCTCCTGGTGTCCTGGCCAATACCACCAAACAGATTATCTGTTTGTCGGACCTTGCTCTGTGCGTAATTGGCTGCTGCGTTTCCTACATCACAACAGTGATTACACTTCAGAACTACTTAATTGGCTGTGAAGCGCTTTGGGACATCCTGAGATTGTGAAAGGGACTATGTAAATACAAGTTCGTTCTTTCTTTCACTGTCTATCAGGCAGATCTATTTTCATTTGTTGTCATGTTCTGAGTTTCACTTGTTTACTAACGTACCATTATTCTGTGATCCTCTCCAATCTCCCTCCAGTGTCTCTGCACATTTAGCCAGTGAGTAGCTGAATAATGCAGACCAAAATGATCACAGGTTCAATCCCTGGTCTGTGCCACAGCCCCACAGTTAATCTCAGCAACCCTCGACTAGGGAGGGGGAAATTTGGCCAGGGTTATCATGTCCGATTTATTCACTGACCCCCGCCCGCCCACCCTCAATTTGTTGAAGGGCATCAGGTGAAGGCAGAATTGGGCTACGATGTTCTGAGGTTGAATAGTCGACACTCAAATGTCCTGGTACACCCAATGGTTACTTGGTTGAGGTACTGGAGGGTGCTCAGCTGTCATCAAACTATAACCTGTGTGTGTTAGAGGGAAGAAGGGAGAAAAGTAGTGAGAAAATGAGGATGGGGATTCCAGTCAATTGCTGAGGCATGACCTGTTGACTTTTAAATCCATGCTTACCACTCATTAAGATCTCTGTACTCTTCAGATAACCATTAATAACATCTCGTAAAATGCATTTCGCCATTTTTACAATATAGATGTAAAGCTATGGGGAAAGAGAGGGGTAGTGGGAGTAATTGGATAGCTCTTTCAAAGATGGGCCAAATGGTCTCCTGTGCTGTATGAATCTAGGTGTAATTCCCAGTTCACTTTCCACTTTTTTTTGCATAGATTTTCTATCCTCCTTTTTAAAGTGCATTTATTGGCATATCAGCCTTTTACATGCAAGCTTACGGAGTTACAGGGCTCAGCTAGTTGAATAAAAGATGATAATGTCATACTTTTAATTGTATACAGTATTTTACCAGATGTTTTATGTTGATTTTATTTGGTGTGGGAGCTTCAAATTGGTATTGACCAAGACAAAAATTGAGTTTGCTGAACTTTTTCATTGAATTAATCCTAATGAAAAGTTAAGAAGAAACGCATTAACAATGGGAGAAAACACATGGGGCTCGATTTTAAAAGTAAAAAACGGGTGGATTGGGGGCGGGGGGGGGCTTTAAAAATTGCCACCATTTCAGACCTGCCCCCAACCCGCCCATTTCTGGTTTTCACGGGTGCAGGACGAGGGGCGGGCAGTCAACCCGCTCCCAGGAGGCGGGTCGGGCCTTAAAACCTTTCATGGAGGCTTCAGGCCTCCATTTTTAACTAATTCCCCATTTCAATCCTGAGGGGCCGGGATTCCCGGGCCTTCTGTTTTACGCCTCGTGAAAGCAGGCGAGAAGGCCCAAGACTGCAGGTAAGTGCCTAGAAAGGCACAGCTTGTGGGCCCGCAGGAGCAGGAGTGCTTCCCCCAGGCCAAACAAGCCTTCCTGCACTGATCGCAGACATCACCCCCCCCCCCCCCCCCCCCCCCCCCCCCGATCGTGGGACCCCAATTCTCCGACCTCTGTCCCGATCCCGCTCCCCCCCCCCCCCCCATGACTGACTCATGCCCACCCATGCCCCCCCCCCGTTTTACCCCCTGCCCCCCACCCATGCAGACAAAGACTTAACTGCAGCCGCCCTCTCCCTGGCTGGTCCCCATCCTACTGAGACCAGCCTGTCAATCAGCCGGTCAGTTGGATGGGAAACCGACAAAATCGTAAGGACATCCGGGAAACTTGTACTAATGGGTTTCCCGACCTCAAATTGACCCTAGTGACCCCTTCCCGGCTCCATTTGAAAATTGAGCCCATGGTAATTGACAAGATAGGTACAAAATGAGGAAAGAAGTTTGACTCGTCTTAGCTCATCCAGCCACAAAGACATTACAGTTTCCATCACGGCATCCAATTGATAAATGATTCCAGGGATTTTTGCCTCCACTCGGAGTCCATTCCATGTATCGATCACTCTGTGAAGCAGAGCTTCATAACATCAGTCCTAAATTTACACCTACTTAATTTAAACCTGTGCTCTTTGTACTATTGCCCTGTTGAGTTTGAAATATTTTGGATATACGGTACATTGTCTTGCAAACCTCTCTTAAGGCCACTTCTCAATTGTCTCCTTTAAGCTGAATTGTCCAAGTTTTTAACCATGATTCAGTGTTGTGACACGAGGCATCAGCCTTCTGGCTCCTTTTTGCACTGTCTCCAGGATCAAATGTCTCGGTGATCAATACAAGATGCAGTTCGAGCGTGACACCCCCTGACTTGTACTCCACTGTTTCCTGGTTATATAATTCAGCATTCTGTTTGTTTTCTTGATTGTTGTTCTGCAGTGATTGGACACATTGAATCTATTAATACCTGTAAGGAATCTTGCAACACCAGGTTATAGTCCGCCAATTTTATTTTAAAATCACAAACTTTCGGAGATTATCGATTATCGATGGAGATAATCTCTGAAAGCTTGTGATTTTAAAATAAAATTGTTGGACTATAACCTGGTGTTGTAAGATTCCTTACATTTGTCCACCCCAGTCCATCACCGGCATCTCCACATCATGGCTATTAATACCTGGCAGATGTCGTTCAATTTCATCCGTGGCTATTTCAACACCATCACGGATTACATGTGTCACTCAGTTTTTGTTTCTTCCTACACGCAGTGCGTTACATGTGTCTGTTAAATCTCATCTGCTGAACTTCCAGCCACTTACATATTTTGTCTAACTCAATTAGTATTACATAGAAAGTACAGCGCAGAATTCGACCCAACTAACCTATGCCGGAGTTTATGCTCCACACGAGCCTCTTTCCACCCTACTTCATCTAACCCTATCAGCATACCCTTCCATCCCTTTCTCCCTCATGTGTTTATCTAGCTTCCCCTTAAATGCATCTATGCTATTCGCCTCATCTACTTCTTGTGGTAGCGTGTTCCACATTCTGACCACGCTGAGTAAAGAAGTTTTTCCTGAATTCCGTATTGGATTTATTAGTGATAAATATAGAAACATAGAAAATAGGAGCAGGAGTAGGCCATTTGGCCCTTCGAGCCTGCTCCGCCATTCAGTATGATCGTGGCTGATCCTCTATCTCAATACCATATTCCCGCTCTCTCCCCATACCTCTTAATGCCTTTTTTGTCTAGAAATCTATATCTCTTTCTTAAATATATTCAGTGACTTGGCCTCCACAGCCCTCTGTGGTAGAGAATTCCACAGGTTCACCACCCTCTGAGTGAAGAAATTTCTCCTCATCTCAGTTCTAAATGTCCTGAAACTGTGACCCCTCGTTCTAGATGCCCCAGCCAGGGGAAATATCCTCCCTGCATCCAGTCTGTCATTCTTCTAATCTCTAGTGAATACAGGCCGAGTCGACCCAATCTCTCCTCATATGACAGTCCTGCCATCCCAGGAATCAGTCTGGTGAACCTTTGCTGCACTCCCTCTATGGCAAGTATATCCTTTCTTAGGTAAAGAGACCAAAACTGCACACAATACTCCAGGTGTGGTCTCACCAAGGCCCTGTATAACTACAGTAAGACATCCTTGCTCCTGTACTCAAATCCTCTTGCAATGAAGGCCAACATACATTTGCCTTCCTAACTGCTTGCTGCACCTGCATGTTTGCTTTCAGTGACTGGTGTACAAGGACTCCCAGGTACCTTTTGTACATCAACATTTCCCAATCTATCACCATTCAAATAATACTCTGCCTTTCTGTTTTTCCTTCCGAAGTAGATAACTTCACATTTATCCACATTATACTGCATCTGCCATGTATTTGCCCATTCACTCAACTTGTCTAAATTGCCTTGAAGCCTCTTTGCATCCTCCTCACAACTCACAATCCCACCTAGTTTTGTGTTGTCAGCAAAATTGGAAATATTACATTTGGTTCCCTCATCCAAATCATTGATATATATTGTGAATAGCTGGGGCCCAAGCACTGATCCCTGCGGTACCCCATTATGATTATCTCATATTTATGACCCCTAGTTTTGAACTCCCCCACTGTAGTTTAGAGCTTCCTACTCATTTGGCTTATTATTCATATGATAAGCCTAATTTGTTACCTTTCTTTTGCCATTTACCATTAAAAAGTATGAATTTGGAAAGTGACACACCTGTACAATCACGCCTTATTGAAATGAACTTTGGTGGAAGAAGAGTATGTTGTTTATTATTATTATTTTTGTTAACTTTGTTTTTCACCAGGACGGCGATGAAGGAAAGGGGGCGGTTGTTGCATTTCTCGCAGCTTTTGTTACCTGTGTATTTCAGGTAATTGTAAACAATTTTACAACACCAAGTTATAGTCCAGCAATTTTATTTTAAATTCACAAGCTTTCGGAGGCTTCCTCCTTCGTCAGGTAAATGTTCAGGAGCTCCTTGAAGCCTACGCATTTATACATCACAGAACAATACATGGTGTTTCCAGACTGCCCCTGCAACTGCCCGTTGCCAAGGCAATCACCGTGTTCAGACAGAGAGGTGTCACCTGCAGAACCCCCGAATACACATTCAACAAAAAAACAAACAGGAAAAAAAAACAGAGAGAGGCAGAAACATCCGGAAGGCAGAGAAAGCCAGCAAATGACCCATTATATTAAAAACAGATAACATTTGTTCGCTGGTGGGGTAACGTGTAGCGTGACATGAACCCAAGATCCCGGTTGAGGCCGTCCTCATGGGTGCGGAACTTGGCTATCAATTTCTGCTCGACGATTTTGCGTTGTCGTGTGTCTCGAAGGCCGCCTTGGAGTACGCTTACCCGAAGGTCGGTGGATGAATGTCCATGACTGCTGAAGTGTTCCCCGACTGGGAGGGAACCCTCCTGTTTGGCGATTGTTGCGCGGTGTCCGTTCATCCGTTGTCGCAGCGTCTGCATGGTCTCGCCAATGTACCATGCTCTGGGGCATCCTTTCCTGCAACGTATGAGGTAGACAACGTTGGCCGAGTCACAGGAGTATGAACCATGCACCTGGTGGGTGGTGTCCTCTCGTGTGATGGTGGTATCTGTGTCGATGATCTGGCATGTCTTGCAGAGGTTACCGTGGCAGGGTTGTGTGGTGTCGTGGACGCTGTTCTCTTGAAAGCTAGGTAATTTGCTGCGAACGATGGTCTGTTTGAGGTTGGGTGGCCCTAGTAAGAACGGGATATGACGCCCTAGTAAGAACGGGATATGACGCTCGACTCATCGATCGACAGTTCCGACGGGCCACAGCAAAAAATCGCATAGACCTCCTCAGGAGACCAACACGGGACGCAACCAACAGAGTACCCTTTGTCGTCCAGTACTTCCCCGGAGCGGAGAAACTACGCCATGTTCTCCGCAGCCTTCAACATGTCATCAATGAGGACAAACACCTCGCTATGGCCATCCCCACACCTCCACTACTCGCCTTTAAACAGCCACCCAACCTCAAACAGACCATCGTTCGCAGCAAATTACCTAGCTTTCAAGAGAACAGCGTCCACGACACCACACAACCCTGCCACGGTAACCTCTGCAAGACATGCCAGATCATCGACACAGATACCACCATCACACGAGAGGACACCACCCACCAGGTGCATGGTTCATACTCCTGTGACTCGGCCAACGTTGTCTACCTCATACGTTGCAGGAAAGGATGCCCCAGAGCATGGTACATTGGCGAGACCATGCAGACGCTGCGACAACGGATGAACGGACACCGCGCAACAATCGCCAAACAGGAGGGTTCCCTCCCAGTCGGGGAACACTTCAGCAGTCATGGACATTCATCCACCGACCTTCGGGTAAGCGTACTCCAAGGCGGCCTTCGAGACACACGACAACGCAAAATCGTCGAGCAGAAATTGATAGCCAAGTTCCGCACCCATGAGGACGGCCTCAACCGGGATCTTGGGTTCATGTCACGCTACACGTTACCCCACCAGCGAACAAATGTTATCTGTTTTTAATATAATGGGTCATTTGCTGGCTTTCTCTGCCTTCCGGATGTTTCTGCCTCTCTCTTTTTTTTTTCCTGTTTGTTTTTTTGTTGAATGTGTATTCGGGGGTTCTGCAGGTGACACCTCTCTGTCTGAACACGGTGATTGCCTTGGCAACGGGCAGTTGCAGGGGCAGTCTGGAAACACCATGTATTGTTCTGTGATGTATAAATGCGTAGGCTTCAAGGAGCTCCTGAACATTTACCTGACGAAGGAGGAAGCCTCCGAAAGCTTGTGAATTTAAAATCATATTTCAGGTAAGGTTAGCTTTTTTAAAAAAAATGTTTTTAAACAAATGTCCCTGCACATAAGGCCACTCTAATTTAGTATAAGCGTTTTACAGACTCCGTTTTACCGGGGTGCAGGGGATCAGAGATTAGGTTAACAGAAGAGAAGGGTTTGGTCTGAGAAGAGGGAGAATGTTCTCTATGTGATTGCCTTATAAAGGACAGCAGGTTGGAAGCAGCTCCTATTTCAAATATTTTATTCTCCGTGTTTGTTTCTTTTAAAATTCCATCCTTACAGTTTATTCCTTTCATCTCCTGTGTGGCTGCCTGCTTCATTTGCCCCTGTGCCTACCTTTAGCTGCGATCAGTAATCGTCTCTCTTTGTCTGCCTCTGTGCCTCGTAAATGTTACAACACAGAAGGAGGCCGTTCAATCCATTAAACCTGTGCTGTTCCTGGTTCTCGGTGCTGATCATGTTTCCCTGACTGTTCCTCTGAATGCCTTGTCTGTGCCTGTTTTACATAGAATTACATAGAGTGTACAGCACAGAAACAGGCCATTTGGCCGAACTGGCCCATGCCGGTATTTATGCTCCACAGGAGCCTCCTCCCACCCCTCTTCATCTAACCCAATCAGCGTAACCTTCTATTCCTTTCTCCCTTGTGTATTTATCCAGCTTCCATTGAAATGCATCTAAGCTATTCGCCTCAACTACTCCTTGTGGGAGTGTCATGTTTTTTTTTGGCCTTTCTTGCTTATCCCACTTCCCTCCTAATTTTCAGCAGATTGAAATAATTCTGAAACCAAAGCAAAATACTGCAGTTGCTGAAAATCTGAAATAGAAACAGAAAACTCTGGAAAACACTCAGCAGGTCAGGCAGCATCTGTGGAGAGAGAAACAGAGTTGACGCTTCAGGTCGATGACCTTCGTCAGAACTGGAAGATTAAAAAGATTCTGAAGTTCTCTTTTTTTCAGTGGGAGCCAAGCCTGATTTATTCAGGTAGCAGCATGGGTAATGCTATTTTTCTGCAGACCATTCAAAACCTCCCCTCCCCGTCCTTTGCTCAAACATTCCCTCCGTCTCTGCTGCTCCAGATCGTAGTCCAGTAAAACAGCTGTTAAGACTCTGAGCAAATACATCCCATTGGGTATTTTTCCTGAGATGGGTGAGGGGTTACATGGGGTCTACACCACAGAAAGAGGCCATTTGGCTCAACTGGCCTATGCCGGAGTTTATGCTCCACACGAGCCTCCTCCCTCTCCTCTTCATCTAACTCTATCAGCATACTCTTCTATTTATTTTTCCCTCATGCTTATCTAGCTTCCCCTTAAATGCATCTATGCTATTTGCCTCAACTACTCCTTGTGGTAGCATGTTCCACATTCTCACCAATCTCTGGGTAAAGAAGTTTCTCCTGAATTCCCTATTGGATTTATTAGTGACTGTTTTATATTTATGTCCTCCAGTTTTGGACACCTCCACAAGTGGAAACATTTTCTCTACATCTACCCTATCAAATCCTTTCATTGTCTTATAGACCTCTATCTGGCCATCCCTCAGCCTTCTCTTTTCTAGAGAAAAGAGCCCCAGCCTGTTCAGCCTTTCCTGATAAGTACATCCTCTCAGTTCTGGTATCAACCTTGTGAATCGTTTTTGCACCTTCTCTAATGCCTCTATATCCGTTCTATACTATGGAGACCAGAACTACACAGTACTCCAAGTGTGGTCTAACCAAAGTCTATACAAGTTTAACATAACTTCTCTGCTTTTCAATTCTATCCCTCTAGAAATGAACCCCGTTGCTTGATTTGTCTTTTTGATGGCCTTATTAACTTGCTTCACTACTTTGTGATTTGTGTATCGATACCCCTCGATCCCTTTGCTCCTCTACCCCATTTAGACTCTTATTATTCAAGCAGCATGTGGCCTCCTTATTCTTCATACCAAAATGCACCACCTCACACTTACCTATATTGAAATTCATTTGCCATTTACACACCCATTCTGCAAGTTTATTAATGTTTTCCTGTATTTTGTTGCATCCTTCCTTTGTGTTAACTACACCCCTCAATTTGGTGTTGTCCGCAAATTTTGAAATTGTATTTCCAATTCCCGAATTCAAATTGTTAATGTAAATTGTGAACAACAGTGGTCCCAGCACTGATCTCTGTGGAACACCACATCCCATCTTTTGCCAGTCTGTGTAGCTATCTTTAACCCCTACTCTTTGTTTTCTGTTTTGTAGCCAGCTTGCTATTCATTCTGCTACCTTTCCCCTGACTCCACATGCTCTGACCTTAGTCGTGAGTCTACTATGCGGTACCTTTATCGAAGGCCTTTTGAAAATCCAAATATATTGCATCTACTGCATTACCCTTGTCCACTCTTTCTGTTACTACTTCAAAGAATTCAATAAGATTGATCAAGCACGAATTTCCTTTCTGAAATCCCTACCAACTATTCTTTATTATATTTTCTTTCTCTAGATATTTTTTCTAATACATCTTTGAGTAAGGATTCCATTATCTTTCCTATCACTGATGTTAAGCTAATTGGTCTAAAGTTCCCTGGACTTGTTCTATCTCCATTTTTAAACATAGGAATCACATTAACTGTCCACCAGTCCTCTGGCACAATTCCCTTTCCTAATTAATTTTTATATATATATGTAATAGTGCCTCTGCTATCTCCTCCCTAACTTCTTTTAATATGCGTGAATGTAATCCATCCAGACCAGGGATTTTATCCTCTCTAAGTTTGATTAGTTTATCAATTATCCCCCCACCCCATTCTATCTTAAATGTCTACATCTTTTTTGATCTATTCTTCTAATGTCATACCCACCATAATAGTCTCCCTGGTAAATACTGAGGCAAAGTAACTATTCAATATTTCTGCCATTTCGTTGTCATTACCTGTGAGTTTATCGTGTGTATCCCTTAGTGGTTCTATCCCAATCCTGATTTTTCTTTTGTTATTTATGTGTCTGTGGAACACTTTACTATTTCTTTGTGTTCCTTGATAATTTAATTTCATAGTTCCTCTTTGCTTTTCTAATCTCTTCGTATTCACTTTTGTCATCCTCTCCTTTATTATGTATGTACTTAGTCTATGCCTTTTTTTGTTTCAGTTTTACCCGTACCTCGTTATTCATCTGTGGTGGTGTATTATTGGCTAGTTTGCTCTTGTTTTTTAGAGGAATACATTTCTCCTAAACTCTATTGATCACCGTTTTAAATATTTCCCTCTGCTGTTCAATCTCTCAACATTTTTTTTCCAGTTTACCTTCCCTAGTTCCATTCTCATCCCCTCAAAATTAGTTTTTTTTCCCAATCCATTACTTTTAGTCTTTGTCAAATGTCTTTCTCAATCATTATTTTAAACCTTATTATGTTATGATCGTTATTGCATGGATGTTCCCCTACGCTCTGGTTCATTTCCCATTATTAGATTCAGTAGTGATTCCTCTCATTGGGCTTCGTATGTACTGGGTAAGAAAGGAGTCCTGAAGACACTGTGTAAAAAAAAAAAAAACCCCATTCCCCTTTCCCTATCCCTTCTTGCCAGTTTATTTGGGGGTAGTTGAAATCTTCCATGATCATTATTCTATGTCTTTTACTCATTTCATAGATTTGCCTGCATATTTCTTCCTCCACTTCCCTTCCACTAATGGTGGTCTGTAGAATATACCTAATTAATGTGATCGATCCCTTCTTATCCTTTGTCTCAATCCATATAGATTCTGTTTCTATTTTAATCTTACTTATGTCCCTTTTTTCTACTGCCATTATGTTATCTCTAAATAGTACAGCTACCCCACCCCCTTCTTCAATCTCTATCCTTTCTAAATACGTTATAATTTTTAACTGCCAGTCCTGTTCTTTACGTCATGTTTCAGTTATCCATACTACATCTGGCTCCTCACTACAAATTATTGCCTCCAGTTCCCCCGTCTTGTTTCGGATGCTGTGCACATTGCTGTACAGGCAATTTAATTTGTTTTTATTAATTCTTCTACTCACTTTATTTTTAACAGTCATTTTATACTTATATTCTACAACTGTATCTGTTCCCTGACCTTTTATATTACCCTTATTCTTTACCTGGTCTGACCTTTACTCTCATCTCCTATTTCTTTTATCTTCAAGCTTGTGTTATTTTCACCAGGTTGATATATTTTTTTTTGGTTTCCTGGAAATGTTGCAGAATGCGTGATCTCAGGAATTCCTTATTCCTGCCAGGAACCCCCTTTTTAGGGGGCAAAAAAGAAAACTCTTTGCCATGCTTGTTGAGCTGAATGCCATTTAACGGAATTTTAAAAATGTGGATAAAGGGTGTTTACGCGGCAGCAGTTTCTGGTTGTAAGTGTCTGTGTTTGGCCGGTGCTTCAGTCTTTCTGCGTGATTGTTGACCGTTGAAGGCCACTGAGTAAGTTTACAGAAACGATCTCCAAGAGGATAGAAGGGGTGGAAGTTATACTTCAGTTGAACAGAGCCTTGGTCAGACCCCCATCTGGAGTACTGCGTTCAGTTTTGGGCACTGCACCTCAGGAAGGATATATTGATCTTGGAGGGGTACAACGCAGATTCACCAGAATGATACCGGGACTATGAGGATAGGTTGTATAAACTTGGCTTGTGTTCCCATGAATTCTGAAGGGAGGGTGGGAAATCGAATTGAGATGATTAAAATGATAAAGGGATTCAATAGGATAGATGCAGAGTAATTATTTCCACTGGTGGGGGAATCCAGAACGAGGGGGACACAATCTTAAAATTAGAGCTGGGCCATTTAGGAGTGAAATCAGGAAGCACTTTTTCATACAAAGGGTAGTGGAAATCTGGAACTCTGTTCCCCCAAAAGGCTGTGGATACTGGGGGCCAATTGACATTTTCAAGACTGAGATCGATTAGATTTTTGTTAGGCGAGGATATCTAGGGATATGGACCAAAGGAGGGTAAATGGAGTCATGGTGCGGATCAGCCATGATCTAATAGAATGGCGGAACAGGCTCATAGGGCTGAATGGCCTACTGCTGTTCCTATGTGAGTTTAAGCCTGCAATGGATTATTACAACAACAACTTGCATTTATATAGCGCCTTTAACGTAGTAAAACGTCCCAAGGCGCATCACAGGAGCATTATAAAACAAAATTGGCCACTGAGTCACATAAGGAGCTATTAGGATAGGTGACCAAGAGGTAGGTTTTAAGGAGGGTCTTAAAGGAGGAGAGAGAGGTAGAGTGTCATGGAGGTTTAGGGAGGGAATTCCAGAGCTTAGGGCCTAGACAGCTGAAGGCACGGCCGCCAATGGTGGAGCGAATAAAATTGGGGATGTGCGAGAGGCCAGAAATGGAGGAGCACAGAAATCGCGGATGGTTGTAGGGCTGGAGGAGATTACAGAGATGGGGGGGGCAAGGCCATAGAGGGATTTGAAAACAAGGATGAGAATTTTAAAATTCGAGGCGTTGCTGTACCAAGAGCCAATGTAGGTCAGCGAGCACAAGGGTGCGAGGAGAACACTGGAACACTCCAGTCTAGAGGTAACAAAGGCATGGGTTTCAGCAGCAGGTGAGCTGAGGCTGGAACGTAGATGGGCAATGTTACGGAGGTGGAAGTAGGCAGTATTGGTGATGGAGCGGATACGGGGTCGGAAGCTCAATTCAGGGTCAAATAGGACGCCGCGGTTGCGAACAGTCTGGTTCAGCCTCGAGCGGGATGGAGTCGGTGGCTAGGGAACGGAGCTTGCAGCGGGGACTGAAGACGATGGCTTCTGTTTTCCCAATATTTCGGTGGAGGAAACTTTTGCTCATCCGGTACTGGATATCGGATAAGCAGTGTGACAAATCAGAGGCAGTGGATGAGTCGAGAGAAGTAGTTGTGAGGTGGAGCTGGGTATCGTCAGCGTACATGCGGAACCTGAGGTGTTTTCGAATGATGTCGCTGAGGGGCAGCGTGTAGATGAGAGATTACTAGCAAAGTAACACATTAAACAATTTTTGCCTTTCGTTCACTTCCTGCCCAGTGTGATGTCTACTGTTCGAACACTTCAGCCAATATGTATGAATAAAGCATGGTTCTGTTGATTGCGCTGAACAGTACAGTGTGCAGTGTGTTTTTATTTTAATGGTTGAATCCATTTCTTTTGCAGTGTTACCTGTACCTGTTCTACATGTCTGCCAGGACGATCAAGGCGCCCGGAGCGTTGGTTCTCATCTTTATATGCAATTCTTATTTATTTGGGCTGAGGAACGTTTGGCAGATCCTTTTCCACTTAGGAGTGGCCTGTCTGTCCACGTATCAGATATTGTCAAGGAAACTCACCGAGAGACCGCACGACAGCGGAGTCTGATACCCAGGAGCACCCGGACCATTGACCAACACCGCGGATGGAAAGGTCGCAGCGACTGAGTGTTTTCAAATGTGCCTTCAATATGTTTAATGATGTCGTCACCATCACCACAGTTACTGCTTGGACTTGAAATGAAACACTACGACTTCTAAAAGGAACGTAAAATTGCCCCTCTTCCCAAAATGTAAGTCCCATCGAAAGAGAAATGGAATTTTCTTTGGGAGGAGAGGAAGATGATCACTCATTTATAATGTGTTGCCTTCCAAGTGCTTAACGGTACTCCAGAAGTTTAGTGTGGGACAGTAAAACCTAGATGCAACTGGATCGATCTCCCATGCTGTTGCACATGGTGAGTCAAGACCAAGAGTAGTCTTCGAGGGAAGCAGGTTTAGAGAGCAGAAGATAATTGGTCCAAGGTGTGCAGATGTAATTCGATCCCCGTTTCAAAGTCATACATTCTGTCCTTATTTTTATGTTTCCACGATAAATTGCTGCGTCCACATTTACCATGGAAAGTGCCTGTGTAAACTTGCCACGCTGGAACTACACTCTCCTGCCAGTGCTGGTGCTGCAGCAACACCACAGTGGAGAGGGTGCCATTACAAGGTGACAAGTTTACATGCACAGTTTCCACTATAAATGTGGACATAGCAATTTGTAATGGAAAGAGTTGACAACTTGTGTCTCTGCACACACTTCCTTTGATTATAGATATAATGGTATTGATGAGTGAGAGATGGCTTTACATAACACGCAAAGGTGAGTTTAACACGTGATTGTCCACATGCTAGATAGAAAGCCCCTTACCCAGGAGACTGGGGGTCCTAAGGTCTTTCACTCTTTTTACCTTGGATACTGTGTCCAGGGTTCATGTTCTTTGCCAAAGGATGGGATGAAAATCTCCTTTCTCTGTCATCTGTAAGCGTTTTGAATGAAAAGAGTTTTGTGTACTTTCAACCCAATCCACAGCACCAAACCTGCGTATAACTTGGCACGTTAGCCTGGGATTGACAAGCTCAACTCAGAGGCCATAAGGGATCTGATGTGGGGAAACTGAACATTTTAGAGTGGTACCTTTACATGTTTGGCGATATGGAGGGGCCTCCTTTTCTTCAGTAGGGGGCGGGTTGGGGCACCCTGTTGTGGCAAAAAAGAGGGAGCTTGTCGCTGCATTAGGTTGTGTTGTACCTGACCTGGAACTACTTGATACTCAGATTGCTGTACAGGTCTCCCGGTTAGACATCACTTCCCTTGATAAGCGCAAAAATTGCCCCAAGGTTTTTGAAAGACAAGGGGTAAAAAAACCCTGTGTTCTCTGTTGATGTGTGCGACTCTAATCATGACTTTTTAAAAATAGATTGACATTTATTAATGGGACAGATCGAGAGATAAAATGTTAGAATTTGGTCCAATAATTCACCTCCAATACCATCTCTTCAAATGGTAATTATACAGTCGAGGGGGACGTGATTTCTGTACAGTTCATCTGGTTCAGGAAACTCCACTTCCTTTCATTTAAATGGGGGGCAGAGATAATTTGAGGCTGTGTTTGTAGCCAGATGACTTGCTCATAAGCCTCCCAACTGCAACAAACACATCAAAATTATTTAATCAAACTTTTTTCTTTTGTATGTAATTTGTGTCAAAAATGCCCCTTCTATCTTTGTTTAGAAGAGATGTTACTTTTTCTTTACCGTTTCACTGCTCGAGTCATTTGTCCAAGTGCTGTAAATACTTTAGCGATGTTGACTTTGCTGTCCTATTCCATCACTCGTTTCTTGTTGTTTGCCAGTTGGGGGGGTCAGGGCTCTGCTTTAAGGAACTAAAGACAGGGCCACTAGCCTTTCATGTCCCCAGCTGAACCCAAACGGTCCCAGGCCTTCCTTGATCAATGCCAACCAAAACTTTATCCTTCATTATGTCACCACCTTCCTGCACCCTCCATTCTCCCGTTATCACTGTGGTATACCAGTGTTTAGCTGAGCATTAAGTCTTCCCAAATCCACAAAGTGAATGCTACCCTTCCATTCTGACAAGGTCATGGTGATGCAGTGCGATCCATTGTAATCAGTGATTCCTAAAGGCACAGGATAATTTTGGCATCCCTAAAATGGTGCTTAATTCAATTGGTTGCCGACCATATTACACAGGAGATATCATACAGCACGTGTGAAACACGTTTGAAGGAAAGCTAATATTCTTTGGGAGGGAAGGGAATTAATGACTTGGAAGACTTTTTAAACATTCGAACGGTGACTCGTCCTTTTTATGTTCTGTCTGAGTGAATGGAGTGGGAATCTCGTGCCTACGTTTAAACCAGGGCCTGCAGGGCTACGGACCAAATGCGGGAAAGTGGGATTAGGCTGGGTGGCTCGTTTCTCAGCCGGCGCGGACACGATGGGCCGAATGGCGGCCTCCTTTGCCGTAAATTTTTTATGATTCAATGAAATCACAGAATTGCTTCAGCTAATACACACGGGGTCCCATTGCTTGGCAAATCTGCCTTATTCATGTTACAGGGCGGATTTCGCGGTACTGGGCGAGCACAAAAACAACTGTGTGCGCGCAGCTTTGTGCGTGCCCAGTTTGAAAGTCGCAATTACGACTTTAGCTCTGGCTGCGCGCCTTCCTGGTTGTTTGGGGTTAGACCCCGATGAGGCAGTGAAAAAATGGCATCGCCGGCCTGCATGGACTGAAGAACATTCAGTCGGCCCACGGGCAGAAAGAAGTGGCAGCTGTTTCACATTGCCAGTATCGTGCCGTTTTTATGTCACTGCTCTGGACCTGCTGACTGAGGCGATGCCAACCCCTCGAACCACCGCAGTGGTAAACGCAGCGTCCGAATTGGCAGCGAGCTCCTGTTGCTGATAGCGATAGAGCAGATTTCAGGCGAAAGCACGGCTCGTGTCGAGAATTATTTATTTAGTTTCATTCTGCCATCGCTAGCAAGGCCGACATTTATTACCCATCCCTAGTTGCCCTTGAGAAGGTGATGGTGGGCAGCCTTCTTGAACCACTGCAATCTGCGTGTTGAAGGTGCTCCCACATTGCTGTTAGGTAGGGAGCTCCATGATTTTCACCCAGCGATAATGAAGGAACGGCGATTATTTGTCCGGAATTATCTTGAAGTTGAATTGTCAGATCATTAGTCTTTCTTTCTTCCAGTTTCAATGCGCGGAATGTCAATTGACTGGGTGGTTTTTTTTTTACAGATTAAGCATGCACTATTATTGCGGGAAAAAAATGTTTTTATATGTATTTTATTTATTCAATTTCAAATGTAATATCTTGGCTAACAATTTTGTGTAAGTGTGGTACCTTGTATGATGCTTTTGCTGCTAACGTCACAGACCTTTAGTAGGAGTTACTTGCATTTTGGAGCAAAAACAGTTGTTTTTGCGATCTGTGTGTTAACTTAGTGACAACTTAATTCTAAGAAGCCGTTTTAGTTGATGTCAGAAAATGATGGGCTGAGGCCCAACTGCATGGACTTCCACTCATCTAATACTGGCATCCGAGATGTGCATTTTAGGAGGTGATCCATAATATGTAATGATAACCTGCAAAGCCATATTGATTGGTCCCTATTAAATGTCTAGATAACCAATGATTTTATTCCCCAAAAGCATGAATATCTTTCTAATACAAATTTAGCAAAACAACCGTTTGTGAAAAATCATTTCATTGTACTACTAGAATTAATTACAAGAATGACTATAATCCAGTCCGTTCTCGTACAGTTTTAAAAGCAAAATACTGCGGATGCTGAAAATCTGAACTAAGGAGAGGGAAACAGAGTTAACATTTCAGGACAATGACCTTTCATCAGAACTGGAAGAAGACAATTCTGACGAAAGGTCATCGACCTGAAACGTTAACTCGGTTTCTGTCTCCACAGATGTTGCCTTTATGTTTTTATCTCATACAATTTTGTTCGATCCGCATCGGTCCAGGCTTCTTGAGAGGCGTTATTGTCTCGCGGGAAGTTTTCAGACTCAGTTACAGAATCAACCCTGTCTGAATACTTGGCTCATGGCTTGTAACTTGGTTACCACTTCAGGTTCACACTGGCGGGCTAACCTTTTCAATGTGGGACTAGCGCCAAGAAGGTGCTCGCCTTCCCACCTGCGCACCCTGATGGACAGCAAAGATCCCAAAATGGATGACCAAGGATCTATCCTACAGACCTGGCAGTACTCCTAACGGTATTATATCCCCCCACAGTGTACCGTTTCCCCCTCCCTAAAAGACATGTAGCTTCTTTTAATCACCCCGTCTCCTCCCTAACTCATTCTTTCCCAGGTCCTCAACTATGAATCCCTCTCCTCCCTCGGTATTCCCTTGCTCTTATAGGCTTCAAAATCCAAGTTTGATGTCACATCATTAGTGCTCATCTCCTCTTCCACCTCACACACTTCACGATGAGCCATGGCTCTTCGTCTCAGTTTCTCCATAGAGGACAAAAAAATCTGATCCAACTAACTTAAATTTCTTCAAAAATAAACTAGAACGCGTGGTAAATTGATCTCCACAGATGCGCTGAAGTTCCAGTCCATTGTCATTTGTGTCCGTTTCTCTGGCACTGGGGAGGGGCTCTCTGACCCTCGTATTCAGGGTGACGTTCGTCTGCCAACCTGGCCAGAACAAGGGGAGATAATCTTAGAAATTGAACGAAGCCGTTTAACAGTGAATCGAGAAAGGGTTGCGGAATGTCCTGGCCCGAGGGTCCGTTGATGCAAACTTAACTGTGATGCTTAAAAGGGAAGTAAGAGTATTAAGGGATATGGAGAAAAAGCAGGTATTAAGAAGGTAGAGCTGTCTAGAAATAAAACAAAATGGCAGATCAGACTCGTTGGGCCAAGTGGCCTACACATGTTTCTATGTCCAGCGGTTTACGCCCCAGAGCTAAAAACAGAAAGTGCTGGAGAAGCTCAGCAAGTGAAGCAGCATCTGTGGATAAAGAAACAGAGTTAACGTTTCAGCTCAAAGACCTTTCATCAGAACGTTCTGACGAAAGGTCTTTGACCTGAAACATTAACTCTGTTTCTTTCTCCACAGATGCTGCTTCACTTGCTGAGCTTCTCCAGCATTTTCTGTTTATATTTCAGATTTCCAGCATCCGCAGTATTTTGCTTTTTACACCCAGAGCTCCTGGGCAAAGAGAACCAAGCTGGACTATGTATCTTTTCTTGCTGTGCCGTCTGGAGTTTTTACAGGGATTAAATAATTATTGTGTGGGTGGGTAGCGAAGTGTCATACAAGAAGAAATTCAAGTGGGATTCAAAACCTACATGGATAACTGTTAAATAGTGTACGGTGACTGCAGGGTAGTTAATGTTAGGGACACCAGTAACCTCAATGCGCATTATTCATGCATAAGAACATAAGAAATAGGATCAGGAGTAGGCCATACCGCCCCTCGAGCCTGCTCTGCCATTCAATCAGATCACGGCTGATCTTCGACCTCAACTCCACTTTTCCGCCCGATCCTCATATCCCTTGATTCCCCTAGAGTCCAAAAATCTATTGATCTCAGCCTTGAATATACTCAGTGAGCATCCACAGCCCTCTGGGGTAGAGAATTCCAAAGATTCACGATCCTCTGAGTGAAGAAATTCCTCCTTATCTCAATCTTAAATGGCTGACCCCTGATCCTAAGACTGCCCCCTAGTTCTTGTCAGGGGAAACAACCTCTCAACATCTACCCTGTCAAGCCCTCTCAGAATCTTATGTGTTTCAATGAGAAAAAAAAGTCTGTAAAATTCCATTGCTGGGAATGTTTGCTGATGAAGTAAGTGTTTATTACCGTATGTAGGGATGGTTGTAGCCCTGTTGTATTTACTCTAATCCGTTGTTATAAGCACTACGCTTATAAAAATTTTAAACTTGTTAGTTTAAAATGATTTATTAGTGTGAAATTATATGGACTTGATTTAGATAGGAAAAACAGCGCAGCAATCCTAAATAAATGTGGAAGTTACAGCATGGCAGTGACTGCAAAAAGCAAAATACTTTATAGTGAGGGGAAACCTAGTTATGTTTGTTGGCTTGTCTTAAATGCCAAGTCTTTTAAAAAAGAAAGAGATGGAGAACTGGCTATTTAACGGAGAGTGGGAATTGACTTTTGGAACCTTGTGTTCGGTCTGTCTTCATGCTCCTAACTTGACAAACTCTGCAGAGAAGACCTCTGGTGATATTGAAGCTGCTTATGTGGAGGAGATTCACTCTGTGAGATTGTTGGCTGTGGGGAAAACATTAAAAGGGGTTAATTTCGATTTCGGGCGATAGTGCAAAAACGAGTGCTCTCGATTCAGCTGCCTGTTGTACATCTCTTCCCCATTGCAGTCAATAGAAATTAAAATGGGCAGAGAGGTATAATGGGTGGCTGAATCGATAATCACCTGTTTTACACGATCACCCAAAGTCAAAATTAACCCCCATTGTCTGCATTCTTCATCAATGTCAAAAGTACTTCAAGCAAGTTAAGTAATTATAGTGTGATTTTTTTTTTCCGGGGAGATGTGATATAGGAGGGGGCTGGCAGGAGAATCTGCTCGGGTCCAGCAACAGCCCTGCACTGTGGCTGTGGTTAAGCTCGGGCAGTGGGCTCATTTTCTGTGGTTAGAAATGATAGCAGGACTGCATGTTTTTTTGTTTGTCTTGCGGCTCTGTCTGTATTGACAAGACGCACCTAGGGGTAGCTGGGCATGTTTTTGCAATGTTTGAGGGCATAGGAATTTTTGAGGAATAGGAAAAGGCCCAATATGTTCTTTTTTGTAGATCAGTCACATGCTATAATCCCTTCTCAATCTCCGGGGGCAGGGGGTGGGGTGGGTGTTGAGAGGATTTGGGCCCAGTTCTTAACGATAGGCAGGATAACTCTCAACAAATGATGGACTGGATTAGTTGGCGTATTACTGAAATTAGTAGATATGTTTCTAAAGTTGTGTAATTTGAGGGCGATAGATTCCCATGAGTTTAAAAGATTCGGGTTGGGCAGATAAATGGGGTTGAGGTACAGATCAGCCATGATCTAATTGAATGGCAGAACAGGCTCAAGGGGCTGAATGGCCTCCTCCTGTTCCTACAGAGAGGGCATTAATCCCCATTCTTACAATTTTAAGGCTAGTACTGCAGGCTTCAAGCTTTCTCTTGATCATTGTAATGTCAGACTCAGGAGCTTTTTTAAAAACTTGTTAAAGCGTTCTACCATTTTCTGGTTTGATCAGTTTTTCTTTGTCTTAGAGCAGCAGAAGAGACTTTTTAATCGTAGCCTGAGTAATTTATTCACGGCCGGTTCTTGCTTTGCGTGTTGTCTGACTCACGAGCTTTGGGGAGGCTCCACCGACCTGCAGTCTACCGTGTGTAGTAAGTACAGGGATGAAGAAACCCATTGATACTAGTTGTCGTTCCAACCTCTGATAGTAGTATCGTACCGCGTGTTGATAACTCATCTGCTCAGGTGACACGAGAAGAAGCTTTCCTGCTTTGCCTCGACTGAAACTGCAGTGTGATTAGTGTGCAGTGTTTTCTAAATTGAATTTAGACAAACAGTCTTGCGTTCACCTCGTGAGGTACCGCTTCAGCTTCACATCAGCTGTCCTTGACAAAGAAAATAAAATAAAAATCATGGGCAGTCCCATTAGACCACCCGGCAAGTTTTCAAATGCCACTTTTCACCATTTCAATGTAAGCCACCTGTCCCGCTGGCTTCTTTAACATTAAAATGGAACTAGCTGTCGAGCGTGATTGAGCAGAGCTGTGGGCTTGTGTGCACAGTGCTTCATGTTGTCTGGCCAGAGAGGGGTGCAAAGCTAGCAGTATAAGCTTGCTGGCTCCACATCATTTGTAGGCAGGTACCAGTCTCGAAGTGGCAGGTGACGACACCCCAGGTTAGTAAATGAGCAAAACATGGGACGGTTGCCCGAGTTTAGATAACGGGGGAGGTGGGGGGAGCTGTTTGCAATAGTCAAAAATCCTCCAATCATTTATTACCAAAAGGATTATGGAAGAATCTTTGTTAAAAGCTACATATGGATTTACTTGGATTATGTCAAACTGTTTTTAAAAAAAGGACGTCTTGAAGTATTTATATGGCAGTCGGAGCTACTCGTAGAATCGTAGAGTCTTGCAGCACAGAACGAGGCCGTTTGGCCCGTCATGCCTGTGCTGGTTCGCTCAAATGAAAACCAACATACTGCTTAGAACCACATTTATGAACTTTATCCTTGAGTGAAAAGGTGTACCTTTTTTTTTAAAATGATTTCTTTTGCACTGTCCTACAATGAATGAAGGGAATTTGATATTTTATATGGTTTGTTTCTCATAAGTCTTGTTTTCATTGCATGTCAAACTAAATTTCTTTATGCATTGTCAAGGAAATTACTGAAAAATAAAGATCTATTCTGCAAACATTTCATTTTATTTTAAACCCAGTGTATTGCATAAGGAAAACCATCTTCTCGATTAAAGTCTGAAAAGAAAAGCACAACTTTATTGCAAGTGTGAATAAGAGAATAATGTGTGATGATGCTGTGCAATTGCTCACAAACCTTCCAATTACAGGCACATGAGCTCATAACATTTCCAGTGTTCAGCTTTTTACAGACTTTTGTTAGAAGATTCTGCTATGTCTGTATATGCACATAGATTGACGCTTGGCTTTTTTTGTGCTTAACAACAACTTAGACTTATATAACACCTTCCACATAGAAAATCGTCCCAAGGCACTTCACAGAGGTGCAATCAGACAAAAACGGACACTGAGCCAAGCAAGGAGATATTCGTAGGAGTGACCAAAAACTTTGTCAAAGAGGTGGGTTTTAAGGAGGGGTCCTAAAGGAGGAGAGGGCGGTGATGGTGTTTAGAGAGCGAATTCCAGAATGTGATGCCTATGCTGCTGAACGCATGGCTGCCACTGGTGGGGTGAAGGGAGGGGGAAATGCAGAAAAGGCCACAGTCAGAGGAATGGAGAGTTTGAGGTGGAGATGGGCTTGTAGAACTGGAGGAGGTTACGGAGATCAGGAAGGGCGAGGCCATGAAGAGATTTAATCATGATGGGAATTTTAAATTGGAGATGTTGGAAGACTAGTAATGAATTTGGTCAGTAAGGACAGGAGTGAGGGGTGACTGGAACTTGGTGCAGGATAGGAAACGGGCAGCAGAAATTTGGATGAGCTGATGGTTACAAAGCATGGAGCATAGGAGGCTGGCCAGGAGAGCATTGGAATAGTCAAGTCTGGATATGTCAATGGTATGAATGAAAGTTTCAGCAGCTGATGGGCTGAGGCAGGGTAGAGGTGGGCAATGTTACTGAGATGGAAGTAGGTGGTCTTTGTGATGGAGAGGATATGGGGTTGAACAGGACGTTGAGGTTGCAAAGAATCTGATTCAGACTGAGAAACTTGCTGGGGAGGGGAATGGAATTAATCGCAAGGGTACGGAGTTTGAGGCGGGGGTCAAACATGATGGCTTCATCCTTCCCGATGTTTAACTGGAGGAAATTGCAACTTATCCAAACAGTCTCATCACAGAAGCAGTGAGGAGTCAGGGGAGTTGGAGCTGGGTTTTGTCAGCGCACGTGTGGAAGCTGAAGCAATGTCTGCGGATGATGTCGCCGAGGGACAGCACGTAGATGAACAAGAGGCGGGGGACCAAGGAAAAATCACTGGGAGACTCCCAAGGTAATGGTGTGGAGACGGAAAGAAAAACAATTGCTGGAGATGCTCTGGCTACGATTGGACAGGTAAGAGTGGAACCAAATGAGTGCAGTTCCACTGAACGGGACAATGGAGGAGAGGTGTTGGAGGAGGATGGTGTGGTTGACCGTGTCCAAGGCTGCACAGAGGATGAGGAGAGATAATGCATCATAGTCACAGAGGAGGTCATCCAAAAAAAAAATGTTCATAGGATGTGGGCGTCGCTGGCGAGGCCGGCATTTATTGCCCATCCCTAATTGCTCGAGAAGGTGGTGGTGAGCCGCCTTCTTGAACCACTGCAGTCTATGTGATGAAGGTTCTCCCACAGTGCTGTTAGGAAGGGAGTTCCAGGATTTTGACCCAGTGACGATGAAGGAACGGCGATATGTTTCCGAGTCGGGATGGTGTGTGACTTGGAGGGGAACGTGCAGGTGGTGTTGTTCCCATGTGCCTGCTGCCCTTGTCCTTCTAGGTGGTAGAGGTCGCGGGTTTGGGAGGTGCTGTCGAAGAAGCCTTGGTGAGTTGCTGCAGTGCATCCTGTGAATGATACACACTGCAGCCACAGTGCGCCGGTGGTGGAGGGAGTGAATGTTTAGTGTGGTGGATGGGGTGCCAATCAAGTGAGTTGCTTTGTCCTGGATGGTGTTGAGATTGTTGAGTGTTGTTGGAGCTGCGCTCATCCAGGCAAGTGGAGAGTATTCCATCACACTCCTGACTTGTACCTTGTAGATGGTGGAAAGGCTTTGGGGAATCAGGAGGTGAGTCACTCGCCGCAGAATACCCAGCCTCTGACCTGCTCTTGTAGCCACAGTATTTATGTGGCTGGTCCAGTTAAGTTTCTGGTCAATGGTGACCCCCAGGATGTTGATTGTGGGGGATTCGGCGATGGTAATGCCGTTGAATGTCAAGGGGAGGTGGTCATTGCCTGGCACTTGTCTGGCACGAATGTTACTTGCCACTTATCAGCCCAAGCCTGGATGTTGTCCAGGTCTTGCTGCATGCGGGCACAGACTGCTTCATCATCTGAGGGGTTGTGAATGGAACTGAACGCTGTGCAATCATCAGCGAACATCCCCATTTCTGACCTTATGATGGAGAGTAGGTCATTGATAAAGCATCTAAAGGTGGTTGGGCCTAGGACATGCTGTGAGGAACTCCTGCAGCAATGTCCTGGGGCTGAGATGATTGGCCTCCCACAACCACTACCATCTTTGTGCTAGGTATGACTCCAGCCACTGGAGAGTTTTCCCCCTGATTCCCATTGACTTCAATTATACTAGAGTTCCTTGGTGCCACACTTGGTCAAATGCTGCCTTGATGTCAAGGGCAGTCACTCTTACCTCACCTCTGGAATTCAGCTCTTTTGTCCATGTTTGGACCAAGGCTGTAATGAGGTCTGGAGCCGAGTGGCCCTGGCGGAACCCAAACTGAGCATCGGTGAGCAGGTTTTTGGTGACTAAGTACCGCTTGATAGCACTGTCGACGACATCTTCCATCACTTTGCTGATGATTGAGAGTAGGCTGACGGGGTGGTAATTGGCCGGATTGGATTTGTCCTGCTTTTTGTGGACAGGACATACCTGAGCAATTTTCCACATTGTCAGGTAGATGCCAGTGTTGTCGCTGTACTGGAACATAAGAACATAAGAAATAGGAGCAGGAGTAGGCCAATCGGCCCCTCGAGCCTGCTCTGCCATTCAATAAGATCATGGCTGATCTGATCCTAACCTCAAATCTAAAGAACACAAGAAGTAGGAGCAGGACCCGGCCACTCAGCCCCTGGGCCCGCTCCACCACCCACAGGGCCTTGACCGATCCGAACTCCGCTTCATGTCCAATTTCCTGCCCGCTCCCCGTAACCCCTAATTCCAGTTAGGGTTTGGCTAAGAGGCGCAGCTAGTTCTGGAGCACAAGTCTTCAGCACTACAGCCGGGATGTTGTCAGGGCCCATGGCCTTTGCTGTATCCAGTGCACTCAGCCATTTCTTGATATCACATGGAGTGAATCGAATTGGCTGAAGACTGGCTTCTGTGATGGTGGAGATATCGGGAGGAGGCCGAGATGGATTATCCACTCGGCACTTCTGGCTGAAGATGGTTGCAAACGCTTCAGCCTTGTCTTTTGCACTCACGTGCTGGACTCCACCATCGTTGAGGATGGGGATGTTTACAGAGCCTCCTCCTCCTATTAGCTGTTTAATTGTCCACCACCATTCATGACTGGATGTGACAGGACTGCAGAGCTTTGATCTGATCTGTTGGTTGTGGAATTGCTTAGGTCTGTCTTATAGCATATTGCTTCCGCAGCTTAGCATGCATGTAGTCCTGAGTTGTAGCTTCAACAGGTTGGCACCTCATTTTTAGGTTCGCCTGGTGCATTTGTGACTTTTAGAACCGTGGCAGGGCAAAATCCTGATAGGAACAGGAGTAGGAACAGGCTCGTGGGGCTAATTGGCCATTATTCAATGAAATCATGGCTGATCTATGACCTATCTTCATATACCCGCCTTAACCCCATATCCCTTAATACCTTTAGTTAACAAAAATCTATCAATCTCTTTTTTTGATATATATTAATGATTTGGACTTGGGTGTACAGGGCATAATTTCAAAATTTGCAGATGACACAAAACTTGGAAGCGTAGTAAACATTGAGAAGGGTAGTAATAGACTTCAAGAGGACATAGGCTGGTGTTATGGGTGGACACATGGCAAATTAAATTTAACACCGAGAAGTGCAAAGTGATACATTTTGGCAGGAAGAATGAGGAGAGACAATATAAACTAAATGGTACAATTCTAAAGGGGATGCAGGGACAGAGAGACCTGGGGGTATATGTGTACAAATCTTTGAAGGTGGCAGGACAGGTTGAGAAACTGGTTAAAAAAGAATACGGGATCCCTTTGAGGAGGAAAGACTCCACAAAAAGGGTGAACCAACCTTGGCTAACTAAGGAAGTCAAGGATGGTATCAGGTTAAAAGAAAAAGCATACAACATGGCAAAGATTACTGGTAAGCCTGAAGATTGGGAAAGCTTTAAAAACCAGCAAAGGATGACGAAAAGAATAATAAAGAGGGAGAAAATAAATTATGTGAGTAAACTAACAAGAAATATAAAAACTGACAGTAAAAGCTTCTACGAGTATATAAAGTAAACATTGGTCCCTTAGAGGATGAGACTGGAGAAATAATAATGGAAAACAAGGAAATGGCAGAGGAATTGAACAGATATTTTGTATCTGTCTTCACAGTAGAAGACACTAATAATATACCAATAATAGTGATTGTTTTTAGTTCCTCCCTCCCCTTTCCCCCTTGCTTTTCTACTATCACTAGAGAAAAAGTACTAGGTAAACTAATGGGTCGAAAGGCTGACAAGTCCCCTGGACCTGATGGCTTGCATCCGAGGGTCTTAAAGGAAGTGGCTACAGAGATAGTGGATGCATTGGTTGTAATCTTCCAGAATTCACTAGATTCTGGAAATGTGCCCGCGGACTGGAAAACCGCAAACGTAACACCCCTATTCAAGAAGGGAGTGAGACAGAAAGCAGGTAACTATAGACCAGTTAGTCTAACATCTTCATTGGGAAAATGCTAGAATCCATTATTAAGGAAGTAGTAGCAGGACATTTGGAGACTCATCATACAATCAAGGAGAGTCAAAATAGTTTAATGAAGGGGAAATCGTGTCTGACAAATTTATTAGAGTTCTTTGAGGAAGTAACGAGTAGGGTGGATAAAGGGGAACCAATGGATACAGTATATTTGGATTTCCAAAAGGCATTCGTTGAGGTCCCACATAGAAGGTAACTGCACAAGATAAGAGCTCATGGTGTTGGGGGTAATATACTGGCATGGATAGAGGATTGGCTAACTAACAGAAAACAAAAAGTCGGGATAAAAGGGTCATTTTCAAAATGGCAATCTGTAACCAGTGGGGTGCCGCAGGGCTCAGTGCTGGGGCCTCAACTATTTACAATATATATCAATGACTTGGATGAAGGAACAGAGGGTCTGGTGGCCAAATTTGCTGATGGTACAAAGATAGGTGGAAAAGCAAGTTGCGATGAGGACACAAAGTGTCTGCAAAGGGATATTGACAGGTTAAGCGAATGGGCAAGAATTTAGCAGACGGAATATAATGTGGGAAAATATGAAGTCATCCACTTTTGGAGGAAAAATAAAAAAGCAAAACATTATTTGAATGGAGAAATACTACAAAATGCTGCGGTACAGAGGGATCTGGGTGTCCTCGTACATGAAACACAAAAAGTCAACATACAGGTGCAGCAGGTAATCTGGAAGGCAAACTGAATATTGGCTCTTATTTCTAGGGGGATGGAGTATAAAAGCAGGGAAGTCATGCTACAACTGTATAGGGTGCGGGTGAGACCACACCTGGAGTACACCAGTTCTGGTGCCCTTATTTAAGGAAGGATATACTTGCATTGGAGGCAGTTCAGAGAAGGTTCACTAGGTTGATTCTGGGTCTGGAAGGGTTGTCTTATGAGGAAAGATTGAACAGGTTGGGTCTATACTCATTGGAGTTTAGAAGAATGAGAGGAGATCTTATTGAAACATATAAGATTCTGAGGGGACTCGATAGAGTAAATGCTGAGAGGATGTTACCCCTCATGGGGGAATCTAAAACTAGGGGGCATAGTCTCAGAATAAGGGGTCGTCCATTTAAGACGGAAATGAGGGGGAATTTCTTCTCCCAGAGGGTCGTGAATCTTTGGAATTTACCCCAAAAAGCTATGGAGGCTGAGTCATTGAATACATTCAAGGCTGAGTTAGACAAATTTTTGATCAGCAAGGGAGTCAAAGGATATGGGGAAAAGGCGGGAAAGTGAATTTGAGGTAAAAATCAGATCAGCCATAATCTCATTAAATGGCGGAGCAGGCTCGAATGGCCAAATGGCCTACTCCTGCTCTTATCTCTTATGGTCTTATGATCCTGAGCTTTATAAATAGAGTACAAAAGCAAGGAAGTTATGTTGAACCTTTTATAAAACACTGGTTTTGCCCCAGCTGGAGTATTGTGTCCAATTCTGGGCACCGCACTTTAGGATGGAGATGAAGGCCTTAGAGAGGGTGCAGAAAAGATTTACTAGAATGGTTCCAAGGATGAGGGACTTCAGTTACGTGGATAGACTGGAGAAGCTGGGGTTCTTCTCCTTAGAGCAGAGAAGGTTAAGAGGAGATTTGATAGAGGTGTTCAAAATCATGAAAGGTTTAGACAAAGTAAATAAAGAGAAACTGTTCCCATTGCCAGAAGGGTCGAGAACCAAAGAACACAGATTTAAGGTGACCAAAGTTAACCAAAGGCGACATGAGGAAAATCTTTTTTACGCAGCGAGTAGTTATGATCTGGAATGCGCTGCCTGAAAGGGTGGTGGAAGCAGATTCAATTGTGGCTTTCATAAAGGAATTGGATAAATACTTGAAGGGAAAAAATTTGCAGGGCTACGGGGAAAGAGTGGGGGAATGGGACTAACTGGATTGCTCTTTCAAAGAGCCGGCACAGGCTCGATGGGTGAATGGGCTCCTTCTGTGCTGTAACCATTCTATGATTCTGTGATTCTAAGATTCTATCCCAGATTTAAAATTAACAATTGAGCTAGCATCAATTACCATTTGCAGAAGAGAGTTCCAAACTTCTACCACCCTTCACGTATAGAAGTGTTTCCTAACTTCACTCCTGAAAGTCCTGGCTCTAATTTTTAGGCTATGTCCCCTAGTCTTAGACTCCCCAACCAGTGGAAATAGTTTCTCTCTATCTACCCTATCAGTTCCCCTTAATAGCTTGAAAACTTCAATCAAATGACTCCTTAATCTGCTAAATTCCAGGGAATAAAACCCTAGTTTGTGTAATCTCTCCTCGTAATTTAACCCTTGGAGTCCAGGTATCATTCTAGTAAATCTACACTGCACTCCTTCCAAGGCCAATATATCCTTCCTAAGGTGCGGTGCCCACAACTGCTCACAGTACTCCGGGTGTGGTCTAATCAGGGTTTTGTATAGCTGTAGCCTAACTTCTAGTCCTCTGGATATAAAGGCCAGCATTCCATTGGCCTCTTTGATTATTTTCTGTCCCTGTCCATGACATTTTAATGATCTATGTACAAGGACCCCTAAGTCTCTTTGGACCTCCACTGTTTGGAGCTTTTCACCATTTAGAAAGTACTCTGATCTATCCTTTTTAGGTTCAAAGTGGATGACCTCATACTTGCCTACAGTGAAGTCCATTTGCCACAGTTTTGCTCTTTCACTTAATCTATTAATATCTCTCTGTAATTTTATGCTCCATCTACACTGGTTACAATGCTGCCTATCTTTGTGTCATCGGCAAACTTGGATATGTCGCTCTCTATCCCATCATCTAAGTCGTTAATAAATACAGTGAATAGTTGAGGCCCCAACACAGATCGCTGTGGGACACCACTAGTCACATCCTGCCAATTTGAGTACCTGCCCATTATCCCTACTCTCTGTCTCCTGCCACTCAGCTAATTTCCTAACCAGGTTAATAATTTTCCCTCAATTGCATAAGCTTCAAATTTAGCTAACAGTCTCTTATGAGGGATTTTATCGAATGCCTTCTGGAAATCCATATAAATAACATCCATAGACATTCCCCTGTCCACTACTTTAGTCACCTCTTCAATAAATTCAATCAGGTTCGTCAGGCTTTACAAATCCATGCTGGCTCTCTCTGATTAGCTGAACATTTTCAAGGTGTCCAGTCTAGTAATTTCCTGACAACAGATGTTAGACTAACTGGTCTATAATTCCCTGGTTTCCCTCTCTCACCTTTCTTAAATAGCGGAGTGACAGGTGCAATTTTCCAATCTAAAGGAACACAGGGCTGGAGAAGATTACAAAGGCATGGCAGAGCGATGCTGTGGAGGGAATTGAAGACCAAGATGACGATTTTGAAGGCAATAATGCTGGGGACTGGGAGCCAGGGGAGGTCGGCAAGGATAAGGGCGATATGTGTGCAGGATTTTGTGTGGGATGCAGTGGAGTTCTGGGTGTGTTAAGAGTGTGTGTATATATATATATATATATACGGTGGTGCTGAGGAAGCCTATGAGGACAACGTTAGAGAGATTGAATTCTGTAGTGACCATGGTGTGGGTGGGGGTTTCAATGGAGGGGTGGTAGAGATTAGGCAGGGGATTCTCTGGAGGTTGAAGTAAGTGACCTTCAGAGTGGAAAGCAGGTGAGATTAGAAGCTCAACTCAGCATTGAACAGCACACCCAGATTATGCATCTTTGGGTTCAGTCTGAGCCAGCAGCTGGGGAGGAAAATGGAACTGAGGCACAAAGTTTCTGCTAGGAGCTGAACAGGATGGGTTTTGGTCTTGCCGATGTTGAAGTGAAGAAATTTGGACTTCCAGGCTTGTGGAATCAAGCGTGGTGATGGAGAGGTGAAATTGGGTATCACCGGTGTACCAATAGAAGTTGACCCCATGCTTGCAGATGGCATGACTGAAGGGCAGCATGCAGATGAGAAATGGGGGGGGGGGGGGGGGGGAGGGTGAAGCCTTGGGGAAACCCGGAGTTGACCAGGTTGGAACGGTTGGAGACATGACAGATGGCGGTGTACTGGTGCATTTGGATAGGTAGAAATGGAACCAGGATCGGGTGGTCCTGCAGCAGTAGACCATGGATGAGAAGGATTGAGTGGTTAACTGTTGAGGGTCATGGAGAAGTTGAGAAGGACCAGAACTTAACAACATAAGAGATAGGAGCAGGGGTAGGCCATTCGGCCCCTCGAGCCTGCTCCGCCATTCAATGAGATCATGGCTGATCTGATTCTGGCCTCAACTCCACTTTCCCACCTGTTCCCCATATCCTTTGACTCCCTCGCTGAGACAAAAATTTGTCTAACTCAGCCTTGAATATATTCAATGACTCAGCCCCCACCACTCTTTGGGGCAAAGAATTCCAAAGGTTCTGAGAGAAGAAATTTCTCCTTATCTCAGTCTTAAATGGGTGACTCCTTATTCTAAGACTCTGCCTTCTAGTTCTAGATTTCCCCTATGAGGGGAAACATCCTCTCAGCATCTACCCTATCGAGTCCCCTCAGAATCTTATATGTTTCAATAAGATCTCCTCTCATTCTTCTAAACTCCATTGAGTATAGGCCCGACCTGTTCAATCTTTCCTCATAAGAAAACCCTCCCATACCTGGAATCAACTGAGTGAACCTTCTCTGAACTGCCTCCAATGCAAGTATGTCCTTCCTTAAATAAGGGCACCAAAACTGTACTCAATACTCCAGGTGTGGTCTCACCAGCACCCTGTACAGTTGTAGCATAACTTCCCTGCATTTATACTCCGTCCCCCTAGAAACAAAGGCCAATATTCCGTTTGCTTTCCCAATTACCTGCTGCACCTGTATGCTAACTTTTTGCTTTTTGTGAAGAAGTAACACACCTAGTGACAGGTCACTATGGAGTGTAGGAGAGTGGCTTACGGTGACTGGCCCATTTTGTCCTTACCCCTTTCCCTCTGGGAAAATCAGAGGTTTGGCTCAGCGGGTTGCACTGACACTTCCTGAGTCAGAAGGTTGTGGGTTCAGAGGCCCTCCCCAGGACATGAGTATGTAATGTAGGTTGATACTTCTGTGTGGTACTGAGGGAGTGGTACATTGTTGGGGTGTTATTCTTTGGATGAGACATTATCAGTCCTGTCTGCCTGTTACAGTGGTTTAGGCAGAGGTTACAGATTCCAAGAAGAGCAGAGAATATTGAGACTGGACTGGACTGTGGTGGTGGTTTCTGGTCCTGTACATTTCCCATGGTCGCCTGGCTAATGTTTTTCCCTCAACCAACTCCATGAAACTTCATCTCATTGTTACTTGTGAGAATTTCCTGTGTGCAAAATGGCTGCTGTGTTTGCCTACATAAGAGAGAGAGGCTTACATTTCTATATCGCCTTTCGTGACCCCAGGACGCCCCAAAGCGCTTTATTGCCAGTGAATTACATTTGAAGTGTAGTCACTGTTGCAATGTAAGAAATGCAGCAGCCAATTTGTGCACAGCAAGTTCCCACAAACAGCAACGTGATAATGACCAGATAATCTGTTTTTTTTTAGTGATGTTGGCTGAGGGATAAATATTGGCCCCAGGACACCGGGGAGAACTCCGCTGCTCTTCTTCGAAATAGTGCCATGGGATCTTGTATGTCCACCCAGGAGGGCAGCTGGGGCCTTGGTTTAATGTCTCATCCGAAAGACGGCACCTCCGACAGTGCAGCACTCCCTCAGTACTGTCAGCTTAGATTTTGTGCTCAAGTCTCTGGAGTGGGACTCGAACCCACAAGCCCCACTCCAGAGACTTGAGGACAAAATTTAGGCTGTACAGAGTTGCTGGATGATCACTGTATAGTAATGACTCCTGAAGTGAATGATATCACTTAAATAATATCAGTGATTACATTTGAAAGGAATTGATTGTGTGCAGAGAGCTTTGGGATGTTTCTGAGAGATATTTAATAAAGTGATTTATAAAAGCAATTTTCTTCCTTTCCTCCTCTCCTCCCTCCCAAACCCCTTACTATACTGCCATGCTGCTACGCAGAAGGATCATCCTTTGAAATAGGTTATTTTTTCTTCCGAAACTTGAAATATACACGCACAGGCATTTAGAGTTGTGATTTGTGAATGTACTTGTTTTGCTAATCTGTGCTGACACTTAATGACCATCGGGCGAAAGTGCAATACCAGTTCCAGGCAAGCTTGAACCACTAGGTGGTGCTGCAACCCAAATATTACCGAATGGAGCCCGTTCGGCTAAAGTGAATGATTTTCCCCACGGTCGCTTTCTCGCTTGAAGTTATATTCCAAAGCAAAATTGCTGGTGTAATTTATTTAAAATGCCGTCAAGGCAGCTGCATTTGAAGGATTTTGGCAGAAGAGTTATAAAACTGGCTTGAGATAAAGAGAGCAGCTTATGACAATCATATTTGGGCTACAGTCCGTGGATTAATCATATTTATTTAATGGGCTACTTGGCAGGGGAAGGCTGTGCGATGTGAAAACTGCTTGCAATCTAGAGGGAGGGAGAACAGCTCTTGGTATCTTGGCATCGCTGTGGGTTGATGCAGCATTGTTCACGGGATGTGGACGTCGCTGGCGAGGCCGGCATTTATTGCCCATCCCTAATTGCCCTCGAGAAGGTGGTGGTGAGCCGCCTTCTTGAACCGCTGCAGTCCGTGTGGTGACGGTTCTCCCACAGTGCTGTTAGGTAGGGAGTTCCAGGATTTTGACCCAGCGACGATGAAGGAACGGCGATATATTTCCAAGTCGGGATGGTGTGTGACTTGGAGGGGAACGTGCAGGTGGTGTTGTTCCCATGTGCCTGCTGCCCTTGTCCTTCTAGGTGGTAGAGGTCACAGGTTTGGGAGGTGCTGTCGAAGAAGCCTTGGCGAGTTGCTGCAGTGCATCGTGTGGATGGTACACATTGCAGCCACAGTGCACCGGTGGTGAAGGGAGTGAATGTTTAGGGTGGTGGATGGGGTGCCAATCAAGCAGGATGCTTTGTCCTGGATGGTGTCGAGCTTCTTGAGTGTTGTTGGAGCTGCACTCATCCAGGCAAGTGGAGAGTATTCCATCACACTCCTGACTTGTACCTTGAAGATGGTGGAAAGGCTTTGGGGAGTCAGGAGGTGAGTCACTCGCTGCGGAATACCCAGCCTCTGACCTGCTCTCGTAGCCACAGTATTTATATGGCTGGTGCAGTTAAGTTTCTGATCAATGGTGACCCCCAGGATGTTGATGGTGGGAGATTCGGCGATGGTAATGCCGTTGAATGTCAAGGGGAGGTGGTTAGACTCTCTCTTGTTGGAGATGGTCATTGCCTGGCACTTGTCTGGCGCGAATGTTACTTGCTACTTATCAGCCCAAGCCTGGATGTTGTCCAGGTCTTGCTGCATGCGGGCTCGGACTGCTTCGTTATTTGAGGGGTTGCAAATGGAACTGAACACAGTGCAATCATCAGCGAACATCCCCATTTCTGACCTTATGATGGAGGGAAGGTCATTGATGAAGCAGCTGAAGATGGTTGGGCCTAGGACACTGCCCTGAGGAACTCCTGCAGCAATGCCCTGGGGCTGAGATGATTGGCCTCCAACAACCACTACCATCTTCCTTTGTGCTCGGTATGACTCCAGCCACTGGAGAGTTTTCCCCCTGATTCCTATTGACTTCTTTACAGCAGGGCTGAGGGATCAGAGGAGCAGCCGTGCCTCATCGTGGTCAGTAATGTGTCTGTGAGGCATTGTTGCTTTTCCTTTTCCACTCACCAGTCTTCTCCCTGTCTTGAAGGCATTGGCTGCTTGGACAGGGTGCTGAAGTGGGGTGATCACCCATAGAACTGGACCCCGGGAGGAGTCAGCGCCTTCGTGTGTATTGCCAGATTGTTGAACAGCAACAACAGCTTGCATTTATATAGCGCCTTTAAGATAGTAAAACACCCCGAGGTGCTTCGCAGGAGCGATTATCAGACAAAATTTGACACCGAGCCACATAAGGAAATAGTAGGACAGGTGACCAAATGGCTTGTTCAAAGAGATGGGTTTTAAGGATCGACTTAAAGGAGTAGAGACAGATAGGGGGGTTTATGGAGGGACTTCTAGGGCATAGGCTGATGGCACGGCCGCCATTGGTGGGGGCGAAGGAAATCGGGGATGCGCAAAGCGGCCAGAGTTGGAGGAACGCAGGGTTTCCTTGGAGGGCTGTCGGGCTGAAGGAGGTTACAGAGATAGGGAGGGGCGAGGCCATGGAGGGATTTGAACACAAGAGAACGAGAATTTTAAATTCGAGACGTTGCTGGTTCGGGAGCCAATGTAGGCCGGCGAGCACAAGGATGATGGGTGAACGGGACTTGGTGCAAGTTATATAGAACTGCAGTCCAAGGAGCTGTCAGTATCTTCATGAGTATTGACAGATTGTTGAATCGCAGAGAGCGTAACAGTGGAATTTGATAATGTCCCCTCCCAGTGTCCACACGCATGAACTTGCAGTCAGGGACACAGCTTAATGACCAGGAGGCCAATCCTCCTTCCAAAACCCAGCAAAGGACCTACTGCTTCTTGACTGGAATCAGCTCGGCTGAGATCAGCTTGTCAAACACAGGATAAAAAACACTTCATATGTTAAGACTTTAATGCCTCTTTTGAAGAGGGAGTTGTAATATTAGTGCCGCGTCTCAAACCCAAGAGTTCCGATTAACCTCAAGCACCCGTTTGCTTTCATCTATCTATATTTAGACTTTTTTTTTAATAAGCAGTAAGTGCTGAAATTGGAAAGCAGCAGGGAGTAATTACTAACACCAGCAGCCTGAGGGTGCTGAAGTACCATTGTTTGAGATTAACTGTGGCTGCTTTACTTACTGCGAGATATTTGCTCTTTATATTTCTAGTGAACTGTTTCAGTTTCTATTCCTATTCCAGAGAGGAGAAAAAAAACACCTAGAGGGTCAAGTGACAGAGTACATGAGCACGTTGCCCATTCACCTGAGAGATCTGGGTTCTCATCCAGCCCAGACTGATGGGATGTTGTTACATAGAAATACATAGAATTTACAGCACAGAAACAGGCCATTCGGCCCAACCACTCTATGCCGGTGTTTATGCTCCACACGAGCCTCCTCCCGTTCTACTTCTTCAAACTCTCTCAGGATATCCTTTCTATTCATTTCTCCCTCATGTACTTATCTAGTTTCCTTTTAAATGCATCAATGCTATTCGCCTCAACTACTCCTCGTAGTTCCGCATCCTCACCACAAATTCCCTCCTGAATTCCCTATTGAATTTATTAGTGATTATCTTATATTTATGATCCTTAGTTTTGGATTCCCCCACAAGTGGAAATATCTTCTCTATGTTTACGTTGTTTAAGCTGCTGAGTGTTCTACTATTTCTTTCCTATTTCACTTTTCATTCATGCAAGGCCGCTGAACAAGTTTTCTCAAAACAACCCATTTCTTCATACTTACCTTTCACCTTACCTGAGTTAATTCCATTTCATTTGCTTTCTATTATATTACTATTCCAAATTTCGGGTCTATCTTTGATATTTTCTCAGGTTCAGCTGCACCGACCAACTCCCATAAGCGTTCCTTGTGTCTTATGTTCAGGACTGTGCCCATACTGCCCAATATAATAGCCTAATCTGGTGGCATAATACCCCCTCCCCTCCCCCCACCTCTGTGATGTGAATTGAATGTCCTGTCTTTCATATGTGCCCTTGTGGACTTCTCCAGAAGGACTGAAAATATGCTGGCGAGACAAAGCCAGATATGAATCGTTAAGCTGCTTTAATTCACAAGTGAATATACAGAGACGGTAATAATCAAAACTCACTTACTTCAAGTAACTTCAAATCCCTCCCCGTGAATAATGGAAATAAACCACATTGCCTTGCTCTGGGTTAGTTGGCTGACTATTACTTGCTGTGGTCAGTCTAGCATCGAAACGGACCAACGCTTATGTGGGGTTGGTCGGCCCTAGTCTTGCAGACCACCCTCACTGACTGACCTTGAACATGGGTTTATCTCTGACTTCTTCCCCAAGGATTAGATTATGAGGAGAGATTACATAAGAGACTGTTAGCTAATGCTGAAGCTCATGGAATTGAGGGAAAATTATTAACCTGGTTAGGAAATTGGCTGAGCAGCAGGAGACAGAGAGTAGGGATAATGGGCAGGTACTCAAATTGGCAGGATGTGACTAGTGGTGTCCCACAGGGATCTGTGTTGGGGCCTCAACTATTCACTGTATTTATTAATGACTTAGATGATGGGATCGAGAGCCACATATCCAAGTTTGCCGATGACACAAAGATAGGCAGCATTTTAAGCAGTGTAGATGGAAGCATAAAATTACAGAGAGATATTAATAGATTAAGTGAATGGGCAAAACTGTGGCAAATGGATTTCAATGTAGGCAAGTGTGAGGTCATCCACTTTGGACCTAAAAGGATAGATCAGAGTACTTTCTAAATGGTGAAAAGCTCCAAACAGTGGAGGTCAAAAGAGATTGGGGTTCATGTACATAGATCATTAAAATGTCATGGACAGGTACAGAAAATAATCAAAAAGTCTAATGGAATGCTGGCCTTTATATCTAGAGGGCCAGAATACAAGGGGGCAGAAGTTATGCTGCAGCTATACAAAGCCCTGGTTAGACCGCACCTGGAGTACTGTGAGCAGTTCTGGGCACCACACCTTAGGAAGGACATATTGGCCGAGTGCAGTGTAGATTTAGTAGAATGATACCTGGAATCCAAGGGTTAAATTACAAGGAGAAATTACACAAACTAGGGTTTTATTCCCTGGAATTTAGAAGATTAAGGGGTGATTTGATCAAAGTTTTCAAGATATTAAGGGGATTATAGAAGATTAAAGGATGATTTGATTGAGGTTTTTAGGATTTTGAAAGGAATTGATAGGGTAGATAGAGAGGAACTTTTTCTGTTGGGGGGGGGGGGAATCTAGAACAAGGGGACATAGCCCTAAAATCAGAGCTAGACCATTCAATAGAGAATTTAGGAAACACTTCAAGGTTGGTAGAAGTGTGGAACTCTCTCCTGCAAAAAGTAGTCGATGCAAGCTCAATTAATCTGAGATTGATAGATTTTTGCTAGCCAAGGGTGATAAGGGATATGGGGCCAAGTTGGGTAAATGGAATTAGTTTACAGATCAGCCATGATCTCATTGAATGGTGGAACAGGCTCGAGGGGCTGAATAGCCTACTCCTGTAAATATGTTATATCCTATATTCAGTGATTCGCCAATAGGCCTGTCAATAAAAATGGCTTCCTTCCCTCCCCACAAGAGTAGATTCACGGCAGGGGCCCTGTGTTGGGCTCAAATGAATCGATTATCCCAATGATAATTAGTGTGGTTATTCATAGGGAGTCTGAGACCAGAGTTATCAGATTTTTAAAAGACTGAATACAAATTCTCAAACCGCCATAGTGGGATATGCATTCACGTTCTTTGGATTATTAATCCAGTAACATAACCACCACACTACTGCCTCCCTCCCTCCCTCCCTCCCCCCTCCATGTAATGTTCTCTGTCTGTTGTGTATCTGCTGAAATTGGAAAGTGAACCCACCCTTCTGACCATTAAGGAAGAGGCTATGCCTAAGTAACAAGCCACCCCTCTTCCATGTATGTTTTGAAACATTTCTGAAGGATGTGATTAGGTGCTATCACAAGCTAACACAAGAATTTCTGTAAGTCTTTCTTTACTTTGTCCAATCTGATTTTTCTTGCCTCAGAGTCTGGCAAACACGAATTCACAACATGTTGCGGGAGGCAGGATGTTAATTTACACAATTTTATGTGCGTTTCAAAGGTCGAATCAATACTAAACTAATAAACGCGACACGTTATCTCACGGCCGACTCAACACACAGCCGTGACTCAGCTCTGGAGCTATACTTTGTGGTTTAGATTTCACGCTGGGTAAATGGGGCAATGCCTTTAGCAAGATGCTTCAGATAAATGTGAGGCTGAAGATAGAGGAGACTTTATATTTACCTGGGAGTTTGATCAAAGCGAAATTGGCGCTTTCCTGAGAACAGTCGGGTAGAAATTACACTCGGTGATGTTAACCTTACGGGCTCATATCAAATTCCTCTCTCTTGATGCCTTGATTTTAAAATTTGCATCCTTGTTTTCAAATCCCTCCATGGCCTCGCCCCTCCCTATCTCTGTAACCTCCTCCAGCCCTACAACCCTCTGAGATCTCTGCGCTCCTCCAATTCTGGCCTCTTGCGCATCCCTGATTTTAATCGCTCCACCATTGGCGGCCATGCCTTCAGCTGCCTAGGCCCTAAGCTCTGGAATTCCCTCCCTAAAGCTCTCTTCCTCTCTACCCCTCTCTCCTACTTTAAGACGCTTCTTAAAACCTACCTCTTTGACCAAGCTTTTGGTCACCTGTCCTAATATCTCCTTAAGTGGCTCGGTGTCAAATTTTGTTTAATAATCGCTCCTGAGAAGCATCGTGGGACGTTTTACTACGTTAAAAGCGCTATATAAATGCAAGTTGTTGTGTTGTTGAGGGAGAAAGGATTAGAAGGGTATGCTAATAGGGTTACATGAAGAGGGGTGGGAGGAGGCTCATGTGGAGCATAAACGCCAGCATAGACCAGTTGGGCCGAATGGCCTGTTTCTGTGCTGTAAATTCTATGTAATATGTAAAAAAATCAGGCCTGGGCTATTTTAACTCTGAGCCTCATTTAAATCAATGGAAATGAAGATGGGGAGAGATGTATAATGGGCGGCTGAAACGATATCTACCATTTTACACTGTCGCCCAAAGTCAAAATACCCCCCATTAAAACTAAACAGTAACTTAAAAGGGTGGGCGGTAGTGGGGGGGGGGGTATATGATAAGGCTAACAATATTAAAGATGATCATGAGGAATGTAGGAAGAGTAATGGGGAGGTGAAAAGGGAGATTTGATGGACTAAAAGGGAATAAAAAGGATAGCACATTACAAGTAAAAGAACAGTTAAAGGCTAGGGTAGGACAGCTCAGAGATTGAAGCAGGGAGTCTAATTGTGGAGGATGAAGGTCCTGCAGAGATATCAAAGGTAAGATTTTGCATCGGGTTTTATAAATGACAGTGGGAGTGAGAATGTAGCTGTAATGGAGGAGGACGTGAAACAACTGGAGATAACTGTAGAAAAGGAATTGGTTCTGAAAAAAATAGCAGAACAGTTATACATTCCTTTCTGGCACAAAAAACACGAAAAGAAAAGCGGCCCAACCATGGCTAAGAAAAGAAATTAAGAACAGTATTAGATCTAAAGAGGAGTCATATAAAGTTGCCAGAAAAAGTAGCAAGCCTGAGGATTGGGAGCAGCTTAGAATTCAGCAGAAAAGGACCAAGAGATTGATTAAGAGGGGAAAAATAGAGTATGAGAGTAAACTTGCAAGGAACATAAAAGTGGACTGTAAAAGCTTCTACAAGTATGTAAAAAGAAAAAGATTAGTGAAGACAAATGTAGGTCCCTTACAGTAAGAAATGGGAAAATTTATAATGGGGAACAAGGAAATGGCAGAGCAATTAAACAAATACTTTGGTTCTGTCTTCACGGAAGAGGACACAAATAACTTCCCAGAAATGCGAGGGAACCAAGGGACTAGTGAGAAGGAGGAATTAAAGGAGATTAGTATTAGTAAAAAAATAGTGCTGGAGAAATTAATGGGACTGAAAGCCGATAAATCCCCAGGGCCTGATAATCTGCATCCCAGAATACCAGAAGAGGTAGCCATGGAAATAGTGGATGCATTAGTTGGCATCTTCCAAAATTCTATAGATTATGGAACAGTTCCTGCAGATTGGAGGGTGACAAATGTAACCCCACTATTTAAAAAAGGAGGGAGAGAGAAAACAGGGAACTACAGACCAGTTAGCCTAACATCAATAGTAGGGAAAATGCTAGTCTATTATAAAGGATGTGATAGCAGGACACTTAGAAAATATCAATGGGATTAGACAAAGCCAACATGGATTTATGAAAGGGAAATCATGTTTGACAAACCTACTGGAATTTTTTGAGGATGTAACTGGTAGAATAGATAGGGGAGAACCAGTGGATGTGGTTTAATTTGGATTTTCAGAAGGCCTTTGATAAAGTCCCACATAAGAGGTTAGTGTGCAAAATTAAAGCGCATGGGATTGGCGGTAATATACTGGCATGGATTGAAAATTGGTTAACAGACAGGAAACAGAGAGTAGGAATAAATGGGTCTTTTTCGGGGTGGCAGGCAGTGACTAGTGGGGTACTGCAGGGATCAGTGCTTGGGCCCCAGCTATTCACAATATATATCAATGATTTGGATGAGGGACCAAGTGTAATATTTCCAAGTTTGCTGATGACACAAAACTAGGTGGGATTGTGAGTTGTGAGGAGGATGCAAAGAGGCTTCAAGGTGATTTAGACAAGTTGAGTGAGTGGGCAAATACATGGCAGATGCAGTATAACGTGGATAAATGTAAAGTTATCCACTTTGGTTGTAAAAACAGAAAGACAGATTATTATCTGAATGGTGATAGATTGGGGAATGTTGATGTACAAAGGGACCTGGGTGTCCTTGTACACCAGTCACTGAAAGCAAACATGCAGGTGCAGCAAGTAGTTAGGAAGGCAAATGGTATGTTGGCCTTCATTGCAAGAGGATTTGAGTACCAAAGCAAGGATGTCTTACTGCAGTTATACAGGGCCTTGGTGAGACTACACCTGGAGTATTGTGTGCAGTTTTGGTCTCCTTACCTAAGAAAGGATATACTTGCCATAGAGGGAGTGCAGCGAAGGTTCACCAGACTGATTCCTGGGATGGCAGGACTGTCGTATGAGGAGAGATTGGGTCGACTAGGCCTGTATTCACTCGAGTTTAGAAGAATGAGAGGGGATCTCATTGAAACACATAAAATTCTGACAGGGCTAGACAGACTGGATGCAGGGAGGATGTTTCCCTGGCTGGTGGGGTGGGGGGGGCGTCTAGAACGAGGGGTCACAGTCTCAGGATACGGGGTAGGACATTTAGGACTGAGATGAGGAGAAATTTCTTCATTCGGAGGGTGGTGAACCTGTGGAATTCTCTACCACAGAAGGCTGTGGAGGCCAAGTCACTGAATATATTGAGGAAGGAGATAGATAGCTTTCTAGACACAAAAGGCATCAAGGGGTATGGGGAGAGAGCGTATTGGGATAGATGATCAGCCATGATCATATTGAATGGCGGAGCAGGCTCGAAGGCCGAATGATCTACTCCTGCTCCTATTTTCTGTTCCTATGTTTCTAACTCAAGATGGATCCGTCACTGGCCCCTGACGACATGCATGATAAAGGAATAATATCTGAGATCCATTTCAGTTTGGTCCAGTAGATTCTTCATACCTGTTTGTGTGAGTTTTTTGTGTTGTGGGACACTCCTGGTGCTTGTATCTCCTGATTATTTAAATTGGACGGACTATGACAAAATGTCAAGTTGGAAGGAATGTTTCTTGTTTTTCACCAGCGAGCAGATGTGTGGAATAGGTTTCCAGCTAAAACAGTTAATGGTGTGCTGATTAATGCCTTTGGAACATGGGAACATAGGAATTGCCAGACAAAAGAAGACCAAGTTCCATGTGGTTCGCCTTCTACCACCCTGGTAGTCACACAATACAACGGTAGTGGGAGTTGTTGACTGATCACAACAATCAATTAGTCTACAACAGACCCAGACATGAGGCGAGGAAAACCCCCTGTGGTGGAGAGCTTTGGGAACCATCGCTCCAAAGTCACTGTTGCTCTTAAGCAATTCTTACACTTACCACATGTCATGTCTCAAATTACTCATATACTGTATCCCAAAATATTATTTTCTGAAACTCTATCTAATTTGTTTTTTTTGAATGGATCAGTACTAACTACTGCCACTGTCTTCTCTGGGATTCTGTTCCTTAGATGGACCACTCGCTCACTGAGATATTGTTTCCGCAGATTAGTTTTGAATTTAGCACCCTCCCCTTTGAGCGCGGGGCCGTGTCCTCTGCTTCTGCTGTTCTGGTCAAGGCGGAATAGTTTGTCAATGCACTGCAAAAGAAGTGGATGAATCTTTCAGTAAGATTGTGACTGAGGGTCGTAAGGGTAAGTGGAGACAGTGGAGATTGGATGTGACTGAGGGTCGTAAGGGTAAGTGGAGACAGTGGCGATTGGATGTGACTGAGGGTCGTAAGGGTAAGTGGAGACAGTGGAGATTGAATGTGACTGAGGGTCGTAAGGGTAAGTGGAGACAGTGGTGATTGGATGTGACTGAGGGTCGTAAGGGTAAGTGGAGACAGTGGAGATTGAATGTGGAACGTGACGCTGAGCTGTGGGATCATGGAAATGTCACATCGGGACAGGCATCTGATTGGGGATGTGTGATGTAGGATTTAAGGTTAGGTGGGCATTCTGGGGTTTTTATTGAGTTAGCGTTTCAAACAGAACAAAGAGGCATTAAAGTTAAACAGACATCGTGGTGACTGATCGTAGAAGGGAACTTAAATGCGAGTCTCTTTCCATAAGGAGGCAACATGATGGGTTAAATGAGGCTGGCCATTATTATTGCATGGTTTGGTCAGTAGAAATTGTTATTTGTACAGTCTCCTCAAAGTTTTTATTTGCTTAATATGCTAGCCTGGCATCCAAACAGTAGTGTGGACATCTTAACAAGCTGTCTGTAATGAATATTTAATAACGCATCTGTCCAGAGGAATTTTAATTCAAAAAAGATTCAAAGACTTCCTGCATGCCCCTACATTTCTCAGATTGTATAATGGCTGCCTTGAGCAAGATGATTAAATGGAAACACCAAACATTGCTAAAGATTGACAGGATGCAGCATCTTACGGGCCTTAACAACACATCTGGAATGGAGCCATTAAATCCTTCGATAACCTTCAAGCTGCTCTTTAGCTTCTCCAGAACTTTTGACATCTGCAAATCCAAACACCCAAAACAAAAGCAAAATACTGCGGATGCTGGAAATCTGAACTAAAAACAGGAAATGTTGGAAAACAATCAGCAGGTCAGGCAGCATCTGTGACGATGACCTTTCATCAGAACCGGAAGAAGTTAGAGATTTAACAGTTTATAAGCAAGTACAGAGTCAGGGAAAGGGGGGATGGGGGTGCGGGGGGTTGCAGGGAAGAACAAAGGGAAGGTCTGTGATAGGGTGGAGGGGCAGGAGTGATTAAATGACAAAAGGGATGATGGTGCAAGGCAAAATGGTGTGGTAATGGGACAAGTAAAGAAACAAAAGATGGGTCTAGAGGAGATGTAAATAGAGTCATAGAGAGTCATAGAGTTATACAGCACGGATAGAGGCCCTTCGGCCCATCGTGTCCGCGCCGGCCATCAAGCCCAGTCTAATTTAATCCCATATTCCAGCATTTGGTCCGTAGCCTTGTATGCTATGGCATTTCAAGTGCTCATCCAAATGCTTCTTGAATGTTGTGAGGGTTCCTGCCTCCACAACCCTTTCAGACAGTGAGTTCCAGACTCCAACCACCCTCTGGGTGAAAAAGTTCTTTCTCAAATCCCCTCTAAACCTCCCGCCTTTTACCTTGAATCTATGCCCCCTTGTTATAGAACCCTCAATGAAGGGAAAAAGCTCCTTAGTATCCATCCTATCTATGCCCCTCATAATTTTGTACACCTCAATCATGTCCCCCCTCAGCCTCCTCTGCTCCAAGGAAAACAAACCCAATCTTCCCAGTCTCTCTTCATAGCTGAAGCGCTCCAGCCCTGGTAACATCCTGGTGAATCTCCTCTGCACCCTCTCCAAAGCGATCACATCCTTCCTGTAGTGCGGCGACCACAACTGCACACAGTACTCCAGCTGTGGCCTAACCAGTGTTTTATACAGCTCCATCATAACCTCCTTGCTCTTATATTCTATGCCTCGGCTAATAAAGGCAAGTATCCCATATGCCTTCTTTACCACCTTATCTACCTGTTCCGCCGCCTTCAGGGATCTGTGAACTTGCACACCAAGATCCCTCTGACCCTCTGTCTTGCCTAGGGTCTTCCCATTCATTGTGTATTCCCTTGCCTTGTTAGTCCCTCGCATCACCTCGCACTTTTCCGGGTTAAATTCCATTTGCCACTGTTCCGCCCATCTGACCAACCCATCTATATCGTCCTGCAGACTGAGGCTATCCTCCTCGCTATTTACCACCCTACCAATCTTTGTATCATCAGCGAACTTACTGATCATACCTTTTACATTCATATCCAAGTCGTTAATGTAGACCACAAACAGCAAGGGACCCAGCACAGATCCCTGTGGTACCCCACTGGCCACAGGCTTCCAGTCACAAAAACAACCTTCGACCATCACCCTCTGCCTTCTGCCACTAAGCCAGTTTTGTATCCAAAGTGCCAAGGCACCCTGGACTCCATGGGCTCGTACCTTCTTGACCAGTCTCCTGTGCGGGACTTTATCGAAGGCCTTACTGAAATCCATGTATACCACATCCACTGCGTTACCCTCATCCACACGCCTAGTCACCCCCTCAAAAAATTCAATCAAATTAGTCAGACATGATCTTCACTTGACAAAGCCATGTTGACTATCCCTGATTAATCCTTGCTTCTCCAAGTGGAGACTAATTTTGTCCTTCAGAATTTTTTCCAATAATTTTCCTACCACTGATGTTAGGCTCACTGGTCTGTAGTTCCCCGGTTTTTCCCTACTCCCCTTCTTGAATAATGGTACTACATTAGCGGTTCTCCAGTCCTCTGGCACATCCCTTGTGGCCAGAGAGGTTCTGAATATATGTGTTAGAGCTCCCGCAATCTCCTCCTTTGCCTCACACAGTAGCCTGGGATACATTTCGTCCGGGCCTGGGGATTTATCCATTTTTAGGCCTGCTAAAACCGCCAATACCTCCTCCCGCTCGATGTTAATATGTTCGAGTATATCACAGTCCCCCTGTCGTATTTCTATGTCTACGTCGTCCTTCTCCATAGTGAAAACAGATGCAAAAAATTCATTTAGAACCCCTCCTACATCTGCCGGCTCCACACACAGATTGCCATTTTTGTCCCTAATGGGCCCTATTTTTTCCCTAGTTATCCTCTTACCCTTAATATACTTATAAAACATCTTAGGATTTTCCTTTATTTTGCTTGCCAGTGTTTTTTCATGGCCCCTCCTTGATCTCCTAATTTCCTTTTTAAGTATCCCCCTGCACTTTTTGTACTCCTCTAGGGCTTCCTCCGTCCTTAGCCTTTTGTATCTGCCAAAAGCCCTCCTTTTTTTCCTAATCCATTCTTGTATATCCCCTGACAACCAAGGTTCCCTGGAGTTCTTGGAACCACCCTTGACCTTTACGGGAACATGTTGCCATTGTATGGTCTCAATCTCCCTTCTGAAAGACTCCCATTGCTCCAATGCGGATTTTCCTACAAGCAGCTGATCCCAGTCCATTTTGGCCAGATCCTGCCTTATCCTATTAAAATCGGCCTTCCCCCAATTTAGAACCTTTATTTCCGGCCCCTCCCTGTCCTTTTCCATGACCACCTTAAATCTCACTGAATTATGGTCACTGTCACCAAAGTGCTCACCTACTAGCACTTCTTCTACTTGGCCGGCCACATTCCCTAGAATTAGGTCCAGTACCGCCCCCTCTCTTGTAGGACTTTCTACATGCTGGCTCAAAAAGCTCTCCTGGATGCACGTTAAGAATTTTGTACCCTCTAAGCCTTTTACACTCTGAGTATCCCAGTTAATATTGGGGAAGTTGAAATCCCCCACTATTATTACCCTATTATTTGCACAATTTTCTGAGATTTGCCTACATATCTGTTCCTCTATCTCCCCCTGACTGTTTGGGGGTCTATAGTACACTCCCATCAAAGTGCTTGCCCCCTTTTTGTTTTTAAGCTCCACCCATATGGCCTCATTTGAGGAACCTGCTAATATATCATCCCTCCTTATGGCAGTAATTGATTCTTTAATTAATATTGCGACCCCCCCTCCTCTTATACCTCCCCCTCTGTCTCGCCTGAAGATTCTGTACCCCGGAATATTGAGCTGCCAGTCTTGCCCCTCCCTCAACCATGTCTCTGTGACAGCAACAATATCATACTCCCATGTGTTTATCAACACCTTCAGTTCATCCACCTTATTTGCAAGACTCCTTGCATTAAAATAGATGCCATCCAGCCTTGCTCTTACATATTTGCCCTGTCTTCCAAGCTGACTTGTTTTTTTCTCTATATTTGGCTGCACATCACCCCCTATTGTAGCTCCACTCTGTATCCCATCCCCCTGCCAAGTTAGTTTAACCCCCCCCCAACAGTGCTAGCAAACCTCCCCGCAAGGATATTTGTCCCGCTCTGGTTCAGATGCAACCCGTCCGACTTGTACAAGTCCCACCTTCCCCAGAAGCAGGCCCAGTGATCCAGGAAACTGAAACCCTCCCTCCTGCACCAACTCTTTAGCCACGCATTCATCTGTTCTATCCTCCTATTTCTATACTCACTAGCCCGTGGCACTGGGAGTAATCCAGAGATTACAACCTTTGAGGTCCTGCTCTTTAATCTGCTACCTAGCTCCCTAAATTCTTGATGCAGGACCTCATCTCCCTTCCTACCTATGTCGTTGGTCCCAATGTGGACCACGACCTCTGCCTGCTCACCCTCCCCCTTGAGAATGCCCTGAAGCTGCTCAGTGACATCCATGACCCTGGCACCAGGGAGGCAACAAACCATCCTGGAGTCACGTTTACGGCCACAGAAACGCCTGTCTGTTCCCCTTACGATAGAATCCCCTACCACTATAGCTCTTCCACTCTTTTTCCTCCCAGCCTGTGCAGCAGAGCTACCCCTGGTGCCAGGAAGTTGGCTGCTGCTGCCTTCCCCTGATAAGTCATCCCCCTCAACAATATCCAAAGCGGTATATTTGTTTGAGAGGGAGACGGCCACAGAGGACCCCTGCACTGCCTGCCTGCTCCTCTTACTCTGCCTGGAGGTCACCCACTTACTTCCTGCCTGTACAACCTTTACCTGCGGTGTGACCATCTCACTAAACGTGCTATCCACGACGTTTTCAGCATCGCGAATGATCCATAATGAATCCATCCGCAGCTCCAGTGCCGCAATGCGGTTTGTCAGTAGCTGCAGCTGGATGCATTTCCCGCACACATGGTCGTCAGGGACACCGGAAGGGTCCCTGATTTCCCACATAGAGCAGGAAGAGCATAACACGAGGCTGGGCTGTCCTGACATGACTTACCCTTTAACTAATTAATTCAAATTAAATGAATCCCACCAATTTCACTTCAATTAAAAGGTATACTCAAGGGCCCTTGCTGAACAGCAGTCCCCCACTACACAACAGAGACCCTAGAATCCACAAACTCTAACCTTAGACAAATTCAGCAGGAAAATACTCACCAGCCAATCACTTACCTCTTCCTTGGTGACGTCCCACTTTGGATTACTTTTTGCTTCTTATTTATCTTAGGTCCAGGAGTTAAGTCCCTGAAAACAAAATATAAAAACGAACCTACCCTTAAAATTCCCTGTACCCCCCAAAAGGTTAGAGGAGGTTGGAGGGTGGGAGTCACTACTAGTGTAGTGTCTCGGGTTTAGCAACCGCTCCACCTATATACGGGTACCAATGAATTGGCCCCGCCCCCTGCCTTTGAAAAAGCCCGCGGTGCTCCTTCCCCGCTGGGGAAAAAGACTCACGTAGGTGAGTTTAATTACTCACCTCAGGCCTCCGCTGCTCCCTTTATCGACTCGCCAATCACCTACCCGCTGTCCTGTGACGTCAATCCTTGTTTTTTTCACCGATTGCCTCTCTGCGGGTAGGCCCTCGAGCCTGGGCCTTTAGTTGTCTCCGAGTCCGGCGCTCTCTCCTAGGTCCGCTCCCGCCTGTAGCTCCGCTCCGAGTGCGGGTAGGCCCTCGAGCCTGGGCCTTTAGTAGTCTCCGAGTCCCGCACTCTCTCCTAGGTCCGCTCCCGCCTGTAGCTCCGCTCCGAGTGCGGGTAGGCCCTCGAGCCTGGGCCTTTAGTAGTCTCCGAGTCCCGCGCTCTCTCCTAGGTCCGCTCCCGCCTGGCAACAGCAGACCCATTAACAGCACCTGCGGTCCGAAAAAACGGGAGCAGTGGTTCTGATGTAAAGTTGTTGAATTCAATGTTGAGTCCGGAAGGTTGTAATCGAAAGATGAGGTCCTGTTCCTCGAGCTTCCCTTGATCTTCATTGGAACAGTGTAAGAGGCCGAGGACAGAGAGGTCAGAGTGGGAGTGGGACAGAGAATTAAAATGGCAAGTGGCCGGAAGCTCAGGGTGCCACTTGCAGACTGAGCGAAGGTGTTCAGCAAAGCGATCACCCGGTCTGCGTTTGGTCTCCCCGGTGTAGAGGAGCGAATTCACTGTGAGCAGCGAATACTGAATACTACATTGAAAGAAGTACAAGTAAATCGCTGTTTCACCTGGAAGGAGTGTTTGGGGCTCTGGACAGTGGGAAGGGAGGAGGTGAAAGGGCAGGTGTTGCATCTCCTGCGCTCGCACGGGAAGGTGCCTTGGGAAGGGGAGTGGGTGTTGGGGGTGATCAAAACACTTATCTGCATAGGCCAATTGGCCAGTCAATTGGCCAATCGCAGCATTAGAAACCTTCAATCCAATCTGACCAAAACAGCTCTGCTGTGATGTATAACCTTCTATTCAGAAAATACAACCCTAACAGAATCTTTCCGCGAGAGGGAGATCTTGGACAAACTCTTCCCAATGATAATTGGGAATCCTTTTTAGTGTCAGCTGTGGCCCAGTGGTGGCACTCTCGCTTCTGAATCAGCAGGCCGTGGGTTCAAGTCCCACTCCAGAGACTTGAGCATGTAATCTAGGCTGAGACTCTAGTGCCATACTGAGGCAGTGCTGCACTGTTGGAGGTGCCGTCTTCCAGAAGAGACATTAAACTGAAGCTCCATCTGCCCTCTCAGGTGGACGTAAGTGATCCCATGGCACTATTTTGAAGAAGAGCAGGGGAGTTCTCCCCGGTGTCCTGGCCAATATTTATCCCTCAACCAACATCACTACAAAAAAAGATTATTTGAACATTATTACATTGCTGTTTGTGGGATCTTGCTGTGCGCAAATTGGCTGCCGCGTTTCCTACATTACAACAGTGAATACACTTCAAAAGTACTTCATTGGCTGTAAAACGTTTTGGGACATCCTGAGGTCATGAAAGGCGCCATATAAACACAAGTCTTTATCTCTTTTTATTCCTACCAGGATCCTGGTACACGGGGAGGGGGGCAGTTCATACAGTGTCTTCCTCATTGTCGGTCCCTTTTATCTTTATTGAGAAGCCTAGGTGAAGGGCCCTGGCCCACAATGTACAAGACCACCAAGATTAAAAAAAAAAGCTAAGAGAGAAGATGAGATAAATCAAGAAGTGATGATTAGGTGACACCAACCCTGGGCTTTAAAACCCTGTAGATTGTAAGAACGTAGGAAAGCATGAAAGTCGTTCTTTTTGTGAAGCAGGATACATATATCAAGAAAAATTTAAAAAACAGGGAAATTAAATTTAACCTTTGGACCATCCCATCCGGAAAACTGAGCCTCCATATTCCCAAGAGGATCTTCTCCTTGTAAATGTGTTTGTGCAGGAGCTAATCCTACGGTTGTGCATTGGAAGGTTTTCCTTTGTAAGCACAACATATTTTAGCCTGTGACAGAATCATTTGAGAAATGGCTACAATTGCTTCAGTTAATGTTCATTGTCCAAGCGAGTGATTAAATGGCATTATTCAAAGTATTAATCTCTAGTACTTGCGAAGTCAGATCAACCCGTGTTGGGGAACTTGATGTGAATTATTGAAAAAGAAAGAACTTGCATTTATATAGTGCCTTTCTCATCCTCGGGATATCCTAAAGGGCTTCACAGCCAATGAATGACTTCTGAAGTGTAGGGGATAATTTTAACCCCTAGGAATGGGTGGGTTGGGGGCGGGCGGGAGGTTAAACTAACAGCTTTTCTTCAAGCCCGGCCGCAACCTGGCATCAACGCGCCCACTTACGGGTTTAATGTGGGCACGTTTGGATGCATGCGCCCAGCTGAAACCCAGAAGTTGCGTCCCCGATTAATGCCAATGGGTGGATCTTATAAGGGGCAATTATCTACTTGAAATGCTTGAAGTAGGTAATTTTATTGTTGATTCTGAAGCTGAAATGAATTTGTCTTCACTAACACAGGTTTCCCATGGCTTCTGAATTTCGCCATTGAAACAGAGACAGTAGATTCCTACCTCAATGAGAACACTGTCCACTGTTAAAAAAAACATCTGTTAAAGGGACTTTGAGTGAGAGGGAGAGTCACTGACCTGGTCGGCGTCAAACAGTATTTCTTTTTCTTTTCTCTCTTATTTGTTGGTTCTGGTTTGACTTTAAAATTGAGGAACACGGCATTGAGTGATGCATTTTTGGAAGGAAAAATGACGAGAGGCAGTACAGGCCTGGGGGTTCACGTACACAAATCTTTGAAGGTGGCAGGACAAGTTGATAAAGCGGTTAAAAAAAATACGGGATCCTTGGCTTTATAAATAGAGACATAAGGCGCTAAATTGGGCCGTGTAGCGCCCGTTATTTCAGCGCTACACGGCCTCTCGAGGTGCAAAAAGATGGCGTCTTGGCTGAGCACGCACGTTTCCAGTGTGACGTGTGCTGGATGTCATCTTGGTATAGGAGTTAGTGCGCACACAAATACCGAACGCCGGGAGCATGTAAAGTAAGGAGGAAATGGATACAATCAGTGTGCAACACTGATTTAAAGTGATAGACACCATTTTAGGACTTAACGCTCAACTCAACGCACAGTCTTAATCCTGACCATCTGAACGTGTCTTAGAGTGCCTGGAGGACCCCCCACCAGCGCTATTTAAAGGGACCATGCAGGATTTACAGGTTAATGGCTGGACTATTGCCTCTGGCTGCCGAGACATTTGTAACTGTTTTTGGAGGTCTCCTAGACTTGAATACTAGGAAGCGGGGACATAGCCTAACATTTAGAGCCAGGACGTGCAGGAGTGAAGTTAGGAAATGCTTCTACACGCAAAGGGTGGGAGATGTTTGGAACGCTCTTCTCCAGATGGCAGTTGATGCTAGCTCACTTGTCAATCTAAATCGGTGATTGTCAGTCGGTGAGCGGCGGTAAAGAGCGAGACCAGAGCGGGGATAAAAACAGCGCGGAGAGAGCGAGAGTTCAGTCGGTGAGCGGCGGGAGAGAGCGAGACCAGAGCGGAGATATAAACAGCGCGGAGAGAGCGAGAGTTCAGTCGGTGAGCGGCGGGAGAGAGCGAGACCAGAGCGGGGATATAAACAGCGCGGAGAGAGCGAGACCAGAGCGGGGATATAAACAGCGCGGAGAGAGCGAGACCAGAGCTTACTCTGAGAGCGAGACTCTGAGACCAGCGGCAGTTCGGGGTGACGTCACCAGTCAGAAAGTGACGCGGCACAGGGGAGGCAGCTGATTGGTGAGTAGGTTCAGGTGAGTATTTCTACCATTTTACTGTAAGTAAAGTAATAAGAAAGGGAAGATCTGCAGGTTTTATAGCAGATAGTGTTTTTTTTAGTGAACCTAGGTCCCTAGTATAGTTAACATTTTCTAATTTCAACGTAATTTAAAAGGAGTAACTAAGCTAAGGCAAGTCATGGCAGCAGACCTCGCACCCGTGATATGCTCCTCCTGCAAGATGTGGGAAGTCATGGACACTACCAGTGTCCCTGCCGACCATGTGTGCGGGAAGTGTGTCCACCTGCAGCTACTGACCGATCGTATCTCGGAGCTGGAGCTGCGGGTGGACTCACTGTGGAGCATCCGCGATGCAGAGAAACTCGTGGATAGCACGTTTAGCGAGTTGGTCACACCGCAGGTAAAGGGTATACAGGCAGGAAGTGAATGGGTGACCACCAGGAAGAGTAAGAGATGCAGGCAGGTAGTGCAGGGGTCCCCTGTGGCCATCCCCCTCTCAAACAGATATGCCACTTTGGATGCTGTTGGGGGGGATGACTTATCAGGGGAAGGCAGCAGCAGCCAAATTCCTGGCACCACGGGTAGCTCTGCTGCACAGGCTGGGAGGAAAAAGAGTGAAAGAGCTATAGTGATAGGGGACTCAATTGTAAGGGGAATAGACAGGCGTTTCTGCGGCCGCAACCGAGACTCCAGGATGGTGTGTTGCCTCCCTGGTGCAAGGATCAAGGATGTCTCGGAGCGGCTACAGAACATTTTGGAGGGGGAGGGCGAACAGCCAGCTGTCGTGGTGCACATAGGCACCAACGATATAGGTAAAAAAGGAGATGAGGTCCTAAAAGCAGAATATAGGGAGTTAGGAGGTAAATTAAAAAATAGGACCTCAAAGGTAGTAATCTCAGGATTGCTGCCAGTGCCACGTGCTAGTCAGAGTAGAAATAGGAGGATATTTCAAATGAATACGTGGCTAGAGGAATGGTGCAAGGGGGAGGGATTCAAATTCCTGGGACACTGGAAACGGTTCTGGGGGAGGTGGGACCAGTACAAACCGGATGGTCTGCACCTGGGCAGGGCCGGGACCGCTGTCCTAGGAGGAGTGTTTGCTAGTGCTGTTGGGGAGGGTTTAAACTAAAGTGGCAGGGGGTTGGGAACCTGAGCAGGGAGAGAGAGGAAAGCGTAACAGGAAGGGACAGAAGGTATGGAGTAATAGGTAAAGTGTTAAAAAAGGAAAAAGCAGGAACTAAGCGTCACAAAACAGATTTGAAAGTTCTTTATCTGAATGCACGTAGCATTCGTAATAAAATGGCCGAGTTAACGGCACAAATAACTACGTATGGGTATGATCTTGTGGCCATTACAGAAACATGGCTGCAGGGTGACAACGACTGGGAATTAAATATGCCAGGGTATTTAACAATCAGGAAGGACAGGCAGGAAGGAAGGGGAGGTGGGGTGGCTATGTTAATAAAGGAAGGAATCACTGTAATACAGAGAAATGATATTGGGACAAAGCATCAAGATAATGAAACAGTTTGGGTGGAGATAAGGAATAATAAGGGAAAAAAAACATTAGTGGGCGTAGTATATAGGCCTCCTAATAGTTGCAACTCTGCTGGAAGAAGTATTAATCAGGAAATAGTCGGGGCATGTAATAAGGGAACAGCCATAATTATGGGGGATTTTAATTATCATATTAACTGGACAAATCAAATTGGGCAGAGCAGCCTTGAGGACGAGTTCATTGAGTGCATCAGGGATGGATTTCTTGAGCAGTATGTAACTGATCCTACAAGGGGGCAGGCAACCTTGGACCTGGTCCTGTGTAATGAGTCAGGATTAATTAATAATGTCCTAGTTAAGGATCCCCTTGGAACGAGCGACCACAACATGGTTGAATTCCATATCCAATTAGAGGGTGAGAAGGTTGATTCTCAAACAAGCGTACTGAGCTTGAATAAAGGAGACTATGATGGTATGAGAGCGGAATTGATTAAAGTGGACTGGGAAAATAGATTAAAGGGTAAGACGGTACATGAGCAGTGGTGTTCATTTAGGGAGTTATTTTACAACTTTCAAAATAAATATATTCCACTGAGGAAAAAAGGGTGTAAAAGAAATGACAGCCATCCGTGGCTAAGTAAAGAAATCAAGGATAGTATCCGACTAAAAACAAGGACATATAAGGTAGCCAAACTTAGTGGGAGGATAGAAGATTGGGAATTCTTCAAAAGACAGCAAAAAGTAACTAAAGGATTGATTAAGAAAGGGAAGTTAGATTATGAAAAGAAATTAGCAAAAAATATAAAAACAGATAGCAAGAGTTTCTATAGTTATATAAAAAGAAAAAGGGTGGCTAAGGCAAACATAGGTCCCTTAGAGGATGAGACCGGGAAATTAATGGTGGGAAACATGGAGATGGCAAAAATGCTGAACAAATATTTTGTTTCAGTCTTTACAGTAGAGGACACTAAGAATATCCCAACACTGGACAAACAGGGGACTCTCGGGGGGGAGGAGCTAAATACGATTAAAATCACTCAGGAGATGGTACTCAGTAAAATAATGGGACTCAAGGCGGATAAATCCCCTGGACCTGATGGCTTCCATCCTAGGGTCTTGAGGGAAGTGGCAGTAGGGATTGTGGATGCTTTGGTGATAGTTTTCCAAAATTCCCTGGACTCAGGAGAGGTCCCGGCAGATTGGAAAACTGCTAATGTAACACCGTTATTTAAAAAGGGTAGTAGGCAGAAGGCTGGAAATTATAGGCCAGTTAGCTTAACATCTGTGGTGGGTAAAATTTTGGAGTCTATTATTAAGGAGACAGTAACGGAACATTTAGATAAGCATAATTTAATAGGACAAAGTCAGCATGGCTTTATGAAGGGGAAGTCATGTCTGACAAATTTGCTTGAGTTCTTCGAGGATATAACGTATAGGGTGGATAAAGGGGAACCAGTGGACATAGTGTATTTAGACTTCCAGAAGGCATTCGACAAGGTGCCACATAAAAGATTATTACTTAAGATAAAAAATCACGGGATTGGGGGTAATATTCTGGCATGGGTGGAGGATTGGTTATCGAACAGGAAGCAGAGAGTTGGGATAAATGGTTCATTTTCGGACTGGCAACCAGTAACCAGTGGTGTTCCACAGGGGTCGGTGCTGGGTCCCCAACTCTTTACAATCTATATTAACGATTTGGAGGAGGGGACCGAGTGCAACATATCAAAATTTGCAGATGATACAAAGATGGGAGGGAAAGTAGAGAGTGAGGAGGACATAAAAAACCTGCAAGGGGATATAGACAGGCTGGGTGAGTGGGCGGAGATTTGGCAGATGCAATATAATATTGGAAAATGTGAGGTTATGCACTTTGGCAGGAAAAATCAGAGAGCAAGTTATTTTCTTAATGGCGAGAGACTGGAAAGTACTGCAGTACAAAGGGATCTGGGGGTCCTAGTCCAAGAAAATCAAAAAGTTGGTATGCAGGTGCAGCAGGTGATCAAGAAAGCCAACGGAATGTTGGCTTTTATTGCTAGGGGGATAGAATATAAAAACAAGGAGGTATTGCTGCAGTTATATAAGGTATTGGTGAGACCGCACCTGGAATACTGCATACAGTTTTGGTCTCCATACTTAAGAAAAGACATACTTGCTCTCGAGGCAGTACAAAGAAGGTTCACTCGGTTAATCCCGGGGATGAGGGGGCGGACATATGAGGAGAGGTTGAGTAGATTGGGACTCTACTCATTGGAGTTCAGAAGAATGAGAGGCGATCTTATTGAAACATATAAGATTGTGAAGGGTCTTGATCGGGTGGATGCAGTAAGGATGTTCCCAAAGATGGGTGAAACTAGAACTAGGGGGCATAATCTTAGAATAAGGGGCTGCTCTTTCAAAACTGAGATGAGGAGAAACTTCTTCACTCAGAGGGTGGTAGGTCTGTGGAATTTGCTGCCCCAGGAAGCTGTGGAAGCTACATCATTAGATAAATTTAAAACAGAAATAGACAGTTTCCTAGAAGTAAAGGGAATTAGGGGTTATGGGGAGCGGGCAGGAAATTGGACATGAAGCTGAGTTCGGATCGGTCAATGCCCTGTGGGTGGCGGAGAGGGCCCAGGGGCTGTGTGGCCGGGTCCTGCTCCGACTTCTTGTGTTCTTTAGATTTGTGGTTGGGTTCAGATCAGCCATGATCTTATTGAATGGCGGAGCAGGCTCGAGGGGCCGATTGGCCTACTCCTGCTCCAATTTCTTATGTTCTTATGTTCTTATGTAAATCTGAGACTGATAGATTTCTGTGAACCAAGGGTATTAAGGGATATGGGACTAAGGCGGGTATATGGAGTTAGGCCACAGGTCCACCATGATCTCATTGAATGGTGGAACAGGCTCGAGGGGCTAAATGCCAAGGCCACATGCGGCCTCCTGATTTGCGCCACCTTCTCCTGCAAGAAAGCGGGACATGTGCCTGGGTGATGTGCCTGTCATGGTTGAATAGCTGCCAGTGTGTGTGGCCTGTGAGTTGTGGGTGGGCGGCTTGAAACAGTGGTAATGTGTAAGGGTGAGAGGAAGCATCTGATTGGAAGAGTTGAGTACTGATGGAAAGAGTTTATTGGTATGTGGGTGATGGGGGTGTAGTGTGTGGAGCAGTTGGTGGGAGACGCCACTTGACAGTTGACCTCACTCACCTTGACCACTCATGTCAAAGCATTGAACTTCTTCCTGCACTTTATTCATGTTCGTGGTGCTGTGCACCTGGCATTGATTTCGTCCTCTACTGCCTTGCACTGCCTTTTGGGCATATGTCTGGAGGGCCTCTTGGCCTCCCCCCCACCCCCCACCCCTACGGATACAGGATGTCCCTCCTTCTGTCCACCTCTTGCACCAAGGCCTCTAGTGCATCAGCAGAGAACCTTGGTGCATGCACTCTCTCAGGCCTGGTACAAACTCAGATCGGCAGATTGGTGAGATCTGGCATGCCGATTGGAGGATGTGGGATTTAGCAGTGCGCAACCTTTATTCAATGTTTTAACATAACTCATCAATGTGTAAACATAGGGACGGGAGCTGCATCTGTGTTTTGTGTGTGCGATGTCTGATCTCCGTTCAGACTCTGTGCAGACAGTCGACTGTTATTTTTAGCAAATAACAGGTACTAGTTACCTTTAAGAGATTTTAAGAGACATTCTCCTTTTAAGAGATTGGGGCCCTCCCGCTGGTGGAAAGTGCGAACTGCATTGAATTGATGTGCGAGATCTGGATTTCAACACAGATTGACGGTAAGTACTGAGGCAGGACGAAGTTCTCAGATCACGCTACCTACGCCCAATAATAGGCCCTATCGAATTTTCCCCCAAAAAATTACACAAGCAAGGAAGTATAAAACACTGGTTAGGCCACAGCTGGAGTACTGTGTGCAGTTCTGGTCGCCACACTACAGGAAGGATGTGATCGCTTTGGAGAGGGTGCAGAGGAGATTCACCAGGATGTTACCAGGGCTGGAGCGCTTCAGCTATGAAGAGAGACTGGGAAGATTGGGTTTGTTTTCCTTGGAGCAGAGGAGGCTGAGGGGGGACATGATTGAGGTGTACAAAATTATGAGGGGCACAGATAGGATGGATACTAAGGAGCTTTTTCCCTTCGTTGAGGGTTCTATAACAAGGGGACATAGATTCAAGGTAAAAGGCGGGAGGTTTAGAGGGGATTTGAGAAAGAACTTTTTCACCCAGAGGGTGGTTGGAGTCTGGAACTCACTGTCTGAAAGGGTTGTGGAGGCAGGAACCCTCACAACATTCAAGAAGCATTTGGATGAGCACTTGAAATGCCATAGCATACAAGGCTACGGACCAAATGCTGGAATATGGGATTAGAGTAGACAGGGCTGATGGCCGGCGCGGACACGATGGGCCGAAGGGCCTCTATCCGTGCTGTATAACTCTATGACTCTATGACTCTATGACTCTATGTTAAACCTTTATGAATCACTCGTTTGACATCGGCTAGAATATTGTGTCCAATTCTGAGAACCACACTTTAGAAAGGATGTCAAGGCCTCGCAGAGGGTGCAGAGGAGATTTACTGGAATGGTGCAGGAATGAGGGGCCTCGGTTATCTGGAGAGACTGGAGAAGTTGGAGTTGTTCTCCTTAGAGAAGGTTAAGGGGGAGATTTAAAAGAGGTGTTCAAAATCATTAACGGTTTTGATGGAGTAGATAGAGAGAAACTGTTTCTACTGGCAGGAGGGTCAGTAACTGGAGAACACGGATTTAAAATAATTGCCAAAAAATCCAGGGGGAGGTGAGGAGAATTTTTTTTGTTCAGCGAGCTGCAATGACCTGCAATGCACTGCCTTAAAGGGCGTTGGAAGCAGATTCAATAGTAACTTTCAAAAGGGAATTGAATATATACTTAAAAAGGAAAAATTTGCAGGGCCGTGGGGAAAGAGCGGGGGGAGTGGGACTAATTGGATAGCTCTTCCAAAGAGGCACGATGGGCTGAATGACCTCCTTCTGTGCTGTTTGATTCTAACAAGCCCGTTACTGCATGACTGATCTCAACCCTGCCCACCCACCTCCTCAAAGGATGTCTCCATTCTTTCTCCAGAAACACATCCAATTGTCTCTTGAAACCATTTAATCTGCCCTTTCCTGGTAACTTATTCCACAACTTTATTAGCAGTAGCAGTAAAGGAGGAGGTAGTAGCGATGTTGGATAGGATAAAAATAGATAAAGAGGAGGTACTTAAAATATTGGCAGTACTCAAAGTAGAAAAGTCACCCGGTCTGGATGGGATGCATCCTAGGTTACTGAGGGAAGTAAGGGTGGACATTGCGGAGGCTCTGGCCACAATCTTCCAATCCTCCTTAGATATGGGGACGGAGGACTGGAGGACTGGGGGATTGTAAATGTTCACACCCTGTTCAAAAAAGGAGAGAGGGATAAACCCAGCAATTACAGGCCAGTCAGCCTAACATCGGTGGTGGGAAACTTTTAGAGGCAATAATGCGGGACAAAGTTAATTGGCACTTGGAAAGGCATGGGCTAATAAATGAAGGTCAGCTGAGATTTGTTAAAGGGAAATCGTGTTTGGCTAACTTGATTGAGTTCTTTGATGAAGTAACGGAGAGGGTTGATGAAGGTTGTGCGGTTGATGTTGTGTATATGGACTTTCAAAAGGCATTTGATAAAGTACCACATAATAGACTTGTTAGCAAAATTAAAGCCCATGGGATTAAAGGGACAGTGACAGTGTGGATATAAAATTGGCTAAGGGACAGAAAGCAGAGAGTAGTGGTGAACAGTCGTTTTTCAGACTGGAGGGAAGTATACAGTGGTGTTTCCCAGGGGTCAGTATTAGGACCACTGCTCTTTTTGATATACATTAATGACCTGGACTTGGGTATAGAGGATATCATTTCAAAGTTTGCAGATGACACAAAACTCGGAAATGTAGTAAACAATGTGGAGGATAATAACAGACTTCAGGAGGACAGAGACAGACTGGTGAAATGGGCAGACACGTGGCAGATGAAATTTAATGCAGAGAATTATGAAGTGATGAATTTTGGTAGGAAGAATGAGGAGAGGCAATATAAACTAAATGGTACAATTTTAAAGGGGTTGCAGAAACAGAGAGACCTGGGGGTGCACATACACAAATCTTTAAAGGTGGCAGGACAAGTTGAGAAGGCTGTTAAAAAAGCATATGGTGTCCTGGGCTTTATTAATAGAGGCATAGAGTACAAAAGCAATGAAGTTATGCTAAACCTTTATAAAACACTGGTTAGGCCTCAGCTGGAGTATTGTGTTCAATTCTGGGCACCACACTTTAGGAAGGATTTCCAGACCTTAGAGAGGGTGCAGAGGAGATTTACCAGAATGGTACCAGGGATGAGGGACTTCAGTTATGTGGAGAGATTGGAGAAGCTGGGGTTGTTCTCCTTAGAACAGAGAAGGTTAAGGGGAGATTTGATAGAGGTGTTCAAAATCATGAACGGTTTTGATAGAGTGAATAAGGAGAAACTGTTTCCAGTGGCAGAAGGGTCGGTGACCAGAGGACACAGATTTAAGGTGACCGGCAAAAGAGCCAGAGGAGACATGAGGAAACATTTTCTTATGCAGCGAGTTGTTATGATCTGGAATGCACTGCCTGAAAGGGCGGTGGAAGCAGATTCAATAGTAACTTTCAAAAAGGAATTGGATAAATACTTGAAGGATAGCTCTTTCAAAGAGCCGACACAGGCATGATGGGCTGAATGGCCTCCTCCTGTGCTGTACTTATGATACTATGATCATATGATACTATGATTACCCATTGTATTAAACAAGTTTTGCCTGGCTTTCCTTCTTACTTTGCTTCAATCATCTCACTCAGTTCCCTTTCTAATCTTCAGTTGGACTACCTCAGTCTCCTTATCGACCCAATATCCTGTCATTTCCTATCTACTTTGTGCAGCGACCCAATGTTCCGTGAGGCCCTGCATCAACTAGCGACATGAATTTGTTCTTCAGGAAGGTTCCACATCACTTTATATCACTCACCCAAGCTCCTGCATCATTTGGTGTCATTTTCCATTATGTAGAAGAAATGAAGGAGCTGTACTCGTGAAGCTCGGATAAAAAAACAAATATAATATAAAAAGTATTATAACTATAAATATTTAGAATATATAATGCATTTAATATAAAATATACTGTTGGATGTGTACAGCTAGTTATGAAACCTCCCGTGAGGGAAGGGAGGGATCCAATTGACGATAAAATAAATTGAGTTTCTCTCTTACTGTTTCCGATATCATCTGAATCCCTTGATTTGAATTTTGCTGCCTAACTCAGCTTCTTCTATTCCAAAATCTGTCACACAGCACCCTTTTACGCCTCCCTGCATTCTCACTGTGTTGGAGTCATCAAGGTTTAAATGTGTTTTCCCGAGGGCCTCAATACCTTGGAAGTCTTTACCTCCCCGAGCTTTCCTTTCTTCCAACAATCTGCAGGCTTTTAAAAACCAATCTTGGTGTCACCTAAACATGAATTCTTTATTTATCATCTCTTTTACGCTTTTCAACTTTGAACTGTCGGCCTTGGTCCACTACCTAGGGTCCTCAGTTAAAAAATTATAATGACTTACCCTTTGTTTCCTCTACTCAGACGGTTTTAACGGTTTTGATGAGACTGGGGCAGTCTGTTCATCTAAGCTCCTCTTTTAGTGTAATGACTAATAGCTCTTTCCACTCTTTGTTGTGTTAACCTTTAAACAAGTTAATGCTTCCAAGGCCAATGTGTCTCCATAAATTCTGATCTGCTTTAATGGGTTTCCTGAAACTCAGTTCAGACTCAGCTTCTATATCCGACACATAGACCACAGAGTCTGAGCTGTCCGAACAATGGGAAAGAGCTTGGAACAGAGAACGTTAGTTATCGCTGTGTGTCAGTTCTGGCTCAGTGGTAGCATCTCTTATCTCTGAATCAGAAGGCTGTGGGTTTAAATCCCACTCCAGAGATGTAAGTGCAAAATCTAGGCTGACACTCCAGTGCAGTATTGAGGGAGTGCTACACTGTTGGAAGTGCTGTCTTTCAAATGAGATGTTAAACCAAGGCCCTGTCTTTCCTCTCAGATAGATGTAAAAAATCCCATGGTACTATTTCAATGAAGAGCAGAGGAGTTCTCTCAGGTGGTCTGGCTAATATTTATCCTTCAAACAACATCACTAATAAACAGATGATTTGGTCATCGTCATGTTGATGTTTGTGGGATCTTGCTGTGCACAAATTGGATGCCGCATTTGCTACATTCCAACGGTGACTTCACTTCAAACGTATTTAATTGGCTGTAAACTTCTTTGGGACATCCTGAGGTCGTGAAAGGTGCTATAGATTTTTTTTTGATGAGTTACCAGAGAGGGTAGGTCAGGGCAATGCAGTTGATGTGGTGTATATGGACTTCCAAAAGGCGTTTGATAAAGTGCCGCACTAGAAACATAGAAAATAGGAGCAAGAGTAGGCAATTCGGCCCTTCGGGCCTGCTCCGCCATTCAAAATGATCATGGCTGATCGTCTAACTCAGTACCCTGTTCCCGCTTTTTTCCCATATCCCTTGATCCCTTTAGCATTAAGAACTATATCTATCTCCTTCTTGAATACATCTAATGAATTGGCCTCCATTGCCTTCTGTGGGAGAGAATTCCACAGGTTCACCACCCTCTGAGTGAAGAAATTTCTCCTCATCTCGGTTCTAAATGGCATACCCCGTATCCTGAGACTGTGACCCCTGGTTCTGGACTCCCCAGCCATCGGGAACATCCTCCCTGCATCTAGTCTGTCTAGTCCTGTTAGAATTTTATATGTTTCGATGAGATCACCTCTCATTCTTCTAAACTCCAGTGAATATAGGCCTAGTCGACCCAATCTCTCCTCATACGTCAGTCCTGCCATCCCAGGAATCAGTCTGGTAAACCTATGTTGCACTCCCTCCATGGCAAGAACATCCTTCCTCAGATAAGGAGACCAAAACTGCACACAATACTCCAGATGTGGTCTCACATCATAGGGCTTGTCATCAAGATTGAAGCCCATGGAATAAAAGGGGCAGTAGCAGCATGGATACAGGATTGGCTATGTGACAGGAAACAGAGAGTAGTGGTGAATGGTTGTTTCTTGGACTGGAGGGTGGTGTTCCCCAGGGGTCAGCGCTGGGACCACTGCTTTTCTTGATATATATTAATGACTTGGACTTGGGTGAACAGGGCACAATTTCCAAATTTACAGATGACACAAAACTTGGAAGTGTAGTGAACAGTGAATAGGATAGTGATAGACTTCAAGAGGATATAGACAGGCTGGTGGCATGTGCGGACATGTGGCAGATGAAATTTAACACAAAAAAATGCGAGGTGATACATTTCGGTAGGAAGAATGAAAAGAGGCAATATAAACCAGAGGGCACAACTCTAAAAGGGGTGCAGGAACAGAGAGATCTGGGGGTACACAAATCTTTGAAGGTGGCAGGACAGGTTGAGAAAGCGATTAAAAAAGCATACGGGATCCTGGACTTTATAAATAGAGATATAGAGTACAAAAGTATGGAAGTCATGATGAACCATTATAAAACACTGATTCGGACACAACTGGAGCATTGTGTCCAGTTCTGGGCACCGCACTTTAGGAAAGATTGAAGTCCTTAGAAAGGGCGCAGAAGAGATTTACTAGAGTGACTCCAGGGATGAGGGACTTTAATTACGTGGATTGACCGGAGAAGCTGGGGTTGTTCTCCTTAGAACAGAGAAGGTTGAGAGGAGATTTGATAGAGATATTCAAAATCATGAAGGGTCTAGACAGAGTAGATAGAGAGAAATTGTTCCCATTGGCGGAAGGGTCAAGAACCAAAGGACATAGATTTAAGGTGATTGGCAAAAGAACCAAAGGTGATATGAGGAAAAACTTTTTTACACAGCGAGTGGTTGTGATCTGGAATGCACTGCCCGCGGGGGTGATGGAGGCAGATTCAATCATGGCCTTCAATAGGGAATTGGATAAGTACTTGAAAGGAAAAAAATGTGCAGGACTACGGGGATAGGGCGGGGGAGTGGAACTCGCTGGATTGCTCTTGCATAGAGTCAGCATGGACTCGATGGGCCAAATGGCTTCCTTCCGTACTGTAACCATTCCATGATTCTATGATTTCTATTCTATATAAATGCAAGTCTTTTTTTTTCTTTTATTCAGTTGAAACAATGGGGGTGATTTTATCTCCCAAGAACAGGTGGGCTGGGGGAGGGTGGGCAGTAAAAATTGTTGATTTAATCATCGGAACCGCATCCCGGCTCCAACACTCCCACATCGGGTTTAACCCAGGCGCTTTTGGATGCACATGCGCAGCCGAAACCCGGAAGTTATAAGATATTAAGGGGAATAGATAGGGTGGATAGAGAGAAACTATTTCCGCTGGTTGGGGATTTTAGGAGTAGGGGGCACAGTCTAAAAATTAGAGCCAGACCTTTCAGGAGCGAGATTAGAAAACATTTCTACACACAAAGGGTGGTAGAAGTTTGGAACTCTCTTCCGCAAACGGCAATTGATACTAGCTCAATTGCTAAATTTAAATGTCAGATCGATAGCATTTTGGCAACCAAAGGTATTAAGGGATATGGGCCAAAGGCAGGTATATGGAGTTAGATCACAGATCAGCCATGATCTTATCAAATGGCGGAGCAGGCACGAGGGGCTGAATGTCCTACTCCTATTCCTATGTTCCTAAGTCGCGTCCCCTATTAATGCCGGCGGCCGGCTTGTTAAAGGGGCAATATAGGTAATTTAAACAGTTGAGGTACTTCATTTTGTGTGGATTCTGAACCTGAAATGAAGTTTACCTCACCTGCACAGGCTTCCCGTGGCTTCTCAAACTCGCCAGCGAAACGGAGGCGAGATTCCTGCAGAAGTTGATTCGGCCCTTTAAACCTGTGATTGACACATCTCAAGAAAAGCTCAGGGATTGCAGCCGGCCTCTCAGCACCCCCCAGGCAAGCGTTTGGCTGAGAGTTCTTTGTGTTGGCTCTCTATTCACTCATCCAGCCATTACTCAATTAAATGAAACTGAACATAATCAATTGTTAACATCCTGAATCAATGTTGAGTGTGTGCACAAACTTATATTGTTAAGAATGACAATGTCTGAAATATTGGAAGATTCTGCAGTCAAGTTACTTGAAAGAATCATAACATTTTATAAGAACTTGGCTGTTTTGCTAATATGAATTATAGAACTCCAATTGTGTTTCCAATTCGCATTCATTATTTGCCTTTGTGTGGTACATCTCTTTTCTTTTTCTGGCTTTCTCTCTCCTCCCACAACTATTTGGATTGTGTTTCTTCCCACCTCATTTCCAGTAAATTCTTCATCCCTTTCTCTAATTTTCTCCTTCTCTGTCATATCTGCTCTAATAAATCTATTTTCCACACCAGGGTTCCTAAAGGTCCTTCTTTTTCCTCAGCTAAGTCTTCCCTCAGCAGTGGTTGACAGGCCCTTTGATTTCCCATATGTAGCAGAAAATAACTGCCAGGGACATCCGCTCTGCTTTTCGTCTTTTAATGTTAATGCTAGTGCTGGTGCTGTTAGGATGTTCAAAATCTGAATGTTACTTATATTGCACTGATCATTCTCTCCTGCTCACCCTGGTATACGTCCCTTATTCCTGGCCCGAATCTGGAGCCAGCTCTTCATGCCCTTCTCCCTGTGTAGCCTCAATGCATGTTGTGCAGTGGGTGCGCGATGCTGGTGGCTCCCATTGACTCCCTGCTCAACTTCAGTACGTTGGCTGCAGGTCTTTCCTTGTTTAATATTGGTGTGTTTTGTTTTCTGGCCTCTCCCCACCAATATACGGCCAGTAACAAAAAGCCTTAAGTTGTTTGTTAACATAAGGAAGTATCTAGTATCTTAAAAATACAGCTGGTGTGTCACCTGCAAAGAGTAAACATCCGTGGAAATCCAGGATGGTGGAAACACACAAAATCAACAGTAGAATCCTCAGAGCAATAGGTGACCCCAAAGAATGAATCCCAAATAACATGAAACACAGAAGCCAATAAAAAATGAATGAAAAAGTTTGTTAACAAATCTACTTGAATTGCACTTGTGGCTGGTGGCGGGAGTATGTGTCCTGCAAATAGCTCGGCAAGCTTCCAAGCTGCCGAGGAAACTACCAATCGGACTTGTTGCTGAGCTTTTGGGAAGCACCAGGACACCCCATCCAGAAACCGGATAAATCTCAAGCTCCCGCCTCGTTGCCCCTTCCCCCACTTGTCCCTCTCTCCCCCTCACCTGCTTCTCTCCTCCTCCACCTCACCTCCTTCTCTAACTCTCCCCTCCTCCTGCTCCCTCTCTATTCCTCCCCACTTCTTTCATTTTCCCTCGCTCTTCTCCCTTACCATCCTCCTCTCCCCATAACTCTCCCTCACCCCACTGTCCTCACCCTCCATCAGCCCTCTCTCTCCTCCCCATTCCTCCCTCTCGATGCTTCTCCCTTCCCTATCCTCCTTTCCCCACCCACCCCCCCTCACTCAGTCTGCCTTCACTGTTCTCACCCTCTCTCTTTCTCTCACCCCTCCCCTCCCTGTCTTGGTTCAATTATGTCCCTTGGTTGACCTGAAAAGTTGCACTGGTTTTGACTCCCCATGTGCATTGCCATGGGAGATCAACTAGCAAAAACTGCAATCAATGAAAAGAAATCTCTCCCTCGCAGCACCATCATTGCATCACTTTCTACATCCCCCGGTACAATAATAAATGTGGCCTCCACTCAACTGAGCAAAAAAACTCAAACCAAACCCGACCCACTGAGCAAAGATTGGAAACCAAACCAGTGAGTATATAAAATACTAAATACTGCGGATGCTGGAAATCTGAAATCAAAACAGAAAATGCTGGAAAAGCTCAGCAAGTCAGGCAGCGTCTGTGGGGAAAGAAAGAGAGTTTATGTCGTAGGGTGTTTTGGGGTCGTTCTCACCCTATTGATCGGTGCAGATATCTGGTCCCCGGTCTAGCCAAGGAACACTTATACCTCATGGATCGGGGGTTCAGGAAAACGGGACTTATGCTAACGCACCCGGTGATGGATCACGTAGCCGAATAGCACAGAGAACACACAAGCTCGGTGTTTGAATTGAATTGGAATGTTGGTTTTATTATACCGTCAACACGAAGAAAATAACAATAAAAACGGTCCTACACGGTACATTGAGTTACACACACCCACTACAGTACTTTATCCTGCTAAACTAAAAGGTTGGTGGGGACCCTGGAGACACCTATCACACACACACACACATGTATGGTCGAGGCTCACCAATCCTTTGCACTTGCAGGTCTGGCTGACCGGTTCTTTCATGTAGGGTTTGTTGGTTTCGCTGGAAGCTTCTCTCCTCCCTGGAGAGATCGGGTGAAAAGCAAGAGAGCAAAACAAGAGAGAGAGGGGTTTCGAGTTTCCACTTATATACCCCTCTCTTACAATGGTCTTCGTCACTTAAATGAGGCACTTCATGTCTGTTTAAACAGTTCTTACAAAGTCCTTGATGGCTTTTGATGGTCTCTCATCAAGTTGCAATTGCTTCTCTCGATGGCCATTGTTTCATTCCGATTTTGATTCCAACGTCCTAGGTGTTGATCGGTTTTACTTTAAAACAAAGACATGGCCCCACCATGTCTGAAGCAGTTGCCTCTCTCAATGGCTGACAGCCTCTCGAATTAGTGCTGAGTGTTGACCACCTGCTGTAGGTTTTGCATTAAAACAGAGACATGTCTGAAGCAGTAATTCTCCCACATTCCACTGTGTGTGTTGTTGATTCGTCTGGTGACCTCTCACCTATCCTTCCATCTTAGGATTTTGGTCAATGGCCAAAGTTTTACATACTCAGGGAAAAGGTGGAATTCCCAGAATTCTTACAATGTTTCAGACCGAAGACCTTTTGTCAGAACTGGAAGATGTTAAAGACTGAACAGTTTTTAAGCAACTACAGAGTCAGGGAAAGGGGTGAGGGAAAAAAAAACAAAAGGGAAGGTCTCTGATAGGAGTGGAGGGCAGGAGTGATTAAATGACAGAAGAGATGATGGAGCAAGGTAAGAAGGGTGGTAATGGGACAAGTAAAGGAACAAAAGATGGGTCTAGAGGAGCTGTAAATGGCAACAGCAGAACCATTACCAGCACCTGCTGTCCGAAAAAATGGGAGCAGTGGTTATGATCTGAAGTTATTGAAATCAATGTTGAGTCCGGAAGGTTGTAAAGTGCCTAATCGAAAGATGAGGTGTTGTTCCTCGAGCTTCCGTTGAACTTCATTGGAACAGTGTAAGGGGCCAAGGACAGAGAGGTCAGAGTGGGAGTGGGATGGAGAATTAAAATGGCAAGTGACCGGCAGGTCAGGGTCACACTTGCGGACAGAGCGGAGATGTTCAGCCAAGCGATCACCCAATCTGTGTTTGGTCTTCCCGATGTAGAGAAGACCGCACTGTGAGCAGCGAATACAGTGTAGTAAATTGAAAGAAGTACAAGTAAATCACTGTTTCACCTGGAAGGAGTGTTTGGGGCCCTGGATGGTGGGAAGGGAGGAGGTGAAAGGGGCAGGTGTTGCATCTCCTGTGCTCGCACGGGAAGGTGCCATGGGAAGGGGAGTGGGTGATGGAAGAGTGGACCAGGGTGTCGCGGAGGGAACGGTCCCCTTGGAATGCTGAAAAGAGACGCGACGGGAAGATGTGTTTGGTGGTGGGATCGCGCTGGAAGATGATAGGTTGAATGTGGAGATTGGTGGGGTGGAAGGTGAGGACAAGTGGGACCCTATTATGGTTCTGGGAGGGAAGGGAAGGGGTGAGGGCAGAAGTGCGGGAAATAGGAGGACACAGTCGAGGGCCCTGTCAATTACAGTGGAGGGGAATCCTCGGTTGAGGAAGCACTGGTATGGAAGGTGGCATCTTCAGAACAGATACGATGGAGATGGAGAAACTGGGAGAAGGGAATAGAGTCCTTACAGGAAGCGGGGTGGGAGGAAGTGTTATCAAGGTAGCAGTGGGAGTCGGTGAGCTTATAATAGATATTGGTTGACAGCCTATCCCCAGAAATGGAGATGGAGATGTCGAGGAGTATATATCCAATGAGTATATATCTGAGAACAACCCCCCCAGAAAATGACCATAAGCCCAAATGTATCCTCACAGCATAGGACCACAAACACATCGCAGAAATTCCAGGATAGGTTGTTTCCCCTGGCTGGAATCTAGAACTAGAGGGGACAGTCGCAGGATATGGGGTCAGCCATTTAAGACTGAGATGAGGAGAAATTTCTTTGCTCAGGTGGTTGTGAATCTTTGGAATTCTCAGAGGGCTGTGGATGTTCAGTCGTTGAGTATATTCAAGATTGAGATCAATAGATTTTTGGACTGTAAGGGAATCAAGGGATATGGGGATCGGGCAGGAAAGTGGATTGAGGTCGAAGATCAGCCATGATCTTATTGAATGACGGAGCAGGCTCGAGGGGCCGTATGGCCTACTCCTGCTCATATTTCTTATGTTCTTATGTTCTAACAAACCTTCTCCTCCCACCACTGAGCAGAAATTCTGGCATAAGATCACAAACTCTCATTCATCCCCAACCATCCCAATCTCAAAAATTGCTGGTTAGGATTTAAACCAACATTCACCCCGAGACCCTCCCAATGGCCGCGACCCCTCCCCCCCGCAATGTCCCTGACCTTCCCCCTACCAACCCCCCATCTCAGACTTACCTGCCATCCACTCCCCAGCTGCTTTCTCTCCCGACAGGCAGTCAATGGCTGGCTGTCGCACGGGAAACCCGGAGGCAAAAATAATTGCCTTCAATTGAGTTGTGATCGCAGATTCCAATTCGCTCAATTAACTTCTGGGTTTCCCGTGCAAAAATCTGCCCTCCCGCTCAGTTCCCGGCTCCTCATAAAAATCATGCCCGTAGTCACTGTTGTTATGTAGGCAGAAGGGTCGCTAACCAGCGGACAACGATTTAAGGTAATTGGCAAAAGAACCAGAGGGGGGGATGAGGAGAATTTTTTTTACGCAGCGAGTTGTTATGATCTGGAATGCGCTGCCTGAAAGACCGGTGGAAACAGATTCAATAGTAACTTTCCAAACGGAAATTGGATAAATACTTGAAAACGAAAAATTTGCAGGGCAATGGGGAAAGAACAGGGGAATGGGAGTAATTGGATAGCTCTTTCAAATAGTCGGCACAGGCACGATGGGCCAAATGGCCTCCTTCTGTGCTGTACGATTCTATGATATATCCAATTCCGTTTTACCAGTGGAAACAATTTTAAGATTCATTTTATATATTTTTATTTACGGACACAATGCATTATTGCTGATGATGTGTTCTTCCCTCAGACAGACCCAATGTGATCCTACATTGCATGGTGCAGGATATGGTGTTCATTAAAAGTTTCGCAGAGATTTTATTTTTCTTTCTCATACTGAAGAGCAGCTCAGCTCTGCTGAGAAAAGCAAGCATCTTCTCAAAAATGGGTGAGCGACTTTACGTGATATGTCTGCGTTGTGCCGCAGTGCGAGGATCATGAAGTGATTTAATGAGCCGTGACTTCAGGACATATCTGTATTCTCCCACAAGCCAACCGTGTAATATGTCAATTCTCTCAAACAGCGGTGAGTGCAGAGGATTGAGGCAGAATGAATGCTTCACATGTGGATCAAATGTGCATTCGCATCGTACATTTTCTGACTGGGGGAATGCGAAACTGTTCATTGTAGTTAAAGCAAGCAGCTTGTTGTCACTGAAAACCCATTCAGAAACTGGCACTTTACTTTCAGGAATAGGTGTCAGCGTGGCTCAGTTGTTAGTGTGAGGTAATGCATTTGGGAAGGGCAAACAAGGCAAGGGAATAGACAATAAATGGGAGGATACTGAGAAGTGTAAAGGAACAAAGGGACCTTGGAGTGCATGTCCACAGATCCCTGAAGGTTGCAGGACAGGTAGATAAGGTGGTTAAGAAGGCATACGGGATACTTTCCTTTCCCTCCCAGTCGGGGAACACTTCAGCAGTCATGGACATTCATCCACCGACCTTCGGGTAAGCGTACTCCAAGGCGGCCTTCGAGACACACGACAACGCAAAATCGTCGAGCAGAAATTGATAGCCAAGTTCTGCACCCATGAGGACGGCCTCAACCGGGATCTTGGGTTCATGTCACGCTACACGTTACCCCACCAGCGAACAAATGTTATCTATTTTTAATATAATGGGTCATTTGCTGGCTTTCTCTGCCTTCCGGATGTTTCTGCCTCTCTCTGTTTTTTTTCCTGTTTGTTTTTTTGTTGAATGTGTATTCGGGGGTTCTGCAGGTGACACCTCTCTGTCTGAACACGGTGATTGCCTTGGCAACGGGCAGTTGCAGGGGCATTCTGTAAACACCATGTATTGTTCTATATGTATAAATGCGTAGGCTTCGAGGAGCTCCTGAAACATTTACCTGAGGAAGGAGGAAGCCTCCGAAAGCTTGTGAATTTAAAATAAAATTGCTGGACTATAACTTGGTGTTGTAAAATTGTTTACAATAGAATATAACAGCAGGGAGGTGATGCTGGAACTGTATAAAACACTAGTTAGGCCACAGCTTGAGTACTGTGTTCAGTTCTGGTCACCACATTACAGGAAGGATGTAATTGCATTAGAGAGGGTGCAGAGGAGATTTACGAGGATGTTGCCAGGACTGGAGAATTTTAGCGATGAGGAAAGATTGGATAGGCTGGGGTTGTTCTCTTTGGAACAGAGGAGGCTGAGGGGTGATTTAATTGAGGTGTATAAAATTATGAGGGGCCCCGAAAGAGTGGATAGGGGGGATCTATTTCCCTTAACAGAGAGGTTAATAACCAGGGGGCATAGATTTAAAGTAATTAGTAGAAGGATTAGAGAGGTTCTGAGGAAAAGTTTTTTCACCCAGAGGGTGGTGGGGGTCTGGAACTCACTGCCTGAAGGGGTGGTAGAGGCAGAAACCCTCAACTCATTTAAAAAATACCTGGATGTGCAGTTGAAATGCCGTAACCTGCAAGGCTACAGACCAAGTGCTGGAAAGTGGGATTAGGCTGGGTGGCTCATTTTTGGCCGGTGCGGACATGATGGGCCAAATGGCCTCTTTCTGTGCCATAAGTTTTCTATGACTTTATGATTCTATGATTTAGCACTCTCACCTCTGAGTTAGAAGGTTGTGGGTTCAAAGCCCCACTCCAGAGACTTATAGGATCATAGAAAGGCGCAGATGGAGGCCATTCGGCCCATCGTGTCTGTGCTGGCTGACAAAGAGCTATCCAGCTTAATCCCACTTTCCAGCACTTGGTCCGTAGCCCTGTAGGTTACGACACTTCAAGTGCACATCCAGGTATTTTTTAAAAATGAGTTGAGGGTTTCTGCCTCTACCACCCTTTCAGGCAGTGAATTCCAGACCCCCACCACCCTCTGGGTGAAAAAACATTCTCCTAAGCTCCCCTCTAATCCTTCTACCTAATCGTCGGGAAAATGCTGGCATCCACGATTAAGGAAGTGGTAACGGGCACTTAAAAAATCAAATTATGATTAGAGAGAGTCAATATGGTTTTATGAAAGGGAAATCGAGTTTGACAAACCTATTAGAGTTTTTTGAGGATGTAACTAGCAGGGTAGATATAGGGGAACCACTGGATGTCGTATAATTGGATTTTCAAAAGGCTTTCGATAAGGTGCCACATAAAAGGTAAGGACTCATGGGGTTGGGAGTAACATATTAGCATGGATAGAGGATTGGTTAAAGGACAGAAAACAGAGAGTAGGGATAAACGGGTCATTTTCAGGTTGGCAGATTGTAACTAGTGGGGTGCCGCAAGGATCAGTGCTTGGGCCTCAGCTATTTACAATTTATATTAATGATTTAGATGAAGGAACCGAGTGTAATATATCCAAATTTGCTGACAATACAAAGCGAGTGGGAAAGTAAGCTGTGAGGAGGACACAAAGAGGCTGCAAAGGGATATAGACGGGTTAAGTGAGTGGGCAAGAAGGTGTCAAATGGAGTATAATGTGGGGAAATGTGAAATTATTCACTTTGGTAGGAAGAATAGAAAAACAAAACATTTTTTAAATGGTGAGAAACTATTAAATGTTGGTGTTCACAGAGACTTGGGTGTCCTCATACAAGAAACACGAAAAGTTAGCATGCAGGTACAGCAGGCAATTAGGAAGGCAAATGGAATGTTGGCCTTTATTGCAAGAGGGTTGGAGTACAAAAGTAAGGAAGTCTTACTACAATTGTACAGGGCTTTGGTCTCCTTATCTAAGGAAGGATATAATTGCCTTAGAGGCGGTGCAGCGAAGGTTCACTAGATTAATTCCTGGGATGAGAGGGTTGTCCTATGAGGAGAGATTGATTAGAATGGGCCTATATTCTCTGGAGTTTAGAAGAATGAGAGGTGATCTCATTGAAACATATAAGATTCTGAGGGGGCTTGACAGGGTAGATGCTGAGAGGTTGTTTCCCATGGCTGGAGAGTCTAGAACTAGGGGGCATAGTCGCAGGATAAGGGGTCGGCCATTTAAGACTGAGATGAGGAAGAATTTCTTCACTCAAAGGGTTGTGAATCTTTGGAATTCTCTATCCCAGAGGGCTGTGGATGCTGAGTCATTGAATATATTCAAAGCTGAGATCGATAGATTTCTGGACTTTAGGGGAATCAAGGGATATGGGGATCAGGTAGGAAAGTGGAGTTGAGGTAAAAAATCAGCCATGATCTTATTGAATGGCGGAGCAGGCTCGAGGGGCCATGTGGCCTACTCCTGCTCCTGTTTCTTATGTTCTTATGTTCTAATACCAATGACTTTAAATCTATGCCCCCTTGTCACCCTCTGCTAAGGGAAATAGGTCCTTCCTATCCACTCTATCTAGTCCCATCATAATTTTATATACCTCAATTAAATCTCCCCTCAGACTCCTTTGTTCCAAAGAAAACAACCCCAGCCTATTCAATCTTTTCTCATAGCTAAAATTCTCCAGTCCTGGCAACATCCTCGTAAATCTCCTCTGTACCCTCTCTAGTGCAATCACATCTTTCCTGTAATGTGGTGACCAGAACTGTACGCAGTACTCAAGCTGTGGCCTAAGCTTGACTTGAGCACAAAATCTAGGCTGACACTCCCAGTGCAGTACTGCAGGAGTCCTGTATTGTTGGAGGTGCCGTCTTTCAGATGAAATGTTAAACCAGGGTCCTTTCTGCCCTCTCAGGTGGATGTAAAAGATCCCACGGCACTACTTTGAAGAGAGGCACAGGAGTTTTCCCCGGTGTCCTGGCCCATATTTATCCCTCAATCAACATCACTAAAACAGATTATCTGGATACCGTCACATTGCTGTTTGTGGGACCATGCTGTGTGCAAACTGGGTGCTGAGTTCCCTACAACAGCGACTACACTTCAAAAAGTACTTCATTGGCTGTAAAGCGCTTTGGGATGTCCTGGGGTTGTAAAAGGCACTACATAAATGTAAGTCCTTTCTTATATCTTATGCAGTACACGCAATCACTGTAGAAACTCGGGAGTCGTAGGAATTAGCGCTCAGAAGCAGATGGTCAGGCCTGTCGCACCAGTGCCGATGCTGCATCTTCGACTGGAGCGATCTGCTCTCATCCAACCACCTGCCCTTTCCTCATAACCTTTTCTATTCTTTATTTTTGAAATGCTGAGCCAGTTTTTATTTTAAGTGTCTGAGTTGCCACTTGTGATGAACCAGTGCACATTCCAATGACCCTGTAGGGAAAAATAATCATTCAAATTTCCCCCTTTCATTCTCCCAGTAATAATCCTGATTCCATAGAATTTACATCACAGAAACAGGCCATTCGGCCCAAATGGTCTATGCCAGTGTTTATGCTCCACACGAGCCTCCTCCCACCTGAGTTCATCTCACCCTATCTGCATATCTTTCCATTCCTTTCTCCCTCATGTACTTACCGAGCTTCCCCATTAAATGCCTCAACTACTCTTTGTGCTGGTGAGTTCCACATTCTAATCCATGTCTGGGTAAAGAAATTTCTCCTGAATTCCCTGTTGGATTTATTGGTGACAATCTTGTATTTATGGTGCCTAGTTCTGGTCTCTCTCACTAGTGGAATCATCTTCTCTATGTCGACCTTATCAAACCCACGCTCCCTTGTTACTGAGTCAGCGACAAGTGATACTTAAACAACATGAGACATTATCCAACAAGAATGTGAACACAATATTGTTACAGAAACCCAGAAAAGAGGAAGAATGTATGAAATCAGGAAGAGGTCAAGCAGGGAACTCTGAAAACTGCCCCTGATTTGTCACCAATTGGTACTAATGGATAAATTCACCATTCTCCCGGGGATAGCACTTTCAAAGGGAGTGTGAGCCAGAGGATCCATGCAACAGTGTTGTCGCACTATGTGAGCCGTGCTCCCTTCAAGTACGGCTCCCTATTGGGAGTGCAGGATCAGTGAATTTACCTGTTCGCGATGTGCGGTAATTCCACGGTCGCAGTCTCCCAATGCTATTCAGCAACAATAAGGAGAATGAGATCAATGGAGAAACAGACATTTGTTCCATCTGTGTATTGGAGGATGGTAAGCAAGGGGCGATGTTTTGAGCATAGCTAAATATATTACATGTTTGATGGTATACAATACAACAGATTCATTCAAGTAAGTTCCTCGAACATTTTCCTCAAATAGATTCCTGATAGCTGAAGTGCGGACCCTGATATGAATCCCTTCCCTAACTGTGGGCAGTTTTTAATCCGGTTTAGGTCGGCACATTCTGCTTCTTGAGGATTAGTAAAGCTTGATTTCTCCACAGCACTGTGCAGGACACAAGATCACAAGATGAGCTTGTGTAGAAATGCATAAAGAGATACTTGACCATGTTAATGTAGAAATGCAAATCAGGGGCAGTTTTCAGAGTTCCCTGCTTGGCCGCTTCCTGATTTCATACATTCTTCCTCTTTTCTGGGTTTCTGTAACAATATTGTGTTCACATTCTTGTTGGATAATGTCTCATGTTGTTTAAGTATCACTTGTCGCTGACTCAGTTACTTGACCATAGTAAAGAAGAAATGAACAGTTACTTGACCATAGTAAAGAAGAAATGCATGATGGATATTTGACTTTGGCTCACATAATGGGGTAGCTACAGCACACACACACAGAAAGACACAATTGTGTAATTACGTTTAAGCCTTGGTATGTTGATAATTAAGTTGGCTGTGCAGGTGCTTAGTACTGTCTGGCCCCCCGAGCAGATAAGGGTATTGCTGACTATAAAATATAATGAGAATACAGTTTCTTGAGAGGCCATGTGGCCTTGAGACATAATGAGAATACAGTTTCTTGAGAGGCCATGTGGCCTTGAGACTGACTTCAGCCCTACTGATAACCAGCTCAAGAATGTAGGGAAGATAAGCGTGCTCAGGCCTATGAGGCCTACGTGCCAATATAGGAATGAGCTATGGACGTCCAGAGGGGGCAGGCTCACTACTTGATTGACCAACTACTTGAACCAATAAAGAATGTACATGTACGGTCATATTCTATGACAGGTAGGCGTTATTAATTAAACTGTATAAATGTGAACTGTTTCCTTTGTTCAGTGAAGAGGTTGTTCTGACCATTGTTCAGAATACAGCTTCCCTTGTATACAAGTCAATTAAAGTAAAACTTTTCCCTTTGTGATACTGGTCTGAGTGTGTTAGTGCATTGGTTTTGAAAGTGTTAAGTTTCGACACTTGCATGAAGAAGGCCCTTTGACCCATTTTGGGTTCCGGTCCCACTCCAAGGACTATGAGCACACAATCCAGGCCGACACTTCAGTGCAGTACTGAGGGAGTGCCGCACTGTCTGAGGTGGCGTCTTTCGGGTGAGATGTTAAACCGTGACCCCGTCTGCCCTCTCAGATGGACGCAAAAGATCCCATGGCACTATTTCGAAGAAGAGCGGGGGAGTTCTCCCCAGTGTCCTGGCCAATATTTATCCATCAACCAACACCTAAAAACAAATTATTTGATCATTATCACATTGCTGTTTGTGGAGACCTTGCTGTGCGCAGATTGGCTGCCGCGTTTCCTACATTACAACAGTGACTACACTTCAAAAGTACTTCATTGGTTGTAAAGCATTTTGGAACATTCTGAGGTTGTGAAAGCCGTTATATAAATGCAAGTTCTTTCTTTATAAAGAGTAACTCTTTAAAACATTCTGTTAAAATGAAATCCCTTAATACTGTGACAAGCACTGTTCACCCCGCCCTCAAAGGCTCTGTGGGTAACTGCACTGCCCAGTCTGGTTCTGAGCCATATAGACAAGAAAAGTCCAAAGTTCAACCCCAACTAGCATTTATATAGCACCTTTAATGTAGACAAAACATCCCAAGGCATTTCACATGTAGATGTAAGGAAAACAGATACCAAGCTAGGAAAGGAGACATTATCAGCCGTGCTTGATAAGCTTGGTTGAAGAGATGGATTTTGAAAAGGTTTTTAAAGGAGGCAATGGAGAGGTAAAGGAGATTAGGGAAGGAACGCCAGATAATATGCGACTGAAGGCCCTGTAGCCAACGGTGAAGTGAAGAGTTTGGGGAAATGTACAGAAGGTGAGAGTCAGTGACACGGTGTGTTTGGGGAGGTATGGGCCTGGGAGATGTTGCAGAGATAGGATAGATCAAGGCCACATAGAATGAGAGCAAGAACTTAAAATTAACTGTGGTGGGGGACAGATTCACTCTAGGTGAATGAGGACAGGGATGACGGGCAAGCGGGATGTGCTCTCCCTAGTAACCCTGCCTCGTCATCCCTGGCATCATCCTGGTGAATTCTCTAGGGGTCTCTAAGGGGTCCGTTTTATGGGCTCAACAGGATAAGTGAGGCAGTTTTTGAAAAAGTTGGAGTTGAGGGTGGAAGATGGGAAGCTAACAAGGACTAATCAAGTTTAGATGTGATGAAGGCATGGATCAGGGTTTGGGGGTAGAAGGGCTGAAGTAGGAGCAGAGGCCAGCAGTGTGGAAAAGGTGGACGGAAGTGGACGATGATGGAATGAATATGGGGTTTAAAGTTTAGCTCAAGGCCAAACAGAATAGCATGGCTGAAAATGGTCTGGTTCAACCTGAGGCAGTGGGCGGGGAGGGGCATGGAATCAGTATGGAGTTTGTAGTGAGGGCTGAAGATGATGGCTTTGGTTTTTCCAATGTTGAGCTGGAGAAGTAAGGACTCGTCCAAGCCAAGCAGTCTGTTAGCACAGCGACAGTCACGGGGTCAGAAGGGGTGGTGGAGAGGTAGATCTGGGTGTCAAGTGCAGACTAACTCCATGCCTGCAGATAATGTCGCCAAGGGACATCACATAGATAAGATCAAACCTTGGGGGTAACAGTGCCAGGAGGGGAAGACACTGGTTGGAAATTCACTGGCTATGTTCAGCTAAGTAGGAACGGAACCATGTGAGTGCGGTCCCATGGAGCGGGATGACATCTAACCCTCATTCTGTGCTCAGTTGGCAGGTCTCAACGGAGATGACGACAGGGGCACAATTGTCCTCTATATTCTTGGGCAAGGGAGGGGGAGAAAAAACAGCCAGTGCCCTGTTATGTTTTGGGGGTTTTACCCTAGATATATTGTCTTGGTTCAAATAATGAGGCTCAGGTGACTGAAGACTGCGGCCAACAGTGAAATCAAAGGTGGGGACGATGTACGGAAGGTGAGAGTCAGAGACGCGGAGTATTTGGGGAGATACAGGGCTGGAAGATGTTGCAGAGATAGGATAGGTCAAGGCCATGTAGGTGAGAGCAAGGATTTAAAATGAAAAGGTGCTGGGGACAGGTAGTCAGTGTAGGTGAAGGGGGACATGGATGACAGGCAAGCGGGATGCACTCTCCCTAATAACCCTGCCTATAAGTGGACCTCAGGATTCTTACAAACCAGGTAGTGTCGTTATCTGCCCAATATCTAAATAAATAGAACGAGGCCTGAGGATTGAACAGAGAATGCTTGCCACTGTATTCCAATATCCAGAATTCAGTGGATGCTGGAAATCCGAAATAGAAACAGAAAATGCTGGAAACACTCACTCAGGTGACACCACCGATGAAAGGTCCTCGACATGAAACGTTAACTCTGTTTCTCTCTCCAAAGATGCTGCCTGACTTGCTGAGTGTTTCCAGCATTGTCTGTTTTTATTACTGGAATACATCGTTGGGCTAGCAGCCCAGAGGTCACGAGTTCAAATCCCACCTCGGCAAATTGGGGAATTGAATTCAATCATGTGACAATTTGTGGCCTGGCACTGGATAAAATGACCATGGAAGCTGCTGGATTATCATAAAAACCCAACTGGTTCACTAACCTCCTTCGGGAAGGGACTTAGCATCCCGGCATACCGGGTCTGGTTTACTCTTAAAGCCTCAGTGCAGCTAAAGATAGGCAAGAAATACTGCCTTGCCAGTGTTGCCCACATCCCAAGAACAAATAAAAGCGAATAGACATGTTTACTGTAATCCTCAGATTTATATAAGATGTAGCTTTAAGGCATTGTGCTAGATTGCATAATTTTGAGTATCGAACTTGCAGTGTTAAAAGTTTTGAGCAAAACCGTTAGTTATAGCAGAAAGTTTGACGCAACTCTAAAAATAGTCTTGGCATCTAGTTATATCTGATGCTTTGTTTCAGCAAAGGTTTGTTTCACCAATCTCAGCACAGTCACCCTGGCAGGGTGTTCAATAAAAAATTGTGTTTTTTCATTCACCACTTCTCCTTCCGCCTCTAAGATCTGAGTTTGAATGCAACATAAACTGATAGCATCGGCTCCCTAGTGTTCTAAGTGAAATTAGTTTGGGCAGTCTCAGTCCAGTTTCCAGTGTGGTTGAGCCCATAGCACAAACTGCCAGCAAATTGGCAGGACTCACATACATAAATCTTTGAATGTGGCAGGAAAAGTTGATAAGGGTAAGTTGATACGGGATCCAAGGCTTTATAAATGACCATCTCGGCCTCCTCCCGATATCCCCACCATCACAGAAGCCAGTCTTCAGCCAATTCGATTCACTCCACATGATATCAAGAAACGGCTGAGTGCACTGGATACAGCAAAGTCTATGGGCCCTGACAACATCATGGCTGTAGTGCTGAAGACCCGTGCTCCAGAAATGGCTGCGCCTCCAGCCAAACTGTTCCAGTACAGCTACAACACTGGCATCTACCCGACAATGTGGAAAATTGCCCAGGTATATCCTGTCCACAAAAAGCAGGACAAATCCAATCCAGCCAATTACCGCCCCATCAGTCTACTCTCAATCATCAGCAAAGTGATGGAAGGTGTCGTCGACAGTGCTATTAAGTGGCACTTACTCACCAATAACCTGCTCACCGATGCTCAGTTTGGGTTCCGCCAGGACCACTCGGCTCCAGACCTCATTACAGCCTTGGTCCAAACATGCACAAAAGAGCTGAATTCCAGAGGTGAGGTGAGAGTGACTGCCCTTGACATCAAGGCAGCATTTGACCGAGTGTGGCATCAAGGAGCCCTAGTAAAATTGAAGTCAATGGGAATCAAGGGGATAACTCTCCAGTGGCTGGAGTCTTACCTAGCACAAAGGAAGATGATCATGGTTGTTGGAGTCCAATCATCTCAGCCCCAGGACATTGCTGCAGGAGTTCCTCAGGACAGTGTCCTAGGCCCAACCATCTTCAGCTGCTTCATCAATGACCTTCCCTTCATCATAAGGTCAGAAATGGAGATGTTCCCTGATGATTGCACATTGTTCAGTTCCATTTGCAACCCCTCAGATAATGAAGCAATTCATGCCCGCATGCAGCAAGACCTGGACAACATCCAGGATTGGGCTGATAAGTGGCAAGTAACATTTGTGCCAGACAAGTGCCAGGCAATGACCATCTTCAACAAGAGAGAGTCTAACCAACTCCCTTTGACATTCAACGACATTACCATCGCCAAATCCCCCACCATCAACACCCTGGGGTCACCATAGACCAGAAACTTAACTGGACCAGCCACATAAATACTGTGGCTACAAGAACAGGTCAGAGGCTGGGTATTCTGTGGCGAGTGACTCACCTCCTGACTCCCCAAAGCCTTTCCATCATCTTCAAAGCTTCTCTGACAGCACCTCCCATACCCGCGACCTCTACCACCTAGAAGGACAAGGGCAGCAGGCACATGGGAACAACATCACCTGCATGTTCCCCTCCAAATCACACACCATCCCGACTTGGAAATATATCGCCGTTCCTTCATCGTCGCTGGTTCAAAATCCTGGAACTCCCTACCTAACAGCACTGTGGGAGAACCTTCACCACACGGACTGCAGCGGTTCAAGAAGGCGGCTCACCACCACCTTCTCAAGGGCAATTAGGGATGGGCAATAAATGCCGGCCTTGCCAGTGACGCCCACATCCCATGAACGAATAAAAAAAAATTTCAAGTCGAAGACCTTTTGTCAGAACTGGAAGATATTAAAGTTTTTGAGCAAGTTCAGAGCCAGGGAAAGGGGAGGGAGAGGGGGTGAAGGAAAGAACAAAAGGGAAGGTGTGTGATAGGGTGGAGGGCACGAGTGATTAAATGACAAAAGGGATGATGGTGCAAAGCAAGGAAGGTGGTAATGAGACAGGTTAAGAAACAAAAGATTGGTCAGGAGTAGCTGTAAATGGCAGCAGCAGCAGAACCAGCACTCGCTGTCTGAAAAAATGGGAGCAGTGGTTATGATCTGAAGTTATTGAAATCGATATTGAAATCCCTTTCTCAGGGTGGGGATCCCGATCGGTACACGGCCGGCGGGGAGGTCCGCACCCCTGGGATCTACCTGCCTCTCTTCCACCACATTCCCAGGCCATGGGGGCTTTCTCCTCTTTGCCAGATTTTTCGTGCTTCCCTCTCCCTCTGCTATTCTGCTGTAACTATTTACACCTCCTCTGGACCCATCTTTTGTTTCTTAACTTGTCCCATTATCACCCTCCTTTGCCTTGCACCATCATCCCTTTTGTCATTTAATCACTCCTGCCCTCCACCCTGCTCTTCTCCTGCTCCCCACTTTCCCCTGGCTCCGCACTTGCTTAAAAACTGTTCATCTCGAACATCTTCCAGTTCTGATGAAAGCTCATTGACTCTGCTTCTCTCTCTGCAGATGCTGCCTGACCTGCTGGATGTTTCGAGCATTTTCTGTTTTTTATTTCAGATTTTCAGCATTTGCAATATTTTTGCTTTAGTTTCTGACAGTCGCTGAATGGGTTTTGCTGTTAATAGATTCACGTTGACCAGAAAATTTCTGTAAACAGTCAATAATCACGCACAAAGGGCCCGTTTACCTTCCCCAGTTTGTGAATGGGATGTTCCTTTACTGTGCACACATTTCGTGGATCCTGATTCAATCATGCATTAACTCGCATTTATCCATATTCAGATCCATCTGTCATTCCTTAAATGCTTCACACAGCTTAGTGTCGACATCAAATTTCATAATGTAACTCGAATTACTTTCCTCCATGTGCAGTCAGCAGAGACCAAGAACAAGCCCCTGCGGGACTCCACTAGTCACTGCGTCCCAGACAGGGCTTCATTTTCATTAATCACCACCTCCTGCTTCTTATTGCCAAGCCAGTTTTCAATCCAACTTTTTGATTTTGAGTCTGAATGAGGTAGAGGAGCAAAGCGATCCAGTGGTACAGATTCACAAATCATAGAAACATAGAAAGTTACTGCACAGAAGGAGGCCATTCGGCCCACCGTGTCTGTGCTGGCCGAAACAGAGCGATCCAGCTTAATCCCACTTTCCGGTACTTGGTCCGTAGCCCTGTAGGTTACGGCACTTCAAGTGCATATCCAAGTACTTTTTAAATGAGTTGAGGGTTTCTGCCTCCACCACCCTTTCAGGCAGTGAGTTCCAGACCCTCATCAGCCCCTGGGTGAAAAAATCTCTCCTCAGCTCCTGTCTAATCCTTCTACCAATTACTTTAAATTTATGCCCCATGGTCACTGACCCTTCTGCTAAGGGAGATAGGTCCTCCCTATCCACTCTATCTAGTCCCGTCATAATTTTATATACCTCAATTAAATCTCCCCTCAGCCTCCTTTGTTCCTAGGAAAACAACCCCAGCCTATCCAATCTTTCCTCATAGATAAAATACTCCAGCCCTGGCAACATCCTGGTAAATCTCCTCTGTACCCTCTCGAGTGCAATCACATTTTTCCTGTAATTTGGTGACCAGAACTGTACACAGTACTCAATCTGTGGCCTAACCAATGTTTTATGCAGTTCTAGCATAAACTTCCTGCTCTCATATTCTATGCCTCAGCTAATAAAGGAAAGTATCCCGTATGCCTTTTTAACCACCTTATCCACCTGTCCTGCCACCTTCAGGGATATGTGGACATGCACGACAAGGTCCCTCTGTTCCTCTACACCTCTCAGTATCCTCTCATTTATTGTGTACTCCCTTGCCTTGTTTGCCCTCCCCAAATGCAACATCTCACACTCTTTTGGATTGAATTCCATTTGCCACTTTTCTGCCCATCTGACCAGTCCATTGATATCTTCCTGTAATCTACAGCTTTCCTCCTCACTATCAACCACACGGCCAATTATTGTATCATCTGCAAACTCCTTGATCAAGCCCCCCACATTCAAGTCCAAATCATTAATATATACCACAAAAAGCAAGGGACCTAGTACTGAGCCTTGCGGGATCCACTGGAAACAGACTTCCAGTCGCAAAAACACCCGTCAAACATTACCCTTTTTTTTATTCGTTCGGGGATGTGGGCGTGACTGGCAAGGCCAGCATTTATTGCCCATCCCTAATTGCCCTTGAGAAGGTGGTGGTGAGCCGCCTTCTTGAACCGCTGCAGTCCGTGTGGTGAAGGTTCTCCCACAGTGCTGATAGGAAGGGAGTTCCAGGATTTTCATCCAGCGACGATGAAGGAACGGCGATATATTTCCAAGTCGGGATGATGTGTGACTTGGAGGGGAACGTGCAGGTGGTGTTGTTCCCATGTGCCTGCTGCCCTCGTCCTTCTAGTGGGTAAACGTCGGAGTTTGGGAGGTGCTGTCGAAGAAGCCTTGGCGAGTTGCTGCAGTGCATCCTGTGGATGGTGCACACTGCAGCCACTGTGCGCCGGTGGTGGATGGAGTGCCAATCAAGTGGGCTGCTTTGTCCTGGATGGTGTCGAGCTTCTTGAGTGTTGTTGGAGCTGCACTCATCCAGGCAAGTGGAGAGTATTCCATCACACTCCTGACTTGTGCCTTGTTAATGGAGGAAAGGCTTTGGGGAGTCAGGAGGTGAGTCACTCGCCACAGAATACCCAGCCTCTGACCTACTCTTGTAGCCACAGCATTTATATGGCTGGTCCAGTTAAGTTTCTGGTCTATGGTGACCCCCAGGATGTTGATGATGGGGGATTCAGCAATGGTAATGCCGTTGAATGTCAAAGGGAGGTGGTTAGACTCTCTCTTGTTGGAGATGGTCATTGCCTGGCACTTGTCTGGCGCAAATGTTACTTGCCACTTATCAGCCCAATCTTGGATGTTGTCCTGGTCTTGCTGCATGCGGGCTCGGACTGCTTCATTATCTGAGGGGTTGCAAATGGAACTGAACACTGTGCAATCATCAGCAAACACACCCATTTCTGACCTTATGACGGAGGGAAGGTAATTGATGAAGCAGCTGAAGATTGTTGAGCCTAGGACACTGCCCTGAGGAACTCCTGCAGCAATGTCCTGGGGCTGAGATGATTGGACTCCAACAACCACTACCATCTTCCTTTGTGTTAGGTATGACTCCAGCCACTGGAGAGTTTTCCCCCTGATTCCCATTGACTTCAATTTTACGAGGGCTCCTTGATGCCACACTCGGTCAAATGCTGCCTTGATGTCAAGGGCAGTCACTCTCACCTCACCTCTGGAATTCAGCTCTTTTGTCCATGTTTGGACCAAGGCTGTAATGAGGCCTGGAGCTGAGTGGCCCTTGCGGAATCCAAACTAAGCATCGGTGAGCAGGTTATTGGTGAATAAGTGCCGCTTGATAGCACTGATGATGACACCTTTCATCACTTTGCTGATGATTGAGAGTAGACTGATGGGATGGTAATTGGCCAGATTGGATTTGTCCTACTTTTTGTGGACAGGACATACCTGGGCAATTTTCCACATTGTCGGGTAGATGCCAGTGTTGTAGCTGTACTGGAACAGTTTGGCTGGAGGTGCGGCTAATTCCGGAGCACAAGTCTTCAGCACTACAGCCGGGATGTTGTCGGGGCCCATCGCCTTTGCTGTATCCAGTGCACTCAGCCGTTTCTTGATATCACGTGGAGTGAATCAAATTGGCTGAAGACTGGCTTCTGTGATGGTGGGGATATCAGGAGGAGGCCGAGATGGATCATCCACTCGGCACTTCTGGCTGAAGATGGTTGCAAAAGCTTCAGCCTTGTCTTTTGCACTCACATGCTGGACTCCGCCATCATTGAGGATGGGGATGTTTGCAGAGCCTCCTCCTCCCGTTAGTTTTTATAATTGTCCTCCACCATTCACGACTGGATGTGGCAGGACTGCAGAGCTTTGATCTGATCCGTTGGTTGTGGAATCGCTTAGCTCTGTCTGTAGCATGTTGCTTCCGCTGTTTAGCATGCATGTGGTCCTGAGTTGTAGCTTCACCAGGTTGGCACCTCATTTTTAAGTACCCCTGTTGCTGCTCCTGGCATGCTCTTCTACACTCCTCATTGAACCAGGATTGATCCCCTGGCTTGTTGGTAATGGTAGAGTGAGGAATATGCCGGGCCATGAGGTTACAGATTGTGCTGGAATACAATTCTGCTGCTGCTGATGGCCCACAATGCCTCATGGATGCCCAGTTTTGAGCTGCTAGATCTGTTCTGAATCTATCCCATTTAGCACGGTGGTAGTGCCACACAACACGTTGGTGTCCTCAGTGCGAAGACGGGACTTCATCTCCACGGGGACTGTGCGGTGGTCACTCCTACCAATGGTCAGATGCATCTGAGTCAGGTAGATTGGTGAGGACGAGGTCAAGTAAGTTTTTCCCTCGTGTTGGTTCGCTCACCACCTGCCGCAGGCCCAGTCTAACAGCTATGTCCTTCAGGACTCGGCCAGCATCGGTCAGTAGTGGTGCTACCGAGCCACCCAGAGTACATTCTGTGCCCTTGCTACCCTCAGAGCTTCCACCAAGTTGTGCTTAACATGGAGGAGGACTGATTCATCAGCTGAGGGAGGACGGTAGGTGGTAATCAGCAGGAGGTTTCCTTGCCCATGTTTGACCTGATGCCATGAGATTTCATGGGGTCAGGAGTCAATGTTGAGGACTCCCAGGGCCACTCCCTCCTGACTGTATATCACTGTACCGCCACCTCTGGTGGGTTTGTCCTGATATGATTCTGTGAGTATGGCTATGTCAGGCTGTTGCTTGACTAGTCTGTGGCACAGCTCTCCCAATTTTGGCACAAGTCCCCAGATGTTAGTGAGAGGACTTTGCAGGATCGACTGGGCTTGGTTTGCCTTTGTTATCTCCTGTGCCTAGTGGTCCGATGCCGGGTAGTCTGTTCGGTTTTATTCTTGTTATGACTTTTTGTAGCGAGATTGTACAACTGAGTGGCTTGCTAGGCCATTTCAGAGGGCAATTAAGAATCAACCACATTGCTGTGGGTCTGGAGTCACATTTCGGCCAGACCGGGTAAGGACGGCAGGTTTCCTTCCCTATAGGACATTCGTGAACCAGATGGGTTTTTACGACAATCCGGTCGTTTCATGGCCACTGATACTAGTTTTTTTAATTCCAGATTTTTATTTAATTAATTGAATTTAAATTCCCCAGCTGCCGTGGCGGGATTTGCTTCCTGTCACTGAGCCAATTTTGGATCCAATTTGCCACTTTCCCTTGATCCCATGGGCTTTTACTTTTTTGACCAGTCTGCCATGTGGGACCTTGTCAAAAGCCTTGCTAAAATCCATGTAGACTACATGAAACGCGTTACCCTCATCAACCCTCCTTGTTACCTGCTCAAAAAATTCAATCAAGTTGTCAGACACGACCTTCCCCTAACAAATCCATGCCCACCTCCGAGGTTAGACTGACTGGCCTATAATTACTCGGTCTACCTCTTTCTCCCTTTTTAAACAATGGTACAATGTTAGCAGTCCTCCGGCATCACACCTGTAGCTTCGGAGGATCGGAAAATGATGGTCAGAGCCTCCGCTATTTCCTCCCTTGCTTCTCTTAGCAGCCTGGGATACATTTCATCCGGATACATGGCAATTTATCTACTTTCAAAGATGTTAAACCCCTTAATACTTCCTCTCTCTCTATCTTTATCCCATCCAATATTTCACACTCCTCCTCCTTAACTACAATCTCTGCATCGTCCCCCTCTTTTGTGAAGACAGACACAAAGTATTCATTAAGAACCATACTCACATCTTCCGCCTCCACACATAGGTTACCTTTTTGGTCTCTAATAGGCCCTACTCTTTCCTTAGTTATCCTCTTGCTCTTTATGTATTTATAAAACATTTTTGGGTTTTCCTTAATTTTATTTGCCGGTATTTTTTCATGCCCTCTCTTTGCTTTCCTAATTTCCTTTTCGAGTTCACCCCTGCACTTTCTACACTCCTCTAGGCCTTCTGCAGTATTGAGCTCTTGGTGTCTGACACAATCATTAAAAGTTGCGTTGCACGTTCACAAGGCTATAAAAAAAGGCAAACAAAGCATTTCTGGAGGAATAGCATCAAAAAGCTGAAGAGTTCTGTTAAACTTGTGTAGAACCTTGCTCAGATCGCTCTAAGACTTTGTGAACAGCTCTGGTCTCCATATTACAAAAAGGATATAGAGGCACCGGTGAAGGTGCAAAATAGATTCATCGAATCGTAGAATCATAGAAAATTTACGGCGTGGAAGGAGGTCATTTGGCCCATCGTGTCCGTACCGGCCGAAAATGAGCCACCCAGCCTAATCCCACTTTCCAGCACTTGGTCTGTAGCCTTGTCGGTCACGGTATTTCAGGTGCACATCCTGGTACTTCTTAAATGAGTTGAGGGTTTCTGCCTCTACCACCCTCTCAGACAATGAGTTCCAGACCCCCACCACCCTCTGGGTGAAAAAATTTCTCCTCAGCTCCCCTCTAATCCTTCTACCAATTACTTTAAATCTATGCCCCCTGGTTATTAACCACTCTGCGAAGGGAAATAGGTCCTTCCTATCCACTCTATCCAGGTCCTTCATAATTTTGTACACCTCAATTAAATCACCCCTCAGCCTCCTCTGTTCCAAAGAGAACAACCCCAGCCTATCCAATCTTTCCTCATAGCTAAAAAGAATTACAAGGATGATATCAGAACTGAGAGGATATGCCCATCAGGAAAGATTGAACAGGCTGGGGCTTTTTTCTCCAGAAAAGAGAAGGCTGAGGGGTGGCCTGATAGAGGTCTTTAAGATTAAGAAAGGGTTTAACAGGGTCGGCATAGAGAAAATGTTTCCACTTGTGGGGGAGACCAAAACTCGGGGCCATAAATATTAGTCACTAATAAATCCAATAGGGAAATCAGGAGAAACTTCTTAACTCAGAGAATGGTTTGAATGTGGAACTCGTTACCACAAGGATAGTTGAGGTGAATAACATAGCTGCATTTAAGTGGAAGCTAGATAAGCACACATGGGAGAGAGGAATAAAATGATCTGCTGATAGGGTTAGATGAAGTAGAGTGGGTGGAGGCTCATGTGGAGCATAAACACCAGCATAGACCAGTTGGGCTGAATGGCCTGTTTCTGTGCGGCAAATTCTATGTAATTCGTATCATAGTAGGTACAGCACAAGAGGAGGCCATTTGGCCCATCATGCCAGTGCTGGCTTTTTGAAAGAGCTATCCAATTAATCCCATTCCCTTGCTCTTTCCCCAAAGCCCTGTAAATTTTTTCCCTTTGAGTATTTATCCAATTCCCTTTTGAAAGTTACTATTGAATCTGCTCCCACCGTCCTTTGAGGCAGCACATTCCAGATCATTACAACTCGCTGCGTAAAAAAATGTTTCCTCATGTCGCCTCTGGCTCTTTAGCTGATTGCCTTAAATCTGTGTCCTCTGGTTACCGACCCTTCTGCCACTGGAAACAGTTTCTCCTTATTTACTCTATCAAAACCATTCATGATTTTGAACACCTCTACCAAATCTTCCCTTAACCTTCTCTGTTCTAAGGAGAAAATTCTATGTAATTTTCCATTGGTTTTATGACCATCTTTGCTGTGGATTCACTCCTATTAGAAGCAGAGAGGCAGATGGGTTTAGGGAGACAATTCCTGCGCGGGGCCTAGGCAGCTGAAGGCCCCAATGGTGGGGCAAAGGGAGGAGGCGGATGCACAAGAGGTCAGAGTCAGGTGAACGGAGGGTTTGGGTGGGGGTTATAGGGCTGGAGGAGGCTACAGTGACAGGAATGAGCGGGGCCCGGAAGGGATTTAAACACATGGATGAGAATTTTAAATTGGAGGCATTGGGCGACCAGGAGAAAATGTAATTCAGCAAGGAGAGGGGTGATGAGTGAGCAGGACATGGTGTGGCTTAGGATGTGGGAAGCAGAGTTTTGTATGAGCTAAAGTTTACAGAGGGTGGAGGATGGGAGGCCGGTCAGGACAGTATGGGCATAGTCGAGTCCGGAAGTGACAAAGGCATGGATGAGGTCGCCTTGCCAGTGACGTCCACATCCCATGAATGGAGAGGTTAGACAGACTGGAACTTTTTTCCCTGGAGAGTAGGAGGTTAAGGGGTGATCTTATAGAAGTCTATAAAATAATGAGGGGCATAGATAAGGTAGATAGTCAAAATCTTTTCCCAAAGGTAGGGGAGTCTATAACGAGGGGGCATAGATTTAAGGTGAGAGGGGAGAGATACAAAAGGGTCCAGAGGGGCAATTTTTTCACTCAAAGGTTGGTGAGTGTCTGGAACGAGATGCCAGAGGCAGTAGTAGAGGCGGGTACAATTTTGTCTTTTAAAAAGCATTTGGACAGTTACATGGGTAAGATGGGTATAGAGGGATATGGGCCAAGTGCAGGCAATTGGGACTAGCTTAGTGGTATAAACAGGGCGACATGGACATGTTGGGCCGAAGGGCCTGTTTCCATGTTGTAACTTCTATGATTCTATGATTCTATGATATGAAAACAAAACCACGTGGAAATAAGTGAAACATCTGAAGCTTTCTGAGGAGCTGTAACAGTTACTTCCTTAGGTGGAATAGGCATTGGTGGGTCACACACACTGAGTATTTTCAGCATTTTCAGTTTTTATTTCAGATTTCCAGCATCTGCAGTATTTTGTTTTTGTCCTGTTAATAATCGACTGGAACCAGAAATGACTGTAACTCTTCCACATTCTCTGGAGCAGGTCCAAAAGTCATTGCTTCAACTTTCTGCTTTGATGGTTGAATACCAAATTAACAATGAAAGAAAAAAACTCGATGGAGTCTTGTAACAGCGAACATTTGGACTTCTTTGAAAACTGCTTTGGGATTTTGCAGATGTTTTTCCTCTGAACTTCCAGTAACCAGATCAGTCAACATGCATTGGGTTCCCAGGAGACCAGCTAGAATTGTCTCTTTGGTTTTCTGAAATAAGGCTGGAGCAGATACAACACCAAATGTCTGCCTTTCGTAATGATAAAAGTCCTTGATGTGTGTTTATCGTTGCCAAATGCCAACTTTCTTCAGCAAGCTCCAGTGGCAAGGAAGCCTGGGAAAGATCTAATTTAGAACATCGTTGTCTACCACTGAGATTGGTGGACAGCCCTGGGGAGAGGATATTCATCATCTACAAGGTACACCACAAACACTTACACCACCGTCAGGTTCTACCGCAGGCATAATCAGGCTTGCCCAGTCGCTGTGCTCGCTCTTTTTCAATTATGCCCTCGCGCTTCCTGCAGTCTAATTGCGTAGTTGTTAGCCGTGGCTCAGTGGTAGTTCTCTCACCTCTGAGTCAGAAGGCCATGGGTTACAAATCCCACTCCAACGACTTGAGCACAGAAACCCTCGACTCATTCAAAATTAACCTGGAAGTGCGCCTGAAGAGCCGTGACCTGCAGGGCCACGGACCAAATGCGGGAAAGTGGGATTAGGGTGGGTGGCTCGTTTCTCAGCCGGCGCAGACACGATGGGCTGAACGGCCTCCTTCTGTGCCGTAAATTTTCTAGGTGTCGCCTTTCGGATGAGATGTTAAACTGAGGCCCCGTCTGCCCTCTCAGGTGGACGTGAAAGATCCCATGGCACTATTTCACAGAAGAACAGGGGAGTTCTCCCTGGTGTCCTGGCCAATATTTATCCCTCAACCGAGACCTAAAAGCCTCTGGTCATTATCACATTGCTGTTTGTGGGACCTTGCTGTGCGCAAATTGGCCGCCATGCTTCCCTACATTACAACAGTGGCTACACTTTAAAGTGCTGCATTGGCTGTAAAGCGCTTTGGGACGCCCTGAGGTTGTGAAAGGCGCTATAGAAATGCAAGTCTTCCTTTCTTTTCTTTTGAAGTCCTTTCCTTTCGAGCATAGGGCTCTGCTCTGGATTTAAATAACGTTGGCTTTGCCCACTCTTTCACAATAAGGAGTACCTGGATACTCTTTGCTAAACCTCATACGCTGCAAGGGTGCATCAGGAAAGTACAGGCAGTGGGCCTGCGATTCTCCGCAAGCGTCATGTGAGGGACCTCGCCTCATCGGACCACGCAGAAAATCTGTCATAGAAACGGAAAACCCTGAAAACACTCAGCAAGGTCAGGCGGCATCTGCAGAGGGAGAAACGGAGTTAACGTTTCAGGTCGATGAACCTTTCGTCAGAACTGGAAGATGTTGGAAATGAACAGAGCGCAGAGCCAGGGAAAAGGTGGGGCAGGCTAAAGGGGAGGTTTGCGATAGGGTGGAGGGTCAGCAGTGATTAAATGATAAAAGGGATGATGGTGCAAAGTAAAGAAGGGTGGTAATGGGACAAGTAAAGAAACAAAAGATGGGTCTGCAAGAGCTTTAAATAGCAACAGCAGAATAGCAGAGGGGGAGGGAGGCATGAAAAATCTGGCAAAGAGATGGCTCCCATGGCCCGGGAATGTGGCGGGGAACGGTGGGTAGACCCCAGGGGTACAAACCATCCTGCCAGCCGTGTACCGATAGGGGATCCCCACCCCAAGCACCAGCCCACTCTCCATTGCCAACAGCTGCTCTCCGAGAGAAAGTGGGAACGGCGGTTAAGGTCTAAAGTTATTAAACTCACTGTTAAACTATTTACAATCTATATTAATGATTCCGATAAAGGAACCAAGTGTATTGTAGCCAAGATTGCCGGTGATACAAAGCTAGGTGGGAAAGTAAGCTGTGAGGAGGACACAAAGAGCCTGCAAAGGGATGTAGACATGTTAAGTGAGTGGGCAAGAAGGTGTCAGATGGAGTATAATGTGGGGAAATGTGAGGTTATTCACTTTGGCAGGAAGAATAGAAAAACTGAGTATTTTTTAAATGGTGAGAAACTACTAAATGTTGGTGTCCAGAGGGATTTGGATGTCCTCGTACAAAAAACACAGAAAGTTAGCATGCAGATACAGCAAGCAACTAGGAAAGCAAATGGCATGTTGGCCTTTATTGCAAGGGGGTTGGAGTACAAGAGTAAGGAAGTCTTACTACAATTGTACAGGGCTTTGGTGAGACCTCACCTGGAGTACTGTGTACAGTTTTGGTCTCCTTAGCTAAAGAAGGATATACTTGCCTTAGAGGCGGTGCATCGAAGGTTCACTAGATTAATTCCTGGGATGAGAGGGTTGTCCTATGAGGAGAGATTGAGTAGAATGGGCCTATACTCTGGAGTTTAGAAGAATGAGAGGTGATCTCATTGAAACATATAATACTCTGAGGGGGCTTGACAGGGTAGATGATGAGAGGTTGTTTCCCCTGGCTGGAGAGTCTAGAACTAGGAGGCATAGTATCAGGATAAGGGGTCGACCATTTAAGACTGAGATGAGGAGTAATTTCTTCACTCAGAGGGTTGTAAATCTTTGGAATTCTCTACCCCAGGGGGCTGTGGATGCTGAGTCATTGAATATATTCAAGGCTGAGATAGATACATTTTTGGACTCTAGGGGAATCAAGGGATATGGGGATCAGGCAGGAAAGTGGAGTTGAGGTCGAAGATCAGCCATGATCTTGTTGAACGGCGGAGCAGGCTCGAGGGGCCGTACGGCCTACTCCTGCTCCTATTTCTTATGTTCTTGTGTTCTTAAGGCCGGAAGGCTGCAAAGTGCTGAGTAGAAAGATGAGGAGCTGTTGCTCGAGTTTGTGCTGAACTTCACTGGAAGAGTGTAGGAGGCCGAGGACAGAGAGGTCAGAGCGGGAGTGGGACGGAGAATTAAAGTGGCAAGCGACCGGAAGCTCAGGGTCAGGCTTGCGGACTGAACGACGGTTACGCCGGGTCTCCATCCCACTTTGGCTGCGCTGGGGTTTGCGGAAAGAATGGGAATGGACGGTTCTTGCACCTGTCCCCTTTGCTGGCGATGTCCGGGAATCAGGTGGGACTGGCTGAATGATGCCACTCAGTGCCAATCCTGCCAGTTCTGCCTCTGGTGCCCGAGCGTACTGTACGATTGGATGAAACAGGTGCAGATCCCTCACCAAGGGCCAGAAGTGATGCCCACTAGATTGGAAAGGCTGGTTTCCTTACTCCAGCCCTAGCGGAAATTCCACCTTCTGTCTTTTTAGAGTGGAAGATTTACCAGAATGATACCTGGGATGAGGGACTTCAGTTATCATCTCCTCAGAGCAGAGAAGGCTAAGGGGAGATTTGATAGAGGTGTTCAAAATTATGAATGGTTTTGACGGAGTAAATAAGGAGAAACTGTTTCCAGTGGCAGGAGGGTCGGTAACCAGACGTCACAGATTGAAGGTGATCGACAAAAGAGCCAGAGGGGAGACGAGGAGAATTTTTTTACGCAGCGAGTTATTATGATCAGGAATGCGCTGGAAGCAGATTCAATAGTAACTTTCAAAAGGGAATTGAATAAATACTTGAAGGGAAAAAATTGCAGGGCTATGGGGAAAGGGCAGGGGAATGGGGCTAATTGGATAGCTCTTTCAAAGGGCCAGCACAGGCAGGTTGGGCCGAATGGCCTCCTTCTGTGCTGTATGATTCTATGATTCTATGTCTCGGGTCTCAGTAAGTGTTTCTCAGTCTGCCTTGGGAAAGAACAGAGCAGCGCGTATGAGGGCGTGTGTGAAAGATACTCATGGTGGAATAGCTCACCGTCCAGACTGAGTCAGGGAGAGTGGCCGCTTGGGAAAAGGTGCCAGAAGGCTGCCAGCAGAACTCTACTTCAGGAAGAGTCCTGGCCTGGAGGAGTGGAGTGGAGAGGATGAAGATTTGGAGAGGATGAAGATTTGGAGAGAATATAAAAAGGAATTTGTAGGAATTAGAGGTTAGAAAAGGGGGCCGCCATTTTAAAATAAACAAAACTATTTCCAATAATTAAAGATTTGGCACTGATAACAATGCTCTGATTCGCTCTTTAGTTACAGTATGAAATAATGAATCTAATTCTGTTAGGGACAGCTTGAGATGTCAGGCTCGGACGCCGCGATTTATAAATAGACGGACTTGGGCTGTTCTCGACAGATGAGTTACCACGAATGTGATATTTTATTGCACGTCTTACACCTGCATCAGCCTCCGTCGCTCCATCACAAATTGTCCTTTTCCCCCATTTGAAAAGGTTGATGTGTTTCTAATGGCTGGATTCGGGCTGAAATTAATAAAGATTTTCTGTTCACTCTATTAGTCACACATTATATTAACTATAATATCAGGACTAGTGATCGGGAGAAGACTGATAAGGGCGGGGCCAATGGCATCCATGCACCGAAGGGGCATTGTCTTGGTGAAAAAGTATTCAGGAATCTTTTCCTTCTGCGTGGGAAAGGAACAGAATCAGAAGAGCATTTTCTGTGTGATGATACTATGTCCAAGCCATCTGATAACTGATCCTTCTCTCACCTGTAGCTTACACCCTCTCCCTTTCCATTTGCACTGTCTTCTCTCCCTATCGCTGGCACTATGGCCATTGCTTTTCTTAACTTTCCCGTCTTGTCCCTCCTACGCTCGAAATATTCAGTCCAACATTCTCTGTCCGTGTTGAAATCAAGACTTGTCACTGCATTAGGAATTTAGGAATTTCTAGGTGAGAAAAGACCATCTAGTTCGCCTTCTACGATCCTGGTCACACGGTACAACGATAATAGAGTTGGTGACTAGTCATTGCAATCAATCTCAATCAATTAGTCTACAACAGACCCAGACATGAGGTGAGGAAAACCCCAGTGATGGAGAGCTTTGGGAACCACAACAATAACAACAACTTGCATTTATATAGCGCCTTTAACGTAGTAAAGCTTCACAGGAGCGTTAGCAAACAAAATTTGACATGAGCCACATAAGGAGATATTAGGACAGGTGACCAAAAGCTTGGTCAAAGAGGTAGGTTTTAAGGAGCGTCTTAAAAGAGGAGAGAGGGGTAGAGAGGCGGGGAGGTTTAAGGAGGGAATTCCAGAGCTTAGGGCCTAGGCAGCTGAAGGCACGACCGCCAATGGTGGAGCGACTAAAATCGGGGATGTGCAAGAGGCAAGAAGTGGAGGAGCGCAGAGATCTCAGAGGGTTGTAGGGCTGGAGGAGGTTACAGAGATAGGGAGGGGCGAGGCCATGGAGGGATTTGAAAACAAGGATGAGAATTTTTAAAGTCGAGGCTTTCCTGGATTGGGAGCCAATGTAGGTCAGCGAGCGCAGGGGTAATGGTGAACAGGACTTGGTGCGAGTTAGGATACGGGCAGCGGAGTTTTGGATGAGTTCAAGTTTATGGAGGGTGGAAGATGGGAGGTCCAAAGGCCCATAGCTCCAAAGTCACCTTTCTCCTCCCAAGCAAGCTATACTTACCATGTCATATCTTAAATTACTCACATACTGTATCACAAAATGTTATTTTCTGATAGCAATCCATCCAATTTGCATTTGAATGAATAAATACTAACTGCTTCCACCTGTTCTATAGATTGATCACTCACTCACTGAAATATTGTTTCCGGGGATTAGTTTTGTTTTGAATTTATCCCCCATCAGCCTGCATTGTTGTAACTCATTCTTTCCCAGGACTTCCGAACAGCAGAATTATTTACCTTGCTCTGTGTTCCCCTGAGGCTTTTAGAACTATAGCTTGGCACCACCTAATCACCACTCCCTGATTTACCTGACCTTCTCCTTTCAATCCTGGCGTTCTCACATGTTTCTGGGTCTTCCTGCCTTTCTCATATTAAAACAAATGCTATGAGAATGTGTTGAGAATGTTGCACTGCTTGTTTGTAAAGAAGTAGAAGAAAGGTTTGCTAAGCACTCTGTCATGCATCTTCCAGCTGCAGTGTACTGGCAGTACAAGAAGTCTCTCTCCCCCCCCAAAAGGCTGTAGATGCTGGGGGACAATTAGGGTTTCAGGACTGAGATCGATAGATTTTTGTTGGGTAACGGTATCAAGGGGTATGGAGCTAAGGCGGGTAAATGGAGTTGAGGTTCAGATCAGCCATGATCTAATTGGCTTGAGGGGCTGAATGGCCTGCTCCTGATCCTAATGTTCCTGAGCCTGGAAATTGAGGATTCAAAACAAGGAATGAAGATATTCCATTCATAAGAACATAAGAAATAGGAGCAGACCATAGGGTCCCTTGAGCCTGCTCTGCCATTCATAGAAACATAGAAAATAGGAGCAGGAGTAGGCCATTCGGCCCTTCGAGCCTGCTCCGCCATTCAATATGATCATGGCTGATCCTCTATCTCAGTACCATATTCCCGCTCTCTCTCCATATCCCTTGATGTCTTTTGTGTCTAGAAATCCATTTAGCTCCTTCTTAAATATATTCAGTGACTTGGCCTCCACTGCCTTCTGTGGTAGAGAATTCCACAGGTTCACCACCCTCTGAGTGAAGAAATTTCTCCTCATCTCAGTTCTAAATGTCCTACCCCGTATCCTGAGTCTGTGACCCCTCGTTGTGGACCCTCCAGCCAGAGGAAACATCCTCCCTGCATCCAGTCTGTAAGATCATGGTTGATCTTCTACCTTCTACTGTGCAAATGTTAAATATCTTTCCGTTAAACAGTCAATTCTTTCATAGGTCAGTTATCGATTGTTTCCAATGGTTGACAACGTGTTAACAAGAGGACACACACGTAATCATAGAATCAGAGATTGGTTACAGCACAGAAGGAGGCCATTCGGCCCATCGAGCCTGTGCCGGCTCTTTGTAAGAGCAATCCAGTTAGTCCCATTACCCTGCTCTTTCCCCATAGCCCTGCAAATTTCATTCTCTTCAAATATTTATCCAATTCCTTTTTGAAAGCCACGTTGAATCTGCATCCACCACCTTTTCAGGCAGTGTACTCGCTGCGTAAAAAAGATTTTCCTCATGTCGCCTCTGGCTCTTTTGCCAATCACCTTAAATCTGTGTCCTCTGGTTCTCGGCCCTTTCCCCAATAGGAAGAGTTTCTCTTTATTTACTTTATCCAAACCGGTCATGATTTTGAACACTTCTATCAAATCTCTTAATGTTCTCTGCTCTAAGGAGATCAATCCCAGCTTCTCCAGTCTATCCATGTAACTGAAGTCCCTCATCCCTCGAACTATTCTGGCAAATCTTTTCTGCACCCTCTCTAAGGCCTTCACATGATTCTATGTAATATGATCAATAAAGAAAAATAAGAGTGTAGAAAAATAAAATCTTTACACAGAGCGGGGTAACTGTGACTTTGTGCGATTGTGTGAAACAGGTGATAGCGAATCGGCAGCCCTGTTTTACATGTCTCCTGATTTTCCTCTCCATTGAAGTCAACAGGAATCAAAATCGCTATCACCCATTTTACACAATTGCACAAAGTCAAAATTACCCCCAGGGTGGTTACAATTTGGAATCTTCTGCCACTGACAATAAATTATTTTAAAAGGGAATCGGATAGGTCCCAAAAATGAGGACTATTAAAGGATATAAGGAGAAAGCGGGAGTGTGGGATCACACCAGGACTATTAAAGGGTATAAGGAGAAAGTGTGGGATCACACCAGGACTATTAAAGGGTATAAGGAGAAAGTGTGGGATCACACCAGGACTATTAAAGGGTATAAGGAGAAAGCAGGAGTGTGGGATCACACCAGGACTATTAAAGGGTATAAGGAGAAAGTGTGAGATCACACCAGGACTATTAAAGGGTATAAGGAGAAAGTGTGGGATCACACCAGGACTATTAAAGGGTATAAGGAGAAAGTGTGGGATCACACCAGGACTATTAAAGGGTATAAGGAGAAAGCAGGAGTGTGGGATCACACCAGGACTATTAAAGGGTATAAGGAGAAAGTGTGGGATCACACTCAGACTATTAAAGGATATAAGGAGAAAGTGTGGGATCACACCAGGACTATTAAAGGATATAAGGAGAAAGTGTGGGATCACACTCAGACTATTAAAGGGTATAAGGAGAAAGTGAGAGTGTGGGATCGCGCTAGGTGGCTCAGCTGGAGAAAAATACTTGATAGGATTGAATGGCCTGTTCCTATGCTGTATGATTCTGGGCCTGGAGGAGATGAGTTGAAGGGAAAACTTTTATCTCGGTGGCCTTTTGCCGATGGTCTCGTTTTCTCATTTTCTCTTTGGCCTCTCTGATAATTCTTCACTGGGGTTTGTAGTGTTAGGAACCCATGGTAGGTTTGTAGATGGTCCTAAAGTTGGAGGCAGGGCAAGTAAAGAGGAAGAAGGTAACCCGTTCCAGAAGGATTTGGATTGTTTCGGAAACTGGGTCAGCAGATGGTGAGTGCAGTTGAGTGTAGACAATGAATATGGGAGCATAATAAGTAGCATGGGTCAAATTTGACCATTTGGGTGACCGATCAGTGGAGCGCACTGGCCGGCCGCCCATTCCGGTGGCGAAGAGGCCCCCAGCTATTCTGAAACCCCGGCCTCATTTAGATTTGGCAGGTGAGCTGCGGGCCGCCAAACAGGTAGCTCGCTGGAATGAGGCTCCAAGCTCCGTCTGGGTTGGTCTCCAGCAAGGTAAGTTGCGGTGGATGTGGGGTCTCGATCGCGGAGGGTGGGGGGGTCCCAGATCAGCAGCGGCCCACAAACATTGGCGGGCCTCTTCAGTTCCATCTCCCGTAGAACTGGTTCGGAGTGCTCACGGCACAGGCTCTGACCCAAAATGGGAGTCCTGTTTTCGTCACTGGGCAGTAGGTCCCTTTCAAAATGGAGCTGGCTGCATTGCGGGTGTTAACGGTGGGTGGGGTGGGTGGGTAAGGCTTCCCGATCTCATTTTGAGGCCGTTATCGACCCGTTAACGCCAGGCGAGGGCAGTGAAAATCGACCCCAATGTGTTGAATAGCACAGTCATGAAGGGTGTTGATAGGAGAGAAATGTGGGGGTTAATGGGGAACAATCATTGAAACTGTACAGCTGCAGTGAAAAAAGGCAAACAGGAAACTGTAATAAAGGGAGAGAATAAAAATCAATAGAGGTGAAATAACCCCATATGGAGTCCTGTGTGCAGTATTGGTCAACATACCATTGAAGGGATATTATTGGCCCTGAGAGGATGCAGTACAGGGCAGCAGAGATGATATCAGGTCTTACGAACCACTGTTACGTGGAAACATTAAAGGAGTTTGGCTGCCATTTGTTGGTAAAGAGAAAAGTTCAATGTGACCTCAAAATTATGAAGGGATTGAGAAGATTGTCAGATTTTGAAAAACTAGGAGGCATATTTAAAAAAACATAAGAAAAAACCCCCACCCTTTAGTGACCGATGTCAGTCATTACACCCGTCATAGGCAGGTGTAATGTGAAATGTAAAATTTAAAATTTAACATTTTTAAAAGCTTTTCCTTTCTGTCTCTTTCACTCTTTCTCTTATTCCAATCTTTCTTTCCCTCTCTTTATTTCTCTTTCTGTACCTGAGTTGACATTGAATTCACCCACTCTAATTTACACTCCCTTCTCAATCCTTGTGCTGTTAATTTCCCAATCCTTCAATCTGATTGATTAAGGAGATACCCAGTTGCTGGCCCTGTTCACTCAGGTCCCACATGCCCTGTTTCCCTCACTGCCCCGTTATCAGCTCGCACTTTCAGCAACTTGCCACGCAAAAAATGTGAAAACCTAAACTGCAAGGGCAAGTCTAACTAACGGGAGATGCCCTGCTCCAGCAAATTATGGCTTAGTATTTTTGGTAGTTTTACCAAGCAATGAACCACCAAAATAATATGTAGAACTAAAAGGGGGTGAAGATATCTGGTTGCTATAGTAATTTCCAGGCCTATCTGTCAGTGATATTGTAAGTGGGAAGATTCCCAATGTTCGCTATTGCTAGTAAAATTGTACACGTATTCATTTTTTAAAAACTGGTTTGTGATTTCACTAGAAGTTATGATCAGAGTCAATCTCCACACCTCCGCCCTATAAACAGTAACCAGAGGAAACTCTCTCCCGATGTAGATAACTTTCAATAACATTTTGCCTCAACACAGCGTGTCTCCTCCTGCTGGGTGCATCCCCTAATCCCTTCGGCCCATTGTTGGCGGCCGTTCCTTCAGCTGTCTAGGCCCTATGCTCTGGAATTCCCTCCCTAAACTTCTCTGCCTCTCTCTCCTTATTTCAGACCCTCTTTAAAACCCACCTCTTTGACCAAGCTTTTAGTCACCCCCATCTAATGTCTCCTTCTTTGGCTCGATGTTAATTTTTCTGTGACTACGTCTCTGTGAAGCGCCTTGGGACGTTTTATTTAACGTTAAAGGCACTATATGAATGCAAGTTGTTATTACTGTTGTTGTTATTGATGATGATGAGATGGAACTTATACCAAAATAATAGGAATCAAAAATGTCCCCGCACCATATATAGTCCAGAAAAATCTGGCAGGTGAACCTCATCTCATACAGTTTAAAGTTTCATGCTGTGTTCATGAAGCATTATGGACTGGCCCACAGTGATTTGCCCGGGGGTTCTGTTTACATCTTGTTAGCACTGCTTCTGTACCTGCAACCGACTGACCAAACTCAGATTGGAAATTAAATTCTTTGTCTTCCTGAAACTACTAGTTGAGAGTTAAATCCTGTAGATTATTGCTTTTATAAAGGTAGGGCAGGGCTGGACACATGGCTCAAAACAGATTGCAGAGAGAAATACCTGTCTTTTCTGAGGAGAATTTAAAAAAAAGATTTCATTTTATCGAACCTCACTCCTCCACTCCACTCCACCTCACTCCCACCCCACTCCACCTCACTCCTCCACCTCACTCCACCTCACTCCACCTCACTCCCACCCCACTCCACCTCACTCCCACCCCACTCCACCTCACGCCCACCCCACTCCACTCCACTCCATCCCACTCCACCTCACTCCTCCACCTCACTCCACCTCACTCCACCTCACTCCCACCCCACTCCACCTCACTCCCACCCCACTCCATCTCACTCCTCCACTCCACTCCACCCCACTCCACCTCACTCCACCCCACTCCATCCCACTCCACCTCACTCCACCCCACTCCACCTCACTCCCACCCCACTCCATCCCACTCCCACCCCACTCCACCTCACTCCCACCCCACTCCACCTCACTCCCACCCCACTCCACCTCACTCCCACCCCACTCCACCTCACTCCCACCACACTCCATCCCACTCCACCTCACTCCACTCCACTCCACCTCACTCCACCCCACTCCATCCCACTCCACCTCACTCCACCCCACTCCATCCCACTCCACCTCACTCCACCCCACTCCACCCCACTCCATCCCACTCCACCTCACTCCACTCCACTCCACCTCACTCCACCTCACTCCACCTCACTCCCACCTCACTCCCACCCCACTCCACCTCACTCCTCCACTCCACTCCACCCCACTCCACCTCACTCCACCCCACTCCATCCCACTCCACCTCACTCCACCCCACTCCACCTCACTCCCACCCCACTCCATCCCACTCCCACCCCACTCCACCTCACTCCCACCCCACTCCACCTCACTCCCACCCCACTCCACCTCACTCCCACCCCACTCCACCTCACTCCCACCCCACTCCATCCCACTCCACCTCACTCCACTCCACTCCATCCCACTCCACCTCACTCCACCCCACTCCATCCCACTCCACCTCACTCCCACCCCACTCCACCTCACTCCCACCCCACTCCACCTCACTCCCACCCCACTCCATCCCACTCCACCTCACTCCACTCCACCTCACTCCACCCCACTCCATCCCACTCCACCTCACTCCACCCCACTCCACCCCACTCCATCCCACTCCACCTCACTCCACCCCACTCCACCCCACTCCATCCCACTCCACCTCACTCCACTCCACTCTACCTCACTCCACCCCACTCCATCCCACTCCACCTCACTCCACCCCACTCCACCTCACTCCATCCCACTCCACCTCACTCCACTCCACTCCACCCCACTCCACCTCACTCCACCCCACTCCATCCCACTCCACCTCACTCCACCCCACTCCACCTCACTCCCACCCCACTCCATCCCACTCCCACCCCACTCCACCTCACTCCCACCCCACTCCACCTCACTCCCACCCCACTCCACCTCACTCCCACCCCACTCCACCTCACTCCCACCCCACTCCATCCCACTCCACCTCACTCCACTCCACTCCATCCCACTCCACCTCACTCCACCCCACTCCATCCCACTCCACCTCACTCCCACCCCACTCCACCTCACTCCCACCCCACTCCACCTCACTCCCACCCCACTCCATCCCACTCCACCTCACTCCACTCCACTCCACCTCACTCCACCCCACTCCATCCCACTCCACCTCACTCCACCCCACTCCATCCCACTCCACCTCACTCCACCCCACTCCACCCCACTGAATCCCACTCCACCTCACTCCACTCCACTCCACCTCACTCCACCCCACTCCACCTCACTCCACTCCACTCTACCTCACTCCACCCCACTCCATCCCACTCCACCTCACTCCACCCCACTCCACCTCACTCCATCCCACTCCACCTCACTCCACTCCACTCCACCCCACTCCACCTCACTCCACCCCACTCCATCCCACTCCACCTCACTCCACCCCACTCCACCTCACTCCCACCCCACTCCATCCCACTCCCACCCCACTCCACCTCACTCCCACCCCACTCCACCTCACTCCCACCCCACTCCACCTCACTCCCACCCCACTCCACCTCACTCCCACCCCACTCCATCCCACTCCACCTCACTCCACTCCACTCCATCCCACTCCACCTCACTCCACCCCACTCCATCCCACTCCACCTCACTCCCACCCCACTCCACCTCACTCCCACCCCACTCCACCTCACTCCCACCCCACTCCATCCCACTCCACCTCACTCCACTCCACTCCACCTCACTCCACCCCACTCCATCCCACTCCACCTCACTCCACCCCACTCCACCCCACTCCATCCCACTCCACCTCACTCCACCCCACTCCACCCCACTCCATCCCACTCCACCTCACTCCACTCCACTCTACCTCACTCCACCCCACTCCATCCCACTCCACCTCACTCCACTCCACTCCACCTCACTCCACCCCACTCCATCCCACTCCACCTCACTCCACCCCACTCCATCCCACTCCACCTCACTCCACCCCACTCCACCCCACTCCATCCCACTCCACCTCACTCCACTCCACTCCACCTCACTCCACCCCACTCCACCTCACTCCACTCCACTCTACCTCACTCCACCCCACTCCATCCCACTCCACCTCACTCCACCCCACTCCATCCCACTCCACCTCACTCCACCCCACTCCACCCCACTCCATCCCACTCCACCTCACTCCACTCCACTCCACCTCACTCCACCCCACTCCACCTCACTCCACTCCACTCTACCTCACTCCACCCCACTCCATCCCACTCCACCTCACTCCACCCCACTCCACCTCACTCCATCCCACTCCACCTCACTCCACCCCACTCCCACCCCACTCCACCCCACTTCCTTCCTCCTACAACCTGAGACCTGTTGGTCCGTATAGCTCAATACCAGGGTTGCCAACCCTCCAGGATTGCCCTGGAGTCTCCAGGAATTAAAGGCTAATCTCCAGGATATTGCTGTGAGCAACACCCAGGAGTAAAATCACAGGGGAAATAAAAAAATTGTGGGACTTTTTAATTTTCTTTGCACGCTTTTGTTTATTAGTTATAAAAATATTGGAGATGGGGAGAATAAAAAGGCCGTTTGACCGACAGTCAAGGAGCATCCAATCGGGTAACGAAGATTCTGCTTGCTTTCCGATTGGCCGTGAGGGAAGGCGGTGTCCCTGCGAGGATGAACCTGTCAGGCGACCAATGGCGTGAGTGCGAGGGGGCGGGGCGGTTTTTGGCGGGAGGTCACGTGATGAAACCCCCTGGAATGCCTCCTACCAGAGTTGGCAACGATACTCAGCACCAGACTGGCCAGTGCGCTACTGACCCAGTGAGCTGTTGGCGGAGGGCAAAGCTATTAACATTTCTTCAGTGCACAGACCTGTTTCAACTCCATGCCATGGCTGTCTAGGGCTCCTAAAGATTGAGGACCTTTGAAATAATTTCCGATCAGCCTGTGGCGTAGCAGCCCTCGTTCCGAAAGCCCATTAAATCTCTTGAATGTGACCAATTGGGTAAGAACTCTCTCAAGTTGGAAGCTAGCTTTTATTGACGAGCCGATCACCGCCTGCAATCAATTCGCCTTTGTCTGCTGCTGGCTTTTTTTTCGAAAACCAAGTGAGAAGCAGCTAAGGTTATCTCCATCCATAAATCTGGCCGGAGCTGATAAGTTGAATTGCCGGTGGACTAATATCCATTCTTCAGGAATTCTCAGAGCGTGCCCTCCATCGACAAGCACAGGGCCGGCCAACAATAGATCCATCAGTCAAACACAAGCAGCTTTCAGGCCCTTCTATTCTGCTCTGGCCGCCCGGTTCAATCAAATGACAAAATTCACTTCTTCAGCCTCTGGTTAAAATAAAAATGAAGTGGGATTTTTAACTTTCTCAGACCTAAGGCGGCTAAAGTTTTTACATAGAATGACACAGAATTTACAGCACAAAAACAGGCCATTCAGCCCAACCGCTCTATGCCGGCGTTTATGCTCCACACGAGCCTCCTCCCACCTCTCTTCATCTCACCCTGGCAACATATCCTTCTACCCCTTTCTCCCTCATGTGTTTGTCTAGCTTCCCCCTTAAATGCATCTATGCTATTCGCCTCAACTACTTCTTGTGGTAGCGAGTTCCACATTCTCACCACTCTCGGTAAAGAAGTTTCTCCTGAATTCCCTATTGGATTTATTAGTGACTATTTTATATTTGTGTCCTCTAATTTTGGACTCCCCCCACAAGACGAAACATCTTCTCTACGTCTACCCTATCAAACCTTTTCATAATTTTAAAGTCCTCTATCGGGTCACCCCTCAGCCTCTTCAGCCTTTCCCAACGAGTATAATCTCTCCGTTCTGTTCTTCACAACTTCTTATAGTTGCAGCATTAAAGAGGTGCCGTTTTCACGGAGAGAGATAGCTGCTCGGTTTATTTTCGCGTTGCGAACTGGCGATGCAGCGACACGAATCACACTGAAACTCATCGCTTTCAGATGACATTATCTTGGGGAAAAATGACAGATGGAATCTTACAGCACAGAAGGAGGCTATTCGGCCCATCGTACCTGTGCTCCGGCTCTTTGAAAGAGCTGTCCAATTAGTCCCACGCCTCCCCGCTCTTTCCCCGTAGCCCCACAAATCTTTCCTTTTCAAATATTTATCCAATTCCCTGACTCTTCTGTGATCCTTGCCCAAATAATGAAACTTTTGCCAAACACCTTCTCCAGGAAGACTGTTCCCCGTTAAAAGGTGCTACCAGAAAATACATAACACTCAAGGGCACGATAAAACCTTATAGGGCTGATTTTATAAGGGAATTGGAGATATACTTGAAAAGGAAAATGAAAAATTGGCAGGGTGGGGAAAGAGCCGGGACTAATTGGATAGCTCTTTCAAAGGGCTCGCACAGGCACGATGGGCCGGATGGCCTCCTTCTGTGCTGTATCATTCTATGATTCTATATTTTAATTGTAAAAAGTTGTTGAGCTTCCCCTACTGGGTGAAGACACTGCCATGTGTAGCACTGAGCCATAAATTAAAGACTGTCCCAGCTTCAACTCCTTAACCTCTGCAGCAGCTGATCCATTGCAATTGGCTTCAGTGTCTCTGGGGTCAGGTGGGGGGGGGCGGAGGGGCGGGAGGGATTGGAAAATCAGCCAGGTTCCTGCTCTCGAGCGACCGCAGCTGAAAGCGTGCAGGAGTTGGTGTCAGGTGAGGAGGGGGATCAGGCTTGGCTGTGATGCCTGCCCGGTTGAAGAGCTTCTGTGCTGTAAGATTCTATGATTCTATGTACAACGTAGTGCAGTGAACATTTGACTTCCCAGCGTGGGCAGTAATCTGGAGGAGGGGATCGGCCGCCCATGACACAAGCCCCTTCGATTTTCGTTCCAATGAAATCAATGCAATGAAATCCAGGCAGGTTCTGTAATGGGGGGACATTCTCATCCACCAGATTAATGCACCCTGGCTGTGAAGACCAAAATCTTCCCATTCCTGAGGCTGAATCCCAGTCCAATTTATGGGCCCTTCGGTTGCACTCTTGGTATTTATTAGGGGGTGGGGTGAGGCGGGGGGGGGTGCACTATTGGCCTATGAGTCTATGGAGAGTGTTGGAAAATTCAAAAAAGGAGTTCATAGAATCATAGAATCATAGAAAGGTTACAGCATGGCAGGAGGCCATTCGGCCCATCGAGTTCGCTCCGGCTCTATGCAGGAGCAATCCAGCTAGTCCCACTCCCTCGCCCTATCCCCGTAACCCTGCAATTTTTTTCCTTTCAAGTGCTTATCCAGTTCCCTTTTGAAGGCCATGATTGAATCTGCCTCCACTACCCCCAGTTGGATAGTTTTTTTGTCAAGCAACAACAACTTATATTTTTAACGTAGCGAAACATCCCAAAGCACTTCACAGGAGCGATTATCAAACACAATTTGACACCGAGCCACATAACGAGATATTGGGACAGGTGACCAAAAGCTTGGTCAAAGAGGTAGGTTTTAAGGAGCGTCTTAAAGGAGGAGAGAGAGGTGGTGAGGCGGAGAAGTTTAGGGAGGGAATTGCAGAGCTTAGGGTCTAGGCAGGTGAAGGCACGGCCGCCAATGGTGGAATGACGAAAATCGGGGGATGCGCAAGAGGCCAGAATTGGAGGAGCGCAGAGATCTCGGAGGATTGGTGGGCTGGAGGAGGTTACAGAGATAGGGAGGGGTGAGGCCATGGAAGGATTTAAAAAAAAAGGATGAGAATTTTAAAATCGAGACGTTGCTGGTCAGCGAGCACAGGGGTGATGGGGGAACGGGACTTGGTGCAAGTTAGGAAAACAAAATGATTGAGGGGGGTAAAAAAAAAGCTACTTTTATTTTTTCTTTAGCTGATCAATGCTTGGTAAGTGGTGATATGAAGAGGGTAGCAAGCTGGTCAACTCAATGGTCAATCAGGTGGCATAGTCTGCCAACCCAAGGCCATGGCCAACATTGGGACAGTCTGCAGTCCGTGTGTGAGGCATTAGGTTGAATGCCAGTCACTTGGAAGGCTGCCCGTCAGTTGCAGTGCCCGTCACGAAGCAATGGGGCACGTCTTCAGCCAACAGCGGTGAGGACAAAGTTAATACCACAACGTTTTTTTCGGTGAATTAAGTATTTTACAATTGTTAGTGCCACCTCGCAATTCTTCTCTGGAGTTTTTATTCTTTCGATTAGGCACTTTGGAGCCTTCCAGCCTCAACATTCAATTCAACAACTTTAAATCACAACCACTGCTCCCATTTTCTCGGACAGCAGGTGCTATTAATGGTTCTGCTGTTTCCATTTACACCTTTCTTTACTTGTCCCATTATCACCCCCTTTTGCCTTGCACCATCATCTCTTTTGTCATTTAATCACTCCTGCCCCTCCACCCTATCTCAGACCTTTACTGTTTGTTCTTTCCCTCCCCCCCCCTGCCTTTTTTCCTGGCTCTGTATTTACTTATAAACTGATTAATCTCTAATTTCTTCCAGTTCCGATGAAAGATCATCGACCTGAAACACTAACTCTGTTTCTCTCTTCACATAAAAACTCCAGAGCAGAATTGCTAGGTGACACTAACAATTGTAAAATACGTCATTCATCGAAAGAGATGTCATGGTATTAACTTTACCCTCGCTGCTGCCTGACCTGCTTAGTGTTTTCCAGCATTTACTGTTTTTATTTTAGAAAACAGGTCTGGAATGTCATCTTTTTTGAGCAATTGCCTGAGTGAACTCAATTTTGTGACAGAATAGCTCCACGGGGATCGCTTATTATACACTGCACTTTGCGATTCAGTGCCAATCAACCTGACAAAGGACTAGCTTCTGGTACTTTCGTAGATAAACGCTCAAAGGGAACTTTCTTATAGAGGGATTAAGACATGAAAAGAAATCAAAGTGCTCTCACATGTGACAGAATTGGTTGCTGTTGCTCTGGAAGATGCTGCTTATCGGCACAGCCAATCCTGCTCAAAAGATGTGACTTCTTCTGACGGCTATTGTGCGGGAAAAAATAAGCACCGATTGATAAACCACTTCACTCTGCGCACAGTTGCTTATCTCGCTTCTCAACTGCGTTGTAAGGGATCGGCAGGGTTTTAAACATCTCCATTGAACAGCAGGGCTATCCAGTAGTGAATCATCGCAGTTGAACAATGTTTTTTTTATATACAGACTATAGCAGGTCCAAACGCTGCTTGTGCAATGGGAGAGCCATCAGCCTTTTAGAGTCATAGGATGGTTACGGTACAGAAGGAGGCCATTCGGCCAGTCGAGCCCATGCTGGCTCTGGGTGGCAAGAGCAATCCAGCTAGTCCCACTCCCCCGCCCTTTTCCCGTAGCCCTTCAATTTTTTTTCCTTCTAGTATTTATCCAGTTCCCTTTTGAAGGCCATGATTGAATCTGCCTCCACCACCCCCTCGGGCAGTGCATTCCAGATCCTAACCACTCGCTGTGTAAAAAAGTTTTTCCTCATGTCGCCTTTGGTTCTTTTGCCAATCACCTTAAACCTGTATCCTCTGGTTCTCGACCCTTCTGCCAATGGGAACAGTTTCTCTCTATCTACTCTGTCTAGACCCTTCATGGTTTTGAATACCTCTATCAAATCTCTTCTCAACCTTCTCTGCTCTAAGGAGAACAATTCCAGCTTCTCCAATCTATCCACATAACTGAAGTCCCTCATCCCTGGAACCATTCTAGTAAATCTTTTCTGTACCCTCTCTAAGGCCTTCACATCTTTCCCAAAGGGCGGTGCCCAGAATTGGACACAATACTCCAGTTGTGGCCGAACCTTATCTAAGGAAGGATATACTTGCCTTCGAGGCGGTGCAGCGAAGGCTCACTAGATTCATTCCTGGGATGAGAGGATTGACATATGAGGCGAGGTTGAGTAGAATGGGCCTATACTCTCTGGGGTTTAGAAGAGTAAGAGGTGATCTAATTGAAATATATAAGATTATGAGGTGGGGGGTGGTTGACGGGGTAGATGCTGAGAGGTTGTTTCCCATGGCTGGAGAGTCTAGAACTAGGGGGCATAGTCTCACGATAAGAGGTCGGCCATTTAAGACTGAAATGAGAAGGAATTTTTTTGCTCAGAGGGTTGTGAATCTTTGGAATTCTCTACCCCAGAGGGCTGTGGATGCTGAGTGGCTGAGTACATTCAAGCCTGAGACGGATAGATTTTTGGACTCTAGGGGAATCAAGGGATATGGGGATCGGGCAGGAAAGTGGAGTTGAGGTCGAAGATCAGCCATGATCTTATTGAATGGCGGAGCAGGCTCGAGGGGTCACGTGGCCTCCTCCTGCTCCTATTTCTTATGTTCTTATGTTCTTATTCAGCTCATGGCCGCCCATTTCTCGCCTGAGAAGTGGGCAGCTGGCAGTTGAACATTGAGGAGGAGCCTATTCTTGCCCCATTGATGCCCTGATGCAACTTTCAGGTGGGCCTGTAAATGGGCGAGCAGCCCGCTCGCCTGTAACAGGCACGTCCCAAAGTGCTTTACAGCCAATGAAGCACTTTTTTGAAGTGTAGTCACTGTTGTAATGTAGGAAACACGGCAGTCAATTTATGCACAGCAAGATCCCACAAACATCAATGAGATAATGGCCAGATAATCTGCTTTTAGTTGGTTGGGGGATAAATATTGGGGGACACGGGGAAGAACTCCCCTGCTCTTCTTTGAAATAGCGGCTGTGGGATCTCTTATGCCTGCCTGAGAGGGCAGGCAGGGTATCAGTTTAATGTCTCATCCGAGAGACGGCACCTCCGACAGTGCAGCACTCCGCTAGCAGGTTCAGTCAGGATTATGTGCTTAACGTCTCGAGAGCCGAACTTGAACCCACAACCTTCTGACTTAGAGACAAGAGTGCGACCCACCGAGCCACGTGCTTAAATATGAAAGTCAGGGTCCTATGGTGGTTGTAGGACTCCGATTGCAAAATTCAGGTACAAATGGGCAGAGGGCACGCCGTGCACGCTCCCCCTAGTTGTGCCAGGCGTTGAGCGCCCACTCAGCAAACGGCTGAGGAAGGTTTTAGTTTCATATTTTTGTGAGCCCTCCTGGGCCCTTAAAAAACCTCTGACCCACTACCAGCCCATCTGAGGCTCCCGCCCACACCGGAGACGATCGCCTCCCCCCCTGGGAGTAGACTTGCTCAGCATGGGTGCCAGATGATTTGTCGTCCTCCCTCGACCGGCGACCGGTGGTGTGGCACCCGTTTGGTGCCCGCAGCTCACTGGTGGGATTTAATACGGGACTCAGGAGAAACTTCTTTACCCAGAGAATGGTGAGAATGTGGAACTCGCTACCTCAAGGAGTGGTTGAGATGAATAGCATAGATGCATTTTAGGGGAAGCTAGATAAATGCATGAAGGAGAAAGGAATAGAAGGATATGTTGATAGGATTAGATGAAGTAGGGAGGGAGGAGGCTCATGTGGAGCATAAACACCGGCATGGAGCAATGGGCCGAATGGCCTGTTTCTGTGATGTAAATACTATGTTCTGAACAAGGCCCAAACCTCAGTATCGTTTCAGATGGAAATCCAATTCTCTGCTGTTGCCTCAACCTCATGGGGTTTTGGATTTCGGAATGAGTGACACTTATTAATTGCGACCAACAATGAGATAGAAGGAAATAAAGAATCAAGTTATTTTGGTCTGAAGCAATGGAAAATGAGTCCCCCTCCTCCAAACCAAGATTTGAAAACTCCTGTAAATGATAATGGGGGATGGATACATGCAGCGGTTCAAGAAGGCGGCTCACCACCACCTTCTCAAGGGCAATTAGGGATGGGCAATAAATGCCGGCCTCGCCAGCGACCCCCACATCCCATGAACGAATTAAAAATAATGCATTTTCGAAAAGACAGACACAATAGTAAAGGAGGGGTGTTGCCCTGATAATAAAGGATGACATAAAGATAGCGGTGAGAGAGGATCTTGACTCATAAGATCAGGAAGTAGAATCAGTATGGGTGGAGGTAAGAAATAACAAGGGGCAGAAAACACTGGTGGGAGTAGTTTATAGGCCCTCTAACACTAGTTATACTGTTGGACAGAGTATTAATCAAGAAATAATAGCTTGTAATAAAAGTAATGCATTGGGGGACTTTAATCTTCATATAGACTGGGCAAATCAAATTGGCAAAAGTAGTTTGGAGGACGAGTTCATGGAATGCATTCGAGACAGTTTCCTAGAACAATACGTCATGGAATTAACCAGGAAACAGGTCATTTTAGATCTTGTTTTGTATAGTAAGACAGGGTTAATTAGTAATCTCATAGTAAGAGATCCTCTGGGGAACGGTGATCATAATATGATAGAATTTCACATTGAATTCGAGAGCGATGTACTTAAGTTCGAAACTAGAGTCTTAAACTTAAACAAAGCCAATTACATAGGTATGAGGGGCGAGTTGGCTAAGGTTGATTGGGAAATTAAATTAAAGGATATGACGGTAGATAAGGGGTGATCTTATAGAAGTCTATAAAATAATGAGGGGCATAGATAAGGTCGATAGTCAAAATCTTTTCCCAAAGGTAGGGGAGTCTATAACGAGGGGGCATAGATTTAAGGTGAGAGGGGAGAGATACAAAAGGGTCCAGAGGGGCAATTTTTTCACTCAAAGGGTGGTGAGTGTCTGGAACGAGCTGCCAGAGGCAGTAGTAGAGGCGGGTACAATTTTGTCTTTTAAAAAGCATTTGGACAGTTACATGGGTAAGATGGGTATAGAGGGATATGGGCCAAGTGCAGGCAATTGGGACTAGCTTAGTGGTATAAACTGGGCGACATGGACATGTTGGGCCGAAGGGCCTGTTTCCATGTTGTAACTTCTATGATTCTATGATTCTATAAGCAATGGCGAACATTTAAAGAAATATTTCATAATTCTCAATGAATATACATTCCATTGAGAAATAAAAACTCCACAGGAAATGTGATCAACCCTTGGCTAACTAAAGAAGTTAAAGGTAGTATTAGATTAAAAGAAGAGGCCTATAATGTTGCCAAGAAGAGTAGTAAGCCTGAGGATTAGGAAAGTTTTAGAAACCAGCAAAGAATGACCAGAAAATGGATAAAATGAGAGAAATAGACTATAAACTAGCAAGAAATATAAAAACAGATTGTAAGAGCTTCTACAAGTATGTAAAAAAGGAAGAAAGTAGCGAAAGTAAACATTGGTCCCTTGGAGGCTGAGACAGGAGAAATTATAATGGGGAATAAGGAAATGGCAGAGACGTTAAACAAATATTTTGTATCTGACTTCACAGTAGAAAACACAAAAAACATATCAGAAATAATGGGGAACCAAGGGTCTAATGAGAGCGAGGAACTTAAAGCAATTATTTTAGTAAAGAGTAAGTACTGGAGAAATTAATGGGACTAAAAGCCAACAAATGCCCTGGACCTGATGACCTACCATCCAGGACAAAGCAGCCTGCTTGATTGGCACCCCATCCACCACCCTAAACATTCACTCCCTCCACCACCGGCGCACTGTGGCTGCAGTGTGTACCATCCACAGGATGCATTGCAGCAACTCGACAAGGCTTCTTCGACAGCACCTCCCAAACCCACGACCTCTACCACCTAGAAGGACAAGAGCAGCAGGCACATGGGAACAACACCACCTGCACGTTCCCCTGCAAGTCACACACCATCCCGACTCGGAAATATATCGCCGTTCCTTCATCGTCGCTGGGTCAAAATCCTGGAACTCCCTTCCTAACAGCACTGTGGGAGAACCTTCACCACACGGACTGCAGCGGTTCAAGAAGGCAGCTCACCACCACCTTCTCAAGGGCAATTAGGGATGGGCAATAAATGCCCGCCTCGCCAGCGACGCCCACATCCCATGAACAAATAAAAAAAAATCCTAGGGTTCTAAAAGAGATGGCTGCAGAGATAGTGGATGCATTGGTTGTGATCTTCCAGAATTCCCTAGATTCTAGAATGGTCCCTGTGGATTGGAAGGTAGCAAATGTAAACACCACTGTTCAAGAGAGGAGGGAGAGAGAAAACAAGGAACTACAGGCCAGTTAGCCTGACATCAGTCGTCGGGAAAATGGTGGAATCTATTATTGAGGACGTAGTAACAGGGCACTTTGAAAATCATAATATGATTAGGCAGAGTCAACATGGTTTTGTGAAAGGGAAATTGTGATTGACAAATCTATTAGCGTTTTTTGAGGATGTAACTAGCAGGGTAGATAAAGGGGAACCAGTGGATGTAGTATATTTGGATTTTCAAAAGATAAGATGCCACATAAAAGGTTGTTATGCAAGATAATGGCTCATGGGATTGGGGGTAATATATTAGCATGGATAGAGGATTGATTAATTTTTTTTTTTATTCGTTCACGGGATGTGGGCGTCGCTGGTAAGGCCAGCATTTATTGCCCATCCCTAATTGCCCTCGAGATGGTGGTGGTGAGCTGCCTTCTTGAACCGCTGCAGTCTGTGTGGTGACGGTTCTCCCACAGTGCTGTTAGGAAGGGAGTTCCAGGATTTTGACCCAGCGACAATGAAGGAACGGCGATATATTTCCAAGTTGGGATGGTGTGTGACTTGGAGGGGAACGTGCAGGCGGTGTTGTTCCCATGTGCCTGCTGCTCTTGTCCTTCTAGGTGGTAGAGGTCGAGGGTTTGGGAGGTGCTGTCGAAGAAGCCTTGTCGAGTTGCTGCAGTGCATCCTGTGGATGGTACACACTGCAGCCACAGTGCGCCGGTGGTGAAGGGAGTGAATGTTTAGGGTGGTGGATGGGGTGCCAATCAAGCGTGCTGCTTTATCTTGGATGGTGTCGAGCTTCTTGAGTGTTGTTGGAGCTGCACTCATCCAAGCAAGTGGAGAGTATTCCATCACACTCCTGACTTGTGCCTTGTAGATGGTGGAAAGGCTTTGGGGAGTCAGGAGGTGAGTCACTCGCTGCAGAATACCCAGCCTCTGACCTGCTCTTGTAGCCACAGTATTTATATGGCTGGTCCAGTTAAGTTTCTGGTCAATGGTGACCCCCAGGATGTTGATGGTGGGGGATTCGGCGATGGTAATGCCGTTGAATGTCAAGGGGAGGTGGTTAGACTCTCTCTTGTTGGAGATGGTCATTGCCTGGTACTTATCTGGTGCGAATGTTACTTGCCACTTATGAGCCCAAGCCTGGATGTTGTCCAGGTCTTGCTGCATGCGGGCTCGGACTGCTTCATTATTTGAGGGGTTGCGAATGGAACTGAACACTTTGCAGTCATCAGCAAACATCCCCATTTCTGACCTTATGATGGAGGGAAGGTCATTGATGAAGCAGCTGAGGATGGTTGGGCCTAGGACACTGCCCTGAGGAACTCCTGCAGCAATGTCCTGGGGCTGAGATGATTGGCCTCCAACAACCACTACCATCTTCCTTTGTGCCAGGTATGACTCCAGCCACTGGAGAGTTTTCCCCCTGATTCCCATTGACTTCAGTTTTACTCGGGCTCCTTGGTGCCACACTCGGTCAAATGCTGCCTTGATGGACAGACAACAGAGTGTAGAAATAAACGGGTCATTTTCAGGTTGGCAGGCTGTAACTAGTGGGGTGCCACAAGGATCAGAGCTTGGGCCTCAGCTATTTACAATCTATATTAATGACTTAGATGAAGGGGCCGCGTGTAATGTACCCAAGTTTGCTGATGATACGAAACTAGGTGGGAAAGTAAGCTGTGAGGAGGTCGCAAAGAGTTTGCAAAGGGATATAGACAGGTTAAGTGAGTGGGGAAGAAGGTGTCAGATGGACTATAATGTGGGGAAATGTGAGGTTATTCACCTTGATAGGAATAATAGAAAAACAGAATATTTTTTAAATGATGAGAAACTATTAGATGTTGGTGTTCAGAGGGATTTGGGTGTCCTTGTACACGAAAACACAAAAGTTAACATGCAGATACAGCAAGCAATTAGGAAGGCAAATAGTATGTTGGCCTTTATTGCAAGGGGTTTGGAGTACAAGAGTAAGGTAGTCTTGCTGCAATTGTACAGGGCGTTGGTGAGACCTCACTTGGAGTACTGTGTACAGTTTTGGTCTCCTTACCTAAGGAAGGATATACTTGCCTTGGTGGCGGTGCAACGAAGGTTCACTAGACTGATTCCTGGGATGAGAGGGTTGTCTTATGAGAAGTGATTGAGTAGAATGGGCCTATAGTCACTGGCATTTAGAAGAATGAGAAGTGATCTCATTGAAACATATAAAATTCTGAGAAGGCTTGACAGGGTAGATGCTGTGAGGCTGTTTCTCTTGGTTGGAGAGTCTAGAACTAGGGGGCATAGTCTCTGGATGAGGGGTCGGCCATTTAGGACTGAAATGAGGAGAAAGTTCTTCACTCAGAGGGTGGCGAATATTTGGACTTCTCTACCCCAGAGGGCTGTGGATGTTCAGTTGTTGAATATATTCAAGGCTGAGGTCATATATTTTTGGACTCATAAGAACATAAGAAATAGGAGCAGGAGTAGGCCAATCGGCCCCTCGAGCCTGCTCCGCCATACAATGAGATCATGGCTGATCTGATCCTAACCTCAAATCTAAATTCATGTCCAATTTCCTGCCCGCTCCCCGTAACCCCTAATTCCCTTTACTTCTAGGAAACTGTCTATTTCTGTTTTAAATTTATTTAATGATGTAGCATCCACAGCTTCCTGGGGCAGCAAATTCCACAGACCTACTACCCTCTGAGTGAAGAAGTTTCTCCTCATCTCAGTTTTGAAAGAGCAGCCCCTTATTCTAAGATTATGCCCCCTCGTTCTAAGGGAATCGAGGGATATGGGGATCGGGCAGGAAAGTGAAGTTGAGGTAGAAGATCAGCCATGATCTTGTTGAATGGCGGAGCAGGCTCGAGGGGCTGTATGGCCTACTCCTGCTCCTATTTCTTATGTTCTTATGTTCTTAATGACTCTGATTCCTTGTGTACAATCTCAGACACACTGTCTGTGGTACTGAGCACTGTCTGTCTGTTCATATTATCCTCTGAGAACGGTCCATTGTGAACTAGGAGGCTGGTGTTGCCAACTCTGGCTGGACATATTCTTGGAAGTGTCGTCACATGACCTCCTGCCGCCAACCACCCCGCCCCCACACTCCCGCCATTGGTCACCCAACACATCAATCCTCTTGGGGCACATCCTTCCCATGGCCAATCTGAAAGTGAATAGACTCTACATTACCTGATTGATGATTCTTCACTGCCAGTTGAACAGCCTTCTTTCCCATGTCCTAATATTTTTAAAACTAATAAACAAAACTGTTCAAAGAAAATTTTTTAAAAACACAATTCTTTATTGCCCCTGTGATTTCTCTCCCGGAGTTGCTCGCAGCAGTGACCTGGAGATTAGTCTTTAATTCCTGGAGACTCCAGGGCAACCCTGGAGGGTTGGCAACCCTATGGTAGGGCTTAAAATTCCGCTCTCCCCGCAGCCCCCCATCCTTCACTCTCACCATATCCCCTACCCATTCACTGACGTGGGTATCGTGGCTGTAAAAAGGTACTTTCTAATCCACTTGTCGTAATGTGCTAACTTGTAGGTCAGGTATGGAGTGTAGCAGTGATGTTATATCGTACTGGAGTATGGGGATTCAGATTTAGGCTCCACAGACATATTCCATTGCGAGCAATCTTTAACGCAGCACTATCCATACTCTTTTCAGACGTTAAGCTGCTGTATTGGTCCTCTATATTTATGCCATATTACTGTTTACTGATTACATTTGGATGCTGAAGTGATGTTTTGAGCCTAATAAATGTGAATGTTGTTTCCTACGCTCATTCATGTTGACGTTTTGACGTTTGATAAAGGGTGAGGTTTGAAATGGCTTCAAACAGCATTAACAACGCACAAGTCATTTCTACAATCAGCGGGATGACTAGCCTATTTTTAGCGGCCCTAACGTTTTATAAAAAACCTGACCCATTGAGTTATTTCACCTCAAATACTTCAGCTCTGGGGCAATATTTTGTAATCGGTTGGTCTTCTGGAGGCCACATTAAAAACACCCCATTTCCTGCTTCATAGTGCACGGTACTCTACGGTGCTGTTGATGATTGACTCGTCAGCTAGGACGGCTTGACCTGCCACTGGGGGGGCTCGGATTTTTCCCACTCCCCTGCCCCACGGGTAGGTGTGAGTTGGGCTCGATTGTAGCACTTGCATCTGAGGCATTAGGCTGTGGGTTAAAGTCCCACTCTAAGATTTGAGCACGTATTTTGGTTGACACTTTAGTACAGTAGTAAGGAAAGGCTGCTTCGTTGGAGCTGCCGTCTTTTGGATAGACCTGTCTATCCGTTCAGGCGGATGTAAAAGATCCCCAGGAATTTTCAAAGTGCAGGGAGGTGTCTGTTCTGCCCTCTCAAGTGGACAGAAAAGATCCCATGAGACTATTTTGAATAAGAGCAGGGGATTTCTCCCCAGTGTCCTGGCCCAATATTTATCCCTCCAACACCACTAAAAAACTGATTATCTGGTCATTTTCACATTGCCGTTTGTGGGATCTTGCTGTGCGCAAATTGTCTGCTGCCTTTCTCTACGTTGCAGCAGTGACTACACTTCAAAAGTACTTTGTCGGTTGTTAGGCGTTTTGGGGTGGCCTGAGGTCATGAAAGATGCTATGTAATTGCAAGTCTTTCTTTTTTTTAACATCTCTCCTTCAAACAAGACCATCAAAAGCACATTACCTGGTCATTTATCTAATTTTCTGTTTGTGGGACCTTGCTATGTGCAATTTGGCTGCCGTGCTTCCCTACATAACAACACTGACTTCAAAAGGAATAAAGGAACAGTAGGCCATTCAGCCCCTCGAGCCTGTTCTGCCATTCAATTAGATCATGGCTGATCTGTATCTTAACTCCATCTACCCACCGTGGTTCCAAAACCCTTAATATCCTCGCCTAACACAAATCTATCAATCTCAGTTTTGAAATTTTCAATTGACCCCCAGCCTCAACATCTTTTTAGGGGAGAGAGTTCCAGATTTCCACTACCCTTTGTGTGAAGAAGTGCTTCCTGACATCACCCTGAATGGCCATGCTCTAATTTTAAGGTTATGGCCCCTTGTTCTGGATTCCCTCACCAGAGGAAATAGTTTCCCTCTATCTACCTTATTAATTAAGGTACCAAACCTCTTTTAATCATCTAAAGCACCTCAATTAGATCACCCCTTGATCTTCTATAATCAAGGGAATACAAGCCTGTCCTCATAATTTAACCCTTTTAGCCCCGGGTATCATTCTGGTGAATCTGCGCTGCATCCCCTCCAAGGCGAATATATCCTACCTGAGGTGCAGTGCCCAGAACTGAACACAGTACTCTAAATGGGGTCTAACCAAAGCTTTATATAACTGTAACATAACTTCCTTCCCTTTGTATTCCAGCCCCCTTGAGATAAAGGCCAACACTCCATTAGACTTCTGAATTATTTTTGTAGCTTTTAGGGAATTCAGGCATGGACGTCAATGGGCCTTGCAGAGCTTTTTTTTTTATAACAATTGATGAGACAAAACTATGGTTGTACAGAGATCTCGGAGAATTCACTGGGAAGCTTCATTTTTTTTCCAAAGGAATTCTAACCTGTTAAATTTACTAGCCCAGCTAACGTTCTGGCAGCCTGGCGCTACTGATCAATTGTGACTGTCAACTCTGAACCGGAGATAGTGACAATGTGCACCTAGCTACACACCTTCACATGCAGATATTACAGAGCAATATAAGTAGGATGTTGCAGCAGTGATGCTGAGAGGTGGCCATTATTCATGGCAGGAGTGAATCAAGGACCGTCTCACAGGCAATGGAATCGGATGAAATACTCTCGTTCTTCATCTTCATCATCATCATCATCAACAACAATTTATACAGTGCCTTTAGGTAGAAAAATGTCTCAAAGCACCTCAAAGAGGCATAAGAAAATCAGATGCTGAGCCAAAGGAGCGATTAGGAAGGGTGATAAAAGCTTGGCCAGAAAGGTGGGTTTTAAAGGAGGGTCTTAAAAGAGGAGAGGGAGGTGTGAGATGGCGGGGTTTTAGTGAGGGAATTCAAGAGAGTGCGACCTAGGCGGCTAAAGGTGAAGCTGTCAACAGTGGGGCAAAGGAAGGGGGGTACACAGGAGACCGGAGTCAGAGGAACGCAGATTTCGGGGGGGAGGTGGTTGTAAATCTGACACAGACCCAGAAGAGTTGGGAAGGTCAGAACAGTGAGGACATTAGGACCCAGCAGAGAGTCAGAGAGGTGTGGCACCCATGGCTTGGAGCCAAATTCTAACTCCAAGCGAGAGGTTTATCGCCCCGACGTGGGAGTACTGGTTGTCCATGAGGTGCCTGTAGAATCACTTAGAAGTTTACAACATGGAAACAGGCCCTTCGGCCCAACATGTCCACGTCGCCCAGTTTATACCACTAAGCTAGTCCCAATTGCCTGCACTTGGCCCATATCCCTCTATACCCATCTTACCCAAGTAACTGTCCAAATGCTTTTTAAAAGACAAAATTGTACCCGCCTCTACTACTGCCTCTGGCAGCTCGTTCCAGACACTCACCACCCTTTGAGTGAAAAAATTGCCCCTCTGTACCCTTTTGTATCTCTCCCCTCTCACCTTAAATCTATGCCCCCTCGTTATAGACTCCCCTACCTTTGGGAAAAGATTTTGACTATCTACCTTATCTATGCCCCTCATTATTTTATAGACTTCTATAAGATCACCCCTAAACCTCCTACTCTCCAGGGAAAAAAGTCTCAGTCTATCCAACCTCTCCCTATAAGTCAAACCATCAAGTCCCGGTAGCATCCTAGTAAATCTTTTCTGCACTCTTTCTAGTTTAATAATATCCTTTCTATAATAGGGTGACCAGAACTGTACACAGTATTCCAAGTGTGGCCTTACTAATGTCTTGTACAACTTCAACAAGACATCCCAACTCCTGTATTCAATGTTCTAACCAATGAAACCAAGCATGCTGAATGCCTTCTTCACCACCCTATCCACCTGTGACTCCACTTTCAAGGAGCTATGAACCTGTTCTCCTAGATCTCTTTGTTCTATAACTCTCCCCAACACCCTACCATTAACGGAGTAGGTCCTGGTCCGATTCGATCTACCAAAATGCATCACCTCACATTTATCTAAATTAAACTCCATCTGCCATTCATCGGTCCACTGGCCCAATTTATCAAGATCCCGTTGCAATCCTAGATAACCTTCTTCACTGTCCACAATGCCACCAATCTTGGTGTCATCTGCAAACTTACTAACCATGCCTCCGAAATTCTCATTCAAATCATTAATATAAATAACAAATAACAGCGGACCCAGCACCGATCCCTGAGGCACACCGCTGGTCACAGGCCTCCAGTTTGAAAAACAACCCTCTACAACCACCCTCTGTCTTCTGTCGTCAGTCCAATTTTGTATCCAATTGGCTACCTCACCTTGGATCCCGTGAGATTTAACCTTATGTAACAACCTACCATGCGGTACCTTGTCAAAGGCTTTGCTAAAGTCCATGTAGACCACGTCTACTGCACAGCCCTCATCTATCTTCTTGGTTACCTCTTCAAAAAACTCAATCAAGTTCGTGAGACATGATTTTCCTCTCACAAAACCATGCTGACTGTTCCTAATCAGTCCCTGCCTCTCCAAATGCCTGTAGATCCTGTCTCTCAGAATACCCTCTAACAACTTACCCACTGCAGATGTCAGGCTCACCGGTCTGTAGTTCCCAGGCTTTTCCCTGCCGCCCTTCTTAAACAAAGGCACAACATTTGCTACCCTCCAATCTTCAGGCACCTCACCGGTAGCTGTCGATGATTCAAATATCTCTGCTAGGGGACCCGCAATTTCCTCCCTAACCTCCCATAACGTCCTGGGATACATTTCATCAGGTCCCGGAGATTTATCTACCTTGATGCGCGTTAAGACTTCCAGCACCTCCCTCTCTGTAATATGTACACTCCTCAAGACATCACTATTTATTTCCCCAAGTTCCCTAACATCCATGCCTTTCTCAACCGTAAATACCGATGTGAAATATTCATTTAGGATCTCACCCATCTCTTGTGGTTCCGCACATAGATGACTTTGTTGATCCTTAAGAGGCCCTACTCTCTCCCTAGTTACTCTTTTGCCCTTTATGTATTTGTAGAAGCTCTTTGGATTCTCCTTTGCCGTCTTGATTGTAAGTGTATTCCTTTGACCGCTTGCTTACTGTGCTGTTGTACATGCTGGTTTGTGTTTAATAAAGCTTCTTGTATACCATGGATATCTGGGTCTCATTGTGTTTGTATAACGGTCACAACATTGCACGTCACGGGATCTAAAAGTAACCTAGAGAAGTCCTCCCAGGCGGAGGCCATTAGTGCAACGTGACAACGGATAATGAGGAACGAGGCTTCGGAGGGACCTAAACATGAGGACAAGAATTCTAAATTTCAGATGTTGTGGGGTGGACCAGGAGCCAAAGTAGGTGAGTGAAGCCAGGAGTGTGTGGACTAGAATCAGGTGTAGGCCAGGCCAGGTAGTGATGACAGGTTTCCCTTCTCTGAAAGACATTAATGAACCACCTGGGATTTTATGACAATCATTTTTTCTGGCGTCATTCCACAGGTTACAGGTTTTATTGAAATTAATTTCATAACCTGCTACGGTGGGATTTGAACTCTTGACCTCTGGGTTGCTAGCCCAGTACCATAGCTACTACACTACTGTAATAAAGAAGACTTGTATTTATATAGCGCCTTTCATGGCTGCAGGACGTCCCAAAGCGCTTTACAGCCAATTCAGTACTTTTGAAGTGTAGTCACTGTTGTAATGTAGGAAATGCAGCAGCCAATTTGTCCCACAAGGTCCCACAAACAGCAATTGCCAGATAATGTGTTTTTAGTGATGTTGGCTGAGGGATAAATGTTAAATATTGGCCGGGACACCGGGGAGAATTCCCCTGCTCTTCTTGGAAACAGTGCCATGAAAACTTTTATGCCCACCTGAGCGGGCAGGCCGGGACATGGTTTGAACATCTCATCAGGAAAAACAGCACCTCTGACAGGGCAGCACTCCCTCAGTACTGCACATGGAGCGGCAGCCTAGAATTTGTGCTCAAGCCTCTGGAGTGGGACTTGAACCCGTGACCTTCTGATTCAGAGCCGAGAGCGTGGCCCACTGAGCCACCTCTGTACTGTTTTCGTGTCCTCTCCTGAAGGCACTGACTTGTGCTAGTGTATAGTTGCACTGGCACCAGCTGCCCTGCAGCTTCTTGCCTGAGCAGCCATTTTATTTTTTTATATATGGGTTTCAGTAGGTAGGTTATTTGACTATGGAGGGCATCACATCCAAGTTCAATCTCACATCCACATTGCTGAAATGGTCAGCAATTAGCAAGCTAGTTAATTGCCATACCTGTACCACCATTAGCAGTTAACTCAACACTGAGCTGGAATTGAACCTGGGTCCTTCTGGCATAAATATACCACACACAGGCTGTGCCTGTACCCATTAGGCCAAAGAAGGAGCCTCCTTTATGATGTTTCGATACAACCGCCTTCCTTTGAAGGTTCCTGCAGTGACCGAACCTTTTGCTACGGTGGGACACTGCGTTCCTCTGAGACTGCCAATCTTAGCTAGGCTGCTAAATGTCGCATTCTGCTCAGAAACTCTACATCCACGTCCACAAAGGGAATGGAAATCTATTTCAGTATAAACATGGCATGAGGTCAGATGAGACTGACGCTGTCAAGAATGATTTACAGGCTTTGGCGTCTGGGTATTTCTGATTCATTATTAAAGTGGCATCAAGTAAGTAGTGATAGCAGCTCCTGTCCTGCAGCTGTGCCAAGCAAGAATGCTCACCCTTCTCCAGCTGAGGTGAAATTCCATTAATCCAGTTTAGCATCACCAAACAAGGGGGAGATCGGCAATAAAACTTGACTGTAAGATAGGGGTTGCCAACCCTCCAGGATTGCCCTGGAGTCTCCAGGAATTGAAGATTAATTTGCAGGACACTGCTGCGAGCAACACCCGGGAGAAAAAAAATCACAGGGGCATTTAAACAAATTGTGTTTAGCTTGTTCTTTATTAGTTCTAAAGATATCGGACATGAGGGAGAAAGAGCTGTTCGACTGACAGTCAAGAATCATCCAATCGGGTAACGAAGAGTCTGCTTGCTTTCCGATTGGCCGTGGGAAGGCGGAGCACCGCGAGGATGGACGTGTCGGGCGACCAATAGTGGGAGTGTGGGGGGGAGGGGTGCGTTTGGAGGCAGGAGGTCATGTGATGAAACCTCCAGGAATATATCCAACTAAAGCCCTACTGTAAGGCTATCTGCAGCCCTGAAGAACAGTCTGAATGCGGTAGTGCCCCTGGGGAAAGATTGGACATGGGTCAGAATGAGGTGAGCAGTCAGTGCTGTGTGGGTCCCTGCTGTCATGAAGTGCAGGTGGGCAACTACAGATTCAGCTCCTTTCTAACTCGGTAACATTTCAGTCTTACAGCTATTACAATAATTGTAATTTTACTCCATGGGTGGCCTTACATTCCATGGAAGAAATATTATTCTGTCGCACAGAACAGTTATGTGACATGATCAGGTTTCACAAATGTTGCTTTCTGTGTCTTTGGGGGGCCGTGCCAAACGGGCCTCTTGGATGGAGGAGTCCACTAGCACTATGTTCAGTATATTTGAATGGAGTCCATTATGGAGTCATCGAATCATAGAGTGCAGAAGGAGGCTATTCGGCCCATCGTGCCTGTGCCGGCTCTTTGAAAGAGCGATCCAATTAGTTTCGAGCGTATCGCGGGTGAGGCTTCCCGCCTGGCCCATTACAACAAGCTCCTCACCATCATCTCCCGGGAGATCTAGACCACCGTGCGCCTGCTGCTGCCCGGGTGGAGCTGGCCAAGCACGCCGTGTCGGAAGGGACAAAGGCAGCGACCAACTGCACCAACTCCAAGTAAAACTCCACAGCCTGACAGCTCACAGTGCCTGTAGCTGTACACAGACAAGTAACTGTTTAATCTACAGGAATGTCTGTTCTTATACTAGTAGGCCGCATCATCCCCACCTGATCAATAACTGATCAACAAGGCCTAGCATTGTTGGAGTCGTTAATTCAAAGCAGTAACAGCTTGCCAATCCTCAGTGCTCCTATCACGCCTGTAATTTATTGCTGCTGTTTGTAGAGGAAAACAAAACTGTGTACATTAAGGTTGGGTAATTTTACTACTGCGGCTCGCAGTGAACCCATCTCATCATCCTGTCACGGCCTATTTGTGGCAGACTAACATTCACCTTTTTGTGGAGATTGTCTAATGCAGGTCACCAGTTAAGGAAAATTCAAAATTCGAGCTAGGTCATTCAGGGGTGATGTCAGGAAGCACTTCTTCACACAAAGGGGAGTGGAAATCTGGAATGATCTCCCCCCAAAAAACTGTTGAGGCTGGGGGTCAATTGAAAATTTCAAAACTGGGGTTGATAAGATTTTTGTTAGGTAAGGGTATTGAGAGTTACTGGACCAAGGCAGCTAGATGGAGTTAAGATACAGATCACTCATGATCTAATTGAATGGTGGAACAGGCTCGAGGGGCTGAATGGCCAGCTCCTGTTCCTAATGTTCCGAAAATAGTTGGATCCCAACTCCATTGAATTAGTGAACAGTCACTGCCTGTGTGTGGAATCGGCAGGGAGTGCTGGTCGGGATAATCTTGAACCCTCCCAGCGAGGAGCGGCGCCCACAGAGAGCGCTGGTCAGATGGAATTCAGGGGCTGCAGGCCTGCGATTCCTCGTCCAACAAGACCCATGAATCCTGCTCGTCGATGTTAGCGCCCAATGGGCGAAATCAGCCCAAACCCAACTCTTTGACTAAGGTTTTGGTCGCCCCCTCCTGACATCTCCCTCTTTACCTGGGTGTCTGTTTTTGTCTGATTACGCCTCTGTGAAGCACCTCGGGATGTTTTTCTATTTTAATGGAATTATATAAGTGCAAGTTGTCATTGTCGTTGTTAAGTGTTTCTGTGACAATATTACAAAGCAACATTTCAAGGTTGATGAGAATTAGCTTTCATGTCTGTTGGAAAATACCCAAATTAAAATTAAAGTCTGTATGTGAACAGTTGTAGGTGGGGGTGGGGTGGGGAAGGTGTGCTTTCTATCAGTTTCCTGCGTCTAAGGCAACACTTCTCAATGTTGGCCTGTGATTCCAAACTTTGTAAAGAGTGGAGGGAACTGCTCCCCTCCTGCTCCCCTCTCAATCATTGTCTGGGCGCAAATGAAAAGAGAGCCAGAGGTTTATTGAGTGGCGGTAGGACCTTTCTGATAACACAGCATCTGCCTGGACTCATCCATGAAGAATGGCTCTTTGGTCAGTCCCCCAGAGCCTGGGGAACTCTGCTCCATCATAAGCCAGGGCCCTCATGGAGGGAGAGGGTGGAAAGTTGAACAGTCGATCTTCTGAAACTGTGGCACATCCGCCCAACCCCACAATCTGCATCGCTCGGCCTTTAGAAGGCACCTCCCTAGTCCTAGCACGGCTACGTTGTTGTGAATTACATCCACATTTTGACAATGTCACGGGAGAGTAGCTGGACCTCCACCTAGAAAAGAAAAAGAAAGAATTCGCATTTATACAGCGCCTTTAACGTGGTAAGACGTCCCAAGGCGCCTCACAGGAGTGTTAACAGACAAAATTTGACACCGAGCCACATAAAGAGATGTCAGGACCCGGTGACCAAAAGCTTGGGCAAAGAGGTAGGTTTTAAGGAGCGTCTTAAAGGAGGAGAGGTAGAGAGGCGGAGAGTTTTAGGGAGAGTATTCCAGAGCTTAGGGCGTAGGCAGCTGAAGGGACTGCCCCCAATGGAGGGGCAAAAGAAATTGGGGATGAAAAAGAGGCCAGAATTGGAGGAATGCAGAGTTCTCGGAGGGTTGTCGGGCTGGAGGAGGCTACAGAGATAGGGAGGGGCGAGGTCATGGAGGGATTTGAACACAAGGATGAGAATTTTAAATTTGAGACGTTCCCGGACCAAGAGCCAATGTAGGTCAGCGAGCACAGGGGTGATGGGTGAACGGGACTTAGGATACGGGCAGCAGAACTTTGGATGAGCTGTAATTTACGGAGGGTGGAAGACAGGTGGCCAGTAGAGCATTGGAATAATCGAGTCTGGAGGTAACAAAAGCATGGATGAGGGTTTCAGCAGCAGATGGGACGAGGCAGGGGCGGAGATGGGCGATAATACGGAGGTGGAAGTAGGCAGTCTTGGTGATGGAGCGGATATGTGGTCAGAAGCTCATCTCAGGGTCAAATAGGACGCTAAGGTTGCGAACAGTCTGGTTCAGCCTCAGTCAGTGGCCAAGGAGAGGGATGGAATCGGTGGCTAGGGAATGGAGTTTGTGGCTGGGGCTGAAAACAATGGCTTCGATCTTCCCAATATTTAATAGGAGGAAGTTTCTGCTCATCCAGTACTGGATGTCAGACAAGCAGCATGACAAATCAGATGCTGTGGAGGGGTCGAGGGAGGTGATTGTGAGGTAGAGCTGGGTGTCGTATGTCATGTGGAATCTGACATTGTGTTTTCAGATGATGTCGCCGAGGGGCAGCACGTAGATGAGAAATCTGAACGTTTGACCTCAGGACATCGTCCCAAACCGCTTTCCAGCCAATGAAGTACTTTTGAAGTGTCGTCACAATTGTAATCAGCCTAGATAATGTGCTCAAGTCCCTGGAGTGGGATTTGAACCTATAACATCCTGACTCAGAGGCGAGATCTGCTATTGACACACCGCTGCTGAGTGATGATTGTTTCAGATCAATCTGCACAGAGGATCAGATTTCTATTGGCATGTCATTGATTTCACATTATGCTATGATGTGGAGATGCCGGTGATGGACTGGGGTGGAAAAATGTAAGGAATCTTACAACACCAGGTTATAGTCCAACAATTTTAGATTGTTGGACTATAACCTGGTGTTGTAAGATTCCTCACATTATGCTGTAATTAGTTTCTAATTTGAAAGGCCTTCAGGAGACAGCGTTCACTCATACTGCATCTGTTCTGTATGTTCTTCATGAAACAGTTAAACCTAAGTTGTCTATTCTGAACTCGAGCCCATCGTCCCTTGCTGTAGAAGTTATGAGGTGGGTGATACTGGGAAGACCAGCATTTATTGTCCATCTCTCGTTGCCCTGACAAGGTGGCTGGGGACCTTCTTAGCAATTGTTTTACAACTGAGTTGGTTTGCTAGGCCACTTCAGGGGGCATTTGGAATTGATTACATAACATGGGGACTGGAGTCACCTATAGGCCAGGCTGTTAGAAGGTGCAGCTTCCCTTCCCTGAAGAACGTTCATGAGCTAATTGGGCTTCTATGACATTCAGGCAGCCTTCACGGTCATTCTCCTCTTCCCCAGTGCTCCTACCAGCTTTATTCAATACAGTTTCACAAGCTGTTATGGTTAGGTTTGAACTATTGACCATAGTGTTACTGGTCCAGTACCAGTACCATGTATACCCCTTAGAATGGCCCCATTTCTCTCTCTATGTTTCTGGAGCTTGGGAGAAGTTGGTTGGATTTGTCTCCGTTTAGAAGATATTCATAGCTGTGGCTGTAGCATCAAATCCTGAACAAATCACCTTAAGTGGAGGAGTTGACGACTTGACAGATTTACTCTTTCAAGTACTGAGATTCATTGAGGCTATGTCTCGAGATTGAAAAAAAAACGGTGTTTTTCAATTGAATAAATTATGGCACAAAGATAATTTTATTCAGGCAAAATAACATTTTGAATACCCTGGAGTCAGCAAAGTATTAAAAAAAGGGTTAAATGAACTGCTGCACTCTCTCAAAAGAGATGTCTAATGTTTCTCTATGTGCACAGTCGTTTGCAGGACAATTACATTAGACTCCTGGGGAATCTACCACATGTACTGCTATGTGAATGTGCAGGAATATATTATAGATGGACATGAGTTCTGTTGGTTGCATTACTCTGAGCACAATGCATCGCAAACCAGTAGTCTCCAATTTTCAGGTAAATGAGCTATTTGAGGCTCCTGATATAAACGTACAGATCAATGACCAACGAGAGTCAACAGCAATGAGATTTCAATGTCTCTGTAACAATATGACAACACGATAATGACAATTAAAGGCATTCTGTCAATAAAATACTGCATTGCAAATGTTTCTGCAATTATCGTAAAAGGAAAGCAGAACGAAAATGCTAGCTCATTGGGATGTGCCACGGCGGATTGGGCCGGGACCTGAGAACTTCTAACTCAGGTATCTCCCGACTGGCCGCTATCACTGGCGAACCAGACTATGCTTCACTAACCAAGGAGGGGGGATTCGTATCTTAGGCTTCAGTACAGTTAACCACACCAATAAATAGATTCATTTAAAGAATTAATTGTTTATTTAGTGACAGATTTCTCCAAATACACAAATCTCACTTCAGGTGGCTTAGTTCAGCAAAAGACAGGTATATATCAGAACAGTTTAGACACGGGCAATATAGCCAAAAATATATATAAGCCCATCAACAATCAATCTATTGTCCGCCAAGCAGGTGGCTTCAGGTCATCGGCTGTTAAGGGTTCATGAATGAGATTTGAACTCAGGGTTACTAGTCTAGTGGCACCACCAGGCTACCATATTACATCAATTTGTATCCATGGAAATACATTTGAATTGAAGTGGAAGGGGACACTTTCTCTTCCTCGTGATGTTATCAACACAAAAAAAACGCTTGAAACCTTACAACATTCCCAGGATATGGTGGTTGGGCTGAAAAGTAATGAAAACAGCCAAAAGGTGAACTAATTAGAGAAGAAAAGAAACACGGGAGGTAAACAGAAAATAATGTGTAATCAAGATAGTGCTAATGATGGGCAATGGAATAAGAAGGGGGTTATCAAAAGGATTATTGAGGAGACCATATAATAAATAGGATTATTGAAGAGATCATATAATAAATGGGATTATTAGATTATGTAATAAATATGATTATTGAAGAGATCATGGGGTTATAAGAACATAAGAAATAGGAGCAGGAGTAGGCCAATCGGCCCCTCGAGCCTGCTCCGCCATTCAATAAGATCATGGCTGATCTGATCCTAACCTCAAATCTAAATTCATGTCCAATTTCCTGCCCGCTCCCCGTAACCCCTAATTCCCTTTACTTCTAGGAAACTGTCTATTTCTGTTTTAAATTTATTTAATGATGTAGCTTCCACAGCTTCCTGGGGCAGCAAATTCCACAGACCTACTACCCTCTGAGTGAAGAAGTTTCTCCTCATCTCAGTTTTGAAAGAGCAGCCCCTTATTCTAAGATTATGCCCCCTAGTTCTAGTTTCACCCATCCTTGGGAACATCCTTACCGCATCCACCCGATCAAGCCCCTTCACAATCTTATATGTTTCAATAAGATCGCCTCTCATTCTTCTGAACTCCAATGAGTAGAGTCCCAATCTACTCAACCTCTCCTCATATGTCCGCCCCCTCATCCCCGGGATTAACCGAGTGAACCTTCTTTGTACTGCCTCGAGAGCAAGTATGTCTTTTCTTAAGTATGGAGACCAAAACTGTATGCAGTATTCCAGGTGCGGTCTCACCAATACCTTATATAACTGCAGCAATACCTCCCTGTTTTTATATTCTATCCCCCTAGCAATAAAAGCCAACATTCCGTTGGCCTTCTTGATCACCTGCTGCACCTGCATACTAACTTTTTGATTTTCTTGCACTAGGACCCCCAGATCCCTTTGTACTGCAGTACTTTCCAGTTTCTCACCATTAAGATAATAACTTGCTCTCTGATTTTTCCTGCCAAAGTGCATAACCTCACATTTTCCAATATTGTATTGCATCTGCCAAATCTCCGCCCATTCACCCAGCCTGTCTATATCCCCCTGTAGGTTTTTTATGTCCTCCTCACTCTCCACTTTCCCTCCCATCTTTGTATCATCTGCAAACTTTGATATTTTACACTCGGTCCCCTCCTCCAAATCGTTAATATAGATTGTAAAGAGTTGGGGACCCAGCACCGACCCCTGCGGAACACCACTGGCTACTGGTTGCCAGTCCGAGAATGAACCATTTATCCCAACTCTCTGCTTCCTGTTCGATAACCAATCCTCCACCCATGCCAGAATATTACCCCCAATCCAGTGATTCTTTATCTTGAGCAATAATCTTTTATGTGGCATCTTGTCGAATGCCTTCTGGAAGTCTAAATACACTACGTCCACTGGTTCCCCTTTATCCACCCTGTACGTTATGTCCTCAAAGAACTCAAGCAAATTTGTCAAGCAAATAAGTAGAATTATTGAGGATATCATAGAGATATAAATGCGATTGTGGTGAAGATTGTGAGACAATACATAGGATTATTGAGGTCATAAGTTTATAAATAGGATTATTGTGGCAATCACTGGGTAAAAAATAGGATTATTGATGAGATCATTTGGTAATAAATAGGGTGTTGAGGTGATTGTGAGGTAAATAGGATTAGCAGCATTATAGAGGAGCTCATGGGTGACTCCCAGTCACTACAGCACTGCCATGGTGATTCATGATTCCCCCATTAGAGGAAAGAGTACTGATACTTCCTATGATTCTAAATGATGCCACGATAATTGCTGACCTTACTATAGGATTACAGTAAATCAAACACAAAATACTGCAGATACTGGAAATCTGAAATAAAAACAGAAAATGCTGATTTAACCTTTCAGGTCAAATAAAGACCTTTCATCAGAACTGGAAGATGTTAAAAGAGTTAAAGTTTTTGAGCAAGTACAGAGTGAGGGAAAGAGGAGAGGGGAGGAAAGAACAATTTGCCATTTACAGCTGCTACCGACCAATCTTTTGTTTCTTAACCTGTCCCATTACCACCTTCCTTGCCTTTTTTTTTATTCGTTCATGGGATGTGGGCATCACTGGCGAGGCCGGCATTTATTGCCCATCCCTAATTGCCTTGCACCATCATCCCTTTTGTCATTTAATCGTGCCCTCCACCCTTTTTGTTCTTTCCTCCCCTCTCCTCCCTCACCACCCCCCCCACCTTTCCCGGCCTCTGTACTTGCTCAAAAACTTTAACTCTTTTAACATCTTCCAGTTCTGACGAAAGGTCTTCGACCTGAAACGTTAACTCTGTTTCTTTCTCCACAGATGCTGCCTCACTTGCTGAGCTTCTGTTTTTATATAGGATTACAGTGCTGCTTTAAGTGAGACGTATTATGGTTGCATGCTGCACTATGTCAAGGAAAGTAATAGCAATCAAAATGGAACTAAACAACCTGTGGGTAACTAATCTTCCTCCCGCTGCCAGTGAGAGAAGATGAAATGAAGGCTCATTACACACAGATGTGATTGCGGACGGCGGGGCTATATTGTTGCAATTTTTTCTTACTCCATGAAATATTGATACCTTGCCACAGTAAATTACATGGCAGTTTAATCAGTGAGAGAGTGGAGGTTTACAAAACACACCTCAAGGGATAGAATCTGTACCTGTGTACAGATAAGTATTTATACTGGGAAATGGAGGTGTGAATAATTGAGAGGGTTCCGCATAATAAATTTGGATACCAAATCTAACAAAACCAGCTGAACAGGGATTTGCATAAAGATGCAGAATCATTAAAAGAAAATGGAGCATCCAGGATCTTGAGGGGTTTTGATAGAGTAAATAGGGACAAACTGTTTCCACTGGCAGAAGGGTCGTTAACCAAAAGACATAGATTTAAAGTAATTGGAAAAAGAACCAGAGGGGAGATGAGCAGAACATTTTTTCTACGCAGTGAGTTGTAATGATCTGCAATGCACTGCCTGAAAGGGCGGTGGAACCAGATTCAAAAGTAACTTTCAAAAGGCAATTGGATAAATACTTGAAGGGGAAGAAATTGCTAGGCTTTGGGGAAAAGAGCACGGTAGTGAGATTAATTGGATAGCTCTTTCATAGAGCCAGCACAGGCACGATGGGCTGAATGGCCTCCTTCTGCGCTGTACGATTCTGTGATTCAATGACCTGACGTTCTTTCTTTCAATGTAAAATGGCACAAGTGCCTGCTTCCCAGGCCGGCTAATGAGTCGCTGATCGAATGCAGGGACTCACGGCTCCGATTTTCAAATACACCCACCCGTTCAGATAGGCATTAGGAGAAGCTGTAGTTAGGGGTTTGTACTTTGGAAGGACAAAAGGGCCTTCCTCATCTGAACCTATTCAAAGTTACCCTGTCAGCTTGGCTCGGTTGGGATTTAAAAAGAAATTGCATTCTTGGGATGTGGGCGTCACTGGCAAAGACGGCATTTATTGCCCGTCCCTAGTTGCCTTTGAAAAGGTGGTGGTGGGCCTTCTTCTTGAACCACTGTCAACACACCCTTCCTGCCCCAGCGTCCTTACTGCATTGAAATCAAGCCTCACTGTTGCTGCACTACTCTGTGGTCATCCTGATGGGTCGACAGTCTTGAGGCTTTTAGAACCCAAGTCTGGTTTCAGCTTGTTACTATTTCTTGATTCATCTCATCTTACCTCCATTTTGACAGCAGCTCCCAAACCTACGACCTCCACCACCTAGATGGACAAGGGCAGCAGGTGCATGGGAAACACCATCACCTCCAAGTTCCCCTCCAAGACACAAACCATCCAAACGAAGACATATATCGGCCGTTCCTTCACCGTCGCTGGGTCAAAATCCTGGAACTCCCTAAAAGCTTTGTGGGAGGATCTTCACCACAAGAACTGGAGCGGTTCAAAATCCGGAGCCTTCGTTTCTCAAGGGCAACTAGGGATGGGAAATAAATGCCGCCCTTGCTGGCGACACCTGTATCCCAAGAATGAATTAAAAAGACTTCCCTTCCTCTGTCAATTTAACTTTAGATAGGCCAGGTATAATTCAACACTGATAAATGTACTGCACTATTTGCAGAAGAGCAGGGGAGTTCTCCCAGTGCCCCAGTCAACGTTCACCCCTCAACCAACACCAACGAAAACAGATTACCTCGTCGTTTATCACATTACTGTCCGTGGGACCTTGCTGTGTGAAATTTGGTTGCCGTGTTTGTTTACAAAGCAATGACTACACTTTGAAAAAGTAATTTATTGGTTGTGAGGCACTTTGGGACACCATGAGGATCTTAAAGGCGCTATATTAATCCATCCATTTTGGAGGCAGGAGCAGGTTTGGAAAAAACGAGGATTTCATTGGTTCAAAAAACTTGCAATTATATAGCACCTTTCATGACAATGCAAAGCACTTTACAGCTAATGAAGTACTTATAAAGGGTAATCACTGTTGTAATGTAGGAAATATGGCAGCCAGCTTGTGCACAGCAAGATCCCACTAACAGCAATCTAATAATGACCAGATCATGTGTTTTAGGTGATGATTGAGGGACAAATATTGGCCAGAACACTGGGGAGATCTCCCCTGCTTTTCTTTAAATAGTACCATGGGATTTTTATTTTCACCTGAGAGCGCAGTTTAATGTCTCATCTGAAAGACACCACCTCTAGACAGTGTAGCACTCCCTAACTATTGGAGTGTTAGCCTAGATTTTATACTTAAGTGGGACTTGAACCTGTGACTTTTTAACTCAGAGGCAAGAGTGCTACCCACTGAGCCACACCTCAGCCTTCTTCTAATGGAAAGCAGAGATTTGGATGACTGACCTGGCTACAGCACAGCTGTTCATCAGGAGCTCCTGCAGCCCAACAGCAGCTGGATCCCTGTCACTCGAAGGGTTAACGATCTGCAGTCCATAGCCTTTGATCTATAGTGGACCCAATATGAATGATAAAATCACGGCCACAGATGCTGATATCACATTGTCAATGCGGAATTATTGCTGCTGGTTGACTCCTGACTCACTCGTGCTGTGATGCTCATTTATCTTTGTAAATCACTCGTGCTGTCTGTCTGCATCACTCCTAAGGTATAAATCCTCTGGCCTTTGAAAATGCAGAAGTGACAAGCTGTCAGCAGTGTGATACCTGCGGGTGAGCTGAGCTCCGCCGGCACTGTCTAACCGCAGCTGTGCGTTTAAAGAAAGTGGACATCTTGGGTTCAGGCCAACGCAAAGCAAGAGAGCAACACAGAGACGAAAGTACACAGAGAGTAGGAGGAAGGCACACAAGCAGAGGAAGAGGGAGCAGAAGTGCGGAGAGAAAGACGGAGAGAGTAGGAGGAAGACACACAAGTGCAGAGGAAGGTGGAAGCTGACCCCATGTCTGCTGATGATGGTTGTAAACAATTTTACAACACCAAGTTATAGTCCAGCAATTTTGTTTTAAATTCACAAGCTTTCGGAGGCTTCCTCCTTCCTCAGGTGAACCTGAGGAAGGAGGTATCCTCCGAAAGCTTGTGAATTTAAAATAAAATTGCTGGACTATAACTTGGTGTTGTAAAATTGTTTACAATTGTCAACCCCAGTCCATCACCGGCATCTCCACATGCTGATGATGGGGCAGCATGTATATGAGGTAGAGGATAGATCCTTGGGGGACTCCGGAGGTAATGGTGCGGGGCAGGAAGAGAAGGTACAGAGGAATACAGGCATAGAAATATTGAGAGACAGATATATAGAGATCCCTGCTAATGAGAGTGAGGAACTTCAAATAATTATCAGTAGAGAAAAAGTACTTGAGAAACTAATGGGACTAAAAGCCGATAAATCCCCTGGACCTGACGGCCTACATCTTAGGGTTCTAAAAGAGGTGGCTGCAGAGATACTGGATGCATTGGTTGCGGTCTTCCAAAATTCCCTAGATTCTAGAACGGTCCCAGTGGATTGGAAGGTAGCAAATGTAACCCCACTATTCAAGAAAGGAGGGAGAGAGAAAACAGGGAACTACAGGCCAGTTAGCCTGACATCAGTCATCGGGAAAATGCTGAAATCCATTATTAAGGAAGTGGTAACAGGGCACTTAGAAAATCATAATATGATTAGGCAGAGTCAATGTGGTTTTATGAAAGGGAAATCATGTTTGACAAATTTATTAGAGTTTTTTGAGGATGTAACTAGCAGAGTAGATAAAGGGGAACCAGTGGATGTCGTACATTTGGATTTTCAAAAGGCATTCGATAAGGTGCCACATAAAAGGTTGTTACACAAGATAAGGGCTCATGGGGTTGGGGGTAATATATTAGCCTGGATTGAGGATTGGTTAAAGGACAGAAAACAGAGAGTAGGGATAAACGGGTCATTTTCAGGTTGGCAGGCTGTAACTAGTGGGGTGTCACAAGGATCAGTGCTTGGGCCTCAGCTATTTACAATCTATATTAATGACTTGGATGAAGGGACCGAGTGTAATGTATCCAAGTTTGCTGATGATACAAAGCGAGGTGGGAAAGTAAGCTGTGAGGAGGACACAAAGGGCTCAATTTTAAAAGGGTGGCGGGATGGCAGCGGTGGTGGTGGGGGGGGGTCTGAAGATACATGTGGCAAATCCAAATAAAAAAAACTTACCTTTTCCAACAGGCTGGCTGCCGACAGAAGCTGCAACGCCGAAGGTGGGGGTTGGGGGGGGGGGGGGGGGGGAGAGAGGGAGACGTCATCCAGCACTGGAACAGAGAGTGGAGGACGCTGAAGATTGGTGGGGCGATCGGTGGGGGGGGGGGGAGAGGGGAAGATCGGGTGGGGAGTGGGGGACATCGGAGGAGGAGGGGGACATCGGAGAGGGAGACATCGGGGAGAGAGGGGGACATCGGGGGAAGAGGGAGACATCGGAGGAGGAGGGGGACATCGGAGAGGGAGACATCGAGGGGGAGAGGGGGACATCGGAGGAGGAGGGGGACATCGGGGGAAGAGGGAGACATCGGGAGAAGAGGGAGACATCGGAGGAGGAGGGGGACATCGGAGGAGGAGGGGGACATCGGAGAGGGAGACATCGGGGAGAGAGGGGGACATCGGGGGAAGAGGGAGACATCGAGGGGGAGAGGGGGACATCGGAGGAGGAGGGGGACATCGGGGGAGGAGGGGGACGTCGGAGAGGGAGACATCGGGGAGAGAGGGGGACATCGGGGGAAGAGGGAGACATCGAGGGGGAGAGGGGGACATCGGAGGAGGAGGGGGACATCGGGGGAAGAGGGAGACATCGGGAGAAGAGGGAGACATCGGAGGAGGAGGGGGACATCGGAGAGGGAGACATCGGGGGGGGGAGAGGGGGACATCAGGGGGAGAGGGGGACATCAAGGAGACATTGGGGGGAGAGGGGGACATTGGAGAGGGAGATATCGGGGGGAAAGGGAGACATCGGGGGAAAGGGAGACTTCGGGGGGAGGGGGGACATCTGGGAGATATCGGGGGAGAGGGGGACATCGGAGGGAGAGGGAGACATCGGGGGGAGAGGGAGACATCGGGGGGAGAGGGGGACATCGGAGAGGGAGACATCGGAGGGAGAGGGAGACATCAGAGAGTGAGAGGGAGACATCAGAGAGTGAGAGGGAGACATCGGGGGGAGAGGGGGACATCGGAGAGTGAGAGGGAGACATCAGAGAGTGAGAGGGAGACATCGGGGGGAGAGGGGGACATCGGAGAGGGAGACATCGGGGGAAGAGGGGGACATCGGAGAGTGAGAGGGAGACATCAGAGAGTGAGAGGGAGACATCGGGGGGAGAGGGGGACATCGGAGAGTGAGAGGGAGACATCAGAGAGTGAGAGGGAGACATCGGGGGGAGAGGGGGACATCGGAGAGGGAGACATCGGACATCAGAGCAGGGTGGAAAAGTAGGTTTATTTTGTTTTTTAACTTTGGGCAATGGTTTTTTATTTAATTTATTTTGTTTATTTTTGCCTGATCTGGCCCTTCACGCCTGGTGAAACCAGGTATGAATAAGAAGCTGTGGGAAAGCCGCCCAGGTAAGTTTATAATCGTTTCAACTACCTACTACGTCAGAAATAAAGTAGCTAATGTACCTCAATGAGGTACATTTAGTTCTTTAACTATCGTCCCGCCGGCTTTAATTGCCGGTGGGTCTTCCGGATTCAGGAAGCCTGCGCACACAGGCCCGTCAGTGGGGAACTCGGAATCGGCAGGTTGGAGCCGGCTTCCAAACCCGCTCGGGATTTTCACCATTCTCGCAGCCCCCCCCGCCCCCAATTTGATTTTAAAATTGAACCCAAAGATTCTGCAAAGGGATATAGACAGGTTAAGTGAGTGGGCAAGAAGGGGGTAGATGGAGTATAATGTGGGGAAATGTGAGGTTATTCACTTTGGTAGGAAGAATAGAAAAACAGAATATTTTTTAAATGTTGAGAAACTATTAGATGTTGGTGTTCAGAGAGACTTGGTGTCCTGGCACAAGAAACACAAAAAGTTAGCATGTAGGCACACCAAGCAATTAGGAAGGCAAATGGCATGTTGGCCTTTATTGCAAGGGGTTTGGAGTACAAGAGTAAGGAAGTCTTACTACAATTGTACAGGGCTTCGGTGAGACCTCACCTGAAGTACTGTGTGCAGTTTTGGTCTCCTTATCTAAGGAAGGATATATTTGCCTTAGAGATGGTGCAACGAAGGTTCACTAGATTAATTCCTGGGATGAGAGGGTTGTCCTATGAGGAGAGATTGAGTAGAATGGGCCTATACTCTGGAGTTTATAAGAATTAGAGATGATCTCATTGAAACATATAAGATTCTGAGGGGGTTTGACAGGGTAGATGCTAAGAGGTTGTTTCCCCTGGCTGGTGAGTCTCGAACTAGATGGCACAGTCGCAGGATAAGGGGTCGGCCATTTAAGACTGAGATGAGGAGGAATTTCTTCACTCAGTGTTGTGAATATTTGGAATTCTCTACCTCAGAGAGCTGTGGATGCTCAGTCATTGAGTATATTCAAGGCTGAGATAGATAGATTTTTGGACTCCAGGGGAATCAAGGGATATGGGGATCAGCCAGGAAAGTGGAGTTGAGGTCGAAGATCAGCCATGATCTGATTGAATGGTGGAGCAGGCTCGAGGGGCCGTTTGGCCGACTCCCGCTCCTATTTCTTATGTTCTTACGATTTGCGTAAATTCAGGAGGCCCCCCCTTCCCTATGTGGTCGCCTCAGGTTGAGATCGTAACCGATGGGAAAGGGGTGAATTCGGAGTGGGTAACTGAACTACTCGGTTTTAACTCCCTGCCCACCGGGGGTGGGGGTGTTAAAATTGTCCCCAAAGAGGAATCAAATTGGGTTATTGTGAAATACATTTGTACATCTTCTATTGCTTTTAAAGCTGGCTGGTTAAATATAATCAGCAATTGGCCCTTGCTCCACGAGGGAACTAACTGAGCAGAAATGAAGACACGTTGGGCACTTAGAACAGCACGTTTACTTCACAAGCTGTTTTTGCATTTAGGAACAAATGTTACATACAGCTTTACATTCCACTGGCTAATTATACATAATAAACATGGTTCAGACATAGAGAAAACCGACTGCAGAGATTGCCTCTTCCTGGGGAGGGCCATTTCTAACGGATCCTGGAGTTGAAGCTGCCTTTGACCATACCACCTTAAAATTAGAATGAGGCCATTCAAGAGCGAAATCAGGAAGCACTTCTTCACACAAAGGGTAGCGGAAATCTGGAACTATCTCCCCCCCTCCAAAAAAAAAGGCTGTGGATGCTGGGGGCCAATAATTGAAACTTTCAAGGCTGAGATCGATAGATGTTCGTTGGGTAAGTGTTATCGAGGGATATGGAGCAAAAGGCGGGTAAATGGAGTTGAGGTACAGATCAGCCATGATCTGATTGAATGGCGGAGCAGGCTGGAGGGGCTGAATGGCCTGCTCCTGTTCCTATGAATGAAGAATGTGTGGAATAATTGGCCAAGCAGGCTAAATGAGGCAAAAAAAAGGTCACTGGGGTTATTCAATTGATGCCATGATAGGAGTTAGGGGTAAATTTACAAGATAGCAGTGCTGACTGAGAGCTTTCCAGGCAATTCGGGCATGGGGGGCTGCACACCCTGTACAATTTTTTTTGTTCATTGAATTGGATGGAGAAAATCAGAACACACGGGCCTCCGCAGCAACATTCCTGATACGCTCTCTCATTGCAGGAGTCTCTGCACCGTCTGCATTAAATCATAACATTTACCACTTGACTTGTTGGAGGGATGAGTTTTGATGGGCTGATTGGCCTTTTTCCTCACTCTTCCCCCCCCCCCCCCACCCCCCTGATGTTCCAACAGAATCACATTGAAGATGCTCCTAGTTGACCCTTCTAGAATCATACAGCATAGAACAAGGCCATTCGGCCCATCGTGCCTGTGCTGGCTCTTTGAAAGCTATCCAATTAGTCCCATTCCCCTGCTTTTTCCCCATAGCCTGTAAATTTTCCCCTTCAAGTTTTTATCCAATTCCCTTTTGAAAGTTACTATTGAATCTGCTTCCACCGCCCTTTTAGGCAGTGCATTCCAGATCATAACAACTCGCTGCGTGAAAAACAACTCATTCCTATGAAGGATTTTGATAAGAGTAAATAAGGAGGAACAGTTTCTCCCTATTTACTCTATCAAAACCCCATATAATTTTGAACACGATCTATCAAATCTCCCCTTAACCTTCCCTGTTCTAAGGAGAACAACCCCAGCTTCTCCAGTCTCTCCACATAGCTGAAGTCCCTCAACCCTGGTACCATTCTGGTAAATCTCCTCTGCACCCTCTCCAAGGCCTTGACAACCTTCCTAAAGTGCGGTGCCCAGAATTGGTCACAATACGCCAGCTGAGGCCTAACCAGTGTTTTGTAAAGGTTTAGCAAAACTTCCTTGCTTTTGTACTCTATGCCTCTATTAATAAAGCCCAGGGTCCCGCATGCCGTTTTTTAAAAAGAGTAGTGGTTATACGGATACAGTAGCGAAATGCTTAAGAACAATGCGAGTTTGCCCAACAAGTCCATCCTTTTACATAGATCGAACTCTTATCATCATATCTTCAACCAGTTTGAAAATATAAAATTGACATTCACCAACGCAAGTCACAAAGCGACAAGACTTAGACTTATTAAACGACTTTCAAAATAGTCTAGAAGTTGGGAGTTTGTTGCGTTGCTCACCAATATTTCATCCATGACCTTTTGAGATCCAGACCAAGGCTCAGAATTCTCCTTCTGCAGTCAGCTGAGAAATGACAGAAGACGCTGATAACTTGTCATCATTTTGTCGTAGTCTTTTATGAAGAGCAACATTTTTGTTTGATAATTACAGCTCAAAGTGGTCTGGAATGGGGAATGGAACCTCAGCCCTTGTAGCGACCGCCTTCATTGAAACATGTCGCAGTGCGTTGTGGCTTTTACCCGCTACATTCAGCTGCCATTATGAAAGGAGTCCAACGTTAGTGGGTTACACTAACACGCCACGTTGTGTCGACATAACACGCATGTCTGTGCTTCACCGCACTGACGCTCGGTTGATTGAAGGCATCACTTCAATGAGTATCCCGTTGCAGTTTTAATTTGAGGCTATGTCGTCAGCAGAATGCTGAAGAAGTAATGAGTTGTTGCTGGTGTTCACCGCACTGATTTAGAAGGTCCTGTTCTCCAGCAGCCTCAATCCTAACCTCAATGTACAGTAAAGGGCAAACTTTATACAAGGAACTCTACTTTGGTATTTACAATTAGCTTTCATGGCATCAAGAAAAAAGGTACATTCATTGCAAAACGAATTAACATGACAATTATATGTTCCATGGACAATGATGCCTATTTACAAAATGGTCATTAAGTTGATTGATAGACACTATTACTTTCACTTTCACACATAGATTGACTGAAGACAGGCATGGATCTTGGGAACCAAAATATCAGCAGATTTCATCTCTTCTTAGTAAAAACATGTTTGTTCTTTATAACCAAGGGCAACTTCCTTCAACAAATGGGCTCTTACACCTATGGTCATTCATCTGAATTTTTATTTTTCTTTTCACAAAGTATTAATAAATTGTTTTTGACTAAATGCTGATGCCTTCGACACAAGAGTTACCTCTAATCAGGTCACAAGATGGGTTTGGATGAACAGGGCTCTCCAGCCCACTTGATGAAGCCAGAATATCAATGTAGGTGCAGAGTAAAATTCCTGCTCTGCTTGAACTCTGACCTCAGAAGGACACACTGCAACAACGGTCATCCTTGTGGCCTCTTTGAATGCGAGTGTAAATATAGTGCCGATTTGCGCTGTTTATATTATCATAGCACAGAGCTTTGCTAGATGCAAGCGCGAATTGGAGATGGGGCTACCATGTCAGGTGCTCCCTACCTGTACCTAGTGAAGCTTTATGATAAAGAAAGAACTTGCATTTATATAGCGCCTTTCATGACTGCAGGATGTCCCAAAGCACTTTACAGCCAATGAAACACTTTTTTTGAAGTGTAGTGACTGTTGCAATGTAGGAAAAGAGGCAGCCAATTTGCGCACAGCAAGATCCCACAAACAGCAATGAGATAAATGACCAGATAATCTGTTTTAGTGATGTTGGTTGAGGAATAAATATTGGCCAGGGCACCATGGAGAACTCCCCTGCTCTTCAAAATAATGCCATGGGATCTTTTACATCCACCTGAGAGGGCAGAGGGACACTCAGTTTAACATTACATCTGAAAAACAGCACCTCCTCAGCACTGCACTGGGAATGTCAGCCTAGATTTTGTGAACAAACCTCTGGAATGGGACTTGAACCCATGAACCTTCCGACTAAGAAGGCAAGGGTGCCACCCACTGAGCTACAGCAGTCAGTAACGGGAGCAAAACCTTGTGGTTTCCGCTCTATCGGCTATTGGTCTTTCACTTAGGGTTCTCAAAAATAAAGAGGTTGAGATTTCTCAAATCGTATGGGTGTCAGCTGCGAGACTTCTAACACATCAATCCAAGTTGGAACTGAAGCACATCCCAGAGATGATAGGGCAGCGTGCTAACCCAACCAGCCCCTATTGAGTTATTGAAAATCACCAATATTACAACAATAAATTGGGTAAAAGTGTTAGAGAAAAAAAATCTGCTTTTTATACAATTGTTTGATTGATTGAAATCGATAAAATTGTTCAAGCCAATTCAAGAAATATGGACTGTGGAAGGAATAATACGAATAAGAATTAGCCTGGCTTCAGTTTGTATGTCCCAATGTCACACTCCCTGATATCTGCATTAACTTGTGGAAAAACAGATTGACTAAAATGAAAAACATTTTACAGAACAAAGCTGTGACCTAGCATTTTGTTTCTGCATCTTAAATCCAGGTTAATTACACAATAATTTAACTGCGTCCATTAGCCACTCAGTCATCGATATCTTTTTGGATTTGGTTTGCAGTAAATGACCACTGTCTTCATTGCCAATCTTGACCCATCTGAAGATGACTGTCCTACCTTCTCACCATGGCAATTCTCAGAAAGGAAATATTGTGCAATTCACATTTGTCGGGGATGTTTGCTTCATTTTTCCAGGAAAACTAGGTTTCAAAATCAACTCGGTGGTGCAAAGCCTCACTGTGTTTTTTTTAAAATTCGTTTTCGGGATTTGTGTGGGTATTAAAAGTTCAAATGAACCGTCAAGGTTCGGTGCTTCACGCAATGGAAGATTCGGCTTGAAAGCTTGAAGATCTGGTCTTAGGACTGCACCTGGTGAGCATCGAGATCTGTGTGGTGCAATTGTTCCCATTGCTGCCCATGGAAGGATGGTGGTACTTCAAGTCGCCTCCCACGTACCTCTCAATGTGCCATCGCCTCCATTTCCTCTTCAGTTCGGACTGAACCTATACGCGGATGACAATACAACAAAATTAACAATTCTGATTACAATAATTTTTTCAAACAGAAGAGTCTTTTCGGCGGATTTTCCACCTTTGTAGGAACAAGTCAGGAGTGTGATGGAATACTCTCCTCTTGCCTGGATGAGTGCAGCTCCAACAACATTCAAGAAGCTCGATACCATCCAGGACAAAGCAGCCCGCTTGATTGGCACCCCATCCACCACCCTAAACATTCACTCCCTTCACCACCGGCGCACTGTGGCTGCAGTGTGTACCATCTACAGAATGCACTGCAGCAACTCGCCAAGGCTTCTTCGACAGCACCTCCCAAACCCGTGACCTCTACCACCTAGAAGGACAAGAGCAGCAGGCACATGGGAACAACACCACCTGCACGTTCCCCTCCAAGTCACACACCATCCTGACTTGGAAATATATCGCCGTTCCTTCATCGTCGCTGGGTCAAAATCCTGGAACTCCCTTCCTAACGGCACAGTGGGAGAACCTTCACCACACGGACTGCAGCGGTTCAAGAAGGTGGCTCACCGCCACCTTCTCAAGGGCAATTAGGGATGGGCAATAAATGCTGGGTCTTGCCAGTGACGCCCACATCCCATGAATGAATTTTAAAAAAATTAGCAAAAGGAGTAGGCCATTCGGCCCCTTCAGCCTGTTCCGCCATTCAATTAGATCATGGCTGATCTGTACCTCAACCTCATTGCTTCACATTCCTTGATACCCCAACCTAACAAAAATCTATCGATCTCAGTCTTGAAAGCCCCAGCATCCACATCCTTTTGGGGGAGTGAGTTCCAGATTTCCACTACCCTTTGTATAAAAAAGTGCTTTCTAATTTCACTTCAGAACGGCCTAGCTCTATTTCAAGATTATGTCCTCTTGTTCTGGATTCCCCACCAGGGAAAATAATTTCTCTTTGTCTTTCCTATCGAATCCTGTTATCATTTTAAACACCTCAATTAGATCACTCCTTAAAATGTGTAAACTCAAGGGAATACAAGTTACATAATTTAACCCTTTAAGCCCCAGTCCCCTGTAAACAACATTATCCAAAAATTTATGCCAATGAAAGTTATTTTACTGCTTCTGGAAAGTGCAGTCATCTTGTCATATAAAAAAAAAATCTAATAATCACAGTAAAATTATTACGATGAACCAAAAGTGACCCTATGAAGAGACATTTGGACAATCTCTGCCGACAATCTCTTTGAACATTGTCCAGGAGATGGCTTAGAATTATGAGCGTCAGTGCCCTAGTGTGGACCTTCGCCCACTGGGAACGCCTATCAGAAAACTGGGCAAGTGCTGCCCATGATTTGCCATCTTGGATGGAAAATTGTGGGAATCACATGCTAAAATTTTCAATGGGCGTGCTAGGTGAGAGGGGTGGTGGGGGAGTGGGGCGTGATCGAAACTCTACGCCAGAGCACAGAAGACAAAAATCTAGGCCAATGTCTGGAACAATATGGAATCAAAAAGGGAGTTGGATTTGGGAGGTGGAGGAAGTGGTTTGTCCAGGGAGAGAATTTACTGAAAGGTTGAAGATTATTTTCCTCCTGTCATATTTCCACCAATTAATAAAAACATCTGGCATCCCATCAGTTGGAATATTCGTAGAGCGTTGGAATAAAGAAAAGATAGAAAGAACTTACATTTATATAGCGCCTTTCACGACCTCTGGACGCCCTAACGTGCTTTACAGCCAATTAAGTACTTTTTGAAGTGTAGTCACTGTTTTAATGTAGGAAATGCGGCAGCCAATTTGCACACAGCAAGATCCCACAAACAGCAATGTGATAAATGACCAGATAATCTGTTTTTAGTGATGTTGGTTGAGGGATAAATATTGGCCAGGACACCGGGGAGAACTCCCCTGCTCTTCTTTGAAATAGTGCCATGGAATCTTTTATGTCCACCTGAGAGGGCAGACGTGGTCTTGGTTTAATGTCTCGTCCAAAAGAGCAGACCTCTGACAGTGAAGCATTAAAATAACAGCCTAGATTATGTGCTGAAGTCTCTGGAGTGAGGATTGAATCCACAACCTTCTAACTCCAGAGGTGAAAGTGCTACCCACTGAGCCACGGATATAGTAGCTGCAGCGACTATTTTGACTGAAAAGAGTCCAACAGAAAGCATGGAAACAGAGGAAACACAGCAAAGGCCTTGTGGGGTCAGAGATTGGAGTGTATAAGCAGTCAGTCAGCAGGAACTAAAACTCAAAAAATTAAAATGAAGCTTGACAAAATAAAAGAAATAATCTACACAACATTTTTAGATACTGTCTTTTCATTATTATTAATATACTAGCAGATCTCCCGTGGCATTGCTCATGGTGCGCAGAGGATACAGTGGAGCTACAGCTCCACCTAGTGGCTGCAGCCTGTAACTACAGCGTCACCCGGAGCTGATTACATAGAAAATTTGCATTGTATCAGATTGCATAACTAATTCCAATGGTAAATGTTGACATAAAAATTGTGACCAAAAATCGTGACAAGAGGAAATGAAGTTGTGGACAGGAAATATGCAGCGATACAAGATTTTAAATATAATGGCAGTTGATGTCCTGTGGCATTGCGCACAAAGAGTCCCGATCAGGTATTGTCTCAAGGATGAGGTGGGCTTAGAGGGGTGGGAACAATTGAGCCAGGTGTGCAGATGTTATTCGGTACCCAGTTTAAAGTCACATAATCTGTTCGTATTTTTACATAATATTTTATGTTATCATTTATACTCATAAAGCAAAATTTATGCCAATTTGGGAAGCAGAGAAGTAGAGTTGGTTGGAGTATAGGTGTTTCTGTGCAGTCCAGGGTGAGGAGCTGAGAGACGCAAAACTCACATACTACAGTGCCACCACTGTTGGGAGGGTGTAATTACAGCGTGACAAGTTTACATAGGCATTTCCACTGATAACTGTGGACATATGAATTTATAATTGAAAAAGGTTGATATAAACTGTGACAAAAAATGTGATGCTCAGAAGTAGAGTCTAATAGACAGGAAGTGCACTTACGCTTATATATAAGTAGCACGCAATGCTTGTCTCATGATTTCTCTTACCTCCCCATTCAGGAAACAGTAGAGCACTGCCACAATGCAACCCTATGGAAAATAACAAGTGGAAACCATTTTTATCACAAGGACAATATTTCATCATTTGAGCAAGATACAATCCACTATTTAACATATTGAAACCATCGCAAAAAACTGATAACAAAGAGACCTGATCCGTCAACAACTGTAAGCAAGATTTTAATGGCTAGATTAAACTTTATCTACGTGATTGACATAACCACAAACTCTGTCATTAGATGCATGGACAAAAGCTCAGAGGAGCAAAGGTGAAGAATTTAGATCTAACTATCTTACACAGAGGGTGGTGAATATATATATATTTTTTATTCATTCTCCGGACACGGATGTCACTAACAAGGGCGGCGTTTATTGCCCATCCCTAATTTCCCTTGAGAAGGTGGTGGTGAGCCGCCTTCTTGAACCGCTGCAGTCCGTGTGGTGAAGGTTCTCCCACAGTGCTGTTAGGAAGGGAGTTCCAGGATTTTGACCCAGCGACGATGAAGGAATGGCGATATATTTCCAAGTTGGGACGGTGTGTGACTTGGAGGGGAACGTGCAGGTGGTGTTGTTCCCATGTGCCTGCTGCCCTTGTCCTTCAAGGTGGTAGAGGTCGTGGGTTTGGGAGGTGCTGTCGAAGAAGCCTTGGCGAGTTGCTGCAGTGCATCCTGTGGATGGTACGCACTGTAGCCACGGTGCGCCGGTGGTGGAGGGAGTGGATGTTTAAGGTGGTGGATGGAGTTCTGATCAACAGATATGGAACAGACTGTCCAGGGAGACACTGGAGATGGTATGTGTCAAGAGGGATTTGGATAGGTATTTGTGGAGAAAGCGATGAAAGGCAATGAGAGAGAGTGTGTAGTTAGATCAGATGGATTGTTGTCATCTTTTCGGGTCCTACATAAGCTCATGTAACAAAACTCAGGACTGGGTTCTGCGTCATTCTCAGATCCAGGGGTTAAAGGAAAGAAATGATCTGACTTTTTTCTTAAGAGGTTGATTTTATGGAGAGTATAATTTTAAATTGGGGGAAGGCAAATTTTACAGAACTAAGAGGTGATTTGGCAGAAGTGGACTGGACACAACTACTTGAGGAGAAATCAGTGGCAAGCCAGTGGGAGGCACTAAAAAATGAAATTCTGCGGGTACAATGCAGACACGTCCCCGCAAAGAAAAAGGGTGGCACTGCCAAATTTAGAGCCCCCTGCTTGTCTAGAAGTATACGGGGCAAGATAAAGCAGAAAAAGAAAGCTTATGACTGTCACAGAAAACTAAATACTGCAGAAAGCCTAGAAGAGTATAGAAAGTACAGTAAAAAAGGAAATAAGGAAAGCAAAGAGGGCATGAAAAAATATTAGCTAGTAAGATTAAAGAAAACCCAAAGATGTTTTATCAGTACATTAAGAACAACAAGATAGCTAAGGAAAAGGTGGGACCTATCAGGGTTGATAAGGGTAACTTGTGTGTAGAAGCAGAGGATGTGGGTAGGGTTTTAAATGAATATTGTGTCTCCGTATACACAAAGGAAAGGAATGATCCGGACGTAGTAGTTAAAGAGGAGAGGTGTGAAATATTGGATAAGGTAAACATAATGAGAGAGGAAGTACTAGAGGGACTGGAATTCTTGAAAGTTGATAAGTCACCAGGGCCAGGCTATTGAAGGAAGCCAGGGAGGAAATAGCGGATGCTCTAAGGATCATTTTCCAATCCTTACTAGATACAGGGGAGGTACCGGAGGACTGGAAGGCTGCAAACGTAGTACCATGGTTTAAAAAGGATACGAGGGAAAGGGTGAACAATTATAGGCCGGTCAGTCTTACCTCGGTGGTGGGCAAACTATTAGAATTAATATTGAAAGATAGGATAAACTGTCACTTGGAAAGGCAAGGTTTAATCAGGGATAGTCAGCATGGATTTGTTCGGGGAAGGTCATGACTTACAAATCTGATTAAATTCTTTGAGGAAGTGACAAGGAGGATTGATGAGGGTAGTGCAGTGGATGTTGTCTACATGGATTTTAGTAAGGCATTTGACAAGGTCCCACATGGCAGACTGGTCAGAAAGGTAAAAGCCCAGGGGATACAGGGAAATGTGGTGAATTGGATCCAAAATTGGCTCAGTAACAGGAAACAAAGGGTGAAAGTCGATGGATGTCTTTGTGAATGGAAATCCATTTCCAGTGGTGTGCCACAGGGCTCAGTGTTGGGTCCCTTGCTGTTTTTGGTATTTATTAATGATTTGGACTTGAATGTAGGGGGCATGATTGGAAAATTTGCAGACGACACAAAATTTGGCCGTGTAGTTGATAGTGAAGAGGATAGCTGTAGACTCCAAGAAGATATCAATGGGTTGGTGGAGTGGGTGGAAAAGTGGCAAATGGAGTTTAACCCGGAGAAGTGTGAGGTAATGCATTTAGGGAGGGCAAACAGTAAAAGGGAATATGCAGTAAACTGGAATATACTGAGAGGGGTAGAGGAAGTGAGAGACCTTGGAGTGCATGTGCACAGGTCCCTGAAGGTGGCAGTACAGGTAGATAAGGTTGTGAAGAAGGCATACGGAATGCTCTCCATTATTAGCCGAGGTATAGAATACAAAAGCAGGGATGTAATGATGGAACTGTATAAAATGCTGGTAAGGCCCAGCTGGAGTATTGTGCGCAGTTCTGGTCACCACATTACAGGAAGGGTGTAATTGCTCTGGAGAGAGTGCAGAGAAGATTTACAAGATTGTTGCCAGGGCTTGAAAATTGCAGCTACGAGGAGAGATTGGATAGGCTGGGGTTGTTTTCCTTGGAGCAGAGGAGGCTGAGGGGTGACTTGATTGAGGTGTACAAAATTATGAGGGGCCCAGATAGCGTAGACAGGAAGTACCTGTTTCCCCCAGCGGAGAGTTCAAGAACTAGAGGACATAGATTTAAGCTGATTGGTGGAAGGATTAGAGGGGACATGAGGAAAAACTTTTTTACCCAGAGGGTGGTGGGTGTATGGAATTCGCTGCCCGAATTGGTGGTAGAGGCAGGGACCCTCAACTCTTTTTAAAAGTACCTGGTCATGCAGCTAAAGTGCTGTAAGCTGCAGGGCTACGGACTGGGTGCTGGAAGGTGAGATTAGAATGGACACCTGGTTGTCCTTCGAGCCGGCGCGGACACGATGGGCCGAATGGCCCCCTTCTGCGCTGTATCTTTTCTATGGTTCTATAATGACACAGTACATTGAAGCTTCAACGTGTAGTGCCATGGACCAGTAGAAGGATGCACAAGAGGCCAGAGTTGGAGGAACGCAGAGTTCTTGGAGGGTTGTAGGGCTGGAGGAGATTACAGAGATAGGGAGGGGTGAGGCCATGGATGTGATTTGAACACGAGCTTTGGGAATTTTAAATTCCAGGCATTGCCGGACCAGGAGCCAATGTAGGTCAGGGAGCACAGGGGTGATGGGAGAACTGGACTTGATGCGAGTTAGGATACGGGCAGCAGAGTTTTGGATGAGCTCAAGTTTATGGAACTAGGGTGCTGTGACGGTGCGCGGGGAACCATCGGAATCTTACCTGAAAGGATCCTAGAATGAGGTCAAATACCAGCTTTATTTCCACTTTAAAGTTGTCAGGGAAGAATGCAAACACAATATAATTGACTCCGAATAGAGGAATCAGCAGAAGAGTCGACTTCGCAAGCCTCCTGTTCAAAGGGGGAAAGAAAAAAGATCACAAGTAAAGTCTCTTGCTCTGGCAGTTTAGGCCACCGCTGGCTCATTCGTCCCTCAGGCACCGATAGTCTCTGTGTCAGACTACTTTGTACAAACATATAAGACTTGCATTTATATAGCGCCTTTCACGACCTCAGGACGTCCCAAAGTGCTTAACAGCCAATGAAGTACTTTCTGAAGTGTAGTCACAGTTGTAAAGTAGGAAATGTGGCAACCAAATTGCACATAGAAAGATCCCACTAACTGCAAAGTGATGTTGGTTGAGAGATAAATATTGGCCAGGACATCAGGGAGGATTCCCCTGCTCTTCATCGAAGAGTGGCCATGGGATCTTTTACATCCATCAGAGAGGGCAGAAGGGGCCTCAGTTTAACGTCTCATCCAAAAGACAGCACATCCCACAGTGCAGCACTCCCTCGGTACTGGAGTGCTAGGCCAGATTTTGTGCTCAAGTCTCTGGAGTGGGACTCGAACTCCATGACCTTTTGACTGAGAGACGAGAGTGCCACCACCCGAGCCACGGCTTTTTCTTTTCATTCGTTCATGGGATGTGGGCGTCGCTGGCGAGGCCGGCATTTATTGCCCATCCCTAATTGCCCTTGAGAAGGTGGTGGTGAGCCGCCTTCTTGAACCGCTGCAGTCTGTGTGGTGACACAGTTATATTCTTGTATTAAGAAGAACACTTACGTGTACTGGCTGGATTCCTTCAGTCCGACATCTGGCGAATGGAGTTTCTGTACCAGTATTCGAATGATACAGATGAAGAGAATAAAGTTTATCTAAAGAGGGAAAACGAGGTTACTTTCATCCACATATAACCGGGAGCAGTCACGCTGGAAGCTTTTATTGGCGCTCTCTCATTATTTCAGCACACGAGCTGACTTCACGGGCAGTCTGGGGTCTGCAGCACAGTTGTGACGCCCAGTTGCCAAGGTGAAACTTCAGGGTAGAGTAGGGAGTCGGTGGGCCCGGATTAAACTGCGCTAGGAGTGCACTTTTTTGTTTGAGTGAAAGGATGACCTCGTGGATGTTGTGAGTCATCGTATTTCCACAATTTGCTCGTGCTCCGTACGCAGGTTGGCGCAGGGAGCAGGCCGCGTGTGTGGGTGAAGTATCTGGTGAGGTAGCAGCTTTTAAAAGGTAGTAACACACTTCAACGCAGCAGCAAGGTGGTAACATAACATACTTTCTCGTCTGTGCTGAATTTTTAAATTTGTATTTTACGCTGCTAGAGACAGCATGTGAGGGATTGGGTGGTGGGGGGGGGGGGGGGCGGAATTCTCCTCTTCCGAGTAGGACTTCCGCCTGATTACTCTGGCCCCATATTATTATCAAAGCAGGAAAAACACGCCTTAAGAAAAACCCATGCCTACTGACCCAATTTTCCAAACGCCCTGCGTCTGATACACGCCGACTTTACAGTGCAAAATATTGGGTTCAGCATGACCTGCCCCTTTAAGGCCAAAGTGCAGATACTCCCTGTGGAGAGGTGGTCCACATAGGCACATCCTGAGATCAATTAGAGGCTAATTGTTGAGGGATGTTTCTGTAGATTGGCAGGTGCTTGTAAATTGCCAAGCTATCTAGGTCAGGAAAACCAGCAGGAAATGACTGTCTTTCTTATTTTTAATGGTATTTTTGACACTTTGAAGTGTGACATTTGCAGCATGACAGATGGGCACCTGATATAAAGCTGTTATAGACATAGAAAGAACAGTCTCAGGATAAGGAGTTGGCCATTTAAGACTGAGATGAGGAGGAATTTCTTCACTCAGAGGGTTATGAATCTTTAGAATTCTCTAGCCCAGAGGGCTGTGGATGCTCAGTCATTGAGTGTATTCAAGACTGAGATCGATAGACTTTTGGACTCTAGGGGAATCAAGGGATATGGGGATCGGGCTGGAAAGTGGAGTTGAGGTCGAAGATCAGCCATGATCTGATTGAATGGCGGAGCAGGCTCGAGGGGCCGTATGGCCTACTCTTGCTCCTATTTCTTATGCTCTTATGTTCTCCCCGTGCGACTTATCCTGACTGCTGGCCGCCAGGCCACCTGATCCTCATAGGCTCAAAGCCTGCGAGCTGCCTCTGGATGCCCGTCTTGGAAGAGCAGCTGGCTGGCGGGAAGTTAATGAGCCGTTAAAATGGACCGGGCCTCCCACTGCAGGCCCTGCCAGCTTCCAGCCCGGGCGATAAAACTCCTCCCTTAACAGTAATATATATGAACGGTGCCCCCTTACCAAAATGGATATTAGAATCGGGGCGCGAATGATCCACCAGTATGGAGAGTCAATACTGTGCCAACATCTGGAAAGGTAAAGAATGATTCATCAGTGAAGCCAGCTTAGACTCAATGGTCCCACAGAAACCCCAGACAGCAATTTACACCTGACATTATTGAGCTAGGTCAAACGCAAATCTCTTCGCCCACGCCACACACAATGCCCTTGACAGTTGCTTTCCTCTGCACGCTGATGTGTGTACACACGTGTGTACCCACACACACACACACATATACAGCCACACACACGCGCTTCTTACCTGGTCATGGGTCAGGACCGGGTAGGCCGGCCTCCAATCTTCCACCCAATAAAAACTGGAGCTCATCCAAAACTCTGCTGCCCGTATCCTAAATCGTACCAAGTCCCGTTCACCCATCACCCCTGTGCTCGCTGACCTACACTGGCTCCCGGTCCAGCAATGCCTCGATTTTAAAATTCTCATCCTCGTTTTCAAATCCCTTTCCCCTCCCTATCTCTGTAACCTCCTCCAGCCCTCCAACCCTCCGAGATCTCTGCATTCCTCCAATTCTGGCCTCTTGCGCATCCCTGATTTTAATCGGTCCACCATTGGCGGCCGTGCCTTCAGCTACCTAGGCCCCAAGCTCTGGAATTCCCTCCCTGAACCTCTCCGCCTCTCTACCTCTCTCCTCCTTTAAGACGCTGCTTAAAATCCTTGACTAAGCCTTTAGTCACCTGTCCTAATACCTCCTTATGTGGCTCGGTGTCAAATTTTGTTTGATAATCACTCCTGTGAAGCGCTTTGGGATGTTTTACTACGTTAAAGGCGCTATATAAAGGCACAACAGCAAGTTGCTGTTGGTGATTTCTCCTTTCTAATCCATGGGCGCTGAGGCCAGTCACAGCACCACTCTGCTTGAGATCAGCTAAACTCAAACACAGGTCGGCAGGCCAGCTTACTCATTTCATGAACTTTGTAAGTTATTGTGGGAACTTACAAATGCCTGGGCCGCCAGTCTTCTTCCCCTGGTTCTTGGTCTGTTGTTCACTCCAGTCAGACAGTCAGCGCTGGTTACTGGGTAAATCGTAACTATCCACCAATACCATTAGGGAAGTTTTGGAGAATCCCTCCCCTCCCAACCCCCCCACTGCCTCCCCCAACAGTAAAGTATGTGGGTAGGTGTTAACCGGGAGAGAGAGATAAAAAGAAAGACAGACTTGCATTTATAATGCGCCTTTTACAACCTCAGAGCGACCCAGCCAATGAAGTACTTTTTGAAATGCAGTCGCTGTTGTAATGTAGGGTAACACGGCAGCCAATTTGCGCACAGCAAGCTCCCACAAACAGGAATGAGATAATGAAATGAGATAATGACCCGATAATCTGTTTTAGTGATGTTGGTTGAGGGATAAATATTGGCCAGGACACCGGGGAGAACTCCCCTTGTTTATCATCTGGGTAAGTGGATAAACGGGTGCTTTGAGGGTTAATATGTATGGGTTTAAAACATTTTTATAAGCCAGGGGGGCAGTGATTTCTTGCCTGAAAAATAGGCGGTTGGCAGAGGGAAATCAAGGGGGAGGGAATCCTTGGCTAGTCCTTAGACACACAAGGCCCGCCTGATACAACGCTCCACAGAAGGATCCCAAAACTCTTTGTCTTTTCATTTTGTGGGGCCAGAATGATCAAGAGTCCTCCTCCTCCTGGCTCCACAGAAATACGCCAGCCCGCTCCCCGCCCATGCTCTCCCCCTCCCCACCACCCCCCCACCACCCCGCCAAGGCCTGACCTGCCAGGTTCCTCAGGGTAGGAGCCGACTGATGTTTCACCATCTTGCAGCTGTCGCCCGGTTAGAGGCGCCCTCTGCAACTGACCGCTTGTATTCATGCGAGGCCCGAACCAGAAAATGGTTTGGGCTGCCCGCCTGACGCTGACGTCGGGCCTGGTTTGGGCAGAAGTCGAAAATCCCTCCTAAAACCGAAGCTGCTTTCTACGAGATGGAAAAGAGTGCACTCACTCAACATCATCGTAATGAACTCTAGCGATGGTCCAAGTGATAATAAACAGCATTGGAGTCCCTGTCAAGAGAATTAAAGATGACTTTACTTCAGACACCATCCAGGACAAAGCAGTCCGTTTAATCACCATCCCATCCACTGGTTTAAACATTCACCCTCTTCACCATCGGCGCACCGTGGCTGCATTGTGTACCATCTGCAGGATGCACTGCAGCAACTCGCCAAGGCTTCTTCGGCAGCTCCTCCCAATCCCATAGCCTCCACTACCTAGAAGGACAAGAGCAGCAGGCGCATGGGAACAACACCACCTGCACGTTCCCCTCCAAGTCACACACCATCCCGACTTGGAAATATATCGCCGTTCCTTCATCGTCGCTGGGTCAAAATCCTGGAACTCCCTTCCTAACAGCACTGTGGGAGAACCGTCACCACACAGACTGCAGCGGTTCAAGAAACCACTTTGACTGGCGTTCTAAGGGAGCAATTGGTTTTTTACAGCAATCCAGTCATTTCTTTCCTTCTGTCATCCCAGAAATGAGCAGATTTATTAAATTCAATTTCATAAAAAAGATGGAATCAGATTTATCTTTTCTCTATGTTTGTGTAGGAACAGCACCTCCGATCCCAGTACAGTGGCACTTCTGACAGTTATAGGGCTACTTGGTTGTCCTATGAGGAGAGATTGAATAGAATGGGCTTATATTCTCAGGAGTTTAGAAGAATGAGAGGTGATCTCATTGAAATATATAAAATTCTTAGAGGGCTGGACAGGGTAGATGCTGAGGGGTTGTTTCCCTGGCTGGAGAGTCTAGAACTAGAGGGCATAGTCTCAAGATAAGGGTTCGGCCATTTAGGACTGAGATGAGGAAAAATATCTTCACTCAGAAGGTTGGGAACCTTTGGAATTCTCTACCCCAGAGGGCTGTGGATGCTGAGTCGTTGAGTATATTCAAGACTGAGATCGATAGATTTTTGGACTCTAGGGATATGGAGATCGGGCCGGAAAGTGGAGTTGAGGTTGAAGATCAGCCATGATCTTACTGAATGGTGGAGCAGGCTCGAGGGGCCGGATGGTCTACTCCTGCTCCTATTTCTTATGTTCTTATAATTTGCTACGGTGGGATTTGCCTCTGGGTTACTAGTCCAGTACCATGCAGCACCCTCATTTAATGCCCAAAGGCAAAAGAGGAAAATCTGCCCCGTAATATTGCTTATTGACCCCCCCCCAACCTTCTAGTTCTGACTGGTGATTTAAATATAGTAAAGGTTATCCCTTGGTCATAACTAGGTCGGTCGTATGTTGTGGTGAGACATTCTGTAACAAACCCTACAAATTTCAAAACCTCACGCACGCACTTCAAACCTGGTCATGGATCAGGACCCTGGCTGATTTCCCCTTCCTAATCTATGAGGGCTGAGGCCCCCACTCACTACAGACTTGGGATGAAACCTGGGATCTTCCTGATTTACATGGCTCGACCATGCACTGGATAAACTTACTGAGCCATCAGGGGAATTATCCTAGATTTTTTTAACCCTCCAGATCCTGTTTTCCTTTTGTTAATTCTCGAGATGTGGGCAAGGCCGGCATTTTTTGCCCATCCCACTAGTTGTTCCGAGAAGGTGGCGGTGGTGGGCCTACTTAGCAATTTGATACAACTACGTGGCTTGCTCGGCCAATTCAGGGGGCAGTTAAGAGTCAACCACGTTGGTGTGGGACTGGAGTCACATGTAGGCCAGACCGGGTAAAGGCGCCAGCTTTCCTCACTTAAAAGAACATTAGCAAACCAGTTGGGTTTTTAAATGACAATCTGACAGCTTCAGGGTCATTTTTATTGATACCAGCTTTTAATTTTCCAGAATCTTTTTTTAACCTGAATTCAAATTCTCAAAGGGCCACGGTGGGATTTGAACTCAGGTTCATACGGGATTATTAATCCAGGCCTCTGGTTAATCCATAACCACAACATTACCGTACTCATTTGCCAATGAGCGTCCATCTTAAGGCTTCAAGTACACTTTGAGGACCTGCAGCTCTCTACAATCCTGTGAACGTCAAACACAAATAACCAGAATGGCTCCAAATGACAAATGGGAGCCAGAAAAAATTAACATCCTGACCTGTTGACCTTAGGTAACATGTACATACCCCAACCGATTAGTATGTACCACCAGAAGTACTTTTTCTCCGAGAAGAACGATATAACCAGCAACGTGTGCAAGTACAGCCCTTCCACAAGAAGCCAGAAGAAGTTTGCCATGATGCAGTATTGAAAGAACACCATTGCAGCTTTGCAGCCAACCTGAGGTGAAGAGAGAAATACATTACAATGGAAATGAGTAATCTTCTAGTCAAGTTTGGGGAAGAACAAGAAATGGTAACTTGGCTCATCAAGCTTTGTCCTTCTATAGACCTTGTACTTTCTGTCTTAAATTGGCCTCTACTCCACCCATTTAATCTTCTTCTGCAGCCCCTCCATAATCTGCTCTGGCATGGACTTTAGTCCACTCTGTACCCTGTACAATCTGCCCCCATCATAGACTCTACCCCATCCATTTAATCTCCTTCCACAGAACCTGTACACCTTGCCTTAGCCCGGTCTTTAGTCCATGAATTTAACTTCCTACCACAGGCCCTGTACAATCTATCCTAGCCTGGTCTTTAGCCCATTCATTTAATCTCCTACCATGGATGCTGTACAATCTGCCCTAACCTGGTCTTTAGCCCATTCATTTAATCTCCTACCATGGACCCTGTACAATCAGCCCTAGCCTGGTCTTTAGCCCATTCATTTAATCTCCTACCATGGACCCTGTACAATCAGCCCTAGCCTGGTCTTTAGCCCATTCATTTAATCTCCTACCATGGACCCTGTACAATCTGCCCTAGCCTGGTCTTTAGCCCATTCATTTAATCTCCTACCATGGACCCTGTACAATCTGCCCTAGCCTGGTCTTTAGCCCATTCATTTAATCTCCTACCATGGACCCTGTACAATCTGCCCTAGCCTGGTCTTTAGCCCATTCATTTAATCTCCTACCATGGACCCTGTACAATCTGCCCTAACCTGGTCTTTAGCCCATTCATTTAATCTCCTACCATGGACCTTGTACAATCTGCCCTAGCCTGGTCTTTAGCCCATTCATTTAATTACTTGAAGGAAAGTTATACAAAATTTCTCCAAAGGCGGTCAAGCAAAACTCCGTAATATCTACCTCCATTATTCCAGAGCCAAGCCAGTTGCTTTCCTCAGATGGCATTTCCATACTCCTACTAGCACAGGAACCAATGGAGTATTTCACTATCTCTGTCTATAGTCATGCTATAACTATACCTATTGTTTTCCTCTTTTTTAACAATCATCCAGGCAGTGGCAAACCAGAGGACATTTGAAGCCCTACTGATCACCGGACGCAATCAGGCACAATTACATTCAGCGACTCGAAAACAAAAAATGAACAGATTATTTTAAATGTAAACTATCAGCTGGTGTGAATGGACTTTCTGTCTTGTGCTAGCGCCCAGGACGGTGCCTCCTGAATCAGCAGCATCCCCAAGAGGCAGAGGAGCTCTCTTTGACTAAAAGTTTGTTTCCAGTAGAGTTTTGACACTTTTTTTCTATCAGAAAATTGATAATGAAGTAATTTGAGACACGACATGCGGTGAGTGTAACATGCTTGGGAGGAACGGGTTACTTTAGACCTATGGTTCCCACTGGGGGTTTTCTTTGCCCCACTTCTGGGTCTGCTGTAGAATAATTGATAGAGATTGATTGTTATGAATAGTTAACAATTCTATTATCGTTGTATCATACGACTACCAGGGTGGTAGAAGGCAAACTAGATGGACCTTGGTCATTTTTCATCTAGCAATTCCGGAGGGATAAGAGGCCACTTAAAGGGGCAGAAGAACCCCGATGAAATCTAATAGGAGGTACAGCACAGGAGGAGGCCATTTGGCCCATCGTGCCTGTGCCAGCTCTTTGAAAGAGCTATCCAATTAGTCACGTTCCCCTGCTCTTTCCCAATAGCTCTGTAAACTTTTCCCCTTCAAGTATTTTTCCAATTCCCTTTTGAAAGTTACTATTGAATCTGCTTCCACCGCCCTTTCAGGCAGTACATTCCAGATCATTACAACTTGCTGCGTAAAATTTTTTTCCTCATGTCGCCTCTGGCTCTTTTGTCGATCACCTTGAATCTGTGTCCTCTGGTTACCAATCTGTCTGTCACTGAAAACAGTTTCTTCTTGTTTACTCTGTCAAAACTGTTCAAGATTTTGAACACCTCTATCGAATCTCCCCATAACCTTCTCTGCTCTAAGGAGAACAATCCCGGCTTCTCCAGTCTCTCCACATAAATGAAGTCACTCATCCCTGGAATCATTCTAGTAAATCTCCTCTGCATTCTCTCTAAGGCCTTGACATCCTTCCGAAAGTGTGGTGCCCAGAATTGAACACAATACTCCAGCTGAGGCCTAACTATGTTTTATAAAGGTTTAGCATAACTTCCTTGCTTTTGTACTCTATGCCGCTATTAATAAATGTAAACAATTTTACAACACCAAGTTATAGTCCAGCAATTTTATTTTAAATTCACAAGCTTTCGGAGACTTCCTCCTTCCTCAGGTAAATGTTTCAGGAGCTCCTTGAAGCCTACGCATTTATACATATAGAACAATACATGGTGTTTACAGACTGCCCCTGCAACTGCCCGTTGCCAAGGCAATCACCGTGTTCAGACAGAGAGGTGTCACCTGCAGAACCCCCGAATACACATTCAACAAAAAAACAAACAGGGAAAAAAAAACAGAGAAAAAAAACAGAGAGAGGCAGAAACATCCGGAAGGCAGAGAGAGCCAGCAAATGACCCATTATATTAAAAACAGATAACATTTGTTCGCTGGTGGGGTAACGTGTAGCGTGACATGAACCCAAGATCCCGGTTGAGGCCGTCCTCATGGGTGCGGAACTTGGCTATCAATTTCTGCTCGACGATTTTGCGTTGTCGTGTGTCTCGAAGGCCGCCTTGGAGTACGCTTACCCGAAGGTCGGTGGATGAATGTCCATGACTGCTGAAGTGTTCCCCGACTGGGAGGGAACCCTCCTGTTTGGCGATTGTTGCGCGGTGTCCGTTCATCCGTTGTCGCAGCGTCTGCATGGTCTCGCCAGGAAAGGATGCCCCAGAGCATGGTACATTGGCGAGACCATGCAGACGCTGCGACAACGGATGAACGGACACCGCGCAACAATCGCCAAATGGGAGGGTTCCCTCCCAGTCGGGGAACACTTCAGCAGTCATGGACATTCATCCACCGACCTTCGGGTAAGCGTACTCCAAGGCGGCCTTCGAGACACACGACAACGCAAAATCGTCGAGCAGAAATTGATAGCCAAGTTCCGCACCCATGTGGACGGCCTCAACCGGGATCTTGGGTTCATGTCACGCTACACGTTACCCCACCAGCGAACAAATGTTATCTGTTTTCAATATAATGGGTCATTTGCTGGCTCTCTCTGCCTTCCGGATGTTTCTGCCTCTCTCTGTTTTTTTTCTCTGTTTTTTTTTCCCTGTTTGTTTTTTTGTTGAATGTGTATTCGGGGGTTCTGCAGGTGACACCTCTCTGTCTGAACACGGTGATTGCCTTGGCAACGGGCAGTTGCAGGGGCAGTCTGTAAACACCATGTACTGTTCTATATGTATAAATGCGTAGGCTTCAAGGAGCTCCTGAAACATTTACCTGAGGAAGGAGGAAGTCTCCGAAAGCTTGTGAATTTAAAATAAAATTGCTGGACTATAACTTGGTGTGGTAAAATTGTTTACAATTGTCAACCCCAGTCCATCACCGGCATCTCCACATCATGGCTATTAATAAAGCCCAGGATCCCATATGCCTTTTTAACAGCCTTCCCAACTTGTCCTGCCACCTTTAAAGATTTGTGTATGTGCACCCCCAGGTCTCTCTGTTCCTGCACCTTTAAAATTGTACCATTTAGTTTATATTGCCTCTCCTCATTCTTCCGACCAAAATGAATCACTTCACACTTCTCTGCGTTAAATTTCATCTGCAATGTGTCTGCCCATTTCACCAGTCTGTCTATGTCCTCCTGAAGTCTGTTACTATCCTCCACATTGTTTACTACATTTCCGAGTTTCGTGTCATCTGCAAACTTTGAGGTTGGTGTCTGGGGCTGAACTGGAGGGAGAGGAGAGACCACTGCAAGGCCCTCTCCCTCCGTTCTCACAGTTTAGGGCATTCCCACCTCTACCCCAGGTAGTCCCAGAGAGCGGCAGTAAGAGGGGCAGACAGGAGGGTAATAGACTGGGAACTCGGGCCCTGCCTCCCCGTGGGCAGTCCTGGCAGGGGAAAGGGGGGCAGGAAAATCAAGGTCGGCGTGGAGAGATGGTGGTAGGCCTCGCCGCCCGATTTCCTCCATTGTTCCTGCCGCTATCCTGCCTGATTAGGGGTTGGAGAGCGGAGGAAAAAATCCAGGCTTTACAGAAAGAAAGAAAGAATTTGCATTTATATAGCGCCTTTCACAACCTCAGGACATCTCAAAGCGCTTTACAGCCAATTAAGTAGTTTTTGAAGTGTAGTCACTGTTGTAATGTAGGAAACGAGGCAGCCAATTTGCGCACAGCAAGGTCCCACAAACAGCCATGTGATAAATGACCAGATCATCTGTTTTAGTGATGTCGGTTGAGGGATGAATATTGGCCAGGATACTGAGGAGATCTCCCCTGCTCTTCTTCAAAATAGTGTCATGGGATCTTTTACATCCATCTGAGATTTAAATGGTGATAGATTGGGAAATGTTGATGTACAAAGGGACCTGGGTGTCCTTGTACACCAGTCACTGAAAGCAAACATGCAGGCGCAGCAAATGGTATGTTGGCCTTCATTGCAAGAGGATTTGAGGACAGGAGCAAGGATGTCTTACTGCAGTTATACGCGGCCTTGGTGAGATCACACCTGGAGTATTGTGTGCAGTTTTGGTCTCCTTACCTAAGAAAGGATATACTTGCCATAGAGGGAGTGCAGCAAAGGTTCACCAGACTGATTCCTGGGATGGCAGGACTGTCGTATGAGGAGAGATTGGGTCGACTCGGCCTGTATTCACTCGAGTTTAGATCTCATTGAAACATAAAATTCTGACAGGGCTAGACAGACTGGATGCAGGGAGGATGTTTCCCCTGGCTGGGGGGTCCAGAACGAGGGGTCACAGTCTCAGGATACCGGGTAGGACATTTAGGACTGAGATGAGGAGAAATTTCTTCACTCAGAGGGTGGTGAACCTGTGAAATTCTCTACCACAGAAGGCTGTGGAGGCCAAGTCAATGAATATATTTAAGAAGGAGCTAGATAGATTTCTAGACACAAAAGGCACCAAGGGGTATGGGGAGAGAGCAGGAATATGGTATTGAGATAGAGGATCAGCCATGATCATATTGAATGGCAGAGCAGGCTCAAAGGGCCAAATGACCTACTCCTGCTCCTATTCCCTATGAAAGGGCAGACAGGGCCTCAGTTTAACATTTCATCTGAAAGACAGCACCTCTGACAATGCAGCACTGGGAGGGTCAGCCGAGATTTTTTGCTCAAGTCTCTAGAGTGGAACTTGAACCCACAACCTTCTGACTCAGGGGCGAGAGGGCTACCAACTGAGCCATGGCAGAGCAACGCAAAGTGACTAAAGGACACCGGGAAGTACACAGGTATCTTCGTTTACTACATTTTGGTTTGTGCGGCCATTCCCAAGAGTGCACTCCTCTATTAATTCTAGCAATTCCCTCTGTTGGAACAATCTGAAGCTCACTCGACTATGATTGAACCATGCAGAGCGACTAGGAGTCCATTTGGCCCATCTTGCCTGTGCCAGCTCTTTGAAAGAGCTATCCAATTAGTCCCACTCCCCTGCTCTTTCCCCATGGCCCTGCAATTTTTTCCCCTTCAAATATTTATCCAATTCCCTTTTGAAAGTTACTACTGAATCTGCTTCCACCACACTTTCAGGCAGTGCATTCCAGATCATTACAACTCACTGCATAAAAAATTTTTCCCTCATGTTGCCTCAGGCTCTTTTGCCAATTACCGTAAATCTGTGTCCTCTGGTTACCGACCCTTCTGCCACTGGAAACAGTTTCTCCTTATTTACTCTATCAAAACCCTTCATGATTTTGAACACCTCTACCAAATCTAAAATGAGGGCTTGTCCGGTCAAGGGTTAAGTTACGAGGAGAGATTACACAAATTGGGGTTGTATTCTCCAGAGTTTCGAAGGTTCAGGGGTGATCTGATCGAAGTTTATAAGATATTAAGGGGAACAGATACGGTGGATAGAGAGAAACTATTTCCGCTGGTTGGGGATTTTAGGAGTAGGGGGCACAGTCTAAAAATTAGAGCCAGACCTTTCAGGAGCGAGATTAGAAAACATTTCTACACACAAAGGGTTGTAGAAGTTTGGAACTCTCTTCCGCAAACGGCAATTGATACGAGCTCAATTGCTAAATTTAAATCTGAGATAGAGAGCTTTTTGGCAACCAAAGGTATTAAGGGATATGGGCCAAAGCAGGTATATGGAGTTAGATCACAGATCAGTCATGATCTTAACAAATGGTGGAGCAGGCACGAGGGGCTGAATGGCCTACTCCTGTTCCTATGTTCCTATATGAACCCAACATCTCTTGGGGGGGGGTGGGGGGAGGGGAGAAATGTATATTTATGTCAAGGATGTCAAGGCCTTAGAGAGGGTGCAGAAGAGATTTACTAGAATGGTACCAGGGATGAGGGACTTCAGTTAGGTGGAGTGACTGGAGAAGCTGGGGTTGTTCTCCCTGGAGCAGAGAAGATTAAGGGGAGATTTGATAAAGGTGTTCAAAATCATGGAGGGTTTTGATAGAGTAAATAGGGAGAAACTGTTTCCAGTGGCAGGAGGGTCAGTAACCAGAAGACACAGATTTAGGTAATTGACAAAAGAAGCAGAGGGGAAATGAGGAGAATTTTTTTTACGCATTGAGTTGTTAATGATCAGGAATTCACTGCC